>NC_142139.1:31437723-32070473 GCF_024610735.1 Ursus americanus
AATGCAGTGTTATGGGCTGAGTTGTGGCCACTCCCCCAAATTCATATACTGGAGTCCTAACTTCCAGTGCCTAAGAATGTGACTGTGTTTAGAGAAAGGGTCTTTCTTCTTTTTTTTTTTTTTCTCCCCTTTAGAGAGAGAGCTGGGGGAGGGGGGCGGAAGGGGCAGAGAGAGAAAGAATCTTAAGCAGGCTCCACACTGAGTGTGGAAGCCATCATAGGGCTCCACCTCATGACCCTGAGATCACGACCTGAGCTGAAATCAAGAGTCACATGCTTCACCGACTGAGCCACCCAGGAGCCCTTAGCGAAAGGGTCTTTAAGATTCCGTTAGAACGAGGTCATTAGGGTGAGCCCTAATCCAACTGACAGGTGTCCTCATAAGAAGAGGAAATTTGGGCACAGACAGGCACAGAGGGAAGACCAGGTGAAGACCCAGGAAGAAGACGATCATCTACAAGCCGAGGAGCCCCCCGAAGAAACCACCCCTGCTGACACCTTGATGTTGGACTTCTAGACCCCAGAACCGTGAGACAGTAACTTCCATTGTTGAGAGCCGCCCAGCCTCTGGTGCTGTGCTCTGGCGGACTCCACGAAGTAATGCGTAACAAAGCAATAAAGGTAAAACATCTTCGGCTGAGCATTCACCTACCCAAATAAAACCAAGATAGTGGGATAGTAGATCAAGAATAATCCAGAGGGATGCTGGATCTCCATTACCTACTTTTCTATTCGTTTCCCAACGGGATTGTGGTGTTGCTCAGAGCAGAGATGTTGTCTAATTAGCCTTCGAATGCCCCGCCCTCTGCACAACAGTGGGCGCTCCTACAACCCTCAGAATAGATCATGGTTAACTGGGGGAGGCTGCGGCAATGACATCCTGTGTGGGGGGGTGTGGGGAACTGCAGGGTTAAGAGAGCAGGCTCTGGAGTGAGATTGCCTGAGGTTGAATCTCAGGTCTGTCACTTACAGGTGGTCTGCTCTTGGGCAAGTTTCTTTCTCTCTCCCTGCCTCCGCTTCCTTGTGGGTACAACAGAGCTCTTCCTCATACCCGCCTCATCGGTTTGCTGCAGTAAATGAGTACACACGTGCGAAAGCACCTAGAACGGCTCAGGGCACAGAAAAGGCACCCAGGAAGTCCCTGCTACTAACTCAGTCATTTTACAAACGTCCAGAGTGTGTGACAGGGGCAGCTTTGCCTTCCTGGTTGACATATAGCAGGATTCTGGGTCTGGTGATCCCGCTATCAGTTCTTTGGCCCAATTCCAACTTCTGTTCTTTCCAGTAAACAGCCAAATCCTCTCCACTCTGGGAGAAGAACTGGCTTTTAGAAAGCTAAAAAGGAACTTTGCAGCCTGCATGATAAAGAGCAAGGTCATTCTGCCCTTCGTCAGCCTGCCTGTAGCTCAACACTCTCCTGTTAGTAGGGGTTGCTAAGGCAAGCCGTTCTTGCCACTTATTGGCAATGACTGTTGAGATCAGAAGGCTAAATACTGGGGGGGTGGGGGTGGGGTGGAGTCAGAGAACACACATATTTACAGATAAGTAAAGGCCAAAATTTCTGCCTTGCTTGACCTCCTTGCAGTCCTGGTATATATCTAGAGAGAGAGCATATGCCCACGTGCAGCAGAAGACTCTAGCAGTGGTACTTAAAATGCAGCCCACAGACTGGAGTTCAAAGGGGACATAAAGTAACATATAAATTTAATTTGGGGAAAGCTTGTTTTAGAAGGTGAGCTCTTGGTAAGGTTTGATGGGTGAAAGAATATAAATTGGTAAAGACAAGGAATAGAAAAAAAACCATTATTCAAGGAGAACCTATGTTTCAGATGCAGCATCTCATTCGATCCCCTTAATTACCTTAAAGGTAGGTAGAGGCAACTATCTCCATGCCTGGCACATAGTGACAGGAGATAGGAACTGCGACTGATTGATCACAAAAGCAAATGCTGAGGGATGTCATCCTTTGTCCTACTTGCATATGTGACCAACCTCCTTCTTAAAGATTTTTTGTCTTGTCTGAACTCCTGTTGCTCCACTAACCTGAGAATTACGGTATACAGTATACGCACTTGCAACTCTCTGAGCATAATCTATGGGTGATTAAAAGAAAGGAACTGGGGCGCCTGGGTGGCTCAGTGGGGTAAGCGGCTGCCTTTGGCTCAGGTCATGATCCTAGGGTCCTGGGATTGAGCCCTGCATGAGGGGGGGCTCCCTGCTCGGTGGGGAGTCTCTCTCCCTCTGCCCCTCCCCCTGCTTGTACACTCCCGTGCTCTCTCTCTCTCAAATAAATAATAAATAAAACCAGGTCTTCTGACTCCTTGCCCAGTGCCTCCCTCCAGTGCACAGAACAGTGGGACAACAGAATAAGCACTCAGCACATATTTGTTAAATCAATGGATTCAATGTAAAACTTGGAGAAGTGTTGAGATGCCTGGGTGGCTCAGCCGATTAAGCCTCCGACTCTTGATCTCAGCTCAGGTCTTGATCTCAGGGTCATGAGTTCAAACCCTCTGTTGGGCTCCACACAGAGCACGGGACCTACTTTTTAAAAATTCTGGAAAAGTGTGCATGTCATTTAAGTGATTTGTTTTTGGAGCGTTTGAGAAAATATAAAGCACTATAACCAGACTGCCACTGGAGGTCGCTATGATTTCACAAAAGGAGAACTTGTTACTCTGTCAGAGCACCCTCTTCTGTTTTAAAATGCCAAGTAAAATGATAATGGTGGTTGTTACATAACATTGCCTGACTTCCCAAGGCTCTGACTTTCCAAGGCTTTTGGAATAGAAAACTTACGCTTGGTGTATTTAGTGTTAACATTTACCAAACATTCTGCTGACTGCCATAGCTAACTTTTTTCTGTGACATTTCCCCAAATTTATAATTACCATTTCTTTTTTTTACAAGGTAAAGATGGTGGGGTTGTTTTGTTCATAGAAAATTTTCTTTCCTCAAAGTTGGTTTTCCCCCCTTGTTCTATTCCCAAGGAGGAGTCATCTATATTTCCCGTGGGTATAATTTGAACATTTAGAACTCATACCCTCTTTTCACCTGGGCCATCCTTGCAATTCATTCACGGATACCTGACTTCATCATTAGCTCTTCATTCCTTCTTTTTAAGTTTGCATTTCCGCTTTGAGGGCCTGTATTCCAGAACGGCATTTCCAAAATCGGAGTTCTTCAAAATTGGTAAGGCATGCAACATGCCACAAAAAGGAGGGTTCTTCAGTCAAGTCAGACGGGGAAATGCTGCAAAAGATAGTCCGGTTTGCAGCTGCAGAACCTCATTAGCAAGTTAAATGAAGAGAAATTCAGCAGCCAAGAAATCATTGGTGTTGCTTTAACAACGTTTCCAATTTTTTTGAGCGGAGGTCAGCAAACTTCTGTAAAGGACCAGATAAGGAAATGTTTCAGCCTTTGTGGGTCATGCCTGGTCTCTGTTAGAACTTCTCGAATCCAGCATGGTGGTGGCGGAGGCCGGGGGCAGCGTGCAGATAAAGGAAGGACTGTGGCTGTGCTCCGATACAACTTTGTTTATAGACACTGACATGAGATCATGTAATTTTCACATGTCATGAAATATTACTGACATACTGATTCTTCTCCTCACCATTTAAAAATCTAAAAACCTGCAGCTGTATGCATTTTGTTTGGAGCTTGTGATGTGCACCAGACTTGGCTGATGAGCCGAGTTTGCTGACCCCTGCTTTAGACCACAAGCCTTCTCTCCTTACTTTTTCATTTTTCATGTGGCATTTATTAAGACCGAAGGGGCGATAAGAATATAATTTGGAAAAGAGCGGTATCTAACTCTTGTGCATTTGTTTTTTTAATCTGTCAGCCTGCTTGCTTACTTGAGATATACTTTTTTAAGATTTTATTTATTTATTTATTTGAAAGAGTGAGTGAGTGAGAGAGAGAGAGAGAACACAAGTAGGGGGAGAGGCAGAAGGAGAGAAAGCAGCAAGCTCCCTGCTGAGCAAGGAGCCCTACGCAGGGCTCCACCCCAGGACCCTGAGATAATGACTGAGCTGAAGGCAGATGCTTAACCAATGGAGCCACCCAAGTACCCCTGCTTGTTTTCAATTTTTGATGTTGTAAACATGTTATAATCCATGAGTTACATTCCTGGATCTCTTCTTAGATATATTGCTTCCTTAAAGAAATGACCCAGGACAATTGAGGTACCTGTACATAATTCAAAAGAAGCAATGATTTTGCCTCTATTTCTGGACAGATGACATTCTGCCCTCTGTTTGCTAAGAAAGTAGTTAATAGTGATCCTGGCATTGGCACTAAAGGAGAGTAGGAAAGACAAAATTACCCAGACTCCATCCTTCTACTCATTTATTCCAGAGGCTTTGAGTAGGGAAGATAAATGTAAGGGCAGAAAGACAGAAAAGGATTTGATCACAAATTACACCAGTAAAGCTGTAACACATTGGGGAAAATAACATTAATCCCAGGAACAGTTTTAGTTTTTTGAACTATGCCTTGGAAATTAACAGAAAAACAAGTGTAGTAAAAGAACAGGACCTTCTAGAACGCACTTGTAGAAATGTCCAGTCAAAGCAGATCAAGATAACTTTAAAAAGTGAGTAGGAAAAAGTAGATATCCTATCTTTGGGGACATCGAGGGGGCAGACATGGTGGGCGCGACTTTGATGGTAGTGTCAGGGATCCTAAGGCCTCCTGATGTTTTTGAGACTTTCGCCTTTGAAAATTATTCCAACCCTTATTTCTGATTCATTTACTTGACGTTTCAGACACAAACACCAAGAGTTGGTTTTTAACTCCCAAACTACTTTCATCTGTTAAAATCTGCAGCATTTGATAAAATTTGGCAACAATCCTTAGATAAGTAGCTTCCTTGTTTCCAAATGTTCTTTAGCTATGATTCTGGAAACTGGGTTCCAGATCAGCGGCATCAACGTCATCTGGCACTTTGTTGGTGACCATGCAAATCATCAGGTCTCCCCTAGACCTGTGGTGCTGGTCCAGTGACTTGTGTTTTCATAAACCCTCCAGGTTATCCTGACATAGGCTAAAATTTGAAAACAACCACTGTTTGACAGCCACTAGACAGAACATACTAGAAGATAAGGAAAAGAGAGTCTGAAAGCTATCGTGGATTATTTGGCTAAGGCAAAAACAACTGTTAAAGAGTAGGAACCGAAAGGAAGCCTGCTGGAAATCTGCATTTTAGGGGAGGTGCTGGTGGGTATACTGACGATCTTATCCCAAGAGTCATATGACTGTATAAACCCTAAAGTATAACCGTAAGATGTCTTCTCAAAGAAAAATAAGAATAATGTAAAACTTTACAAATAGTCTACAAATGTGTCACCTCCTGGAAAAACGTAAAAGAACAAAATTAGTTAACTTCTCAACACATATTTCTTCGGCACTTTTTTCATGGTCATAATTTGGTAAAGAATCAGAGTACTTCATTTAGGAAGGAGAAACAAAGCATTCACAGGATGAGTAGCAGGAAAAGAGCCAAGAATCACAATAAAAAGGTTAATGTTTACACACTTTTTTTTTCTGTCTGCATTTCAAGGTCTTTGAGAGACTGTTTTCTCTTTTTTCAGGTCTTCCGATTTTATTTTATTTATTTTTGTACTGAAGTATAATTGATACACAATATCCTATTATTTTCAGGTGTACAGCATAGTGATTGGATATTTTTATACATTATGAGATGACCCCACAATATGTCTAGTTACCATCTGTCACGGTACATGGTTATTGCAAGATTATTGACTATATTCCCTAATGCATCCCCGTGACTGACTTTCCAATTGGAAATCTGTGCCTCTTGACCCCCTTCTCCAGTTTCGCCCAGCCCCCGGCGCCTCCTCTCTGGCAACCCACAGTTTGTTTCCTACATCTGTGCCTCTTTCTGTTTTGCGTTGTATGAGTTCATTTGCTCAGCGTTTTTTAGAGTCCACATTTTAAAGGAGCGAGTCTGACATGGGATTCATGACAGGGCTAGAGTGAGCACGAAGACCTTCTGGAGTAAATTTCCCCCTACACTTAGCTCATCTTCCTTTGAGTGATCTAGTCACGTTCGGATTGACTTTAAGATATTATATTTAACTCGCTCTTTGTTATTCTAGTCATTTTCACCTTTCAGGTCTAGCCTTTGTTTTGTCGCAATATTTGCGATTTATTTCCTTTTGCCATGTAGAAAGGTAATTATAGTTCTGTACCTCTCCAAAAACTATCTAGCTTATCAAGTCATTTAACATGTTTTCCTAATCTCTGTGGCCTCAAGGGTCCTCACTTCCTTAAACTGCATGATTCTACAATTTCCAATTTGTGCTGTAGTTCTGGAAATCCCAAGAAGTAAAGGAGATGAATGAACTTGTTAAGAGAAGCATTTCAGAAATAAGAATCCCAACATTAATATTTATTTTGCACTAAACTAAACACGAATCTAGATTTAGGGATGGTTCACTGCTCATATAATTAAGCTAATGTTACAGAACTGTGGAATCATGAGTCTGCAAATGAAAAGAAATGGAGATACTAACTCAAATCTAGAGTTAATGAGCCTTTTTCAGGCTTCATCGTGTTAAACAATATATTCCATTATTATAAATATTTGTAACAGTTATAAATCATTTGATATACAGCACATTGATAGACACACTTTAGACCAAGTAGCCTGTGATTTCACAGTTATTTTGAGGAACTTTATCATGTAGATGACATTTGCTCCATGTCCTGAGGCACCTGTGGATGATTTTTTATTGAGACATGAATCGCCGTATAATGCCTAGATGACCGAAGGTTGCCTCTAGATTATCAGAGCTGTCAAAATCCGTTTTTACACACAGATTGAAAAAATAATAAAAAGTAACTCCTTTAACTCACACTTATTACTTCCATTCTTGTGATATAATTCCTACTCTGCTTAAGAAAGTGAAATCTATAAAGGTTTCTTTTCTGTCTCTGCAAAGAAGAGTCTATTACCAAAGCAGTCAAAAATGACTCTGATTACTTTTCCTAAGATAAGGTCATAACTTCTATTTGGACTTTCAAAATCCATTAGAGTGGGGGTCTTGGGGAGACTTCCATACAGGGATACTAAAACAATCAGTAAATAATCTCATTTTGGAAATGGCCACAAGAATCACCTCATATGTCAACTGGCTTCAGAGTGTTCCAGAAAAGAGTCACTCTTGTTAGAACTTGAGCGTTGTGAGTTGGGGTGTCAGAAGTATCTCCATTCTGACTCCCTCCCCCAGTTGGATAAGTTTGTGTCCAAGATATGAAGCATCCAGGCTGAGCTTTAGAACATAACACGTATTAATTAATGTATAGGATGTAGCAGGCACTGTGTTAGAAGCTGAGAATATGAAGAATAGTTTTAGATGCTTCTTTAAGAAAGCAACAGTTTCGGGACGTCTGGGCAGCTCAGACTGTTGGGCGTCTGCCTTCGGCTCAGGTCATGATCCCAGGACCCTGGGATCAAGCCCCAAATCGGGCTTCCTGCTCGGTGGGGAGTCTGCTTCTCCCTCTGCCTCTCTCCCTGCTTGTGTTCTCTCTCTCTGTCAAGTAAATAAATAAAATCATAAAAAAAAAAAAAGGAAGCAACAGTTTCGTGGAGGAGGCAAAAATGCACAACTGTAATTCTGATACAGTCTCATCGATGTTAGGAAAGTACACACACAGTCTGTTTAGGAAGCAAGGAGCAAGCTTTCAACACAAGGCTAGAAAGACTGGCTTGCCGGAGGGAGGCTTCCAGAGGAAGACCCCTTCCCTCCAGCCCATTCGGCATGATATTAGCACCGTGTAGCAGAACCAGCACCGGCCCCTGGACCTTCTTGTGCTTCCCAGTGCTCTTTGTGCCAACGAAGATGCCTCTTGGCATCTTTCTTCTTTACAGTGGTCTACACAGGGATTGACCCATACAGTGGATTCTCCTTCTTGGTGAATTCAGGAAAACATTTTTGGTGACAGAAGTGGGGATTCTCACTGCTTGCCTGTGAGTAAGCAGGGAATGGGAGAACTGAATCTGCTTTTCTCTCAATTCACCTCATTCCACGCACCTGTCAGGGCTGCTTAAGACCTCTGAGCACAGGGATGGATGCTGACTTTTGAGGCTCTACGCCACCTTAAATCAACTTTTTTTTAAAGATTTATTTATTTATTTTAGGGAGAGAGAGCGAGTGGGGGAAGGGCGGAGGGAGAACATCTCAAGCAGGCTCTCCACTGAGTGCGGAGCCTGACACAGGGCTTGGTATCAAGACCTTGAGATCATGACCTGAGTCCAAACCAAGAGTCGGTTGCTCAACTAAGCCACCCAGGCGCCCCTCCTTAAATCAAAACTTATTAAAATGTATCCATATCCCACTTTATTTATTTATTTTTTAAGATTTTATTTATTTATTTGACAGAGATAGAGACAGCCAGCTAGAGAGGGAACACAAGCAGGGGGAGTGGGGGAGGAAGAAGCAGGCTCCCAGTGGAGGAGCCTGATGTGGGGCTCGATCCCATAACGCAGGGATCACGCCCTGAGCCGAAGGCAGACGCCCAACCACTGTGCCACCCAGGCGCCCCCATATCCCACTTTAAATACAATGTACATGTAACCATGAAGTAGCTGGACTAATTGACTAGTTGACATCAAGTTTTATTTTGTAGATATTGAATGACAGTGTTAAGTCCCCTCCCCCATATTTTGGAATAATTTTCTTCAGGTTTCAGACATATCCCCGTGTTCCTGGGGAAGCTTGTTGCTGGTAGATCTTGTGTCTGCCATGCCCAGGTACCTCTTTCCCTGTGATCATCTAACCCTGCTTAGAAGGAGTTAAAATACTTAAATTATACTTTCATTATATGCTGGTATTTGGTATGCACTGTATAATAATGTATACATTATTTTATAGCTACATATAAGATCAATGTTTTAATTAGCTGTTGCCACAATAATGTTCTCTAGCAAAGAACCACAAAATCTCCATGGTGTCCAACAATAGGCTTTCATTCTTTTCTCCTGAGTTTGCCAGTAAGTTCTGTTCAACACACTTCTCATCTCTCTCTGGGCCCATGAGCAGGCTGTGCTAGCATGTGCTTCTCGTGATGAAGGCAGGGGTGTGAAAGAGCACGTGTAAACTTGTGGGATCTCCTGAGACCCAGACTTGGAACTGGCACAGTCCTTTCTGTCTACATTTCATTAGCCAAAGCAAGTCACAAAAGTGAAGGGGCAGATAAATATACTCTCTCCGCATTGAGACTATGGCAAGAGTGTGGATGTGGATAGAGGGGAAAAATTGGGGCCAATAATTGAATCTCCTAAGTTGCCCCCAACCCATGCAATGTCTGCTCTGTTCTGTGAGTGATCAGAAGTATTTGAAAGGTATCATGTATTCGTGTATGAGATGTGACCCGACTGTACCTCCATCAGCTGGTGAGTCGGGTGCCCATGAGGCCAAGTCACTTAGGTGAACTGCCAGGGTTGGCGCTACCTTCCTGTATGCCCAGGATCACCACACTCATTTGGGCATGAATTACACTGTGGTCAAAGCCGGGTTTAAGAAAATCAGGATATTTATTTTACTTTAAAGTAAAATGTTACTGAGGGCAGGTTTCCAGGAAAAAGCTCCTTCTATCAACTCATTGCCATGAGATAATCAGTGACTACTCTCTCTGTACCAGATATTAGTGTTTTGTCCACAATGGCCCTTCCTTTATAAGGCTTTCCCTTATCTTATCGGCCAATCCCTGATGCTTTGATCTGTTATTGCCTGTTACTTCCAGTGATGGCTGACACGTTGGCTTTAGACTGGGCATCTTTTATAAATTTTTGATTTTGTGTTTATTTATTTTCATTACAAATACGCCGTATGTTTATTGTAAAAAAAATTAAATACATAAATAAGCAAAACGAGTCACGTGCTGAGTGCTTTATAAGTATCATTGCAAATATTCTCCACAACCATGCAAGACAGTTCTTGTTTGGCCCATTTGACAGAAGAGGAAACTGAAGAACAGTGAGGTCAAGGAACTGCCTAAGCTGCCAAGGCTTATAAGTGGCTGACCGGATCTTCCAGCTCTGTAGCGAGTGCCCAGCCTTTATACCATGTTACAGAGCACTCACACCCTGCATACGGTTCCTCGACCTGGAGCTCTGGGCTGCCTTTGCTTTATTTCCTGAAAACTTTAGTTACTACAAATAATAAATGCAGCCTCAAGTATAAACATGTAAACAGGGTAGAAATATTTCGAGTAAAAAGTGAAAGTTCACTGTCAAAATCCCCAAATCTCATTCCATTTCCCCCCTCGGAGACAGCTACTGTTATCACTTAGGTGTGAATTTTCCCTGGCCTTTCCTTATGCTTTTATAAATGCGGTTTATGTTTGTGGGTGTGTCTTTACATGGTATTGGGGTGTGTGCATGTGCGCGTGCGTACTTCACAGAAAAGGAGTCATATCCTACCTAGTCTTCTACAATGTGCATTTCTTACCTAACATTCAATTTCAGAGATGTGTCTGTGACCGAGTGCTAACTGGCTCTAATATCCATTTCCCCATTCTTCATTAATAGAAGGATTATTATCTGGGCATATGCTGCCCAGAATAAAGTGGCATTTTCTACTCTTCCTGGCGGCTAGGTGTGGCCACCTGACTAAATTTTGGGCATCAGGGTGTATATGGGAGTGTTGACACAACTCCTGGCTCTCTTCTTTAAGAGACAAATTGCCATGTGCTGTTTGGGCCCCTCCTTCTCTGTCCTTTTTGCCATCCTGCTGTCTGCAATGCAGATGACACCATCCTGAGCTTCAGGGTTGGGACCAAACATAACAGAGCAATAAATGCAGAGGTCCGTGTGTCAACCCCATGGGACACCATACCAGTTCTGATCCTCCTCTCTTTGCCTAAAACAGAAATATATCTCTATTTTGTTAAAGCCACTGTTAGTTTGAGGACTGCCATTATCTGCACCTGGTCTTAGTCCCAGAATCGTGAGTTGTAGCGAGTGGCTGACCCAGAGCACGTGCCTCGGCGGAAGTGACTTAGGTGGTGGATGGCAAGGGATCAAATATTATTGGCTAGGAAGTCATGATCCTTATTTAGCTCAGTGGTCCTTATTGTGTCTTGAAAGGCAGACCATAAGCTGACAGGGGCTGTAGGTTTTGGGGAAAGGACGAGAAACTGGTGAGTGTTGATGGCTACACTTTCTGCCTTCTGGGTGCACCGAAGTCCCACTCAAGAGAGATGAGCCCGCATCAGGGAGATCCAGGGAGATCCAAGCTGGAAGAGAACACAGCTGCATGAAGGACAGACAGCATTTCTGCTTGGAAACTGCAATCTAAGTTGTCTCGTTGGCTACTACGTGGGACCGTCTACGAAAGGAAAACGTTGCACACCCACATGGAGAAGTTCTAAGCGAGGACTCTGGATTAGCAGCCACAGCAGGAAGTAAAAGCCCCAAGTCCTCTCAATCGAGTTCTGCTAAGAGTTTCCTGACAAATAGCAGAACCCAGCCCTGGGTTCCGGGGCGGGTGGGGTGGAGGGCGTGCGGGCGTTAAAAGATCCAGGTTAAGAGGATTGATTTCCAAATTGATTGTTTCAGAAGGTGACCGTCAGAAGGCCTCTAGGCGGCCAAAATCAAGCTGAGAAAAGGGAACAGGCAGAATACTGAAGCGAGGGAGGAAAGCAGTAGTCTTCGGGCACTCTAGGTCGGGCTGGAGCCCGAGTGCCGGGATCAAGCCTCTTAGCTGCGCTGCCCTGGAAAACTGCTTGTCGCGCCGCTCAACACAAACTGGTTGGGCTCCTATTATTTTGCCAGGCACCCTTCATGGGCTGGGGACAACATGATTGTTGTGGGTCTTGAATTGTAGAGAGAGGAGAGAGAGTTATCAAGTAAACAGATAACGCGGTAATTGCAGAGAGTGGAGAGTGGTGAGAAGCTGATGAGGCTAACAGGGAGAGGATTACCAGTGGCTATCACATCCCAGGAAAATTTATGTTATTTCTAAAATCCTTCTGCATTACTCACTGCAGGGATTTAAGGGAGCTAAAACATTCATTGCAACTCTGTTTCCTACGTGAACCCTAGTCCGCATGAGAGATAAAGCGAAGGAGTCAGGGTGATCCCACTCAGGGGACAGACCTATTACCGAGGAAAGCTAAATTCGAGTCTGTGGCTTGGTCTGTGACAAAAACAGACTTTGGAATATGGAACCTCAGAATTAGACTAACTTTCCCATCCAGCCATTAGGATGGGAAACTTTTAAAGAAATGACAGTTCACCCAGTATAACAATAAAGCCCAAAGCAGGTAAAAATCTGATGAAAAAGAACCTTCACCATCTAAGACTATAGGTTATACTTTCAGTATCTTCAAGGAATATAATTTATCAATATTTCCTTGTCTTTTATCTTGATAACAAGCAAAATAGCCCATTCAGTGCCTTGCATGCCCAACATTTTGTCACTAGCACAAAGCTTTTTTTTAAATTTTAAATACTAACTTTATTTTTTTAAAGGATTTTATTTATTTATTTGAGAGAGAGAGAACAAGCAGTGGGGAAAGGCAGAGGGAGAGAGGAAGCAGACTCCCCACAGAGCAAGAAGCCCAATGTGGGACATGGGGGATGCAGGGCTCGATCCCAGGACCCGGAGATCATGACCTGAGCTGAAGGCAGACACTTAACCGACTGAGCCACCCAGGCACCCCTCGCTAGCACAAAGCTTCTAAGTCTCTCAAGTGTTCTCTACTAAACACGCTCATGTCTACTGGTTCTATAAGTCAAGGATTAATAAAAAGTACAAGATATAAAAAGTTTATTTCTCCACCATCATCAATAACAATCTATAGTTACAGACAGAACTGGAAATCTAGCAAAAGGGTTTGTATCCTGGACTTCGGTTGTGTGTAATTGTATGAAAAGGAAGATGACTTTGAAATGTTTCTGATTCCCTCCAATGAACCCACTATAGGAATGGAAAATTCCAAATTGGCTCTTTGCTGCTTTGTTCTGATACATCCTAAAACCTAGTTCATATTTCTACTGAGGATCGTAGGGTCTGCCAGCCTGCCAGCATTGCAGATGAGGTCCAGGGGTGTGGCAATGTCATCTTGATCTCACCTGTTCCTTTTCTCTCTTGTGATACAGCCTTGAATGTACATTAATATCAGGGCAGAAACCATGGTGCAGGGCATTTCATTGTCCAGGAATGTCAAACTTTCCTAAGAAGCCGATTTTTCTTTAAGAGAACTTCCACAATCTCGATGCATGCACTGACATTCTCTTTCCTGGGTGTGTTATTTCTCACGCTCAGTTCTTGTTCTTTTTTCTCTGACATTATAGAAGAAAATTAATGGAACAGAATAAATTAGGAGCCCTGGTGCTTTATCATCTTAACTGTTCAGCAGATCTAATTGATACCTTGGGGAGACCAGGAGGGGCTTGCTGATGACTCATTTAGAACAAAGGGCTTTTTATTTGTTTGTTTTTGTTTACTTTTATGTTCTATTTACCATAAAGAATCTCATACTGTTATGGTGCTATATAAATAATAAATACAATTGGAAATATGATAATTAAAGTTTTGGGGAGACATGGCAGTTTTACCCTTTTCAAATTAAACTGCAGTATTTTGTCCCCAAATTATCTATAGAACTGACAAACCTGGTCATTTGATTGGAAGTGAGTAAGTAGGTTTCATTAAGATTTCTAGTATATTTATAACACTGAAAAGAAGTACTTAGGAAGGTTGAAGAAATTCTCTTTTCGGAGGTATCTGAAATAGGATTTCTTTATTTGGGGAGGAGGATTAGGGATGAACCTTTGAGAGGGTATTTTCTCCATGTCTGTTGCAACCTGTGTGTGTGTGTGTGTGTGAGAGAGAGAGAGAGAGAGAATAAGCACATGCACGTACACACCGTTTTCTCCAGAGCTAAATTAGCAGTGCTAGCTTATTGGAGGCTTTCTATCTAATTTGAGGTCCAAACATGTATCAAGGTTAAAAATGATAATTTTCTAAATGAGTAGTGAAAGAGTAATCTTTGTGCTTTAGATTTAAAGAAGTTAATTTTCTCTTACATTCTCTCTTTTTTCCACCTGAGAGATGTGTCAGAAAGAACCAGTTCTGGAGAAATTTTAGGGCTAAAAGGAGGAGGCCACTTCTCAATTGCTTGAAGTTATCAGCTGAGAGGTCCCTTGGTCATTCATTTACTGTCTTTAGCTTAAAGAGGTTGAGTTCCTGGGGGCCGACAGGGGGGAGGAGGGTGCAGATGTCAAGAGACTCAAGGTTCAGTCAAAGATTTGAACTTGTACCGTAGAGGACCAGGGCAGGTCTGATTCCAATGCTCCTTAATATTTTTCAGATTCAATTATGTATTTTTGCTATCTAAGTATTCCTGCGACATTGAGTAGTCCCACCTGGAATGCTGGCCCCACTCTTCCTCTGACTAACACCATTTTTCAAGTCCAAGCTTATTGCCACTGTCTCTAGGAAACCTTATTTGACTTCTAAATTAGGATCCTGTTTTATAGCACAAAGGATCATAAGGGAAGGGATGGAAAATTGTAAGGGAAGTCATCGGAGAGGGAGAAAAACCATGAGAAACTCCATTATAGGAAACAAGCTAAGGGTTGCTGGAGGGGAGGTGGGTGGGCAGATGGGGTAACTGGGTGACGGGCATCGAGGAGGGCATGTGATGTGATGAGCACTGGGTGTTATATGCAACTGATGAATTACTGAACCCTACAACTGAAACAATGATGTACCCTATGTTGGCTAATTGAGTTCAAATAAAATAGAAGGATCCTGTTTTATTTTTCTCTCTCAGTACCCTGTTCCTTTCCTTTAGAGTAATATATGTATAGACATATACGTACAGGGAGATCGTTTATAATTGTATATTAAGATCTCTCTCTTGCTAAAAGTTTCTCTCCTACACGCGACTATATTCTCTAACAGGATGGGAATCCTATCTGGACAGTCCGGTAGCAGACAGTAGACAGCCAGGCAGGATTTCCTGAGTGAATCCGTACATATTGCCTCTCTGTTTCAGGGTGGAGTTTGAGAGCTTCCCTGTCTTTATTAAGTAATCTTTGGTTGGCGTTACTCCTTACCGGTTCAGGTTAAGAATTGTATCGTTCTTCCTTCATTGCCAGGGGATTTAATATTGAAAGGAGTTCAACAGAGATTTGTTTTGTAAAGAAAGAAGTTATCTGATTGTATAAATATTTCATATTCTCTTAAAGGTTGTGTTTATTTTCTCACAGATGCTCCCTTGTTTGCAGGGTTTCGCTGCTAGGGCAGTGTCCTTCCACAAGTGCTGACACCCCACTCAAATTTCAGTAAAGGACACTCTCACCTCCCACCGCCCCCACAGCACAGTTGTACAGGATTTGGGAAGATTCGGTTCTGTTTTGCTTGTGGGTGGCCAGGGGCAGTCGCTGGGCTCATAACCTCGAGATGCACAATTGCTGTGGGGCCAGAGCCCGGTCCCGATGCCACACAGAGCCGCAGGGGGGAGATGAGGCCAATTAATGAGTAGTAATTACTCTTGAGCCAGAAGATCTCCTCCTAGTACGACGAAATAGAACAAAACCCACCATACAGTCTGCTCAACCGGTCAGAAGGGCGGGGCTCCACAATCCAGAGGCACACACCGACCCTCTTTCCCGGGAAACCAAACACAGCTGAATACACACAGCAGAACACCCTGCCTGGGTGCGCCGTCACCTCTGGTGACCGTGCCAATTTGTCTTTTCCCTCTTAGTCACAAGGATCTCAAGAATTCAGTACCCATTTAGAACGCCTTGGGCTATCTGACCGCCAGTCATTTAAACAGGAGATGGTACTTGTCCCATCGCAGGAAATCTGGAGGTTGGTGCTTGCTGATGTTTGGTCAGTGGCTCACGAAGTCAGGACTCTGGGGTAGTGTCTCTGATTCTTACATCAGGCAGAGGCTGGACGCAGCTCCCAGCAGCCTCCGCTCACACGCCCAGGTTCACGGGCAGGCAGCCGGGGCAGCTGGCGGCAAAGGTTTACTGCTCACTGCCGTCTCTCTCTTCGCCAGGAGGTAGAAACCTTCCCCATAAGCTTCCCAGCTTCCTTTATTCCACCCCCCACTCCCCCCCCCCCTTACGCTTTATTGTCCAGAACTAGGTTACATGCCTGCTCCAACCGGGAAAAAAATGAGCATAGTAGGGAATGGAAATTGGAGAAGGTACTTGGAAATGGTTTTTGAAGAGAGAAGAAGAGTCTGTAGGCGGTTCTAAGTGGGACCCTGCTCAGCCCTTCCCAATCTCATTTATTACAGGACCAAATCTGCATTCTTGGTGGTGACATTCTTATACCTTGAGATCTTAAGATGTTCCTGCTTCTCTGTTTGGTGCCACACCTCCCACCTGACCTCTCCTTAAAAAAATATTTGGCCCTGAATCAGCAAATCATACCTTTCTATGGTAGATTAAGCATATCAGCGGAACACATACGATTTTAAAAAGATTACGTTTAAAAAATGTTTTTTCAAATGTTTTTCTCCCCACCACTAGGGTATTGTTTTCCTCTTTTCTATGGGCTTTTCTCAGGTAACTGCAATTCCTAGAATCATAAATGTAGGCGTTGACACCAGACTACAGTTAATTTTTTAGTTTGATATACAAATGATGTGAGATCAGTAATTCCACCATTTGGGTTGCATGGTGCACAGAAGCATTGCTGTGAACGTCACTATATTTGTTATTGTTTGAAAAGGTAATGTGAGGTAGATGCTGTCCTCACCGCCAGCCTTTCTAAAGTACACAGTTTAATCAAAATCTGTCCAGGCTAGAGGTGTTATCACATAGGAGTCCCACCATTCAGTTGGAGCCTCTTGGGTGGAATCATCGCGAAATTATGAGCACAAAATCTGTGGCTGAATTTCTCCTACCTGTGGTATCTTAAGTCACTGGGTGCCCCTGAAGGGCAAATGGATTCACATTTCATTTCACCGAGAAGAGAAAAAAAAAAGGACAACGTTCTTGGTAATTGTTGATAGTTCAGTACGTAATGCTATCAAGTTACCTAATGTGCTACCTTTTCACCTGAAAGAAAAAACAGAATCTGTATAATCTTCCTATAATTGTGATTACTTACAAAAATGGATTGACCTGAACTATTCAGTTTTTTCATCTGTATATAATTAATAATAAATGAATTCTGCAAGCCGAACGATTTTTTTTAATTCATTTATTTGATAGTCTTGATTTGACCTCTTTGAAAATACCCTGGAGCTCTGCTTTTTGTTTGCCTCTCTGATTGGGCATGGGCAATCACTCACGCATAGAAATTCTTCTGACTCACTCAATGACACTTTCTCTTTTGCATACAAATGTCCTCTCTAATTTTTTTTGCTGTCATCAAATGTCCATGCGACATGACCTACAAATATGAAGACCGTGCTCATCCAAATGGAGTTCAGTGTTTAAATAAAATATATAGAAAGTTAATCTGACACATATTTAATGATGTGTATAATTGTTATTGTGCTGCACGGTGATTTGGCATAAATGGTAAGCTCCTCATGTCATAGCAATGGAGAATATATTTATACAGACAGACTCCGCATTTTTATAATCTGCCGTGGGAAGAATTTGAAAGTGGGGGCAATGAGAATGGAAACGTCTTGTGTGGAAAGCTTCTCCCCTACCATATGACCATATGAAGACTGAATGTTTACCTGTTTTCTCCCAGTTCTTTTTTTTTTTTTTTTTAATAGAGAGAGAACATGATTGGGTTAGGGAATGGGCAGAGGGAGAGAGAGGGAGAGAGAGAGAGAATCTCTCTTTTTTTTTTAAAGATTTTATTTATTTATTTGACAGAGAGAGAGACAGCCAGCGGGAGAGGGAACACAAGCAGGGGGAGCGGGAGAGGAAGAAGCAGGCTCCCAGCGGAGGAGCCTGATGTGGGACTTGATCCCAGGACCCTGGAATCACGCCCTGAGCCAAAGGCAGAGGCTTAATGACTGAGCCGCCCAGGCACCCGGAGAGGGAGAATCTTAAGCAGGCTCCACACCCAGTGCGGAGACCAACGTGGGGCTTGATCTCGTGATCCTAAGATCATGATCTGAGCAGAAATCGGGGGATGTTTAACTGACTGAGTCACCCAGATGCCCCCGTTTTCTCCCAGTTCTGTCAGATCCTAAGGAAAGGTACCTAGCATCTCAGGGTCTCTCTTATATTGTTTTTCCCAGGGTTTAGATGGACTAGCATGTCAGTCTACACTGGGGCTTCTTAAGCACATAAATGTGGGTCTCCCATGTGGATTGTTTTGGAAAGAAAAGAAACTGATTAAAGAACTAAAATGTCCAACAACTCTCAATAAAACAAGTAGGAAAGGAAATGTTTTCCACATATCATTATCTTGGCATAAGACCCCTTGGGCAATGGCCCTTTGTGCTCATGGGTGGAGAAGATACAGTTTGCGTCCTTACCCTGAAAGTCTATGTGTAACCAGTTGGGGCATGGAAAACACTTCACAAGCCTAGGTAATTATGGTGGTAGATCTCCTAATTACTCATTTAGTTGGTATGTTAGTCAAAATTCTAAACTTAAACTTGCTGATTAAAGTGATTGCTGTTCCTTCTAATTTTAAACATTCTCATTTCATGTAAGTATTTAGTCAATTTGAAGTCTAGCTCCACCAGACACATTTCAACATCCCATACCTGTTCCCCTACTTCCCAAGTTGGCATCTTGGTTCCATCGAGAACTTACTGCCTTTCTGCATTCTCACGGTGGTAGAAGGGAGATCCATGCAGTGACTTCTGGTTCCTTACTGGTCTTGGCCGTGAAAGGGTGGATCTGGGCTTCTCTCTAGGTGGTGACCACTGAGCTGGGACTATTTTGATCACTGACCGTTCTGCTGGGGTCTGCTGCAGATCTGTGGCTGCCATACACCATGGCTGTATCCCTCTTACTTGGTCTGAGCTTCAGGCACTGCCTGGCTGACACAGCCTCACTTGACTCCCTCTGAACCCCTTCCATTTGTCCCTGGTTTGGATGTTCCTTCTCAACCTTTTGCCCTTGTAGGTCCAATAGCAGAACCTAAGGTTCTAACTCAACATTTATCCACATCTTCGCCTGTCTCCAAAAGGCATGCGGAAACTTCTGGATCTCATCCTCCCTGAGACAGCTAAAATTCAACCTTCCTTTGCCAGATCACAATATGCTGGTGAGTTTCTTTTGGCATGTCTACATGCTGCAAAGATGCGAGGCACTCTCCTTCCAAAATCCTAGATGTGAAGAAGAGCAACACTCCCTTCCATCAGTGTTTCCATAGACTTATCTATCGCATTTCTGCCAACCTAGAAAAAGGCTAAAGGGACAGATTTAGACACACATATCTCCTCCCTGCTTCTCCTCCCTCAGATTCTTTCTTCTCTACCATCCCTTGTTGGTAGAAGCAGCTTATTTTTATTTATCCGTTCTATTCTTCCAGGAACACCCTGAATACATTTGGGCCAGGAAGGGAGGGCTTTGTGCTCCCTAATTCCTCACCCATAATGGAGGATGGGAAGTGGTTGAGAAAGACAGGTTGGCCAATAAGTCTAAACTGGAGGGTATTTTGAAAATAGTATATCCAACTACAATGCCCGTGTAATAAAAATTCCCCCATGTCAGGGATATATTTACTCCTATTTAAGGGGTCCCTTCTCCCTTTACCCAAATAGCAAGAGCTAAATTTCTGCCTTGAATTTACTTTCTGATTTGTCTCAGCCCCCAGGTCCTCTGAGGGCAGCTGGGTAAACTTGGGGACTGGTCAGCTCCAGTGTTCGGGGATACATCTCAGATCCAAGAAAGCTGGAGTTTTCCAATACTGGCCATTTAGAGACCCAGGTCACGTGTGCAAGTGGAGCTTCCCTTGAGTAAAGGTAAGACTCAGGGGATCCTGACTAGCTAGGGATGAGTTGTTTCCTATATTTAAAGATAGAAGGCTCTCCGAGATGCCACCTCCAAACCCGAATCCACCTCCACGTTCTCTTTGGCCATGACTCTCTAACCCAGAAGTGAAAAGGTCACCACTGAGGTTATGTCTTAAGACCAGAATGCCCTCACTTTCTATCTTTGTGAATTTCTCGAGTCAAACTTTGCTTCATATCTGTCAGCTATGGAGATGCTTTCTGGCCTAAATATAGATTTGGAGTCCGATCCCTTTCTCCAAGGCATAATTTTTGAAACATGTCCTGGGCCTGAGTTGCTGGCATAAGACTTCACCCTGCTGAATGAGGCTCAGTCATTTCAAAGAGAAATAGTCTTATTTCCTCTTCCCCAGCCCTTCCTTTCTTTCATCTGGTAATTGTCTATAATTGCCTGTATAAATAATTTGTATTCATTGTCTTGGCATCAAGATTATTCAACTCTCAAATTCTCATCTGGGTGTTTGTTACCTGTCAGCAGTACAGATATTGTACTTCCCACAGGTTCTTAAAGATCCCAAATGGGCTACTTCATGCAGCAAGCTTGCAGATTTGTTTCCTTTGATGTGGAAAGAAAATGTAGCTTATTTAATTTATTGTTAAGTGGTTTGCTTCCCCTCATAAGCCTGAATTTTGTGCTATGCAATTTTTCAAACAACCCTTTGAGATAATACTCCATATCTTTCTATAGACATGCGTATTTCCTTGTATTTCCACATAGCTCCTGCCCAAGAGAGCATCTGTGTGATTGGAGGGGTGGTATAGCTTGATGATGGAGGGAAAACAACATGCGTGGATCTGTATGGTGCTTTATAAAAAGAAATACAACACTTACAATACACATATATATAACACTTTATATAATATACTGATTTACAATCTCTCTCTCTGTCCATCCACCCACCCACACATACAACGCTTTATGTTGTTTATAAAGCTCTTAAAGATCATCCTAGCAAGGGCTATTCCATGGCCTTGTGCCCGCTGAGGGCTGACAGTCCCATCTCTGGGTGCGCCACAGTGTGTGCTCCAAAGGCCAAAGGCCAAAGTGTCCTGGCCTGTTTTCTTACTCTTGGTCTGGCCTAGCCATCTTTCCTGAGGCTTTGGTCCCACCTTGGTTCTCCCCGGCTTTGTAGACAAACCTGCTTCCTTCGGGCCCCACTCCTTATCCCCAGATCCCCATGAACTAGATGGAACATGAATTGGGTTGTTTCTTCTTTTTCTGGTCCAGATTTCCTCAAAATTACCACTGCTTCCTGTCCTACAGCCACAGCGATCTGAATCCCAAATGCTTAGAGTCTGGTTTGCTAAAGGATTTAGAAAATGCTAACTCCCTTCGAGTCCATCGCCTTACTGCAAAAACCCTATTCTGAATATTAGAAAATGAAAATTAATTCCTTAATTCTCTCTCTTTCCTAATGTAATAACCTTAATGTCTTCTCTCCACTTGCAGCAGGCAGTTGTGTACCCCTGCCAGCTAGAGGGCTGGGGAGAGAGCTGGGTACACAGAAATGCAGGAGAGGAAAACAGGGTAATATTTGTAAGGTTATTACTGAAGTGCACAGAGTGAACAGCAGTGAATAACATGGAACATTCTCGGCTTCTTGGAGCTATAGCCTGGTGAGAGAGACAGATATTATACAAATAAACATATAATGCTAGGTTGTGGGCAGTGGTTTGAAGGAAAACAGCTGGCAGGAGAGAAAACGCCTGAGGTTGACCGTGGTAGGAGGCATAGTTAGACAGGGGCATCAGGGAAGGCACCTGTTGAAAAGCAACAGAGACCTGAGGCTGAGTAGATGTTGGTCAGGCACAGTGCAGGGGGGAACGCGCTCCAGGTGGAGGGAGCAACATGGGTTCTAAGGTAAGAGGCATGAGAGAAAGCCAGCACTTGCTTCCTTCCCATCTCCCTCAGGGCAGAAGCCAAAGTCCTCCTATCACCCACAACGCTCTGCCGTGTAAAAGTTACCCCATTATCTAAACCAATGCTGGGGGCTCCTGTTATCTCTCTGACCTTATCTACCCCTTCTTTCCTCATCATTCCCTCTGGAATACCCACGCTTACCCCCTTTCTGTACATCAAGCACACCATGCAAGTTCCTACCTCAGGGCCTTTGCACTTGTCATTTTCTCTGGCTGAAGGCTCTTCTTCTGGGTAGTGACAGGGATCACTTCTCATCTTCTCCCAGTTTTTACTCAAAATGCATCCTGTCTGTAACACTTGCCTCGGTCACCTTATCTAAAAATGTCAGTTCCTCCTGCTCTGACATTTCATGTCGCTCTTTCCTGTTTTTACTTTTCTTCTTAGCACTTCTCATTATCTAATGAACCATATGTTTTATCCATCTGTCTTAGTGATTGTCTTTCCCCGTGTATTGTAATGTAAGCTGTGAGGGCAGGGATTTTTGTCAGTTTTATTTGCTATTGCATCTTAGCAATTAGAATAGTGCCTGGCGCATAGTAAGCATTCAATAAGTGTTTGCTGAATGAATAAACAGGTGGTTGCCACATCTGTTCATTTTCGATGCACTTTGGTTTGTTTTCTTCCCTGCCTCATGGACTTTGCTCGGCCTCAGTCCCTGTAGCCTCTTACGGTCCTCTTAACCAAGGCTGTCTCATCTCAGTCTCTTTGCTATAGATCCCTGGCAACCAGACACCTGCATTTTTAGCTGGTGGCCCAAATTTTGTTCCTTCCTTCACACCTTTAATGATTATTTGTGGGGCACCTACTATGTATCAGGACTTTCCTGGGCACTGGAGATGTGGTGACCAGGAAGACAATATCCCTGTCACCACGGAGCTTAGATTTTAAGCAAAAATTTTTCCCCAGAAATTCTGTCTTGTGACAAATGCATTCCCTCTGACTCTCCTCTGCTTCCACCTGCCAGAGAGCGGCAGGAACAGCAGCCAGCCTGGCAAGACGCACCACTACCCAAGTCACCAACTATGGCGTCATGGGGGGGAGGGTAGGAGCAAGAAATGAGATGCAGGCCTGTCTGATGCAAATCTTGCAGAGGGATGCAGAGATGCCCGGGCAAGTAACCCCTGAAGGAATTATTCAGCGGGGAGGGAGCGGTGACGTGGATTCCCTTGTTGTGGATAAATACAAACCTGCTACCCAATTTCCTGCTACCGTTAAACTTCCTCATTACATGACAAGGAGGCTCATTTTATTCTGAATTTGTTCTTAGATAAATTGGAATGGCCACTGAGGAAGAATGGCTACATCTGTGTAGTCCGTAAAAAGCAATGGAGCGTTGTCATTCCGATCCCCACAAGCGCGTGGTTTGACAAAAGTTGATTGCTCGCATTTGGACACGCCATTTGAAACGCACATACTGTGCGCTCCAGACGGCGCCCTTCCAATGTGGCAAATGCCTATAGAAAGTTAACCGGAAAATCGGACGGGTCCCCATAGCTGGCGCTAATGCCTTTACAAAGGGGGTTTTGATGTATGACAATAATTACAATGAAAGAAATTGGAAATAGAGTATTATACACGTTCAAAATATTACAAATAGCTTAAAGTTTCCTGGGGAGAATCAATTTGTATTGGTATATTACAGCTGATGAAAAAGGCTAAGAAACATATATATGGTACTTATTTATTTAGACTTTACATTCTAATGAATGCATAGTATTTTCATACATAAATGAATCTTAATAGCTAATATCATTTTCATATTTTAGATTGGCCCACATAAAATTCTTATCTCATGAATGCTGCCGAACTACCTGCTAGAGCACTATAATTGTGAGCCCCTTCAGGGAGAGACAGAATCCTACTCATGCTTCTTTATTCTCACGGTTCTAGAGCACCGAGGAGAGCCCCACATGTAGGAGGTATTCAGGGTGGGTCGAATTGATCAAATTGATGGCATATAAACCGGTTGGCTTCGAGAAACACAGTTCACAGGGAAGGTAGCAAAAACCATGGCTTTTGGAGCAAGACTGCCTGGGTTCAAACCCCTAGTCTGCCACTTGACCATGTACCTCAGGGCCATCCTCTGTATAATGAGGATAACAGTGGTAACTCCCTCACAGGGTGGTGGTGAGCATTGCAGGAGTTAGTTTAAACATGTGAAGGCATGTAGAACGATGCCTGGCATGTGGGAAAGACACAATACTATTAGCTAATGGTAGGTACGATAAGCACACATACTCAAAAAGAAAATACAAAATAGAGCATTAATAAGTGTTTTTCTACCCGTCCCCTCTACAAGACTCCATTCCAGACCTTTCTCTACACATGCACATTTGCAGACACATAAACCCCTTCATGAAAATGAAGAGAAGCGGTTCCTTCCCAGGCTACCAGGAACACTACTTTGAAGGCATGCAGGGATCCGGATGTAGTGTCTGCCCCTTTAAATGAACCAGCCTGCCCTTGTAAACCTGACCTGAGACTCTGTAAAAGGTCCCTGCAAGGCCTCTAAGCTCTCTCCCTGGACAAATTCCAAGTCATTTTCCATCTGCCAGTAGTGCTAATCCTTGATCTTGTGTGATTAGATAATCTTTTCAGATATTAATTTATGTGGCTTTCTTCCTGCATCTTTTCTTTTGCAATGCCCCTGACAACTTTGCTCTCTCTTCCTCCTCTGCCCATATTCAAGCTGACCTTTGACTCGGCTCTGCTTGCTTCAGTAACTGGTGAAGGTGGAAGTGATGTTGGGGGATGTGATTAGGATGGAAGGCACTAGTAGTCTGAAAAGCGTCCTGAATTTCTTTGCTCAAAATCTAAGCACATCTGATAAGTAGAGGATCCATAAAGTTGGTAGAAAGGTTAAGTGAATTTGTGGGGGTAGAATAGTCTAGAAGAAACATAAGGAGAGAATGATTTCCTGCAATTTTTTGAGGTCCTATTGGATTGTGATAGGGTTTGCCATCAGACTGTTTTACCAGTAGAAGAGATCTGAACATTATTCCCTGCCAAAATTTCAAACCTGTGATGTGACTCCAGGATTGGCTGCACAGCACACGGGGAAGCTGGGACCACAGACACCTTGTTAAAGTTTTCCATATGCAAAGCTCAGGTTGGAAGTGATAAAGAGCTGGCAGTCAGAACACATGAGGACAAAGATTATGGGATTCTCCAAGTAATCTATGTGGACGGTAGACCAAAATTCAGAGTGCCCCTTCCCTATGTCTTGGTAATGGAGAAAGCTCTGGAAACAGTAGCAAAATGCTTATGGGTAGAGAAAAGCCAAGAAGTGACAGGTACAGTTTCCCACCTTCTGGATGAGTGGGCCTCAAAATAGAAATTAATTTGAGGAATACAAAATAACAAAGTGTAATGGTTTGGGAAAGAGTTTTGACCTTGTAGCAATCCTTCTCTTTCTTTTGCTAACATAACCTTGACCCCACTTGAGGACATTTACATCCCCCCATTGGAGGAGATGCAGTGTACTTGTTGGTCAAGTCTTCCAATAGCAGAGGAAGGGGGGCTCAGGCCCAAATTAGATCAGTCAGACTTCCCTCTTCTAGGACTTCGCTTCCGACGAGGAGAGATCCAGGTACCAAAGCTCTGTTGGATCTGACTGGTGCACACATCCGCTGCTGCCCAGCCTCTGTCCTCTGCAGGACCCGTTCTGCAGGTCTGCCTTCATTCTGAGAGCTGCTTCCTACACTTTCACCGCCTTCCCCTTCAGTTCAAAAGGTTTGGGGTAGAAACATAAGGTTAGGAAGAATTGGCATTTTTTGGTTACAACTCCTAAAACTGACAGTTCCAGTAACCGTCCTACTGTCCTATGGTATGTAGCTTTGGATTGAGGAACCAGTGACGAATTGCAGTCATAGTTGTCCTAGGCTTTTCGCCAAGATATGCATTTTGGCATTTCCTTCAGCTTTGCACACTGACCCTTCTAGTAAGAGGTGACCCATCTTTCCTCTTTCTCAGCCCAAGTGATGGAGTCCTTCCACTCCCCCTCTCCCAGAATCTGCTTCACAAGGAGGAGGACCAGGGAGGTGGCTGCCTCCTCCCAAATCTCCTGATCAATTAACAGATGATCCCTCATCTTCACTATGTCCCCATGAGTTTTGTTTCCTTAATATCCAGTTTTCAAAACATTAACATGAACCTGTCTTGTTCAGATCAGTGGCTGACATCAAGAGCTGGATTCAGTTTTGTTCCAAAGACAAAGTGTTTTAATAATTTTTCTCTTATCCTTTTGTGTCATTTCCTTTTACGTGAGCTGCAACTTTGTTTACTATATAAATGCCACGCTGAAATTTTTATTTTATGAAAAATCATTCATCTCAAAAATTAGTGAATTCATAATTGCAATCCAATTTTGAATGTCATTTTTTTTACCAAAATTTAATTTGAATATATCAGTGTTGGTTTGAATCATTTATCAATAATAAATTTAATTTTATATCTGTTAGATATATGTTTTCTTGATTTTTGAGTTTCATTTCTCTCCTTTTCTGTAATTTTATCATCTTAATATTTTAATACATAATTTAAAAGATAAAGAATTAAAATATACTCAATGTATTAATTTAAAAAATTTTTAACATTTTGTATTTCAACTTACGTTGTAGCAGAAACCATTTTCAGAATAATAAAGCAAGTTAATCTAAAGTTTCTTTTACTTTTTCCCTCTGAATATACCTTTATCAAATCTTTTTGAATTTGTATTTTCTAAAGTTAAGTGATCAAATATTAGGAAATAGTCAAAACAAGCCAAGTGCCAACACACAGTAAATGGTTAATTAAATATTTATTGAATAAGTGAACAAGACAATTTGATTTGAATTTTTTTTTATTCACTACAAACTATGTTAAAGGGCATTAAACCACACTTCTTCATCTGTCCCTTTTCACATATCGTGAGGGATTAACCCACAGGCTTATCAGTTAGGTCTGTTTCCACCATGTTCATACAGAAACGCTCTCCGCTCACCTGAAGTGTTCACGTGAGGTGAGACTCAGTCATTACATAAAGCTTGTTGAGCATCTATAATGCGTTGGGCTTCAGGCTTACACAGAAATTCTGTGCATTATCTCTTCCTTCAAGGAGTTAGAAGGAGTTAAAGAGTAAACAGATGATAAGAGCAAAAAGTGGTGAAGTGCGGTCAGTGGTACACATTCAGAGGATAAGGATCAAATGGACATACATGTACATCTGTAAGGTGTCTGCGGATAGGAAAGGATTCACAGAAGATGAGCTCAGAAATTTCAAATCTGTGTTAAAAAATCCATAAAAATTTCCTTGCTCTGGTGCTAAGAATATCCCAAGCATACTCTCTATCTTCAAGAGAAATTTTATCGGATAAGGCTAAATAGAGCAATTAGGTAGCTTAACGAAAGTAGGGTTTTACAACACCAAAAGCATAATCCATAAAAGTAAAAAAAAAAAAAGATAAATTAGACTTTATCAAAATTAAAAAGGTTTTCTCTGCAAAAGTGAATGAAAGACAAGCTGTCGACTGGGAGAAAATACTTGCAAATCACATATCTTATGAAGATTATCATGTCCGGAGATAAAGAGAACTCTCAAAATTCAAAAATAAGAAAAGAAACATCCTGGGGGGGGCACCTGGGGGGCTTACTTGGTTAAGCATCCAACTCTTGATCTCAGGGTTGTGAGTTCAAGCCCTGTGTTGGGCTCCCAGCCCCAGGTTGGAGCCTGCTTAAAATAAAAAGGAAAAGAAAAGGAAAGGAAAGAGAAGATCCCAATTAAAAAAAGGGGGGGAGCAAAAGATTTGAGCAGATACTTCACCAAAGAAGAAATACGGATGGCAAATAAACACATGAAAAGATTCAATGTGTTTCATTCAACATCATTATTTATTCAGAGAAATGCAAATTAAAACTCAGTGAGATACCACTCCATACCCATTAGAATGGCTAATACCATTCACCTTCTCCCTGCCAACAACACCAAGTGCCAGTGAGGATACAGAGCAATTAGAACTTTTATACACTGCTGGTGGGATTGCAACATTTTATAACCACTTTGGAAAACAGTTTGTCAGTTTCTCATGAAGTCAAACATACACTTACCATATGACCCAGCAATCTACTTTTTAGCCAATAGAATGAGAACTTATATTTACATAAATGAAGGTTTATAGAATTGATTATTAACTGCCCCAAACTGGAGACTATTCAAATGTCCTTCCACCCACGAATGAATAAACCAACTGTGATACCCTCATATAATGGGTCACTACTCAGCAATGGAAACACACTACTAATATACTCAATAATGTGGATGAATCTCAAATGTACTTTGCTAATTGAAAGAAGTCAGCCCCAAAAGGACACAAAATGTATATTTTCATTTATATGACATTCTAGAAAAGGCAAAACTTTTGGGACAGAGAGTAATAATCAACGGTTGCCAGGGGTTGGGATTGTTGGATAGTTGACTACAAAAGAAAGGCAGGAAGGGAATTTTTGGGATGACGGAATGGTTCTATTCCATGACTGTGTTCGTAAACATGATTATGTTTTTGTCAAAGCCATAAACTGTACACCACAAAGAATGAATTTTACTATATATAAATTTTAAAAAATGAAAAAAAGCAGGGTTTTACTTCCTAGTCTTTTGCTCAAAACTATAAAGAAGATAAAAATAAACTCAACCTTTAGTGTAAGGCCCTCAATATTGAGTTCCGTTCAGTCCATCAGAGTACAAACTATTCGGTTATACAGGTGTGCACATAGATCTCTACACTCAAGGTGCTCGATCTATGCATGGATACCAACTATTTCAAGTATAAAAGGATGAACAGAGGAAATTAATTTAAAAACCATGAATTTCTGATAAGGCTGTGATGTAAAAATCCATAAAAATAGAGTAAGGACAACCCACAGAAAGGTGCAAGGGCACCATCAAGAAATACCTGTGAATAGTGAAAGAGCAACTCTTTGCATTTGGTTTTACAGGAGCACTTTTGGGTTTAGTTCTTGCTTACCCCTGCTCCGGAAATTGTTGGAAAAGAGTAGGGACCTAAAAGTTCAGGTATCGTGTCCATTGGGAACTCTCAACAAATCCGATCTATCAAGTATTTTAGTGGCTCTACTAGTCAGGACTCCACAGGTGGCAAACGACAGAGACCTAACCTCAATTGGATTAAATAGAAGCATAGTTTACTGGCCCACAGAACCCAGAAGGTGAAAGAAAAAGGCGTAGAAAATGGAAAAACTACAAAAGGGAAAGAATTCACATGCATTTGACATCTTACTCTATGAAGCTTTACCAATAATTTCAAAGACACAAGTAATTGTGATAGATGAAGCAGGGAAATGTTTGGGGACCCCCACCCCCGACCACTGGTGCAAGGCCACACATCTTTTGTTATCACATCTGGATGCACTTTGGCCCAGATTATATATGTGTTCTAATGCGCGAGGCAATATTACTCACACGAAAGAATGTTGTTTTATTTAGGAATGTTTTGTACCCAAATAATTACATAGTTTGTATGAGATTTTCTGGGGAGCCATGCCCCATAAACTTATGGAGTCCAGATTTGCTTACTGTAAGTGATTCCACATAGACTGGGAACATCCTTCTAAAGACATTGCATAGATGAAAATTCTCCTCCTAGTAAATATCACTGGCCTGTTTTCTAGAAGGTCAGTCATTCGGGTGTTTATAAGGACATTTGACCAGATCGCCTTTCTCATTTCTTCCCTGGAGATGCCACTGCCCCAATGCCTACCTGAAAGTCAGAGGATGGGTACAGCCCTGCTCTTGTTTTCTTCTTGAAACCAAAGCCTTGAACGCTTCATAAGTTAGGGACTCAACCACATCAAGAGATTTTTTTTCTTTTTCTCTTCTTCGTTCACTGTCTCCCTCTGCTTGGCTTCATTTTGCAGATATAGTCTCTCCTTATCATTTGGAAGATGGCTGCCATCTCTAACAAAGATGTTAGAGACCATAGTAGAAAGAGTTATTTTGATTGTTTCACTCAGAATCCCAGGGAAAACCTTGATTGTCCCTGTTTGGGCATCTCACTGTTGTTAGGGAATTTAAGTCCTGTGTCAAGTGGAATCAGGGGAGCACGTCCTGTTATTTATGAAGAGATATGAGAAAACTTCCTGCACAGATAAAAATAATAGCCCACTAAACTGTCTGAATCCTTCTTGCCTTAAACACAACCAGAGTTTAGTCAGAATCATAGTATTTTGATAATAAATGTACTCCTGAAGATACTTTTGTCCATGTTTATTAGGTGTGATTTTAAAGTAAAACTTTTGTTTAGGGGCGTCTGGGTGGCTCAGTCAATTAAGTGTCCAACTCATGATTTTGGCTGAGGTCATGATCTCATGGGTCAGGCTCTAAGCTCAGCAGGGAGTTTGCTTGAGACTCTCTCCCTCTGCCCCTCCCCTCTCTCACACACACTCTCTCTCTCTCTCTCTCTCAAATAAATAAATAAATAAATAAATAAATAAATAAATAAATCTTAAAAAAAGAACTTAAAAAAATAAAGTAAAACTTTTGTTTAAAAATACCACAGAAATTCATATCAAATGATTATTTTTCAACTTAGTTTTTCGGGGGAGGGTTTATTTAAAACATCCTGCAAACATGTAAAAGATTTTTGGAATTTTTAAAAGAGGTTTATCCACTTATTCTAGAAGGAGTAAGAATGTAATGCGGGGAGGGCAAGAAGGAAAGGGAGAAAGAGAATCTCACGCAGACTTCCTGCTAGGCACGGAGCCCAAGTCAGGCCTCGATCCCACCACCCTGAGATCACGACCTGAGCTGAAGTCAAGAGTTTAGCCGAAATTGAGAGTTGGGCACCCAACCAACCGAGCCACCAAGATGCCCCAGATATTTGGAATTTTTTATGAAAATGCTTTCAAAATCAGTTTATGACTTACATAGAAAATTATTCTCATTACTTTATAACATATTAAATTTTCTTGTCTGCAGTCAAATGTTTTGTCATTGGCGTTTGTCTTAGGAGAAAACTCTGAAAGTTATTAAGTATACAGTGGCAGAAAAATATTTCCACAAGTCCTTAGGGGTCAGACCACTTCCAAATTAACAAACAATAATATTTCACTCTGCAACTGTACCCTATTCCATAAAATGGAATGGCTGTAGAGGATGTAACGGCAATAAATCCTTAAAACAAGAGCATGCTGTTTGGCATGCATTTAAAAATAGAATTCATGTTTTCTGTGGAAATGCCAAAGGATTTATCCCAATTTTGTTTCGTAATATACATTTTGACTATATGACCACTCAGTTGAATACGTCTTCAGCAGTTTTTTGTTTATTTGTTTTGTTTTTCATTAAAAAGGATCATGGCACATTTATGCAGACAAAAAATGTGATTATATTGAAAAGTGTGGACTCTGATCATTCTGTGTGATTGAGAACTAATTATGTACCAGTCACCATTTCCCCAGATGCCAGCCCTTGGATAGACAAGGATCGCTTCTGTCTAATTTACTTCAGACCCAAAGGCACCAGGTCTGGCAAGGTTGCTCTCAGCCCTCCTGAACCTTTAGAGGTCTTTTCTTTGTACCTTTGCAAGTTAGCTGGGCATTGCCTTCAGGGGAGATTTTGTTTTGTTTTGTTTTGTTTTTGCTTTTGCCAACAGTGCTGCTGGGGTCTGAGGTGGATAGAGAAAACGCTGATTGAAAGGAGAGCTGTGGCTTTAGGCAGGTCAACTGCCACACGGTCACACGGCCCCAGGGCCACAAGTCAGCTCGGGTCTTCCTGGCATCTAATCACGAGAGTAGCAGACACATGCTCTCCCGAACACAGTGGGGGAAAAACAGAGCTCTTCTCTAGCCCTTCTCAGAGGGGTAGCATTTCTGTTAGGGCTGGGTGGGGCTTGGTAGGAGGCACAGGAGAGTGGGGAGAGGACTCTAAGTCAAGGTGATACCACGCAAAACACATTCAGGAACTGGACGCAGTTTGCGAAGGAATTTGGACTTCGCTCTGCGACCTATGAGGTCCATTTGAAATGGAGAAGCTCTCCGAGCAGGGTGCTGTTTGGAAGCACGGGTTGGTCTTGCTGCCACTAGAGGCCAGATGCAGGCAGATGAGATTGGAAGCAGGGACTCGGTCCGCCGCTGGGAATCTCCTGGGTGAGAGTAGGTGAAAGACCCGAGGGTATATGCAGGAGAGGTGAGAAGGGGAAAAAGGAGGTGACACGTAGGAGCTATTACTGACAACTTATGATTTATCGGATGTGAGGGTTGAAAGGGAGGTGATCTTCCTGCAGCGCCCAGAATGATCTCTGCAAAAAGTAATTATGATAATCTATTCACCTTGTTTAAAATGCCTTCATTAGCTTCTTGCTTTTAGACAAAAAGACAAAATTCCTTACCTATTCACTTATGCATCTTTGGTACTTAATATATGGTAGACACTTAATAAACACAAATACTGTCCACCCCACTTCCTCCCTGTTCTATGAATACGTGCCATTTAAATTGATCTATATTCTCCCCTGAAGGTGGAGAGAGATTTTAAGGGAGATAAAATGAGGTTACTGTTGGTGACAGAGCTGAAATCGTTCTTGGGACTCATAATGACGAACTTGACACTCATCTTGTCCAAATAAGGTAACTGAGGTGGAATTCTCAATAAACTTTAAATTGTAATACAAATATAAAGATTATGATTATGTTCTTTTGCACATTTTATACTAGCTGAGGTCCTCAGTCTTTGGTAGAATATTAATAAATGTTTTTAGGGTCAGAGATATAAATGTTCTAATCTCAGTGTAACCACAAGCTAAGACCATTTATTATTTTAAAGGACCTTTCTCATATAAGCAAAACCCAGGGGTATTTTTGAGCGTAGAATTTTGGCAAGGCCATCTGATATATTCCTATAAATGCATGCCTTGAGGTCTTTTCTGAACATAGTTAACCCATTTGGGATAAACATTCTTAAAATGATCTTACATCAAATAAATATTGACATGTTTTTAAGGTCATTTGACACAAGACTAGAATATTAACCAGAGGCTAAATTTGATATATTTTTAATTTTACCAGTAAGTGGAATTAAAATTCACTGCATTTATTGTATAATATAAATTTCAAGTATTAAGAAATCGTTTGAGTTTTCTGTAGCCCCTCCATACCGTAGGTGACTAGTAAAGGTATACAGGCTATTCACTTACAATGCTTATAAAATGTTTTTCATATCCCATTTTTTCTTATAATGCTCTGAGACCAAAAGATCTGAGATGATAAAACAGAAATTTCTTTCAAGTTCTTATTTATCTCTGCATATTTAATTTTTTCCTTTCTAGACTATGCTTCATGGGTAATAGAGGAAACAGAAAGAATGAGAATTGGGCCTGGGAGGACAAAATTAGAGAAGAAAAATAGTTTCTATTATGGAGAAAGATGATGAATTTATCAAGGCAGGACAAAAGATTCAGTCATCCTTCTAATGAATATTTTTGTTCCACATCAAAGCACAAATATGTTTCAGGGTTTATGTGTGAGGGGGTATCCTTATGATGAGAAATATTTCTTCTTGAGAGCCAAATAGCAGGGAATATATTTCATATCACTGTAAAGCTAGACACTTATTTTGCTTATTTGACAAGAAAATTGGTGATGTCCTCACATCCCACAGAATGACCTCTTAATTTCTAGGTCCCAAGGAACAACTCCAAATTCCCCATTCACCTCAGATCAGACTTTTGGCAAAAACTGATTTTAAGAAATTACTGTGTTTTCCAATTTTGGCCACTTCCAGTGTGTGTGTGTGTGTGTGTGTGTGTGGGTGTGTGTGTGTGTTCGCTGGAAGGGAGGCTGCTCAATTAAAAAGAATTAATGTGTAATTGCTGGAGAAAGGAAGAAGCGGGTCTTAAATCTTAATTTTTAAAAAGGAAATCATTGAAGTGATTCCTTTATAAGTGGGTGCACTCTTTTTTCCAGGTCCGTTCATAATCACTGCTGGAGTTCTTGCTCTCGAAAGTCACCTGGGGTAGGCTTTGTTATTGTTTCTCTCTTACATCGGTAGTTCCTTTCCATCTCTCCTTGTCTTACTCCTACCTAAAGGGGTGTCTAGAAACCAAAATACCAAGCTAAAGAAGATGGCTGCCGTCAAAGGCGTATCATAAAGTTTCATGTGAGAATGTCAAATGAAGCATATGTAACAAATAACATTCACATTTTTAGATGGTGTGGCAGGCAGGCAGACTACCCCTCCCCCCCCCCCCCAAGAGGTGATCATACCCTAATCTCGGGAACCTGTGAATATGTTATGTGACCTGGTGAAGGGGACTTGGCAGGTCTAATTAAAGATAAATTGAACTAAGGAGTTTATCCTGGATAATCTAGGTGGGTGTAGCAGAGAAGCTTCTCTGGTTGGAATCAGGGAGATGCAGAAGTTAGGAAGATGAGAAATGTGGGAAAGAAAATTCCTCAAGTCTGTCATTAGAGAGGGTCACATGGAAAGCATGAGAGTGAATGTGGTCAGTCTCAAGGAGTAGACACCAGTCCACACCCCACCACCCACCTCCGCCATGATGGCCAGCATGGACCCGAGGACCTTAGTCCTACAGCCACAGGGAACTGAAGTAAACCAACAAGCCAAATGAACTGGAAAAACTTTCTTCCCCACAGCCTCTACCAAGAAACACAACCCTGCCGACCCTCTAATTTTGGCTTGGTGAAACCCTGTTTAACTCCACCTAGACTTTGGACCTACAGAAACTGTCAAATTAAAAAAAAAAAAAGTGTTATTTTAAGTCATTAAGTTTCGGACATTTGTTATGGCAGCAAGTAACTAACATATAGGGATATAGCTTTTTATAGAATCTTTAGTTCTATTTTTACTGTTCAAGTTCTGACAATGAAGTGGGGGGAACTAAAACCAATTTAGGAAAGCTTTTCCCAAATTAACCTTCCTTTATCAGGCAGGATTCAGTCAGGACAAGGGAAACCACTGCAGGTATTTCAAGCAGGAAGGCTACTAAGCATTTTAAAAGCAAAACCCAAAAAACGAAAAACATGGTCGAAGGAACAAAAGTGAGGAAAACCACGCGTAATGAAATATGGGAATTGAAGGAACCACAAGAACCCACTGCTGATGATCTCAGTTATTGGAGGCACCCAAATGAGTGCTTCTCAGAAGAATGACTGAAAGGGGTTGGCGAACGTTCATTTATTTCTATTGTCTGCTACGGCTCTATGCCTGCCTTGCTCTGTTGGAGGGATAATAATGGCTTTTGCCTCTCTTCTGCTTTCAAACCTCACGTGATTGCCTCTCACTGGTGGATTCAAAGTCAGAAGCCAGGCTTCCACTCCTGCAATCCAGAGATGAGCACAAAAGGAAAATGACTCCGAAGGGCTGGCACATCACCATATTTCAAGGTTTCCATTGTATTAATACCACCTGTAGGAAAAGAAAGGAGGGCTGGAAGAGGAAAGGACGACCATCTACCAAAGCACTTAATGATATAAGATTCAGATGCTTACAAAGTAAAACAGTAAAAGAGCCTCTAGTCTTCCTTGCAAGCTCTGTTTTATCTTTGCCTCCAGATCTTGGGGTATTTTTTTCTGTACTCACACAACATAGAATCATGGACTATTAGAAACTATTTACTTCACTTTTCTCCTTTTACGTAAGAGGAACAAGAAGGCTGTAGAGGTTGCTGAAAAGTCCACGTCGAGAGAGCTAGTGACTAAAGAGGGTCAGGGTCTTTTGAAGTCTTTCTAGTCTCTCGACTTATGTCAAGGTCCGTGAAGTATCTGGGATTTGACTCGACTTACAGGCTAGCAGGATAGCGTCTTACCGTGGATGTTGGCAGAAGACGCAAGACTCTCGGGTCAGAGACGAAAGACTTGAGTCAGAGTGTAAATATGGTCGTCATATTGATTCCTCTTGGCTCCCAAATCTCATAGAAGTGATGCTGAGGGGCCACATGGATACTGTGCACATAGCAGGTTTGCCGCATAGCCCAAGAACACCGGGCTCCAGGAATTTACTGCCTTGTTTAGCATGTGGAAGCAAGTCTGCTCTTTGTCCAGTGAAACATGCTACTTCAATCCTCAAGGTTGCTCATTGCAAACATAATCCCGAGAAATGGCCCTGCTAAAGGGCCTTGCATTCCTGGCACACCAGCAAAAATGGGCAGGTGAGGAGGGCCCATTGCCTCTCTCAACACCCACTCCATAGAAAGTATTGAGAGGATAGGATACAAAGCAATTATTCACTTATGATTTAAAATACATAATTTTTGCAACATCTAAAAAAATATGCAATATATATGTAAGCTATATCTGAAATTATCTATGATTCCGCATATTGTTATACTTTGTTCTTTTCACTACCATAAAACATGGCATTGGGTGAATATGTAACAATTTACAGATCTGTTCTCCTGTTCATAAACTTTTGAGCTGGTCTGTAATATTTTGCTATTTATGCCACAATTAATATTTTTGCATACATTTATTGGTGCATATGTACAGAAGTTTCTTTAGAGTATTTAATTAGGTGTGAAATTACCTGATTATTAATGAGGCTAGAAATAACTTCATACATTTATTCACAATTTGTATTATCCTGTCTGTGAATTTCCAGTTCATATCTTTCACCCACTTTTCTATTGGGTTGTTTGTCTTTTTAAGTTTATTTTTAAGAATTCATGATTTCATCCCTGATTCATGGTTACCACAAAAATCTCTTAGCAATAGAAAGGAACATTCTTATTCTGCCCCCTGCTGCCAAGAATTTTTTTTAAAGGTTATCTATTAAAATCCATAATTTCAAACATCATTTTAATGGCAATATCATAAAAACATTCTCTTTAAAATCAGAAACCAGATAAGAATCCTTCTGTCATGGTTTCCATTGAACATTGTATTGGATGTTCTCCCCAGCTCACTAAGGCAAGAAAAGGAAATAAAAGATATAAGGTGCTAGAGTGGCAGAAAGAAAAAGGTCACTGGTCATAGGTTATATAATTGTCTTATAAAAACTGAAACTACTCATGAGTTATCAGACATGGTCAGAGAATTTATAGGATGTATGGGTATATTTAGAATCACAAATAAATGATGAGCGAAATGTTTTTCTACAAATAATGAGATGACAATGTACTTTTTTGTCTTTAAGCGATTAATGGGATGAATCATTTGTAGATTTTGTGTGTGCGTGTGTGGCCATTAGGCCACTTCTGTGTGTATTTGTTTGTCTTTTATTATGATCTCATGCTTGGTTGATTTTAATCTGTGGACAAGCTGGAGGCCTAAGTTGGCAATTCTTTCCTCCAGCTAGGATTTATGTTTACTTCTTATTGAAGCTGGGGACACCACTGACCTGGGGCCATTTCAGCTGCCTTTAAGGATCCACGACATAACCTGAGCCTGCGATTGGGCTCCTTGAACTGGTTGCTGGCAAGAGGCGGAGTTTCATGTGTGCAGTGCTGATGTTGGTTTTGGCCCTGAGACAACCCCCCCCCTTCCACATTTTAGTTTACTTTTTGAGCACTGGTTGCAGTTTCAGCTTTTGTTTTATAGGAAAGGGGGGTGTTTGTGTTGGAGATTCCCCTTACTTCCCATGAGCTGAAACCATTCCATTCCACTTTTTTCCCCAATCCATGCCTATAGTTTTCAAATTTCCTGTCTGGTGGAATATCAAATATCAAGTTGTGGCTAGAACCGCTAGTTTCCTACTTACTATCTAGTATCCATTTCCCCCTTAATAGCAGAACCTCAATTTTATGTAAGGATGCAATGTATCCAGATAAAAACATTGCCGGGCTTTCCTGCAGCTAGGCATGTTTATGTGATTCACTTCTGGTCAATTATCCAAACCCAGAGTCATTGGTTGGGCTTTTAGGAGAGCCACTGACAGGGGTTGGCTCAGCTGTTAGGGGTCCCTTTGCCTTTTTCCCCATCTTCAATTTTTCTGCCTAACCCGTTCCTTGATGGTGATTACTCTTGAGAGCTTGGCCAAAAGAATCCCAAAGACTTTGGCAGTAAAGTTCTTCAGATACTGAATTAGTTCTGGACTTCCTGTAACAGGAGAGAGAGAGAGAAAAAAAAAACCTATCTTGTTGAATCTACTATTATTGGAGTTTTCAGTTAGATGCAGCTGAATATAGTTCCCAACTGATGTATTTCATATCTAATTTTGATGTAATTTTTAATTGTTGTCTTCACATCTTTAAGTAGCAGACTTTAAAAAAAATCACAGTAACAAATCACAGTTTTTCACATGTTTGGTAATTTAAAGTGTTTTGCTTTATCATGCTTAATTATGGAAGCAGCTGGAGATTAGATGTATCTATGCTTGTTATTTCAAGACATCCTTACTGAAGTTATAATTTGATCTTAGTCGAAGAAAAATGAAACTATAATTTAAGTCAATACTATCTGATTTGAGATATCTATCATGATTAACATGCTGTCCTCTCCTAGTTAGGAAATTATCTGATTCCGTTATTATAATGTCTTGCTATTTCCTCCAGGTATTTAACTTACTGTACTTCAACTTTTATAATACTGAGTCTGTTTTAAAGGCCTTGAGGGTTTATCTACATGTTGTTCTTTCACTAGTTCCCAAGTAGAGAAGTGATAGAATCAACTAGCCTTTTAACTATTTGCATTTAATTTAATGTATCAATTTTTTTGGACGTGCGGTAATTATTGTCATCCAGATGGCTACACTGGCTAAAAACCATATTCTATGTTCAAAATTAATAATAATTGACTTCTCTGGTTTGGAAGATAGGGCAGTTTCACTTTGATGTATAATCTTTATTGTCAATATTTTCATCAATTTTTAAAAGTTTATTCCATCTGAAACTCCCTGCTCAGGCAGAGTCACAGTAATGATCATTCCTCGAATAGGGGGAAGTAACTAATAAGAGAGGAAACTAGAAAAAAAGTGAACGCTTTGCGCATTTTGAGTTGAGTCTTTATATTATAACCTGTAACTACCTTGTCAGATTTTTTTTGTTGTTTTCTTTTCCCCTTTATTTGTTTGTTTGTTTAGTTTCTGTACAATTAATGTACAGTATTATATTAATATTAGTTTCAGGTGTACAATATAGGGATTCGACAATTCTGTACATTACTCAGCACTCATCGTGATAAATGTACTCTTAATCCCCTTCACCTGTTTCGCTATCCCATCCACCTCTCCTTTGGTAACCACCAGTTTGTTCTCTATAGTTAGGGTCTGGGTTTTTTTTTTAATCTCTTCTTTTCTTTGTTCATTTGTTTTGTTTCTTAAATTCCATGTATGAGTGAAGTCATATGGTGCTTGTCTTTTTCTGAACTGACTTATTGCACCTAGCATTATATCCTGTAGATCCATCCGTGTTGTAAATGGCAAGATTTCATTCTTTTTATGGCTGAGTAGTATTGCGTGTGTGTGTGTGCGTTTGTGTGTGTGTGTGTATACCACCTCTTCTTCATCCAGTCATCTATCAATGGACATGGAGCTGCTTCCATTGGGGGAGGGGCTATTGTAAATAATGCTGCAATAAACATAGGGCTGCATCTATCTCGTTGGATTAGTCTTTGCATATTCTATGGACTACCCTGTCTGATTTAAATGTCTCATGTCCATGCTCCTGGAGTCCCAAGTGCTACAAAGACAATATTTTACTGAATACTCTGGATGACCCTGTAGATACACTGGAGGCCTGTTGTCTAAAGCAGCATGGCACAGGACTATAGATGAGCTGGGCCTGTGGGTCCCCTAGAGCCAGGTACGCAAGGAAGAAGGCACTTCATACCATCTCCCCTGTGCCGGTCACTGTGCTGTGAGTTTCACACCCAGCATGTACTTAATCCCTTCCAGTTTTCCTGCGAGGAAGAGGCTTTGTTACTGCAGACCAGGGATGTCACACCTTGTGAATGTTCTGGAGCTTCTAACTTCCTTGTATTTGCTACCTTTATTTCACTATAGAATACAGTGGGAAAAGCCTTAAAATCAAACTAACAAATGCCTGAACGTTGAATGTGGGTTTGTCCTTAGGAATTCTCATGTGGTGTTTTTTTGTTTTTATTTTTTCCCACCCTACTAAGAGACAAAGGTGACACAGGGAATTGTCCCTATCACCTTCTTCTATGTGGCAAGAGGTTTTGGGGTTTTTTTTTAACCTTGTGTTCGCACTGAAGGTGTTGTCCTTTGTAAGGCCCAGCTTTATGTCCAAGTCTTCATACAACATCCTACTCTTCTAGGCCACAGGGCCTTGTCTCAGTGCAGCTGGTACTCACTGCATCCAAGTCTAGGTCACTGGGTTATCAGATGGTCTCAGCCAAATGTCAGCTCAGGAGCTTGCATACAGTTTGGATTCCCACTTTCTTGCTCCTCTGAATTTCCATGAAATTCTACTACTTTACTGTCGGTTTAGCCATGCCGTGGAAAAAATGGTGTTTGTTTGTTTGTTTGCTTTTGTTTTGTTTTATTCAGAATTTTGTGTGCTCTGTTCTTAGAGAGTTTCTCCAGACATCTTGCCAGAAATATATATCTTGACCTTATTGAGAGAATGAGCTTGGAAGATAATTTGGAGGTCATATTACACAGGCTTAATTACAAGAGTGATGGGCAGGAGAGAGGAGAGTGTTTGGGTTGACGCTCAGATTTCTGGCTTAAACAGTTGGATCAGTGCCTTGCGTTCACTGAGTTAGGACTCCAAGGAGGAGGCATCAGTTTTTGTAGAAAGATGTTGAATTCGATTTTGAACAGGTATCATTTGTCATGAGCGATACAACTAATTTACAGCTTTCTTATTTATAAAGTGGAGATAATACCTGCTTTACGACAGAGTTTTTATGGGTATTAAATATAATAATGAATGGGAAAATCTTAATAAACTGTAAAGGGCTATACAGGCATGAGATACTTAGAAACTAATTGGTCAGATAAAGGAGATACTTAGCGCCTCCCTTAAAAAAAAAAATTGGGCCAGTAGATAATAGGGTGTGATAACCAGTGAGAAAAGGAGAAATGAGCAGCTAGCTCATTCTCAACAGAGTAAGTCTTCTCCAAAACACACAAACCATTTGTTAAGGATCATTTATTAGCCTAACTGAAGAATTTGGTGCTTTAAAAGAACTGAGGGGGAATTGGTCAGGCAATCATTCTGTGAACCACCATTATTTCCGTTCTGATTCTTAATGACAGTGAAATACACGAAAGATGGACAACATTAGTTGTCTGGACCTGGAAAGTGATTTTTCTGAGCTAGAAAATGTATTTTTTGTTTGCAGAATTAAAATTAAAAGAAGCCAAACTGAAAAACTCTTAAACGGATAGGGTAAGAAGTCCTGTGGTTCAAAGGTCCCCAAAGTATCTACCCAGTACACTCGTATGCTGCAAATGAGTTGTAAGTGTGCCTTACCCTAGGCCCTTGAGTTGTGGCCAGAAACAAAAAAAAGTCCATCTGCTTCTAGAAACAACGAGTATAAGAGTATAATTATGAAAATGCAAAGAATATTTCTTTCAGGAAGACAAATGAATAGAGATTTTACCTTTGCACTAAAAAAAGGTGGGGCGAGTGGAGTAAAGTCACACACACACAAAGTGAAGGGAAGGAGAAAGTCTTCTCTACCCAGAGAGGTCTTTCAGCTGGACTAAGAATTAAATTTACATGAGACAGATTGATAGGAGGAAAAGCCAAAGGTTTATTACATGTTCATGGAAGCCCAATTATGAAATTAAGACCTAAAGAAATGACCAAGGCATTTATATTTTTAGACAAGACACAAGAGATCTTCAAGGAATTGACACAACCGAGAAAACTTAACTTTCAGAGCTTCAATTAGGAAGGAATTCTAAACAGAATTTGGGCTGGGATAGTAAATTAGTAATTAGCAAATTAGTAAAAAGTAACAAGCGTTGTTTATAAAGTCTTCTCTGTGCTAAATTTCCCATCTCTGGTCACAAGGATGTCTCTTTACCCCCTGTACAGGGAGGTTACCTTTTACAAGGGAGCTGTTTCCCTGCTTTCAGGGAGACAGAGGAGGGTCTGGTCCCTGCATAGGCAGTCTCCCAAGTAACTTTTATTTAAAATAATCAATATGCCACAGTGGCCCATCTTGGGGCTGCCTGCCCTTGGCCCCTACAGGAGTTAACTCTGGCAACAAATAGACCTGTCTGCTTACCCTCGTGTGCCCTTTAAGTATTATTTTCTATTTATGCCACAGCAAGGACGTGTTTGGGAAGGACTGCTGTAGATGGCTTCTTTTAAAACTTTCATCCAGATTTTCTGCTGTTATTTTTAATTGGAATTCCTTTAGAAAACTTGTAACAAAACATTGCTTGTATATGACATGAATCATAAATTTACAGATTGATGACTTTCACAGTTTGACTTTCCAGCACTCCCATTTATGACCCCTTCCAGTCGCTACCTTTTCCTGAAGGTGTTAAAAAGAAACAACAGGCCCCAAACGAAGTCACTTCTGTTACGTACCACGATGACTTAATGCCTAACCTAAATGTAGTTGCAGCCCCTCCCAGGAGTGGAGTTTTAAATCAAGCCTTCTAGAAGCCCGGCCCCTCCCCCCACGGTCACCTTGCCTGCAGCAATCCTCTCTCTTCTTTTGCTAATAACTTCGTAGTCAGGCCATTTCTGCCTCTAAAAGCCTCCTAGTTTGGAGCGCCCTGCTGTTTATTAGCTGGGAGCTGCCCCATTCGTGAATCATTGAATAAAGCCAATCGGAGCTCTACATTTACTCTGTTGAATTTTTGTTCTGTAACAAAGGTAACCACTATACAGGATTCTAACCGCACGAATTTAGACTATTCTTTAACTTTATATAAACAGAATTATAATGTAATTCTTTTTTCATTGCTGACTTCTTCTTCTTTGCCAGCTTCATTTGCTAATACGACTAGGACTTCCTTCGGGATCTGCCCCTAGCCTCCCTCCCAAAATCATTTTTGTGAGATTTAACCATATTGTTATGTGAAGTTGTCGTTTGTTCATTTTTTAAAAGATTTCTTACATTTATTTGAGAAACAGAGCGCATGGGTGGGGGGGGTTACGGGGGAGGGGCGGTGGCGAGGAGAGGGAGAGGGAGAAGCAGACTCCCTGCTGAGCAGGGAGCCCCATGGGGGCTCAATCCCAGGACCCTAAGATCAGGACCTGAGCCCAAGGCAGGTGCTTAACTGACTGAGCCACCCAGGCGCCCCTAGTTCATCCATTCTTGTTGGTGTACAGTATTTTGTTGTACGAATAAGTCATGATTCATTTATCCATTATGCTGTTGAAGGACAATTGTTTTTTTTTCTAGTTTTAGGGTTAATTACAAATAGTGCTGCAATAAATATCCTTATTTTAGTATTTAGTAAATGCAGGTATGCATTTAATATATGACGCTAAATAGTTTACGAGGAGGTAGTCCAAATTCACACTCCCCCAAACTGAATGAGAGTTCTGGTTGCTCCACAATTCTTTTTTAGAATTTTTCCCCCCTTTTCGAACTAGGCCCCATGTCCAGCGTGGAGCCCAAAATGGGACTTGAACTCATGACTCTGAGATCAAGACCTGAGCTGAAATCAAGAGTCATACACTTAACTGACTGAGCCACCCAGGCTGCCCCAGTTGCTCCATATTTTTATCTACACTTGGTGTTGTCAGTCTTTTTAATTTTAGCCATTCTAGTAAATGCGATATTGTTACCAGAAACTGGTCTCACCTCTTGGTGGGTGCTGAGCCAAAAGACACAACCAAACCAAAGAACAGGAAAAGGAAGGATTTTACTTGTAACAAGTAAAGGAGAACAATGGAAATATTTCTCAATGTTGTGTCTCCTTGAACAACAAAACTGGGGAAGTTTTAAGCTAATGGTACATATGTATTCACGATGGGGCTTGTACAATGGGGAATTCAGCTTGAACCTGGGGCAAAAGTCATGGTAAGGTGATAGAATCCAGGTCGAAGTCACAACAGCCTAGTCAGCAAGGGTCACCAACAATTCTCTGGCTTATGTTGGTTTGGAACCTGAGTGCTCAAAGGGCTTTAGATCCTGGACAGGTAACTCAAAATAGTGCATCAGGTCAATCTTTACTTTTGAGCCAGCACTGGCAGCTGTACTGATAGAGCAGGCAGGTTGCAGATACGAGCAGGGAACAAGTGTGTTCTAGCTGATGAAAGGGCTCAGGCCCAGGGAACGTGGCTGGCTTAGTTTGTAGAGTATGTGACTCTTGATCTTGGGGCAGTAGGTTCGAGTCCCATGTTGCGTGTAGAGATTACTTAAAAATAACATTAAATAAAGAAAGGGCTGAGGCCAAGTTCCAAACAGCCTGGACAGACCCTGGGGGATGTATATGGATTCTCCCCTATGACCACTGCCCTACAGTAACCTATAGCTTTATTATATATTTATATTGTGATTTTAATGCCTCCCCTCCCCCAGAGAATGGCTACCATTAACAGTTTCTGACAAGGGACATATAAGGCCAAAAACTTCCCACCACAACCGGTAGGAGGAGGCCTTTAGATGATTGGCTGCAACCTTAGTTAGACACTACCCTAGCCGTGACCTATCGAAACAGAAAAAGAAGCTGATCCCTGGTGCAGCTGCCACCTCTGGCCTGCCTGCTCTCCCACCTCAAGAGTGTACTTTTGCTCAAACTGCTATTAAACCCTTGCTTGCTTAAGAGTTTGTCCCTGAATTCTTTCTTGGCTGAACTCAAGGCCCAAGGTTGGGGATTGGGACTCGCCATTGCCATTACCACTGATTTATTGTCCCTGGTGTGATTAGGCTATCTCCTGACCTGATAGTGGCTGTTGGCTCTTACATTTACTTGCTCCTTTAAAATTATTACCTACTGGGGACTTTCCTCCTGTAATTTCAACATATCCCAGCAAGCTCTGCAAGGATTGTGCTTTGCTTTGGGCAGGTAGTGCCACTCAGGGGCCTAAAATGACTTTTCCTATGTCTCATCTTTCTTTTTCCAGGGACCCCTAACTCCTTCTGCTTATTAACAGTATTACTTATGTTTTTTGATTAGCATCGTTCTGATGAAATGATAGCTAATGCCTCATATCCATCTGTTCCCTTTTTCTCACCAGAGATAATCACGATCTGAAGTTAATATAATTTCTGTGGATGTTTTGATACTCTTACTAGGTATATATTTCTCCATAAATAATGTATACAATTGGTTTTTTTGCTTTTTCAATTTTATTAAATAGTATCTCAATTAGATTTCTCTTTAACATAATGTTTTTGGATGATCGATGTTGATGCTTATAGATTAAGTTCATGAATTTTAATTACTATATAAACAGCATATAATTTATTGCTTTCCCTAATAAAAGATAGGTAGTTTAAATTTTTTTGCTATTAAAATTGCTATTAAAACCTGCTACAGGTTTAACAATTTATGCTACCACCAGAATTGCTTGAAATCTGCTTTTCCACCTTTCCTCAATTTTTAGAATTGCTGGGATCTTTCATTTTGGCCCATCTGATGGACGTGAAATGGTATTTCATTGTGGTATTGATTTGGATATTTTCAATGCTAATTCAGATCTCCTCTTCTACAAAATTTCCTGTTTATATCTTTTGCCTACAATTCTTTTTGGGTGTTTGTGGGGTTTTTTTTTTGTTTTGTTTTCACCAAATGGTTCTTAATTTATTCTACATGCAAATCTTTTGTCAGTTACATGCATGCCAAACTTATTTCTCTAATTTTTCTAATTTGTCTTTTCACTTTGGTGACTTTATTCATGCTGAAGTTTTAATCTTTAATTTAGTTACATCCATTATTTATTTTCTTTAATTTTTTGCTTTTTTGCATCTTATTTAAGAAATCATGTGTACTTCAGTATCATAAAGGCTTTCTCCTACACTTATAAGAGTTTTACATTTTTGCTTTGTATATTTAGGTCTTTAATCCACCAGGAATTTATTTGTATGTACACTGTTAAATAGGGATCTAATTTGGTTTCCTCCATATGGGTAGCCAATAGTCTCCACCCCATTTATTGAATAATACATCTCTTCTCACTAATACTAATGAAACCTATACCATTTATCAAGTATCCAAATATATGTGAGTCTCTCTCTGGGATTTATGTTCAGTAACATCTGTCTAGTTTTCAACATATGACTCTACACAACACTGCTTTAATGACTAGAACTTTACAATAATAAAGGTATCCTTCTTTTGCTGGTGTTTAAAATGGTCTTGGATGTTCATGGTTTTTTACTCACCCACATGAATTTTAGGATCAATTAATCAAATTCCATGAAAAAGTCCGTGTTGGGATTTGATTTGAATTGCATCAAATTTATTTTTATTTTTAATTTTTTTAGATTTATTTATTTGAGAGAGAGAGAAAGGGCACATGTGAATGGGCAGGGGGAGAGTGGCAGACAGCAGGTCAAGAAGACTCCCCTCTGAGCAGGGAGCCCAACTTGGGGTTCCATCTCAAGACCATGAGATCATGACCTGAGCCAAAATTAAGAGCAGGACGCTTAACCAACTGAGCTTCCTAGGCACCCCTGAACTGCATCGAATTTAGAGACAATTTCAGTTCCTTGTAGTTTTCATACCCAAAATTGTCTATCACAGTTCTGTTGTTTTGTACAGATGTTTTAGATTTACCCTATATGTTAAATGAATTAACACTATTCATTGTTGCATCCCCCTCCTTTCTGAATTCCATTTTTATCTTCTTTGTCTTTGTCTGAATATTTCTTTATTTTGTCATCACTTTTTGTAGTGAATACTGGGAAGCACCACCCATATTTCTCTTCAGAAACAAAGGGCTTACTCCCTTTGCTGCTGGGAGATCAGTAAGCTAACAAATTTGAGATGTCAGCCCTCTTCAGTAGTAGTCTAGCCCGGGGTTATACTTGTTTTCCTTGTCAACTCACATCTAATGACTGTCACAGGTATATAAAGGCTGAGCCCACTTGCCTCAAGTCTGAAGGGACATCCCAGATTCAAAATTGAGGTGTTCACTGAGACTATAGTATAGGCCAACTCCTTCCTCTGTCCAGTCCTGCTACCATCCATTCCTCAGCTGTTGTTCCTAAAGCATTCCCCCATGAACTCTCTATACTTATCCCTGACTCAGAGTATGCCTCCAGAGAAACCAATCTAAGACAGCTGATGTTAGGGATGATTCAAGAAAGTTGAAGCTCATATGAGATTTTTGACTTGAATCATTGGCCACCTGGCTATCAGTGAGGACCTTCTCATTGGTGATAAATATAGGACAGACAGACCTTGGCACAAGGTAACAGGGCAATGGGTAAAACTTTCATCACTAGTGAACCGGGATGTACTCTAATGAAAGATAATATACCAGTGGGCACATTTGAGAAATACGAAGGAAACTGTAATCTTAAAGACGGAGGAATTGGCTGTTGCCAAGCAAAATCGATTCTTTGGAAAAAGCCAAACACTGAGATGGTTAATGGCTATTAAAAATCTAAGAGTAAAATTCACAAAGCTTCTTTGGTAGCAAATAAAGAGGCTTTTATCTCCTGTAGTGGGAGGGCAGAAAAAGCCAAGGAACAGGCTCGGCACTAAATCATAAGTGTGGCCGAGCTCCAAAGGAGATTAACAACCATACAGCTCAGCTCGGTCGGCTATGCCAAGGTCAGAATGCTGGATCGTAAAGGAAGAAACTCTGATGCAGTGGGCTGGGTTTTGACACCTGAAACTCTTGAATGCCCAGATTCTCCTGAACCCTCTCTTTCGGAACATGGTCCCATATTCCTGATTAATGGGTAATGTCCCCACCACACACACCTTGCTTAAATACCATGCAGAGGCTTCCTTCTGATAGGACAACTAGTACTCCCTTCAGGAACTATCCCCAACCTCCCTTCCAGGAGGTGAGAGAGAGAGAGAGAGAGAGAGAGAGAGTGAGGTTGGGGGAGGGAGAGTGGGACTCTTAAGCAGACTCTACACCCAGCCCGATGCTGGCCTCCATGTCAGGACCCAAAGATCACGACCTGAGCCAAACCAAGAATCAGATGCTTAACTGACTAAGCCACCCAGGCGCCCCCTGACACAATTATTATAATCACCGGCAAGGGCAGAGTGGCAGCAAGGGACCCTCAGGAGACTAGGAAGATGGATTAAAGAATATAGTGTCCCCAGGAGCAAAATGGACCCCCAGGCAGCAAGCAAGGATCCTGCTCAATACGTACAATCAAAATAAATCAAGGGAGTGCGTGAGCAGGAGCCTGAGAACGTTACTCCGCTAATGAGTCATGATTCTTTGCTCAGGTTTCAAGTCTGAGCCAGTTTTGGGTCTGGAAACCACTGACGGCAAAAAGGTCAGATCCCCAGGAGAAAGACCCTGAAACCTCATAATGGTGTGTACTGTAATATCTCCTCCAGTCCTTTCCCAGAGGATTCTTTACAATTTCCCTGGCTAACTGTACATTGGGAAAATGAGAACATAAAAAAAAAATTCTCAGTAGAATGACAGATTTAGGAATTTACCTGCCTTCTATCAAGCTTTGCACTAAAGACATTTGCAAGACTGTAAAACAGTGCCATTCTTGTATGGTTTTTTGGGGAAAAGACAACATTTAAAAAAATATGCTAAGATGTAAGAGATGTATTATTTTTAATGAATTAATACAGTTTATCTCTTTCAATTTTTTGTGTGGTAAATAGCAATAGATATAGCCCACATAAACAAAGGTTGTTAGAGTCTTCAATTTTCAAGAGCTTTTAAGGGATCTTGAGACCAAAAGGTTTAAGAATTGCTGCAACAGACAAACATCTGTGTAATCTTGGGGCAAGTTTCACAGTCTCTGCTTGTTTCCTCATGTGTAAACTTAGGAGTTAGTACTACATATGTAAAGTAATTAGTTTGTCAGGAGCATACGATGAAATACAATCATTACTGAGAATTCTATTTTCCTCTGTGAAATACAATATCTGCTAAGATGGATGGAAAAAGTGATGAAAGGTTGAGGGAAGGGGAGAAGATTGAATAAAACCATGTGGAGAATGGGAATGATAGATCTGATTAGGAACATACAGGAGGATTGAAGGGCAATTTTGAGAGCCTTGTGGAGGTTAGCAACTTTGTATTTAGAGTAAAATCATGGCTGTGTAAAATTTTTTCCCCTTAACAACACTCAGTCCAGTGTAGAAAAGAAAAGCTGTTGAATTAACAGAATAGGGAATGTTCCAGTTGGTTTGATCAGAAAGAAAATAAGGCAAATTGTGATTGATGTGATGAACTGTGTTTGATAAACTGGGGAAAGGGGGGGATAAAACAGAGAGATAATGGATAGGGAGAAAATAGAAGAGTTAAGAGATTTGAAGTTTTCATTAGGAGGCAAAATTGAGTGAGAGAGTTGGTAAAGTAGGACGTTAGAGAGTTTGTCTGAATTTTGGATTTCAGCGGTTAAGTAGACAAAAAGACCCGGCATGCGGTCATGAGAGTGGATGCCCGAAGTGGAGTAAAGGTGATGACTCCTGGAGATGAAATCAAGAACCCAAGAGAATGGGTTTGGATGGTAATGCGATTCTGGGTGATGGCAGAAGTTCTAAGTCAGGTTCCAAAGTTTTCCACCAATAAGGAGTGGGTAAAAAATAGCAGCAATGAAGGAAAAAAGTGGCATAGCTATATAAAAAGGAAGAATAATTATCTGAATGAGGTACAGGGGAACAAGGGGACCGACCGTACCTCCTAACCAAAAGATGAAGGAAGTGTGCAAAAATGAGCACCTTTCACTTTATAGAAATTTAGAGCAAGTTGTCTTTGTAAGGGAGAGGATGTTAGGTTTCAATCAAGACACACTAGAGGCCCAGAATAGGGGAGAATTTGTTCACAAAAGAATGGAGTTCACAGTTTGCACATGAAAAGTTGCAAACATGAAAAGTAGGATGTGAGGCACAAAAAATGTGGGTAGCTGAAAGTTTCCAAAGAATTAGGCAAGAATTTTCTGCTTGAGTCAGTTAATGCAGTATCAAGTTGGTGAATTCATTTCCCTCTTCCTTTAGATTTCTCCTTTTCTTAAAAAAATAAAATTGACCGGGCCTTCCCGTTCCCTGTCCCCCTGTTCCATTCTTCCTTTTTATTCAGGTATTCCCTTTCTGCTCTGTAAAATCCGCCATCCATGAGTGGGAGCCCCGCCCCCCGCCGGAGTGGGCGGAACCGGGGCGGAGCAAACAGAAGTGGGCGGGCCCCTTCCTGTCGACGTGCTGCCGTAAGGACGCTGCCGTCGTAAGAGGACATCCGGTCCGGCTTCTAGTGTCGGAAATTGGCTGTGTCCACCCTCCTTCGGTTTTGGTAGCTTCTTTCTCGGAGTCGTGGCCCGCAAGTTGGATTTGCTGCTGCCGCGGGCTGGTCTCACGCTCTTTCTTGCCCCTCTGCCCCCGGAGTGATCCCGGCCTCCCCGCCAGGGTGAGCGAGGTCGGCCCGGAGCGCGCGTGAGGGAGGGTATCCCGCGGGCGGGTGATGGTTGTCAGTTCCCCGAACCGCGTGGCACCTCCGCTGTCGCCTCTGGATGCCCCATCACCCCGCTGGATCCTCCGATTGCAGGCTTTTCCTCCAAAGCCGCGCTGACCCTGCCTTTTCCTCATTTGGTGACACGGTCCACGTCTTGAGTTGAAGCGTTACGGGAGAAGAGCTTAAGCCCATATAAGGCGAGAAAAAGAATTCACTCTTTTAAGTTTCCAAAATAAATTGGAGGAAAAAAAATCGAGTCTCAGCCCGAGCCGATTCACCCCTGGGGATGCAAAAATTTACCAGGATGATCACCCCGTGATTGTTTTCTGAGTTCCTTTGGCGGGAGACTACACAATTTTTTTCACCCTCTAGATTTTTGTCATTTTAAATACTGAAAGGGTGATCTCGTGGGCTTGGAGGTTACTTAGCTGACCACCTACTAAACCTCCTGGCCTAATTTGTCTATATTTTTAAGTCTCATCTTCCCACCACTTGGTTTTTGCTTGGACATTTTAACGTAAGAGTTGAAACCCAAAATAGAAAAATTAATAAGATGAGCTAGCTGGTGCATGATTTCTTCCTGATGTAATAGCCTTTTAAATGACAAATGTGAATTTCTTCAAAGTGTGATTTCTTGGAATTCTCTCCATGTATCATGGACGTGTTTTGGTTTCTTTGAAGAGAATGTTCGTGTCTTCAGGGAGATTGTGTCACAGTCACCAGTGAAACTTAATCCTGTCCTTGGAAGTTTAGAATTTGTAGATCTTGAACAGGGCCTAGACGTGAAAATCTGTATTTTTTAGGAATTTCTACAGTTGGTTTTTGAGAATCACTCTTAGAAAAGACTTAAAAAATAGTTATTTTGAAGACTATTAAGAAACTTGAGATTCATATTTTGAAGCAAGTACATAGACCCATTTATTCGTGTGTCTCTTCATTTATTGACTGCTTAATATACGCCAGGCAGGGCGGGGAGATAAACAGTGTTAAGAAAAACGGGCTGAAATCCTCAGGGAACTTGTGGTCTGCAGATTAGATGACTAGCCAAATAAAAATGTGTTATGTAGTAAAAACTACATTTTTCTGAATGTGGTAGTTCTTTCAACTAAGTGATGAAAAGATGAAAGCTAGTTTTAAAGCCCTTATTTATACAGGACTTTACATATGTACTTTTAAACATAAATTTGAACTCTGTTAAAATTATATGCTCACTTACATGTAGAGAGAAGGGCAGCTTCCAGAGTCAAAGCAACTATAATACCTTTAATATCTTTTCAGAGAGGTTTGGCTTTGTAGTTAATGTTGTCATTTGACTTGATTTGTTAGATGTTTTGTTTAGATATTACGCAGGAGAAATAAGACTTGTTATACTTCAAATCTTAACATCAAATTGAATATATAGCTCAAAAAATGATATAAACTGAGTAAATAATATACTTTTTAACTGTTTCTTATTAATGATATATACCTAATTTTTTAAAAATTTAGTACAGAGTAATTTTTATTTTTTGTTTTGTTGTTTTTTTAAAGATTTATTTATTTGAGAGAGGGAGAATGGGAACATGGGGGGGTGCAGAGGGAGAGAGAATCCTCAAGCAGACTGCCCGCTGAGAGTGGAGTCTCAAGATGGGCTGGGGGGGAGCGGGGGGCACTTGATCTCAGTACTCAGCTACCTAGGCACCCCATGTGCCGAGTAATTTTTAAAGAATGCTTAACTTGAGAGAAACTTTTTCTTTTTTCCTCGGTGGGTGGGGGGGGGAAGAAAACGTTTGGCTTCTAGGATCAGTTGTCTTGATGTTTACATTTTTTTAGAATTGTTTGGTAGTGCAAATAAGTGCCTTATTTTAAAAGTCATCTATTTTATTTGGGATAGTGTATATTTAATATTTTGTAAAGGCTTAAAATGTGCTTACCAGTCAAAGTGACAGGATTGAGCTTAAAATTTAATGAGTAAATTGCTTCATTCTACTATTTCTTAGTTTATTTAAAATAGCAAATGCAACCAGGCAATTATATATTCTCTGTTCTCTTGTGTAGAAACAGGGGTAAAATGCCTAAAAAAAAGACTGGTGCAAGGAAGAAGGCAGAGAACCGCCGGGAACGTGAAAAACAGCTCAGAGCATCAAGAGGCACTATAGATTTAGCTAAACACCCATGCAATGCATCAATGGTAACAGCTTTTTTGGATACCTGTTGGTGGTTGAAAAACTGTATAATACTTATCTGAAAAATGCCTGAATAAAATTTTAGTGAATACGGTGTTGCTGCGTATATTTTATTGAATTTCAAATCTGTGTTAGAGGCATGTCCGTTGTTTTCATTAATGCTGAGTAGCAATGATTTTGTTTGATTTTATGTTATTTATAAACCTAGCATATTACCTTGGCTGCTGTTAGTGATAAATAGATATGAAACAAGAATACATACTAGGGATTGTGTGATGTTTTCCAGCTTCTCTAGCATTATATTCATAACTTGTCTATCAGTTGGAGACTTTTCATTATTTCTCTTAGCAGTTCTTAACTCATTTGATTTCTCTTTTCTAAACTTTCAACTTTCCTTGACATCTCTTTTGGCTAACTGTTCTTCTTTTCCTGTGCTCAGTGGGTTAGTCCTGATCATTTCTGGGCTTGTTTGTTCAAAGTGTGAAAAAGCAAAATTATCATGTGATTATAACCCCTTTTCTTTCTTTGACGGTGTTTCTCTGAGTTGTCCCATATTTCCCTGTTTCTGGTCCTTTCTACTTTTTCTATTCCTGCTACTCTTTCTTCTTCTTCTTTTGTTTCATCTAAACATCATATGAATTCCTTAATATGACTTAATTCCCCGATGTTTCTTTTGCATCTGTGTTGTGCCATGTACTATTTTAGGCACTGTGGGGTATACAAAAATGAATGACACAGTCCTTGTTTTGACTAGTGTATAGGTCAGTTGTCTTGTGTCTTACTTAAGATTTGTTTGTTTATAAGTAACAAATCCAACTTAAGTAACTTTAGGGAGAAGTAGAGTTATCAACTAACGTATAGTTGGGAAGGGCAAGGATGTAGCTGGGACGCTGGGACACTGGGACCCAGGGACAACTGGAACCTGGAACAACCTTGTAGTTCCATCTTTTGTTTGTGTTTCTTTTTCCTTATTAGTTCCATTTTCTCAAATTGTCTTACCCCATTTGTTTGGGTTTGTAGATACTGGTAGTTTGTGTGTCTCATATCCCATAATGTTGTCAGAGAGGGAAAAGAACTCTGATAGATTAGACTTGGTCAGGTGCCCATCCCAGGGCTAACATTTATGACTGGCAGAAGGATTACATAACACAGATAGGGCAGATGGTAGAGATTCCCTTGAGGGTCATTTCTAGAGAAGTGGGGTATGGGACAGACAAAAGACATACGTAAATACACAAAACGAAGGCTAGAGTTTGATAAGTGTTGTAATAAATGTGCAATTAAGACTAAGGTACATTTGGGCCAAGCAGGGGTAAACTTGAGTCCATGGATGGGGTATAGTTCATAGGGGAGGTGGGTTCATCACTAGAACTTTCAAAAGGTAAAGATTGTAAGGATAGACTTTTCAAGGAAAAGTATTAGAATGGTAAGGCATGGAAAAAGTACAAGACCTCGTTCATGAATGGCTGACAAATACAGACTTGAATCTAAAGAGAATAGGCCAGCAAGTTTTGAATGTGGTTCGGGACCAGATTGTTGAGAACTTTTAGTAGCATGTTTAAGATTCTAGATTTTCTGTGAGCTTCATCCTATTGTGTTCTCTACTATTTCTTGTGTCCGTTCTATAATATTTGTCTGATTAAAAAGCAACAGCAACAAAAAACACAACCAAAAAATAAACCATTGCTTTATTCATATAGCCTTTTGTGGAAATGCCACTCCTTTCTTTGGTGTGCTATGTCCAGGAACATACCTTTGTTATTAAAGTATGTATGGATGCTTGTATATGTGGGTGAAGTTGGAGGCTTTGGGGAAGTGTTATTTAAATTTTAACATGAAAAACGGTATTCTTTATAATATATAAGTAAATTTGCAGTTTTCAATCAGAAAATTAATGTTATGTTTTTATATTTTATAGGAATGCGACAAGTGTCAGAGGTAAATTTTTATTTTTTTCTATTTTTCTTTCTATTCTCTATTTTTCTATTTCTATTTATATGTAATAATATAGATCCTCTCACCTTTTATCTGATATTGACTGTATTTTAAAATTTTATTTCACATGACAAGGAGGCAGAAGAACCGAGCGTTTTGCTATTTTTGCAATTCTGTGCAGAAGTTACCAATTTGTGCACAGTGTGGTAAGTACTTCATAACTGAGGACCTAAGCCTTTTCTTTTATCAACCATTTTGTTTTTGCAGTTAATCAGTTTGAACCTGCAGGTTTATCATTTTTTATAGTACTGTTAGATCTTACCATTAATCACAAATTGTTATTTGGTCTAACACTATCAAGTCTTGATTTTGTCTCTTTGATGTAATGTTGAAAAATAATTAAGAGGCAGTTTAGATACAGGTTGCTACCATGTTGTAAACATTAAAAGATCAGATTTCAGACTGATAATGTTTGGTGATCTGAATTTTTAGTTATACTAACTTTGTCTTGTTGATATCTGTTTATATACTATTCTAAGTTTTGATTCCTGCTGATATTGCCCACAGTATCTTAGACCATTGAGAATAAATGTATTCCACATTTACTGGTGCCAGTTTTTTCTGTTTGGCACTTAGCATATCTGGAATTTCCTCATATGTTTTCCCAAGTGATTTCAGTAGAGTTCCTGAGGTATGTATTCAGTTCCCAGGTATTTATTCAGAGTAAATGATTATTCAAAGTAAACTAAATGGTAAAACTAAATGGTAGTTCATACAAGAAGATTGGTGTTTCCCAAATAGTCTTCCACAGAATATTTGAGGTATTAATAGGTCTTGTCTTTTCTTTCTCTCTCTCTTTTCTTTCTTTCTTTCTTTCTTTCTCTTTCTTTTTTCTTTTTCTTTTTCTTTTTTTCTTTCTTTCTTTCTTTCTTTCTTTCTTTCTTTCTTTCTTTCTCTTTCTCTCTTTTTCTCTCTCTCTTTCTCTCTCTCTTTCTCTTTTTTTTTTGAGAGAGGGAGAGACAGAGGGAGGGGCAAAGGGAAAGGGAGAGACAGAATCCCAAGCATGCACCATGCCCAGCACAGAGCCTGATACAGGGCTCGATCTCGCAACAATGAGATCAGGACCTGAGCCAAAAGTAAGTCAGACACTTAACCAACTGAGTCACCCAGGAGTCCCTTAATAGGTATTTCTTAAAATAATGCATACATTTGAGAAATGCTTTAGCTTACTCATCCCTGTGTTTCTATCTGGAAGATTTCTGTTACATATTTGTATGTTAAGGGTTCTGAAGACCTCCAGTAAAGAAACCTAATTAATTTTGTTCACACCACATTTACTCCCCAAACTTTTATTTGAACAAATATTCCCTTTGGTTATGGGGTGATAGTTTCAGGTGGAACACAGTTTGGGATATAGTCACATAAATGTGTTTATGTATGATAACATTGCAGAAAATTAGGAAAGTTTAGGGCTACATCCCTGAATATTTCTAGTGTAGTTCTGGTTTTCAAAGGGGCCATCCTTTGAGGTTTATCAGCTCAGGTCTTACTCTCAGAGTCATGAGTTTAAGCCCAGCATTAAGCAGGCCTAGCATGGAGCCTACTTAAAGAAAAAAAAAAAAAAAAAGAAAATACTGGCCTAGAGAGACTACTTGTCTGCCAGTTTTTGTATCCTTATTTTATAAAAGACGAATGAATCTAGAATGAGAAAATAGAGGGGTGCCTGGTTGGCTCAGTCAGTTAAGTGTCTGACTTCAGCTGGGATCCAGCCCTGTGTTGGGGTCCCTGCTGGGAGGGGGTGGCAGGGTCCAGTTGTCCGGCTCCCTCTGCCCCTCCCCCAACTTGTGCATGTTCGCTCACTCTCTGTCAAATAAGTATAATCTTAAAAAAAAAAAAATGAGAAAATGGATTATGGAGATTGAGTTCTTGCTAGGACCATCCCATATTTTCAGTGTTGTCTGGGCTTGAATTATATAGTGCTATGTACGTGGATTTATTTCCCACTTACTGATTCTTGTACTTAGACATGGAACAGTTAGGTAGCTGGTGTCTCTCATTTCCAGTCTCTCTTCCCATTTCCTGTTGTCCTAGCTTTGTTCCTCAGATAATCAAGATAATGGAAAATTGTGCACCTTCTGTGTGTTTCACGCTCTACTTTGCAGAATCTGAGATGGGTGACTAATATGTCCCCATTAATCTTGACATAGTATATGAGTGAATTTCCTGATAGTGTTTCATGTTGGTGATTTGCTGCTAGAATAGAGCTTTTGTGGCTATATGGAGATTTTTAGCTCTATCACTGTATTCCTGTTTGTTCCACTCATTTGGGCACTATTTCAAAATTCTTTTGGAAAAATGTTTATTTGGGGGCTATGTTTGTAAATTTTTACATATAGATAAACTAATAAGTGAACCAGGTAAATTGCATTCTCACTGTTTGGTTTGATTTGAGATGTTCTGTGTAAAGAAAGAAACAATAACTTCAGACCAGGCTGTTTTTATGTGAATTATAAACTGTAAAATTCATTTTAAGGCATAGCTTTTTAAAATCTGTATTCATTCATCTGAAAATTCACAAGATTTTAAACTGCTTTAATGATTGTTAGATTACAGACTAACTTGGAATTTCTGATTTTAGTGCAAACAATAATTAGCATATAATTTTATTGTGTAATACATTTTTATAGATTTAATAATAAATTTCTAATCTTAAAAGATCTGATTCAGGTTAGATCTGCTTTACATTGATCTCGTTTTTTTTAGTAACATGAGCAGTAAACTGATTTGTATCCATTTTCAAGTTATTCCTGTAGGAATTGAGGCTAGATAAAAAGCGACATTAGTGAGTACTTACATGTACTACTTTGCAAGAATAATAATGCAAATTTGTCTCTTTACTAGGGAAAACAAAGTGCATGATGAAGTCTTCAGACTGTGTCATAAAGCATGCTGGTGTGTACAGTACTGGCCTTGCAATGGTGGTAAGTTTCTTGTCTTCCATCTCTTAGATGAGCAGGTTTCCAAGCATAAGAACCATTTCTGACCAATGGTTATTTTTTCTAAATAGCACTGTGTTCTCCGTGATTCAGTCAACCTGGAGTTTTCTGGATTATCTGCGGCATTTTCTTTGTATGATTTTCCTATATTACCCACTTATTTTTGGTTCCTTCCTTTTTTTCTTATTGGAAAACATACAAGAAATGGAAACTTTTTTAAAGTTGACTTAAACAAAAATTCATTTGTCATTGGTACCTTTCTAAAGTATCTTAATCAGACTTCATAGAATGTCATTTACTGTACTAAAAGCCCTGCTTAAGCAAGGTTCAAGCTTTTGGTTAAAAAGCAGCTTAGTTTCAAAAGAACCTAGTATTTGTAGCTTTTTTATAGCTTTACATTTCAAAAAAGAATACATATTTAACATAGACGTACATAGAATTTCCTCATTACATTAGAATTTTCTAAGGAAATTCATTGTTTTAAATAGGCATACCTCAGAGATACTGTGGGTTGGTTCCAGACAGTTGCAATAAAGCAAATACTGCAATGGAACAAGTCAAAATTAATTTTTTGATTTCCCAGTGCATGTAAAGGTTATGTTTACAGTACTTACTATACTGTAGTCTATTTAATGTATAATAGCATTAATCTAAAGAAACATTTTAAATACCTTAATTAAATATTGCTATAAAGTGCCATCATCTGATCTTTCAGTGAGTTGTAATCTTTTGCTGGTGGAGAGTCTTCCCTCAATGTTCTTGGCCGCTGATCAGGGCGGTGGTTGCTAAAGGTTGGGGTGGCTGTTGCAATTTCTTATAATAACAATTTCTCCATAGCATGTGATACTATTTAATAGCATTTTACCCACAGGAGAACTTTTAAAATTGAAGTCAGTCCTCTCAAACCCTGCTGGTGGTTTATAAACCAAGTTTATGTAATATTCTCAATCCTGGGTTGTCATTTCAACAGTCTTCACAGTGTCTTCACCAGGAGTAGATTTCATCTCAAGAAGTCACTTTCTTTGTTCATTCATAAGAAGCAACTCCTCATCTGTTTTACCGTGAGATTGCAGCAATTCAGTCCCATCTTCAGGCTCCACTTTTTATTCTCTTGGTATTTCCACTACATCTGCAGTTATTTTCTCTACAGAAGTCTCGAACCTGTCAAAGTGTTATCTATGATGGTTGGAATCAATTCTTCCTAACTTCTATTAATGTTGATATTTTGATCTGTTCCCATGAATCCCATGTAATGTTCTTAAAGGCATCTAAGATTGTGAGTCTTCTCCAGGTTTTCAGTTTACTTTGCCCGGGTCCATTAGATGAATCACCATCTATGGCAGCTATAACCTTACAAAATATATTTCTAAATAAAAAGACTTGAAAGTCAAAATGATTTGTTGACCTAGGGGTTGCAGAATGGATGTTGTGTTGTCAGGCATGAAATGACATTAATTTCATTGTACCTGCCCATCAGAGTTCTTGAGTACCAGCTGCATTGTCAGTGAACAGTAATATTTTGAAAAGAATCCTTTTTCTGAGCAGGTCTCAACACTAGCTCGAAGTATTCAGTAAACCGTGTTGTAAATAGATGTGCTGTCATCCATGCTTTGTTCCTTTTATTAAGCTCCGGCAGAGTAGAGTTAGCATAACTCTTAAGGGCCCCAAGATTTTCAGAATGTTAAGTTAGCATAAGCTTCAGCCTAAAGTGATCAGCTCTTTTAGCCCCTAACAGGAGAGTCAGCCTGTCCTTTGAAGCTTTGAAGCCAGGCACTGACTTCTCTCTAGCTATGGAAGTCCTAGATAGCATCTTCAAATTTAAGGCTATTCTGTCAACATTGAAAATCTGTGGCTCAGCGTAGCTGCCTTCATGAATGGTCTGAGCTGTATCTTCTGGATGACTTGCCGTAGCTTCTGTATCAGCACTTGCTGGTTCACCTTGCATTTTGATGTTCTGGGACATGGCTTCTTTCCTTAAGCCTCATGAACCAACCTCTTAGCTCCAAACTTTTCTTCTGGAGCTTCTTCACCTCTCTCAGTCTTCATAGAATTGAAGAGAGTTCGGGCCTTGCTCTAAATTAGGCTTTGGCTTAAGAGAATGTTGTGGCTGATTTGATCTTCTATCCAAATCACTCAGACTTTCTCCATATCAGCATTAAGTCTGTTTTGCTTTTTTATCAGTCATGTGTTCATTGGAGTAGCACTGTTAGTTTCCCTGAAGAGGTTTTTTTGGGGGTTTTTTTTGTTTGTTTGTTTTGGTTTGGTTTTTTGCATTCACAACTTGGCTGAGTATTTGGCACAAGAGGCTTTTATTTGGCCTGTCTCAGCTTTCAACCTGCCTTCCTCACGAAGCTTAATCATTTCTAGCTTTAGATTTAAAAGTGAGAAATGGGGGCACCTGGGTGGCTCAGTCGTTAAGCGCCCGCCTTTGGCTTAGGGCGTGACCCCGGCGTTTGGGGATCGAGCCCCGCATCAGGCTCCTCCGCTGGGAGCCTGCTTCTTCCTCTCCCACTCCCACTGCTTGTGTTCCCTCTCTTGCTGCCTGTCTCTCTCTGTCTGTCAAATAAATAAATAAAAAATCTTACAAAAAAGTGAGAAATGTACAACTCTTTCACTTGAACACTTAGAGGCCATCGTAGGCTTATTAATTGGCCTAATGTCAATGTTATTGTGTCTCAGGAAATAGGGAGGCCCAAGGAGAGGGACAGAGGAGGGCTAACAGCTGGTTGGTAGAATAATCAGAATACATATAATATTTACCGATTAAGTTTGCTGTCTTACGCAGGCACGGTTTGTAGCACTCCAAAACAATTGCAGTAGTAATATCAAAGATTACTGATCCCAGATCACCATAACAAATACAACAATAATAAAAAGTTCGAAATACCGTGAGAATTACTGAAACGTGATGCAAAGACATGAAGTGAGCAAATGCTGTTGGAAAAATGGCACCGGTGATGCAGGGTAGCCACATACCTTGAATTTATTAAAAATACACTAGCTGTGAAGTGCAGTACAATGAAGCACAATAAAATGCTGTAATAAAAAAAATAAAAAAAATGTGTGATCCATTTTGCTCTCTTTTTCACGAAAAAATATCTCTTTAACCAATTTTACTGTATTCTGTTGTGTGGTTTATTTATTTTTTTTAAAGATCTATTTATTTATTTGAGAGAGGAGTGGGTGCGGAGGAAGAGGGAGAGAGAAACCCAAGCAGACTTGACACTTGAGTGTAGAGCCCGATGTGGGGCCAGTTTCATGACCCTGAGATCACAACATGAGCTGGAACCAAGAGTCAGATGCTTAAAAGACTGCGCCACCCAGGTGCCCCACTGTTGTGTGATTCTATGCTCAGGTCCAAATTTCATTCTCTAAGGAAAGTAATAGCACTTCTATGTCAAGCAGATACTTTATTTATAGCAACTTCCCAAGAACATAATTTTCTATCTTGAAGCGCACGTTTATATGATCTATTTCACGTGAGCATATCTTACAGAAGCAAGAAACTAGACATATTCATCAGTATCTTGTGAATTTCTCCACATTTTAAATATAGGATTGTCAGTGTTATCTTTATTCATAAATCAGTGTAATCTTCCTTGGTAGCTTGCTTATGTCCAAATTTATCAAATGCTTTTTAAAAAATTCACTAAGTTGTATGAATGTGAATGATCTCTTATATAAAACATTTCAGTAGACTCATGTATCATTAGCTGTAAATTCTAGAAAAGTGATTTTTCTGGGAATCTTCTAGTTTCCTGTTGAAATTCCCTCTCTCTTCCCTCTTCTCTACCCTGCTTTGCCCTGGGAACCTGGCCTCTGTGTATGGACTGGATCAATGGCTTTCTTACCTTCTGGCTTCCCTTTGGGTTCAGCCGGTGGAAGACCCTGGCAGGACACCTGTAGATGGGAGGACAGTACAGCCTGGGTTTTATTAGCTTATCCTAGTTTGGACATGGATTAGCCGCAGTTCCTCTCCGTATGGCCAGGTAATCCTCTCCACGCTGCCCTCTCTCAAGGTTCTGGTAACTGCCTCCACTCCCCGTGTTTTAGGCTCAGGGGTGGTAACTGCATCATCCCTTATGGTTTTTCTAAGCCATTCCCTGTCCTTTGGAAATCATCTCTTGTAAATTCTCCTGGATTACTCAGTTTAGTGTGTCATCTTCTTGTTGCTAGAACCTTGTATGTTCCAAGAGATGTATTTGAGGATTTACCATCCACAGTGATAATCCATTTTTACAGCTCAAAAAACATCTTTCCTATTTGTTCTTTACTACTTCTGTTACAGAGTCTCACTGAATTGAGATTCAGAGCACTGTGGTTTAAATCCCAGCTCCACTGTAACGTAGCTCTGGGATTTGCACTTAAGCCTTGGGCCCCTATTTGTCACTTGTAAAGGAAAGACCAGCTAGTCCCATTTTCTTTCTTTCTTTTCTTTTTCTTTTCTTTTTTTTTTTAGAATTTATTTATTTATTTGTCAGAGAAAAAGAGCACACACAAGCAGGGGGAGCAACAGGCAGAGGGAGAAGCAGGCTTCCCACTGAGAAAGGAGCCCAATGCGGGACTTGATCCCAGGACCCTGGGATCATGACCTGAGACAAAGGCAGACGCTTAACCGACTAAGTCACCCAGGTGTCCCTAGTTCCATTTTCTTAAGATTCTTTCTAGCAATTAATACTCTATAGATGTCACTGTGCTATTGAAAGATTTAGTCTATCTTATCTTGATGTAGAATTGGAGAGTCTTACCCTATTATTTAATTCTGTGTATTTTATTTTAATTTTTTTCCACAAAGAAATGTAGTGATGATTCAAAGCATAAGTCGCCTTAACAGAAAAAAGATGCTGACAGAAGTTTAATATTTTTTCCCAGTTACTCTAGAAAAGCTATGTGACTCATTTTGTAAATGATTCAGGAAGGAATTAAGTCAGAAATATTTCTAATTAAAAAAAATTCAGTTTGGTTACTGTAATTGCTGTAGATAAGAATTCTTTTTTTTTTTTTTTAAAGATTTTATTTTATTTATTTATTTGACAGAGATAGAGACAGCCAGCGAGAGAGGGAACACAAGCAGGGGGAGTGGGAGAGGAAGAAGCAGGCTTCCAGTGGAGGAGCCTGATGTGGGGCTCGATCCCGGAACGCCAGGATCACGCCCTGAGCCTTAGGCAGACGCTTAATGACTGAGCCACCCAGGCGCCCCTGTGGATGAGAATTCTTAAATGTGGATTCTGGACACCATTCGAATTAGAATTCAGTTTGAAGGCAGCACTTTTAAATCCGTGACTTACTTTAATGATCAGTATTAGGATTAAGTATGTAGTTTCCCCCTTCTTTTTCTTTTGATTTATAGTCAGGTTTTTTTATATTGTAAATACCTGTTGGTGAAGTAATTTGATTTTCAGAGAACTTTCTTTAATTTTGGCTTAAACAAAATTTAATGAAGTTACCCACTATCACTGAGGGTTGATAAATTGCTAAATGTATACAGTTTTGATGGTTGCCATTGGCTAAACAATGGTTGCAGCCAGGCAAGTGACAGAGATTAATTTTGTGTGTTCCTTGGTTGCAAGGGTGCAATATGTGACTTCTGCGAAGCTTGGGTTTGCCACGGCAGGAAATGTCTCAGTACACACGCCTGTGCCTGCCCTCTTACTGACGCTGAGTGTGTGGAGTGTGAGCGAGGCGTCTGGGACCATGGTGAGTGATTACGTACGAGCAGTGAACTTTACTGTAAGCAAAGGCTGACTTTGAAATATTCTGGATGCTCTTTTTATATGAGTATCCACTTTTTTATGGTTGAGTTTGGCAGTTTTCATTGCAGCCTTTACCAGAACAAAAACTACTGTGTTACTTTGGTGTAATTCTGAAATAAATCGCTTGACTTCTTTAAATTGATATTTGTGACTTCTTTAAATTGAAATTTGTCATGTTTACATTTGTGCGTTTTGTTTTTTAATTCATAGGAGGCAGAATATTCAGTTGTTCTTTTTGTCATAACTTTCTCTGTGAAGATGATCAGTTTGAACATCAAGCCAGCTGTCAGGTCTTAGAGGCGGAAACATTCAAATGTAAGTTTTTATAAATTAGATGTCCTTTATACCCAGGATTCTTGATAGTTTAAGTGTGAGACTCAAAAAAGAATCTAGTTTTTCATGCAGGCTTTTGTGGTCTGTAATTCAACTTAATATCTATTTTCTGTTTCTAAAAAAAATTCAGAACCACATGATGTTTTTTTCAGTAGGGATGCCACTGGCATTTTGGTTGGGTCAGTTCTTGGTTATGTGGGATTGATCAGACATTATAGGACTTGTAGCCTTCCTGGTCCTGGGTACGAAATATCATTTTCACCTCCAAGTTCGAGTTACTATAACAAGTCCCACCCCTACCAACCCCCAACCCACGTACATTTCCAAATGCCTTCAAGTAAGTGATATGTGATACTACCCCTGGTTTGTTCCTGCTAGTTGGTTTCGGTGACTGTTAGACAAAAGTATGCATTAGAAAGACCTGCGGAGGTTTTTTTGAGAACATAGGCACCCAGGCCTCATCTCTGGCGATTCTTTCAAGTCTGTGGTAGGTGCAGGCATATGTATTTTACCTACACACATAATTGTCATATAACTTCCAGTTTGAAAACTAGTGTTACTGACTGGGTATTATCAATGGTATTATCTTTACTGATAGATTGTGTTTTATAATTTCTGCATTATTTTTGATTCTCAAAAGCTCAAGATTTAGAGTCAAACATTACTTAAATTCTACCTGCTGGTTATGTGATTTTGGGCAAATCACCAAATCTTCCTCAAGCTGAGTTTCCTTATATATTAAAGGAAGATGCTAATTTCTTTTTCAAAGAGTTAATTAAAATGAGAATCCATATAAAGTGTTATTATGGTACCTTTTACTTAGAAGGCCCTTATTAAATAGTTGATATCATTATAGAAAAGGCTGAAATTCCCCAGATACTTACTTCCTTGAGTTTGGTTTTTGTTTTGATATGAAATGCTAGTCTCTATATTCTCCTATAAATTTAAAGTTGATAACTTACCAGTTTTAATATATGTCTATATATAAATGCATATATATGTAATTCTTAAAATATTCCTATAGAAAAACTCTCAAAGGTTAAAGAACATCTCAAAGTAGATAGCAGTTTTGAGCCATTCTTAGGCTCTGCAAAATGTATAATACAAAAATTGAATTACTTTATTTGGGGCTTGAGAGCTTTGAGTATTTTGTAGCATTTGAACCACAAAGATGGGCAATTGTGAGTGATAAGACTGTAATTTCATCAGAAAGTTTTAGTGATTCAGTAAAAGACAAAGGAAAAATACAAAAGCAGAATAGTTGACAGGATTTTAAGATAAATCTGTCATCATGTCTTTGATACCTGATATGAAGGTCATGCTCATTGCAGGTTCCCGGGTGTCTTTGGTTTACTGTAATTTATCTTCTTTACTTCTTTTTTTCTTGCTTTATTTTTTTCTTGCCGTTCTTTCTTTGCCGGTTGCCATCCAGTGCTTGTTTTTTCTGAAATATTTTCCTAACCATACCCATAGGCCCCAAAGTTATAGCTTGTTTCCACCCCCTTAATTGGTCATATCTCATCATTTATAGGTTTGACTTTACTTAGGAATTGGGAGATCCAGAAGTTCTTTAAAATACTTATTTACCTGCATTATCAGTGGGAAGGATGTTTTAAGAAAAAACAAAAAAAATGTGTTGACTCTGCCTCTATTTTTTTAAATAATTAAAATGGCTCCGGGACTTCTAATTTAAAATGGCTTGTTATCAGCAGGTTTTCATGCATGGCAACCTGCTCTCTTTAAAAATACTCTGAAGACATAGAGATAGATTTAGAATGGAAACCATTCCCTAGTTTAAAACTAGGAAAGTCAAAGTGTTTTTAGAATCTGGGAGAAATGCATTGTTTATGTAAGTCCAAGATTGTAACTCTTGGGGAGAGGAATAACTGGGCAGTGAACTGGAGTGCATATGTGTGGCTTGAGGTAATTAGGGAAAGAAGAATGGTAGGGCCACGTTCCATCCTAGTTTGAGTTCCCAGAAGAAAGGATGAGGGTAAGATAGGCAACAACTAATTTCTTGGGATCATGTCTGTGGCATGTCGACGACTCAAGTAGTGGAGGTAGGAGAAGATTCTATATCAGAAATGCCTGGGGCTCCTGGGTGGCTCAGACGGTTAAGGTCTGCTCCGGTCATAATCCCAGGGTCCTGGGATCGAGTTCCGCATCAGGCTCTCTGCTCAGTGGGGAGCCCGCTTCTCCATCTGCCTGCTGCTCTGCCTTCTTGTGCTCGCTTTTTTTCTCTGTCAAATAAATAAAATCTTAAAAAAAAAAAAAAAAAAACCAAAGAGAAATGCCTGATGTACACTGGGAGATTGGGTTGGGAGCTTTGTACTTCCAGGATGTGTTCTGGCTATGTATTTAAAAGAGATTTATAACATTTTGGTTAAATATATCCCCCCCCCTTTTTTTTGACCAAATGAAGAAGGAGCCAAAAAACTCTCTGGGCGTATCTTCAGGTGGAAATGATTGAGATTTCAGATTTTTGTCCCCACAGACTGAATGAAATAATATGGTTATTATTGGAGTAATTTGGTATACTTATATATGCCTAATATATTTAACCCTTGAACAATATGAGGGTTAGGGGCACCAACCCTCTGCATAGTTGAAAATCTGCATATAGCTTCTGACTCCCCCAAAACTTAACTGCTAATAGCCTACTGTTGACCAGAAGCCTTACTGATAACATAAATGGTTGATTAACACATATTTTGTATGTATTATATATTCTTACAATAAAGTAAGCTAGAGAAAGTAAAATGTTACTAAGGAAATCATAAGGAAGAGAAGATACATTTAAAGCACTGCACTGTATTTATTGAAAAAAATCTGCACATAAGCGGACTTGGACAGTTCAAACCCATGTTGTTCAAGGGTCAACTGTATATAGTAAATACTCAGTTGATTTTTAACTTTTATTATTAACACGTAGGACAAATAATACATATCCAACTGAATTACTGGCATTACTGTGGAAGAAAGCAGGATGGTTGGACAGAAGCAATAATAATACACATAATTAAGAGCATCATTTCTGAGTTTAAAAAAAATATTTGCCTGTTCATATTAAAAAGGCTACCCATGAACCATGCAAAATTAAGTAAGAGAATTCCCAAATTAGAAACATCTGGTCAAATATTTGCATTAAAAAGACAGGCTTCCTTTTATTTGTTTTCCTTTTTATTATTTCAAGACCTCTAAGTGAATTGGAAGTTAATGGTTTATATTCAGGCTTTATTAGGGTAAGGCTTAGTTTATTTTCTCTCTCTCTACCTCTGGTACTTTTTTTTTTTTCTTTTTCCATTTCTGGCACAGTCAGTATGTGCCAGACATTCTGGCTTTTTTGATGTATTTGCACTTAAGTTTAGGTTTTTCCTCAGTAATTATAGGTGGTGACCAAAATTAACATGGCTTACTGACTAAAATAGGAATAAAATATTTTGGGATTTTTTCCCATCTTTTACTGCCCACTTGAACATTATTTTCTCTTCATAGCCACCCTTTGTACCTGACATATTCTCTTCCCTTATCAGAAGTTATGCAAAAAATGGCAATAGCCTGCGTCATCAGGAGAGATTATATATTAATGGAGAAAATTACTCTTTTAAAAATTTATTTATTAAAGATTTTATTTATTTGAGAGAGAGAGAGCGCGCAAGCAGGGGGAGGGGCAGAGGGAGAAGCAGACTCCCCACTAAGCGGGGAGCCCCACGCGGGACCCTGGGATCATGACCTGAGCCTCATGCAGGCAGACACTTCACCGACTGAGTCACCCAGGCGCCCCGTTTTTTAAGACTTAAGCATTATGTGATAAAGGGAAGAACTTCAGCCAGTGCCATGGAAAAAAGGATGTCTCACCATTTCAGTTTTCTAAATATAATTAATGAAGTTTGCCATCTCCTGGATCTGGAGAAATGGAAGATTGGAGAATCATTAGTGCCATACTAGTGAAAGAATGCTGGGTATGTGCACTTTGTTTTCTTCCTCCTGGCTGGGGATTCCATTCATTTTATGTGTCTTCTAGGTTATATTATGAGACAAAAAAAAATGTTAATAATTGATCTAAATACCTCAAATATAAATCTGTGGAAAATAGTGTTTTTGTTCCAAGTTTGAATCTGGACATTATATATTATGTATTTTTGCCCATAGGTGTTTCATGCAATCGACTTGGTCAGCATTCCTGTCTCCGTTGTAAGGTATACTTGTTTGTTTGTTATTTTTAGATTTTGTTTTTATTCCCAGTACTCCTCCACTTCAGATTATTTATAGCTGTAATTAATCTACGAGGGCCTTTAAACATTATGTAGTTTACTTCTTTAATTTGGAGATTGTGAAATTGAATTGGGAAGGCTGAGTGACTTTCCAAAGGTCATCCTGGTGGCTTATCTAATGTGACACTAATGCACATATCTCCTGAATCTTGGCTCAGTGTTTTTACACCTTAGGTTTATGGAGAATATTCTGACCAAAATGTTGAGGGTATATTTTAATTAGCATCAAAATTCACTTGCTTAGGAGAGTTTGAGTAAAGTGAGGATTTCCATAATGTTCTAGTTCCTTAGATCTTGTCTCCAGCATTTCCATTTGTTAAAGATCACTGAACAGGTGCAGCCAATTCACTTCCTGTCAGAAACATGTCTCTGATTCTTCTGGTCCTAACCCTGTCTCTTCTTTCTCAGATCTGCCCCAATTTGACCAAATGGCTTTCAGGTGTTGTCTATGCTGTTTCCTCTGCCTTAGATTCCTCTTCCAATTTTGTTTACCCTCCTGTACCCTTGTTCTCCTTCAGATCTCAGCCAACATGTCATGTTTCCCAGGAAGCCTTTCCTGAATCCCATAACCGGTTTGGTGCCCCTCCGCTGCTCTTCCCTTTCAGTGCACAGTGTCTCGCAATTACCTTTCCTCTTGTCTGTGTCCTGGTTAGGTTATATATCTGTGAGGGTGAATACGCTATTCACCATTATGTCATCAGGGGCTTTGTGAATACTCATGTTATTTATGAATGAATCAGTGTGGCTAGTCATACCCTGTATATAGTTTCTGCTTTATGTTAGGTCATAGTTCAGAGAGGTCTGGCAAAGACTATTTCCCTTAAGAAATTTAAATCAGGAGTGTGACCAGTCCTAACAAAAGTCTTAATCTCTACCCTAACAAAACTGCCTTTAAATTTCCTGGAAATATTGAATGATAATTTTGTATATTTTTTGAATTATTTATTTACTTGCTTATTTTTACTTCTCCTATATAGGCTTGTTTCTGTGATGATCATACAAGGAGCAAAGTGTTTAAGCAAGAAAAAGGAAAACAGCCTCCCTGCCCCAAATGTGGACACGAAACTCAGGAAACTAAGGATCTCAGCATGTCAAGTAAGGCTCTTCTTAAAATATCAATAGAGTGATTTTACTTTCTTGCTTAGACAAGATTTATCTCTTTTTTTTCCTCTTTCTATTTTTGTTTTTGCCTCTTCTTCGTATATGAAAAGATGAATGTGTTCTCTTAAGCAAATGGAATTTTACAGCCTTGGAAAATTTGTGGGTGAAGTTTCTCAATTTAACTTAAGAAATACACCATCATTCACTTTGATATTTGGCATTTGACTCAGTTAATGACATAGTGAATACTGAAATTTAAGACCAAAAAGTGATTTTTCTGCCTTTGCTGAAGCTTTCCTTGTTAAATAATTGAGCAGCTATAAATCTTTAATATTCGAGTGCTGGTAATCTTCAGTGCTTGGAAGTAGGAATTCATTCTGAAGCTTTTTGTAGGTGTGTGGTATTTGAGCAGCTATGCGTATTATGTAATATATCACTACTATAGGAAATTGTTTTGTGGTTTTTATATAACTTTTCTATGAAGGAATAACACTACTACAAACAAGCTTGTAGTAACACAGCTTATAATTTTGTTAAAGAGAAACATAGAATGGATGGTTCCATAGAGTGGAACCAGAATTCTAAATGACTCTGACAGTACTTTTGTTTAATCAAAGATGTAGTTGTACAGTGAGTCTCACACTGATGATTTTGCTGATTTTTTGCACTAAACCATATTGCCTCTTAGAAGAAATGAAGGGCTTTGTCTTGTCGGACACCAGAAGTATAGAGTAGTTCTCTTAAGAAAAATGTAATGACATGAAATCAACAGTTCTGTGATTTGAAAATAAAATTTTAATCCATCAAATGAAGAGCATTTTAGTTCTTAACATGCCTTATTTGAATTCTGTTTAGAGAGTGCTGTTGTTCTTATTTTGTTTTCCAACTTTTTCTAGATTTAGTGAAATGACAGTGTTGTCTTTATTTTTTGTTATGTATGGTATGTATATAGACTCTGAGTAGGATAGAACTGATGGCTGTTACTAAGGTCTCCTTTCTTTCCAGTGAAGTACTAAGTGAGGAAATTAGGAAAATGGGAGTAAGAAGCAGCCAATCAAATTCATACAATTTTGTATACTGTAGAGGAAAGTGAGGATGTAAAGAATCGGAACAAAGTGCCATGTACATATCTGTCTTTTGCAGCACGCTCCCTGAAATTTGGCAGGCAGACTGGAGGCGAAGAGGGAGATGGAGCTTCTGGGTATGATGCCTATTGGAAGAACCTTTCTTCCGATAAGTATGGTGATAGCAGCTACCATGATGAAGAGGAAGATGAAGATGAAGCAGAGGATGATGAAGAGGAGGAAGATGAAGTTGGAAAGGATTCAGATGCTGAGTCATCAGATTTATTTACTAATTTGAATTTAGGAAGGACCTATGCCAGTGGTTATGCTCACTATGAGGAACAAGACAACTAGGAGAGCAGCTTGCCCGTGGGTGACCGTGTCTGAGAGGAGCCAGAATATGTGTGCTTGATGAATTGGGTGTGGATGTTCAGAAGTACTGTCACTTAGCCTTGTGCGGAAGACTAGTTCCACTCACGGGGGCAAGGACTAGGGCATAGCATTTTTATAGGAACTGATAATCAGGCTTATAGTGTAAGAAAAAATGAATTCCGGATGTGAGATGTTTATTGATCCAAGCAATTGAAGCATCATGGATTGGAGTTTTACTGATTTCAGTAATCAGTAGGTTATGCCAATTAGATACATATACAGGATAAAAGAATAGGGTGGTAATATATTTGATTGAAATTAAATTGCTGTTTTTATTAAAAAACACTGCTTATATTCATTCTGTCTGATTTTGTAAGATGGTAATGGGTAAAACAAATTATTGCATTTTTCCTTGTAGGTCCACAGGATGAGGGTCAGATGTTAAATGCTGAATTTTCATTAAATATTCATATTATCTTAAGGAGTCATGATATGTATGTTTTAGCAATTACTCATTCATTTTTTTTTTCACAGTGTATGCCCTGAACAGTACCTGTTACTAATGCCTAACTGCGTAGACAAAGGTGACTACAGAGCTAGTTTTCAGAGACACAGAGACAGAGACGGTAGTATTACACAGATGCATTATGCATTTGTCTTTGAATAAATCTAGTATTTCACTTATATACTTTTGATAGTTCTTGTTCTAAACTTTTTAAACTTATTTTGGAAAGCATTTTCAATATTTTTGTATAAACTTCATTTTTCATCTGCTGTGCAAAATCGGTAAGAGATTAATGGAGTGGTAGATGGCAGAGTTATGCGGCCAGACCCCATCACTTGTGGAAGTGGAGAACAGGCAGTTGCTGGCACAGGTTCCAATTGTACACCTTGCACTGGCGATGGATTGGGATGGTGTCCTTGAGAGGAATGTGTTAGTGCGTCGGCTGGCATTTGAGAAGGATGGAGAAAATTGTAGCTGTGAGGATAAAAGGGTTGGATGGCTATTGCTAGGCCATTCTTATTCTATAGAAACGTAATGAACAGCTGAGGGCAATAACGGGCCGGGGGAAGCCAGGTGTTAAAGCCAGAGGGCCTCTGGATGCACAGGAGCTAGTTTTCATCTCTTGCAGCAGGGTCGCTGAGAAAGGTGAGGCCCAAGCACAGGACATGATAGTCTGTATGGATAGACTTCAAAGACAGTTGCCAAGGAGGCAGGTCTGTTATGCGGTGGTCAGGGCACTTTTTGGGCAAACCCAGGACCCTGACAAGTGAGGTGGAGGCATCTGAATGGATGCTGCTGAAGATGTTCACTGTGCAGACTGGTGAACTTCCTGAGCCTATAGTCGTAGCCCACCCCTCTCTGGTAAGGGCAGACACTCCCGCCCCGCCTCCAAGCTGGCTGACAATGCAGAGCTCTCTCCCCAAGCAAAAGGTGCCCCGTTTAGGACTTGTCCTATCTCCAGGCTACTAGATCTTGATCAGGGTTAGGTAACTATCATTCAGGTTAAGGAAAACTCAGCTGGAGAGGTGCTGGGCCTGCAGAGAAGAACAGAGTCTACCCCAAAGGAGCTGCAAGAATTGGCTAGCATGAACTGGGAGGAGCTTGAGGAGTACATGAGACAGGAAGCAGGGTGAAGATCAAGAGAGTCAGGTCGTAAACTAGGGGAGAATTTAATAGAATTTTAATAGCACCCACATAGGGTCCTTGGGTTGCAGGATAAGAGCGATCTTAAATTAATAGTATTTAACGCCCTGGTTGGGATCCTGGGAGATGGTGTACACTCACTACCAGGATGGCTCCTAGAAGCATGGAAAAAGCAATGGCTAATTCCAAGCAAAGTTGAAATGTGAGCATATTATTGTGACAGAGTGTGGAGGAAGGATTAAAAGTTGAAGGAAGTGGGTATGCTGGAATGGATAGATTATCTTTGGTTGGACAGTTCACCAGACGATTATATTTCATAGAAGTAGGCCCACCAGACAAACCATCTAACAAAGCCATAAAGACATGTAACTGCTGAGAGGGCCACAAGGGCTGCTAAGTAGTTGAGTGGTAACTGTAGGCTTCTGGTGACAATAGAAACAAACTATTACAAAGTTTAATGCTGTTGGTAATGGGTGATAAGAACCTGAACCTAATAGCGGCCCAGTGGCAGTGCCTAATTGCCAAAAGTCAGGGGGCACAATTATAATGACTACAGAGGTGAGAATGGTTAGCTATTGGGGGGTCTGGCCTGCAGAGAGTTAGGGAGAAGGTTAACACAATAGACCACCCTTAGGGGCAAAATTATTGGGTAGCCAGTGAGAGTACTACTCCATTCGTACCATTAGACAAGATCAAGGATGGATAACACGGAGGCTGAAGGATGGTCATCCAATAAAAAATTGTCATCCACTGCTCAGTTTGTGAACTGAGTCAGCACGATGCCTGGTGAGGCTTCTGGGTTTTTGAGGCAGCAGATACTTCACATCTAAGGGTAGTGTTCTGATCCATTTACCGGATGATGCAAAAGGCTGCCCGTTCTGAGTAGGGCGCACAGCAGGAAAGAGCTCTGTCGCTGGTCTAGATTGCAGTGTCAGCAGCCCTGCTTTCTGCATCACTGGGTAGGTGCTACTGTATTAGAGGTAACTGTGGGTCAAAGGTATCTTGCAGCATGTGTGGCAAGCTGCAGCAGGAGACTCAAATGCCACCCCCCTGGGGTTCTAGAGGAAGGTCATGTCATCTGCACCTACAGACTTAGACATCTCCTGGGCCAGCATGGACTCCAGCTTACCAAAGTGGGCGTAGTTACCCCCACAGCAAAATGTCACTGTGAGCAACAGATGAATGCATCCTTGCTTTATGAGGCAGGTCAAACCAGCCATTCTAGAAAGACCAGTGGTTTGTTCTCAGTGGAATAGACACACATTCTGAGAATGGGTTTGCTCTTCTTTCTGGAGGGCCTCATCCAACATCATCAGTACCTGAGGGCTTATGGAGTGTTCAGTTTACTGAGATGAGACACCAGCTAACACTATGTCAGGTTGGGGGATCATCTTGAAAGCAAAGGAAGAGCAGGAATAGGCCTGTAACCATGGGATCCCAAAGTATCACATACTCCGCCACCCAGAAACTTCTTCCCTGAGGGTATGTTGTCATGGTGTGTGTGGTGAAGACACACTGAGACAGCAGCTCAGAGGCAGTACTCTGCAAGGATTTTATATCACCCTTCAAGTCACAGATTCTCACTGAATCAAACATACTTCTCTTCCATTGTGTTCCCAATAGACGATCCATGTGTGATGGGTTGGATAGTGAACCATTTTTGGCTTTTTATCAGAGACAAGAGGTGAGAAGAGATCGGCTTGGGCAGAGATAAGTGCCCCTTCTCATCAGGAGGATGTAAGGCTGTTTTTACATGATGGTGACAGGAATATGAGTGGCATTGGGTTTTCTAGGTGTTCCTTTGCCCCCTCGTGACCGTAAATGGACATGGCAATCCACCCAGCCTATGAAGGGCATGATGACTAGATCCCTGGGGGATGAGGGTCTGGGTTAAGCCACTGAGACGAGCAGAGGTAGTAGGGGCCCCTGGGGTCTGCTCCGCTGCCAGAGCTGCCTTGGCTGGATCAAGCCCTCCCCAGAACAAAGCATGCAGCTAATGCCTGAGTAACTGGTTGGGCTTTTTGGGCTCAGTATGACCTAACTATGACAAATAGCTATTAAGCTAATATCTCTGTACAGAATTTAGGAGCTGACACTTAATGTGGGGCAGATATGTTTTTCTCCTCCTCATTTTGGTCATGGTTTGGCAAACTCTTTGCTGGGATATTGTAATGATGTGGGTGAGGGTGACCTTTATGAGTCACCTACAGGCTTTTGCTCCTGCGGAATGTATTGCTCCATTTCAGAATGTGAATAGTCCATACAGCATGCACGCCTGTGCTTTACGGGATGATCCTGGTTACTTCTGTTCCTAATGGGAACAATTCAAAGGATGAAAGTTAATATATTAAATCCTTAATCATATTCTGTGGAATCAGTACAATGATAAATTAGACATATTGAAGCATTTTTAAATAAGGAAGTAGAATGAAAACATAGTGTTTCTGATAAAGAATCTTTGTGGGAAGGCAAGATAATATGCTAACTGCAATATGCTAATTTTCCTGTGTTGCATGGAGAAGCCTAGCCACAGGTCTGTCCAGACTCAAGTCTTTCTCCTCCACTCAGGACGCCTGCGGGGCTCCTTCTGGCTCTCCTTCCCTGTGCGGTGACTTGTAAACTCTTAAGGCAGTCAGTTGGGGCAATTGTAAGGCTCATCTTGTTAGCTTCTTATCTCTTAGGGATCACCATCCCCTTCAATACTTGATGTCCTGTGACTTAGAAACTATTATTTCATGTATTTTGTCCTCCCTGCTCCCCCCTCCCCCCCGTTTTTCCAGGTGAGAGAGTAAATCTGGTTTTCGCTACTCCAGTTGGGCTGACGTGCAGTAACTAGTTCTGTAGAGCTGTCCCTACATCGACATATTATTTTCCATCCATGTTTAGAAGGATTCTTAATATTAGCGTTCTTAGTATTTTTAATCTACCAAGGAAAGAAGGGATGACCAAAATCTAGTTGTAGTATTGTATCTATTCCTAACTGTTAACATAGTTAGATCAGTCATCTTGCCTTAAAAAAATCTTGTCAGTGGTCTTCCATCTGTAAAATAAGAATAATTCTTACTACTAACTTTGCATTTAGGTGATATCAATTATAAAAATTACATTCATTGCAAGTTTAATGTAAGTCCATGTTTTTATTTGTCAGGAGAAATCATGGCAACTAGTGATCTTTGTTTTTTTTTCCCTCAGAGATCATTTTAATGTGAAAAACTCTGACAGCAGAGATTTTGCCTTCACAAATAGTTTAATATAAGTCCTCCAGCATCTTTCCCTTATACATAAGGGAAAATATTTTGGCCCTATCTAGTAAAAACAGACCATGTGGTTAAATGACAGGTATATAGTCAGGTCCCCAGTTATAATTTGAGTCAATTCTTAAGCGGAGGCTTCACACAATGGGACCAGTGGTCCTACTCCCAAGGGCCCTGCTTCATACTGCCCTTATCTTAAAGCCAGAGTTCCTGATCTCTGATTTTGAATTAAAAAAAAAAAAAAGATGGTTAACCTAAATTAAGTTTTAATAAACAGAACTAATAACAGAAACATCCCTAATTAGATTCCAGAGAGAAAGCAAGAAACCACCTAGAGCCGAAGAGAACAAAAATGATCCCTTCAGACTTTATTTTGGGCTTTCACACACATGTGACCACATGGATCCAGATACAAATTTATAAGGTGAATAAATATGTACTACTTAGCAATTAGATCAAGTTACATGTCTTCAGTATTAATAATTATTAATAATTATCTTATTTTTTTAAGAAATACAATTATTAAGTCATTGTCAGATCTCTCAATTTCCTGGAGACAATGTTTCCGGTTAAAATTTCAAAGAACATTTTTCTACAACGTAACTCCATCATTGCTGAGTATCATCACACCAAAACAATTGATGGGATTCTCTTTTATCCAAGGCTTTAAATGTGAGTTTATTCCCTTTGCACCCATACTCACTCACACACACAAACATTACCAAGTAATGTTTACCTAAGGTTTCCAAGTATCTCAGTGGGCATTTATACTTGCAGATCTAGTCCGAGGTATGAATACCCTGAACTTACTTGCCAAGAGCTATGTGTGTTGTTAAGGTTAACACCTGGAAACTGTGTTTAGAATCTGTCAATTACCAACATCCCCCTAAATAATTTTTTACTATGAGCCTGATTTCCCTAAATAAAGCATAGATGGTAAATATCCATCATAAAACTATTAGGAAATATCTAAAGTGCCATTAGATTTGATGGAGCCATTTGGTTAAGAAAATACAAAAACCCTAAGTTAAGCTAGCTGTCTTAAAATTACACTCAAAAAAAAAAAAAAAAAAAAAAAAAGGACGACTACCCCAGGAGTTGTTTCGTAAACTCCGTCATCTTCAAATGCTTTTGCGGTTTACAGTGATGTGTCACATGTTAGTTCCTTGCAGCCTATTTCACTCTGATCTGCATTTGTATCAGATAACTGAGTTTTCAGGGGTGTGGATCATGGTTGTATAAATCGCAGTGGGAAAGTATCCATCAATGAGATCAAATTCATACAACAAAGTGTAGTGGACCCAATTGTCTTGATCTGAACATGAGCAAAATTCTCCCCGGTACAAGGATGATGCCCAGCTTCAAATGGCACGTAGGCAAACTTCTTTCCTGATGCTGGATTGTCCTGTAAGTAGCAGTCAGGATTGAAGTCCAGACGTTCTACCCAGGAGTGTTTAAGTCTTTGACTGACAGGGGGAGGAGTGTACACCTGCTGTCCTGGAGGAATGGTGTAGTCTGTCACAGTCTGAGGAGTTTTGGCCGTTCTCATCATGGTCATCATAGGAAGTCAAAGTCTTAATGTTTCCTTTATATAGTGATCAAGGAAATTTTGATCCTTCAGCTGGTCATAAATTAAAGGAGGCAGATCTTCACAGACTGTTTTCTTTCTTTTTTTTTTTTTTTTTAAAGATTTTATTTATTTATTCGACAGAGATAGAGACAGCCAGCGAGAGAGGGAGCACAAGCAGGGGGAGTGGGAGAGGAAGAAGCAGGCTCATAGCGGAGGAGCCCGATGTGGGGCTCGATCCCAGATCGCCGGGATCCCTCCCTGAGCCGAAGGCAGACGCTTTAACCGCTGTGCCACCCAGGCGCCCCCACAGACTGTTTTCTAAGTAACATTTTTCTTGAACTGTTTTGTCTCTGGCCAAAAAGAAGCCCATCCAGGCGCCAGTGGTTGAGGACATATGTCGCCCTGCCAGGAGCAGCCCCGTAAGCATGCCTGCCACCTCATCATCTGTCAAAGGATGCCCATCCTTGTAAGTAGAAGCTAGGAAAGTTTGGAGAGTGTCGTCAGTGTTTTCTACTGACTCTCTTTGTTTCTGGATTGCTTTACAGAAAATATTCTTGATCTCTCAATGAGCTCTGTCCCTGTATCTGAAACTGGGCAAAGGGAGCCAACCTGGCACCAGCCAGCCGCAAGGCTGAAACCTCCATCCAAATCTGCAGAGTTGTGCCACTCTCTCACTGAGTTGACTTCTGATTTCCTTTCCACTTAGGAATGACTGGCTGTTAAAATTATGAGCTCAGGAAGAGCTTCAAACCAGTTTTTTTCTCTACTTTATCCCCAACTTGGAAAGTATTCTTTTGTTCCCTTTTCACTTATAGAAACGTGCTGTCTAACGTGGGCCAAATTGAGACCACTTTTTAACATTTTCTTCTCCAAAAAAACCCTGGCTTAGACACATCCTGTGCAACTCCCTTCCCAAACACAGGTGTTGTAGGGTGACTGTAGACATCGTCTGCATTTAGGTCTTCATTTTTACCGTTAAGAAATAGTGCGGCAGCATCACTACCCGGAAGGTAAGTGAATATGTCTTGCTCACCATGGTAAAACTAAATACAGGTCCATACTTCTCATACATTTCCTAGGAATTCAGTTGGACTTTTCCCAAATGCTATGGCCTGTCTAAGGAATGGTGTTGGAGAGTAATGTACACTGGACTTTTCTCTGCGGTTGGCAGGGGGGCCAGGTGGCCGACTGCGGGGCAGAGCAGGTAGACTAGGCCAAGCATCGAGGCTCCGGCCATCAGCAGTGGTGATAGGGGGGTAGGAGTTTGCCGCCGCCCACCCGCTCCATGGTCTCCCCAGCACCACCAGCCCACCTGTAGGAAGCCCAGCACCAGCATCACCACCCTGCAGCAGGCACCATGGTTCACAGAAGACGCTGGAGGCCAAGGTCGCCCCACTCCTCCCAATCAGTGCAGCCAGAGAAAACAGCAGATGGGGGTCCAGAGGTGGCCTGGACCCCCAGGTCTCCAGATCTTTGATTAAAAAAAAAAAGACTTTTAAAAGTTATATTTCCATATACAGAGAAGAAAAATCCTAAGGCTAATTTGGTGAGAATCCTGTAGCTTTGATGGATCTTTTGGGTAGCATTTTTTTTCTTATTTCTATACCCTAAAAAAGTTAAGCTCTATGGCTCTGTGGTGTCTGAGAGGAAGGGATAAATAGAAGAACAGCACTCTGTAGGTCCCCAGTGGATTTCAAAGAACCCTAAGGGCCTCTAGTTCTTCACCCTATTCAGTAGTCTTCCACAGAGCACTGCTAAGTTTATCCAAACTATTTAAACACTGTGCTCTTCTTCCTCCTCCCCTCCTCCTCCTCCTCCTCCTTCCTCCCCCCTTCCTCCTCTTCTTCTTCTTTTAGAATTGTATATAGCTGTGCCTGTATCTCTACAGGAAATGAATACTATCATATAAACGTTTGTTAACTTAATCATACATACCTGACTCGTGGATGGATCTTTAGATTTTTGGCAGCATTAAGAATCCTAGGATGGTAGGCAGAACAATGGCTTCCCAAAGATGTCAACGTCTTAGTCCCAGGAAACTGAATATGTTAAGCTACATTGCAAGGAGGAATTGAAGTAGCAGATGGAATTAAGTTTGCTAACCAGCCGATTTTCAAATAGAGTATTTTTGATTATCTGGATGGGCCTAATGCAGTCAAAAAGGTTCTTAACGGTTGGAAGAGGGAGGCAGCAGAAGAGGTCACAGTGCTGTGGTGTGAAGAGGATGCCCTTTTTGGCTTTGAGTGTGAGGAAGGGGACCACGAGCCAGGCAATGCAGGCAGCATCTAGAAGCCAGACAAGGCAAGGAGACGGATACTCCCCTGGAGTCTCTGGAAAGGAAGGCTACCCCACCAACACCTCGATCTCAGTGTGGGGAGACCTGTGTCAGACTCCTAACCTGCAGAACCTCACGATAGTAAATTCGCATTGCTTTAAGCTACTAAGTTCGTGGCAACACAGAACTCACCCACTGAGTTCTCTCTGAAACCTCACTTTGGCCTGTTTCATGTGATAACAGGATCAACTGTGTTCACATAGAACAGTTATTATTGCCAAGCAAAATGTAAATGCTCCCAGAGTTGACTGTGAAGTAGTAATTGGCTAACCTCTAAGTTAGGTATGGAAATTTACAGCAGTACAACATGTCAAAAAGAAAAAGTAGAAAGTGGGACGCCTGGGTGGCTCAGTCGGTTAAGTGTCTGCCTTCAGCTCAGGTCTTGATCTCAGGTCTTAATCTCCTGGGATTGAGTCCCACATCAGGCTCCCTGGTCAAGGGGGAGTCTTCTTCTCCCTCTACCCTTGCCCCCTGCTCGTGATCTCTCTCTCTCTCTCTCTCTCTCTCTCAAATAAATAAAATTTAAAAAAAAGAAAAGAAAAAGAAAAAGTAGAGGGTAGAAAGCAGGAAGTCCCCCATAACATTAGCACATCTTTTGTGTTTACAGTCATGAAACTTGAAACTGACTCATGGAATGCTCTATTCTTTGGAATGCTATTCCCAGGCCACAATGCAAAAAAATGTCAAGTTGTCGATACCGACAGTCATCATGGCTGTTATATTTGGCTTCTGAAGTTCTTTATTCAGTATTACCAAGAGCTTTTTGTAGACTAAGGACTAAGTTATTAAATCTCAAAACAAACTCGTTCTAAACATTGGAGAAGTAAGATTTCATTACTTAAGAGTCTCCCTGGGCTGATGTGTGTGAGAATCACACTTGAGTGAATATAAGACAATGTGCAGAGAGAGAAGAAATGCTCTGTGACTGGTTTTCATATTTGAGACTTGCACAGCCCTGAGAATGTAATCGTGGACCCCCACAGGTCCATGGGATCTACCAGTTGGAGGGCATAGCTCTTTTTGTGCAAAACCTATGAGCTAAGCATAGATATAAAAGACAGTAAAAGTAGCAACAGACTCTTTAAATAGCTCATGCAACTGTACAGAGAAAAATAGTTTCACAGAGTTGATGCCAGAAATGACTACAATATAGTAGAATCAAAATTATAAACTGGGTGCACACACACATAATGCTGTTTTAAAATTTGAGATTTACATGTTGCCCATGTAATAACTTTATAAGCTGGTATATTGTGTATTATACAAAGTTAGTATAAAGGGTTCTTTGTTTACTTGATTATAATCTTTGATTTCAAGTTTTTCTTCACCTCTGAGAGAAGAAGAGTGTTTTAGAAACACAAGGAAAGCAGGGTTCACGTAGTCTGTATAGTTTTGACCTGTAAGGATGTGGGGAAACCGCCTTCTAAGCCCATGAGTGTACAATGTACTGGATGAGCTCATCGAATTATCTTACTCTGCTGACGGGATCTCTCTCTTTTTTTTTTCTTTCTTCCATTTATTTATTTCTTTAAATTAACATACAACGTATTATTTGTTTCAGGGGTACAGGTCTGTGGTTCATCAGTCTTCCACAATTCACAGTGCTCACCATGGCACATACGCTCCCCAATGTCCATCACCCAGCCACCCCATCCTTCCCACCCCTCTCCACTCCAGCAGGATCTCTATTTTTAAAAAGAAATGTTGTACTTAATGCCACTAGACAATCACTAAAAAACAGTGTTACTGAAGCTTTATTGTCCTGGAAACTCTTTTTGTTGGATAAAAGAAAAGTTTAAAGAAAAGATTTTTTTTTCCCCTAGAATTTCAGTCTCATATGCCACCCAGGCCTCTCAACCCAGCTTTGAACTTGAGTCTAAAGAAAACGTTTGATCTTCTTTGTCTTTCAACTTGACAAAATGTCCTTCTTCGTTGAAATCCCCGTTTTGTTTTATGTGTGCTTGTCAATGTGTTTTAAAAATGAAAAGCTCTTGGGGGTAAGGTACGAGTCTTTTTTGTTGAACTTTTGAATGTCCTCCTAAGTGCCTACTCCACTAGCTTGGCGTTCCAAAAATATTGCTCATTAAAACGCTCATCTTCCGATAGTGGTTTGGAAGTGGTAGTAGTAGGTACCGGGTTTAGCTTCTTCACTTAGAGGTTTTTAAAAGCAAAAACATTTCATTCCCTTCAACAAATATTCTTAAGGCCCTTGTGCATGGCAGTAACTAATGTGCATTGATAGATGAACTCACATAGCCTGTAATATGACCAAGTCGTGCGGTTGAAACATAAGAAACTTAAGTGATTCATGGATTAAAAAAATTTTATTCACTTACTTGGACAAGAAAACCTAACCTGTTGCCAAATGATGTTACTTGGTGAAGTGACCAAGCTGTACCAGAATCTAGCATTATAATAGCTACCCTCACTGAATAAAATAAATATACAGAGAAAAAAGCAAAGTTATACTTTCTTAATCAGGTAGGGATTTTGCTTTAATTCTGTGCAGAACCCTAGTGACCTAGGCTGAACCCCATGAAAAATTCTTTCTTAAGCACTACCAGCCTGAAATGCCCACTCAGTGTCTCTCTTCCGTGAAAGTAGGGTGTGTGGACAGGGCAGGCGGGTGAAGAAAAGCCCAAATAGGAACCAAATGGTCATGGTAGAGAACAATACAGGAAAGAAATATCGTTTATTAAAATGTGTCCCATAAGTCTACATAGAATAGCAACGATATCCCAGTCCTTGTTCTTAATGATCTTCTCCAACTCAAGGATTAACTTTTAATAGGAAGCCTCTGATGTTGCCTTCACTTTTTAGAAATAAAGTAGAAGTATGTCTGTTCTCATTTGAGATCAAACAACTTGTCCATCAGCTTTCTGCCTTGGCAGGAATCCTATTCCAGCTGAAAACACGCCATTAGAAAGAATGTATTAGCTGCTAAGAGAGCCATTAATAAGTAAGGATATAATCATGTGTAGTTCAAGTAAATGCATTTGCATAACACTTTAGACTACCTCTTGAATAATAAGGCATTCACTGATAAAATCAGAGATTTTTTTTCTCCCTGGCATTTGTCATTTACTCACTTTTCATTTTAAAAAGGCACTTACTTTGGCTGGCCTTCAGAGAATTTCTGACTGTTTAGCCTGCTGATGTCTTTTAATGCCAGAGTGCAGCACTGCCGGTGACCTTCGTTTATATTTCAACCATGAGCTAAATCTAGAAATAGACATCAGAGCACACCGCTATGTTAGCAAACTACATCACAGAGACGTCATTTTTAAGGATAACTGAAGAGTTTTGTTCTTTACACCACGGGAAAATAAGGAAAACCAACATGACTGCGGCAGACAGTGAGGAAGACCGGCTACCCATAAGAAGAGGAAGAACTGGATCCCCCAGGGCTCCCTGGTCCAGTCGGGGGGCTGCTGGGGGAACCTTAAAGCCTATGGCAGAAATGGTTGGTGGCGTCGCGGCCACACATGCCCCTTTTAGCAGTGGGAGCAAATACGTCAAAGAGACTATTAGAGTCTGTGATGTCACCCCCCTCATCCCTTTTTCTTAATGCCAGTCTGGCTTTTACTCTTCCCTTGTGCCCATTTCTCAGACTACTTTGGACGAGTGTACCAGGGATCACCAATGCTGCTCCCAAGGATCAGCTCCTTGTTTGTGTCCTTAGCCTATATCAGCATTTTACACTGATGACTACTGTCATTTTCCTCCGGCATTTGTCCTTTGTTTTCTACCATATCACACTCCTCCAGTTTTCCTCTTGCCTCACTGACCGTCCCTTCCCCATCCCCATTCCTGGCCATTGCTCCCCAGTGAGGAGATCAAAAGAAAAAGTATTTAAAATTTATTTTAGCAACTGAAAAATACACACTTTGAGGGATGTAGATAAACTAGCTAAATATACGCTTGCTTGTTAATTTGATTGCCCATATTAATAATCACACAATTAACAGAATAATATATGAATGGAGAGATATTAATTTTTCCATTCTCGCATTTCATGAAATAATTCTATGCAAAATCTTCACTTGTGGCCTTCGATGTCAGTCGCTGTTTTCAGTAGAGCCACTTTCAAGTCCTTGAATATAGTTTCCCTGAATACATCCATTTAAGATTTAGCCCTTTTGGATTTTTGAATGATACTATCACTGAAAGTGTTATTATCCCATTAGGGACATTGGTACAACGTTATTTGCACAACATTGGGACAGCAATTTTTTCATTTGTCTTGTAGATGCCTATTCATGATCTCCACAATGTAATCACTATCTTTCTTTTAGTAATTGCAGCAGGGTTGCTTATAAGGATATCTAACACTCATAATTGTGAAATCCTACCTTCCGTAATAATTAAATCGGTATTTTATTTCTAAGGCCTGCATTTTATGCAAGGTGGCTTCCAGTAGCACGTAAAACTGGAATTAATTGAAGTCCTTTGTGCCTGGACATAAGATCAATTTTCCTAAATATTACTTTGATTTTCAGATGGAGTTATCTGCTTATCTGAGTTTTTGGTGTCCTTGAGATTAGTTTGTTGTCATTTTGCACAGAAATTGTGTTGATTTCTGGCTTAAAAATGCAATATTTAATATGTTGACTTACCATATTGTCATGCACTTTTGTTCCTTAAAGTTCAGCTTTTAAATCTCTTCATTCTATTTATAATATAGCAAATGTTAATCTCTTTTAAGGAGTTTTTGAAAAATGTTTGTTTCTGTTTATAAGCTTAGTTAATAAAACATCTTCAAATATTTTAAATAGCATTTATAAATTTAATCTATTAATTTCATTTTGTATGACTTTAATTACCTGGCTTTAAAAGATAAACATTCTCAAGTACTAAAAAATTGTATAAATCTAACAAAACAAACTTATACATATGATGAAACTCAAGTTTCAGATGGTCCAATACTATCATGTAGTAAAATGCAAACTCCAAACCCCAAAATATAAATTACTCAGCTATGGATTTTAAATTGTCAACTCAAATAGGTCAAATTTTTGTGATCATTACAACCACGTTATATCACCACATATGCAGAGTCTTTTTTTTTTTTAAGAATTATTTATCTTACAGAGAGAAAGGGAGAGAGAGAAAGAGAGCGAGCAGGGAGAGGAGTAGAGGGAGAGGGACAGAGAGAATCTCAAGCAGGCTCTCTGCTGAGCGCAGAGCCCAGTGCGGGGCTCCGTCCCATGACTCTGAGATCACGACCTGAGCTGAAATCAGGAGTTGGTGGCTTAACTAACTGAGCCCCCCAGGCGCCCCACAGATTCCTTCTTAAAAACAAAAACAACAATACTCTGGACTTGATTCTCCAATCTTCTTAAACTTAATTTTATATCTTACTGGTATTGAAAAATAAGTGTTTATTTAGGAAGACAGTTACTGAGATTATTTAATATAAACCCAGTTAATATATCTGGGTTTTATGAACTGACTAAAGCCAATTCGTTATTTTTGGTAAATGTTTATTGTCACTTATTGTCACCAGGATATAATGCAAACAAGTGTCAGGAGAGATTCTACCTGCCACACCAATGTCTTTTAGTGAGCAATCACGTCACAGTAATGTTACCCGTTCTGTAAGTCTCTTGAAGTCATAGCCCTGTTCTTTTTGGTGCTTAACAGCTTTTTATAGCAAGGCTTACCTAAGGCAAATTTGGCAGTATTCTCTTATCAGGAATTGGCCAATCATCTTAGATTCTAGCAACCGGGAATCTTCAGAACCAGCAGCTGGACAGATCATTTTGGGATCCAGTCTAGGGTGCTATACCTAAATGTATAGGTTACCGGAGTCTGGATTTTCACTCAAACAAATGTTGGGAAATGTCTTTATAAGATTCCAAACAGTCTAAACAATATTCTTTTTTTTTTTTTTAAAGATTTTATTTATTTATTCGACTGGATAGAGACAGCCAGCGAGAGAGGGAACACAAGCAGGGGGAGTGGGAGAGGAAGAAGCAGGCTCATAGCGGAGGAGCCTGATGTGGGGCTCGATCCCATAACGCCGGGATCACGCCCTGAGCCGAAGGCAGACGCTTAACCGCTGTGCCACCCAGGCGCCCCCTAAACAATATTCTAAACAGCCCTGTACTTATCCTGCATATCACTTATTTTTACCGATGAGAGGCCTGTTTCTTACATGCATTATGTCAATTTTCAAAGCCCTGGCTATTGCTAAGAGCTAAACATAGTTGAAGTACATTTATTAGTCATCCCAAGAATGTGAACTTTCCAATTAAATGATGGCTAACCACATTTGAAATGTAAATTCCTGATTTGAGCAACTGGCCTCTCCTAGATGTAGACTGAAACTAACATAAATTTTTATCACACTGGTTATATTCAACAATATAAAATAAATTATAGGGACACCTGGGTGGCTCAGTTGGTTAAGCATCTGCCTTTGGCTCAGGTCACGATGCCAGGGTCCTGGAATTGAGCCCTATATCAGGCTCCCTGTTCAGCGGGGAGCCTGCTTTACCCTCTCCTTCTGCCACTACCCTCTGCTTGTGCTCTCTCCCTCTCTCTCAAATAAATAAATAAAATCTTAAAAAATAAATTATAAATACAGAGGTGAAAGATGCATACTCATTAAGGAAGTCAATTACCATCCTAGTTAATTGAGTTTATGTACATTCTAGCCATGCAACTGTCAGTCACTACGATGGGATATACTGAACTTCATTTTTGGTTGCTATCTCAATGACTCTAAAAATCAAAGTAGATACATAACTTTGTTCTATGGATTCATATTATACATACTGCATAACTCTTTTTTGTACTCAAGGAAGTTAGCATGTCCTATTTGGCTTGATCACTTGACTGGATTTTCCATTTGGGGGCTCTTTGGGATCATAAGGAATGCAAATACTGTTTTACTTTATTACTCTTTAACTTTCAATTTGATAGAATCCTTTGTTCCTACATGTAATCTCAGGATTCTCAAACTCTTATGGATATTTCCATTAATTCTACATATTTCTCATGGTTTTGTCTGACTTTTGATTACAACTTATAAGGTCAGATATGATTGCTATTATGTGCCATCCTATGAGACATTCAATATAGGAATGCCTTCTTTTCTGAGTGATCATTTTTATAAAGAAAATAAACCAGGTTATATTTACGTACATATGGTATATAGCAAAAATCCCCAAACTTATATGGCCAACCCTAACACCTTCCTGAATTCTAGAGTTGTATTTCCAACCATCCAACCATTGAATTTTGCACCCACCTCTTCAACCACTCCTCCCTGAGTCTTTCCCCTGTCAGCACAAAACCACCACATTCAAGCATTTCCTTAGGCCAAATACTTATGAGTTGTTCTTCATTCCTGTCTTTCTCTTTTTCATTCCTCCCACCCTGCCCGTCACCAAGTTCTGTTGCTTCAGCCTGTAGAACAGATTCTAAGTCACCCTTGTACAAGTCACCATCTTTCTCGGCAGTACTATTTCAACATCCCATAACTGGCCTTGCTGCTCCCCTCTTGCCCCTTTATCATCCTTTCTTCATGCAGTGTTTGTTACAATTGAGATTAGATCTTTCTCCTCTGCCCAAAACCCTCAAAATTTTTCTTACCACACATGAAATGAAATCCAAACTCCTTACCTTGTGTTATAAGATGAGACCTTTGCAGTTTCTCTGACCTCATTTCCTAGCCCTTTCCTCACTCACTAGACACCAGCCAAAGAGCTTTTATTTTCCTCAAACTCACTGAGCTGATTTCTGCCACAGGGCCTTTGCCCTAGCCCTTCCCTCTGAACAGAACACCATTTCTCTTATTTAGGAAGATTGATTCTGTTTGGATAATTAGAATTTCAATGTAAATTTATCTCCTTAGATAAATATCTCCTGCCCATCTAATCCAAAGTAGCCCCTAGTCACTCTCTTTCATTTCACTCTATTTTAATTCTGTCCATTACACTTAGCAATAGTTATCTTTTTCATGTTCACCATTTTTCGTCTCTAATAATACATGCAGATGATGTTTATTTCGTTCACTACCATAATGCCAGGGCATGTGGGTTGTGATAGGCATCCAGTGTAAAATTTTTTGTTTGTTTAAAGATTTTATTTATTTATTGTTGTGAGAGAGAGAGAGAGAGAGAGAGAGAGAGCTTGCAAGAGCAGAGGGGGAGGGGCAGAGGGAGAAGCAGGCTCCCCGCTGAGCAGGGAGCCCCATGCGGAACTTGATCCCAGAACCCTGGGATCAGGACCTGAGCTGAAGGCAGATGCTTAAGGGACTGAGTCACCCAGGTGCCCTTCAGTGCATATCTTTAAAAGAATAAACATTCAGAATATAATCCGGGTCTCAAGATGTCTATTGACAACCTCCATTGCATATCCCGAAGGTACCTTGTCATGTAATCCATAATTGCTTTCTCCTGTGGCCCCTGTGATAAAGACCATAAATCACCTGTCAATGCAATATTTTTGGATGCCCTCATAGATTAGAGGGCCCAGAGAAGATTATTCAGAGGCTACATTTTCTTAATATATATTTTATTTTATCTTATTTTTTAAAGATTTTATTTATTTATTTTACAGAGAGAGAGACAGAGAATGCAAGCAAGGAGAGTAGCAGAGGAAGAGGGAGAAGTAGGCTTTCCGCTGAGCAGGAAACCCGAAGCGGGGCTGGATCCCAGGACCCTGGATCATGACTTGAGCCAAAGGCAGCTGCTTAACCAACTGAGCCACCCAGGTGTCCCAGAGGTTACATTTTCTTAATATTTTCTTTTTGATCTAGTCTACACATTCAATTATTATTATATTTATTAATATGGCAATTTTAACCACTTACATTTATTTTAACCATTTATTTACATTTTTTAAATATTCCAAACTACATTTAAATATCTATATTAAATTTCTTTTAAATGTACTTCATCTGACTCACTAACAAGCAAAACCTTCCCAAGTACTTAATAAATTCTTGTAAGTCTAGAAAATAACGCTTATACATAAGCTGAATTAAGATTCCACATTCTTGGAAACATTCCATTATTGTTACGAAACTTGTAAAATTGTAATGTAAAACTCCAAATCTAAGTCAACTATCGTTTACACATTTTTGTTAGAATTACAAAATTAATCAAAGAAGAAAAATTCCCTTAAACCTAAAATATCTAATATGCACAGGTTTTTCTCCTTCACCCAAAAAATGGTAACATTACAAGTAGATTTTATTTACTTCATAATTTTGATACTTAAGTCAACTCTTCCCAGGGTTGAGAATATAATTATGTAATGTCATACAGTTTTGAGGTTACCACCCCAAGCGATTTTCAGGGTTCGCTTCTCAGCTGGCTGAGGTTGCATACCAATAAGCAGTCTGGGCTGGAAGTGAGGCCTTACACTGCAAATGTGCAAGGTGAACTTTTGTTTTTTTATGCCACCACCTGTCAGTCCAAGACTTCGAATGGTGATGTTAATGCCCTCCAGATGGGTCAGACTTGATGTCTTTTCCTTGGACTCCACTGACACATTACATAATTCTCACATGAGATGAATTTGCTACCCCCTCCCAATATTTGCAGCTCATTTTCTTCTCTGAATAAATTGGATTGTTTCTTTCTTTGCCTTCTAAAGTATTTAATTGTCATCTGATTGGATCCTGCATCTATTTTAAATATTTTTCTTGCTCTCCTTCTACAATTTCAAGGTCATAATAATATCACCCCAAGGCAGAAACATGAAAATAAGCCTGCATTTTCATCCAACTTCCCCATATCACCTCTCTTGATTTTCTCATTGATCTCAAATTTATTCCCTCCTCACTCCCACTGCCGTTGCCTTAGTTCAGGTTGTGATTTTTTTTCCCCCTCACTTGGACTCTTGTTCTTCTCCAAAACTATTCAGCCCCACTTAGCATTCCACACATCTGTCAAAGCGATTTTCCTTAAATGCAAATCTGCTCATATCATTATGCTTGAAGTCTTTTCATGGTTGTAGGTAACCTTCAAGAGGAAGTTTAAACTTCTTGGCATGGCATTTTCATCCACCCATTTATTTTCCATCCGTTCTCTATCCACCAAAGAGATAGTTCCTACTTGCTGCTGGGTGTTCCATTTTCTCTGTCCTATTTCTATCTGTAAAACCTTGCTTATCCTTAATTTTTTTTTTATTCCCTTACTTTCCCAACCACCCTATCTTTAGATAGATTGACCTATGTCCTGTTCCTCAAATATGCTATGATCTCTCATATCTTGGTTTTCCTCTAGAAGTTCCTTCTGTCCAGAATTCCTCTCCTTTCTCAGCCACTGGACTTCATTGGACTCATTTCTCAAAGTCTAACTCAAGCAACACTTTCTCTAAGATGTCTTACATGATTTGCTTCCTTATTTGGGATCAGCTATAACTTTCTAAGCTACCATGTACCCTTATGCATTTACACACATATTAGCATTAATTAGTGTTGTAATTCATGATTTTGTTGTCCATCTCTTCAAATTCACTGTTTTTATCTCTACTTCTCTAGTGTATAGAACAAATTAGGCATCCTAAAAACTTTTAAAATAGGTGAATAAATAAATAAATAAGTGAGTGAGTGAATAAAAGAAGCCCATCTTTCAAGTTGATTATGTTTGGTCACCAAGCCACCCCTAGGGATAATCTTTAACTGTCACTTGACAGTTCAAAAAGTTCATCTTCAGTTAGGGTGTCAAGTTGGGTCTCAATCGCTCATTTGAACAAACAAGATATAGTCTGCAAAATCTTGAGGGAAAACTTGTATTTCTTTTCTGATTTTTTAAAAGATTTTATTTTTTGTAAACTGTACACCCAATGTGGGGCTCAAACCCACAACTCCGAGATCAAGAGTTGCGTGCCTACTGACTGAAGCAGACAGGCACCCGAAAACTTGTATTCCTTGAAAGCATTAGCACAAGAACCAAAGGTAGGAGACTACTTTCTTCTTTATCATTCATATACATTCTAAAGGCCTTAAAAAATGCAACATAGATTCAGAAAACCACACAAATCAAATATGTGGACAGATGGATTATTATAAACCAAACAACCACGTCAAGACATTTTTCTAGTTACCACAGAAAACCCTTCCATGTATTCCATCCTAATCACAATTTGCTCCCACCCCCAAAAGTAGGTAATCATTTAGGTAATCACTTATGTTTTAAAAAGTAATTTTATTATCCCAACATGCATACCTAGATACTGTATTTTAGCTTTGCCCATTTTTTTAAACTTTGATGTATCTTTTAAATGTCTTTTCATCTCTAGGCTCCTCTTCCACCCCTTTTATTTGCTGGCAACTTATCTGTTGAAGAAGTAAGGCCGTGTGACATGTAGAGTTTCATACCATCTGGGTTTTTCTGATTTCATATTCTTGGTGAGGCTCTGTGTATTTTTGTGTCTTTGATGTTTCCTGAAATTGGCGGCTGGATCCAAAGGCTTGATCAGACTCACATTTGATCTCTTTGGCAAGATTGTAGGTGGCTTTATGTTCTCTCACCAAGAAACACATATTTTTGGTGGCCTTTCTTTTGGACATATCAGCAACGATTGATACACATTAATTCATTAGATGTTGCAATTCTTTTTTTTTCTTTTTTAAATTTACTGGAATAGTTTCGTAAAGAGACATTTCCCTCCTTTACAGTGGCACAGTTCATGTAAGAAATATATAATAAATGCTTGATTCTTTCCCTTCATTTTCTAGTTTTCAAAACAAATAGTTGATTTCCTGTTATCCTTTGAAACTGACCAATTAATTAAAATAAAAACATATCATTGTGAACTTTTGGATTTAAACATGTTACGGTTTTCATCTATGCATTACTTACTCTTGTTGAAGCTCAAAGTAACCAATCTTTGGCCAGCAGGGACCACTTCAGTTTGGCTCCCAAGTCGTTTGGATACGACCCTTGTTTTCTTTGATAGCCTTCTTGTATGTGGAATGAAAGACTGTTCCTGGCTTCTCTAGCACATTTCCTGCCTTGCGTCTAAAATACCTCCCTCCGGTGAGAAATGATATTTTGAAACCACTATTTAGGTGCTAGAGATGCTTATTGCTACTGGAATGGTCACTGTTTCTGACCAAAAAGACTCTATTTTTTAAAGAGCCAAGTTCTAAGAGTACTCAGTTTGTTATCCCAAGTGGATAGGGTTAGAAGGATTGGGATACACTGCTTTCCTCTACCCTAAATTACTTTAGCTAGCTGAGAATTGGTTGAAAATTTGTACCTCATTTTTGTCTACTTTTAAAATATGAATGCATTTAGTAACACCATGTCCCAGACAGCTATCTTCACGGTCATTACCAACCTGTGCCGGTCAGAGGCTATCAGGTTGAGAGTGAATTTAATGAATAACATAGCCCAGGGTTATCTCAGAGGCTGTCTTAAAACTTGCAGAGCTTTGCTCCTGAGTAAATTTTTTCTGGAAGCCTCAGGGCAATGCTTCCTCAACAAGAACTCTAATATAAATTTGAATTAAGCAAACATATACAGTGCAAGGGGAACAAGTGTTTAGCTTATCACTTCATGAATACAAACAAACATGACAGAATGAACAATCCTTGCCACAATCGTTTCACCATTTGTATGGTTTTTACTAAATAAATCTGTTTTAAAGAAATCAAATTTCTCATTTGGAAGAAACTTAACTTCTCATTTCTTATACAACTGTTATGTCCTTGAGGCAGATATAAATATCCAAATGAATCTTTTTTTTTTTAGTAATAGCCCGTACATTGGCTTGAGTCATATTGAGTCTCAATTAGAGGTTGAAATTAGTTGTTGAACAAATACTAACGGCTATGATTTATTAAGGCCCTACTAAGTGCTGACTATTTTATACATGTTTTGTTTTGTGTTGGTTTGTTTCTGTTATTCTCACAATAACCCTGAAATATATGTAGTCATTTTTCCTTTTTATGGACTAGAAAATGGAGGGGCGCGTGGGTGGCTCAGTTAGTTAAGCATCTGACTCGATCTCAACTCAGGTCTTGATCTCAGGGTTGTGAGTTCAAGCCCTGCACTGGGCTCCACGATGGGTGTGGGGCCTACTTTAAAAAAAAAAAAAGGAGGATGATGGATTTGAAGAAACATAGCTAGCAATTTTGGATCTGAGGATTCATTTTAGGGCTCTTTGCTTTCAGAGTCCCATTTTTATCTACTTTACCACACAGCTAGCCAGGCTTTGACCCCACAAACAGAAGAACTTACATCTCCTTTCATGAGTAAAACACGAATGGTCTTTGTAGACAATTTGTTATTGATGTCTCTTCTACCTCCTTGGTACCACTGATAGGAATAAAAAAAATAGTTGTAACTTTTCAACAAATTATAAGAGGAGTAGATCTTAATATTCTAAGTGGATAATAACTTCAAGTTAAAAACATTTCACAGGGGTACCTGAGTGGCTCAGTCAGTTAAGCATCTGCCTTCAGCTCAGGTCATGATCCCAGGGTCCTGGAATCGAGTCCTGCATCAGGCTTCCTGCTCAGTGGGGAGCCTGCTTCTCCCTCTCCCTCTGCCCCTCTGCCTGCCGCTCCCTCTGCTTGTGCTCTCTTCCTCTCTCTCTCTCTCTGTCAAATAAGTAAATAAAATCTTAAAAAACAAAAAACGGTTCACAAACATTATTGAGTAGAGAGGTGTGCATCTGCTAAATACTGGGCACTGTGGGAGATACCAAGAAAAAGGCATGATGTCTGCTCTTTAAAGATACCATAACCTAATGAAGAAATAGATATCTCATGAATAACACAAGGTGTTTCCTTGCTGTCAGAAACTTCAGGCAAAAATTGCTGTGTGAAGGCTGTCTGCCCAGATTAAAAGGATGTCTACACTGGCGTTGATGGGGGTGGGGGGTGGCTCGTGAGGGATTTTGACGGGATAGACATGGGTGATTTGAGGCTGGGATAGGAGTGTGAGTGAAGGAGCAGGGTCTTTCACTGGGAGGAATGAGCCATTCAGAGAGTTGAGAGAGGTACTGGTTTCAGAGTCACACCAGGGAGGAAATGGTCACAATTACAGGTGGCCGAGCCTACACTGCACCCCTTATTGTCGCCACTCCTCAACTTTTGGATTCTTGCTCCATCTCACTCTCGGCAGATAAGCTTGATCGACTTTAAAGAGGAAAGGCGGTCTTAGATTTTGGTACAAAATGAACAAACCCACCTGTATATGTACTACTCGGCTCCTCCTTTTTCTGAGGGAAATAGAAAAATTGTCTCTTCTAAGATGAATTCTTCTGCCTGCTTTAAATCTAATTTCCTCCCCCCCACCCCCAATCCTTGCACCTTGTTTCTCTCTCTTCCTTTCAACCTCCCTCTCTCAGCTGGATTCTTCTCAGGCCAATTCTTCCCTATTTACACATTCCCAATAAAAATGAAAGCTTCCCTGGATTCTTGATCCCTGACCAGCTCCACCCTATCCCTCCTGCTCTGCCCTTCATAACAAAATTACTGGAAATAGTTGTCTATACATCTGCCTTGACGTCCTCATACTCAGTCCTCTCATATCTGGCTTCCTCAAGCATCTCTTCACTGAAACAACTCTCCCTAAGGTCACCAATGACTTCATTGTTGCTAAGCCCTGTTGAGGATTTTCATTGCCATCTGTACTCGTCAAGGTAGTGAATGCAAACTTGTCCGTGGACAGACCCCTACATATCAGCGGCATAACATAGTCAAATGTTCCTTTCTCGACCACGCACAGTCTGATGCTGGTCAGATGGCCCCTTCCATCCTGTAGCTATGCCATATGGAATATAGAAGTGCTCTAATTATTTACTGCTGCTTAACAAACAAACTCCAAATGTACTGGCTTAAAACAATGTCAATATTCATTTGTTCATGGCTCTGCAATCTGGACAGGGATTTACAGATCTAGTTTTTCTCTGTTCTGCTCAGCATCTGCTGGAGTAGTTCCAAGGCCAAGGACTAGGGTCATCCAGAGATACACGCTCTCACGTGTCTGGAGGTTGGTACTGGCTGTAGCTGGGACCTTGGTGGCACTGTTGCTGGAATGTGGTCTTCCCACGTGGTTGCTGGGCTTCCTCACTGCATGATGTCTTGGCAGGCGTGACAGGAAAGTGCAAGGCGTAGCTGAATGCTCTTTCCTGACCCACTGCTAGAGGTCGTGCTGCATCACTGAGGCTGGCTCCACACCGCTGACTTGACTCCTTAGCAGCACTGATGCATTAACTCTGTTTCCTTATGAAACTTTCTCTTTCCTTCTTCTTTTTGTCCTACATTCTCTTAGCTCTAATTTTATATTTTCGTTCTTAGGGCAAAACCCCAAATCCAGGATATGGTCTGGCCCCGTATACTTTTCCACTCTTCTCTTGAACCCTGTTCTCTCTCTCTCTTTTAAAAGATTTATTTATTTATTTTAGAGAAGGAGAGAGAGAGAGAGGAGGGGAGAAAGAATCCCAAGCAGACTGAGCTGAGCATGGAGCCCCAAATGAGTCTTGACCCCAGGACACTGACATCATGACCTGAGCTGAAATCAAGAGTTGGATTCTCAACTGACTGGGCCATGCAGGTGCTCTTTTGATTTTTCTGTTGCAGCCACATGAACTGTATTTAGTCTTTTATCTAGGCCACATCCCCTAAGACACTGGGGCCTCTTCCCTAGCTGTTTTCTCTTCCTGAAATGCCTTCCTTAGCTCTTGTGTGTCTTCTATAGGTAGCTTCCCTTGCCCTTCAAAATTAGTTCAAATCCATCTATTATAGAACTTCTAATACAAGCATATATAGCCACCTTCAAAGCATTCCTATCAGTTCCCTTATTTACGTTGGTCTTCATCTCTACAATATACGCTCAATGAAAGGGACCTACACGCTTTGCTTACCAGATTATCCCTACTGTCTACTTAGCACAGTGCCTGGCACATAATAAATATTTGTGAATAAGTGAATATGCCACTCAGCCTAAGAATCTTGGGTAGCAAGAAATACAGTCCAAGCTTTATTAATATTTCTTAAGTTTGGAAATGTGTGTGTGTGCATGCATGCCCATGTGTTATGTGTGTATCCAGGATCCTGACATTTACCACGCAGGGTCAGATATGCTTACCATCCTGCAGTGAACGGAACAGTATAATACAATTAAGAATTACCCAACATCATACACAAATAGTGCCCCTCCCCTGCTTTGAGAAATCATAAATCAGTGGTTTGACTAACCTTCTTAGCTGACCTTTTGTATTAGAATAAGCAAATATTAAAACCTGGCAGTGATAAAGGGAAGTTCTGTGGCTGAGTCTCTTCACCCCATTTTCTCTATTCTGTAGAATGCCAACTTCCTGGGTCTCCACTTAAGAGTATGACTATAATAGGAAGTTGTGGCTCCTTGGCCTTGCAGACTGTGGAGACCTGTGTACCTCCAGCAAGTAAGCCCACCAGGCCTCTGAAATTCAATTGAGTTGCCTTTATATGCTGGCAAGGGGACAAGTTCACTGGCTCGGTGGGTCAGTGCTATACCTGTCGAGTGTAGCAAAAAGTGAGCAACTGACAGACATCAGATTAGCTCTCTTAAATTGTGTTATTGTGACTGAAATGGCAGAACAGAGAGGATGAAAACTTGTCATGATCAAAGTGCTTGTGGAAGAATTTGAATGCATATGGCTAAGTGCGAGAAGCTAATCTGAATAGGCTGCATACTGTTTGACTCCAACTATATGACATTCTAAAAAAGGCAAAACTATGGAGACAGTAAAAAGATGAGTGGGTTGCCAGGGGTGCAGAGAGGGATGAATAGACAGAGCACAGAGGATTTTTAGGACAGTGAAAATATTTTGTATGATCTGTGTGATATTGTAACAATGGATATATGTCATTATACATTTATCCAAACCCACTGAGAGTGTCTGACATCAAGGGTAAACCCTTGGGTAACCCATGGACTTTGGATGATCATAATGGGTCAGTGAAGATTCATCCTTGGTAACACATATACCATCATGGTGAGTGATGTTGACAACAAGAGAGATTATGCATGTGGGGGGGGGCAGGGTGTATATGGGAAACCTCTGCCTTCCTTTCAATTTTGATGTAAATCTAAAACTGCTCTAAAAAAATGAGTCTTTTTAAAAAATTCTAATGACATCATCAGTTATAATGGGATGATATTAAGTACTGGCTGAGCATTTTTTCTATCCCTAGGAGTTAAGTCTGAGGATTACATTGGAGATATGACTGTATTCATTATCTCTTGCTGCAGAACAAATTACCCAAAAACGAGTGGCTTAAAACTATAAATATTTACTATCTCTCAGTTTCTGTAGGTCGGGAATTCCAGGGTGGCTCACTTGGATGCTTTTAACTGAGTGTTTCTCGTGAATTTGCAGTCAGATATCATCTGATAGCTTGACTGGGGTGAAGGATCCATATTATGTGGCCAGAAAGTTGGTGCTGACTGTTGGTGAGAAGCCTCACTTCCCTCCCACATGGGCCTCCCATAGGACTCCTTGAGTGTCTTCTGGATTTCCCCTAAGAGGGCATTCCAAGAGACCAAAGGAGAAGTGAACCTTTTTTTTTTTTTGTATTCAGTGGTCACACAGCTTCCTTGATTCAATGTAGGAGAAGCCCTCATACAAAGGCGTAAATAACAAGAGATGAGGATCATCGAGGATATCTCCGAGGTTGGCTACTATAGTGACTTATCCAATTTTCCAAGGCTGAGTTGGAGAGCTCTGATTATTGGCATAGGAATCCTAATTGCCTGAGGTTCTGCACTAGAGTCCATGATGGTCTGATGACTTTGGACATCAGAGGGAAAATGGGAGTGGGATAGACACAATTATGTCCCTGCCAACTCCTAGAACTTGTGGATATATTAATTCACAAGGCAAAAGTGATTTTGCAGATATAATTAACTTAAGGATCTTGAGACGGGGAGAGTGTCCTGGATTACCCAGTTGGGCTCAATGTAATCACAAAGGTCATGCACAACAGAGGCAGGAGAGACAGAGGGGATTTGGCAACAGAAGCTTGGGTTTGAGTGATTCATTGTCATGATGAAAAGAAAATAGCCTCTGAGAGCCTGGAAAAACCTGGATTCATCCCTAGAGCCATCAGAAAGAGCACAGCCTGGCTGACACTTTGATTTTAGCTCCATAAGACTGCTTTAGACTTTTGACCTCTAGAACTGTAAGGTAGCACATTTGTTTTGCTGTATGCTTCTGTTTGTGGTAATAGGAACAATAGGAAATAATGCAGTGAGTGAGAAGGAGGAGACTTTTTTTGGGGGGGAGAAAGTGGGGTATGCTTTTCAGCTTGTTCCTCCTCTGAAAGCTACAAGGCTGTCTTGGTAAACTCTGTGTGAAGAGAAGTAAACATTTCCCCCCATTGATTGCATGTTTGCTGAGCTTCCACACTTGTGGTCTTGTTCTGCTACTCCCAGAGCCTGAGAAAAAAATATGGGGGAAGGAACCATGGCAGCACAGGGACCCTGAATGGGGAAAGAGTGCCCCCCTGAGTTCCTTGTTCCCAGGGTAAGGAAGAGCAGCGCTGTTGGAGCACAAAGACCCTGAGGCAGGGAGGCAGGGGATGCATGGGACTAGACACTCCCTGCTGCTGACATTGTCAAAGCAGTGCGGCAGCCAAAGGTTGTAACCAGGTCTCACAAGGGACTTCCGGTTCCCAGGAGAGCTACTTGAGATTGAGCGTGGCCCCCAACAATAGATTGCAACTTCAAAATGGAGAGGATGACGTCTTTGTAACCAAACTGAGACTGCCTTAATTATTAAAAATGACAAAAAATTCAAGACCCACACTGAGCTGCTCAGGAGGTAGCCCACTGAGAGTGGGTTTGCACTGAGCGGACTTGGTGTAAGTTCCTGGCACATTGGAATATATTTGGCATCCACCTCAGTAGGTCTAGATGCTTCAACCATGCTCGTTATAGAACCATTCTTACACTGAATAACATTATGGCAGGGCAAGTAATGATAACCATCCAATTAAAGATACACCGTTGGTGTCAGAGGCTAAATTTTCCGCATTAATAAACATTCGTAAGTCTCAGTTGTGCTGCGCCTCTCTTGACCAGAGCCGTGAGGCCTAGGTAAATTACAGGGCTGTGCGTGCAGCCTCCTGGATCACGGGAATGATTGCAAAGTATGGAGCACCATAGTGAGCTTCTAATGACTGTTATCATCCTGGTTAAATCAGGAAGGAAGTAGAGGAAAATGAGCATCCAAATGTTGCTCGTGGAAAAAATAATTGTGTGTTGTGGCAGAAGATGTACAAAAGAAAATGACAAGTTCAAGAGTAGGAGGAAGTGAGGTTTGATTTGAATGTCTCTTTGGGATACTTGTTTTAAAATATTCAGATGTTTATATAGGTGGAATTGAGAGAACTTTCTCAGAATTTAGCAATCAACCCATTTCTCTGTTATTCTTTTAAAACTGCAAAAAGTGTGAGATTTAAATTTTTTATATGATGTCTTCTGTAAAGCAGAGCCTTTAAAATTACATATAATGTTTGATTTTTAGCAACAAATTGCAAACACCAGATTAATCAGAGCTTTCATGTTTTATGCATCCTTTTAAAAAACATGGGTAATTTTCTGATGATATTAGTTAGAATTTGATAAGCCTTCTACATTTCAGCCAGCCTATGCATATTTATTCAAGCATTAAAAATATATAAGAAGAGACAAAGCAACCTTAAACCATATTTTTTAGTGTCTTAACTTGTGCAAAGTCCCAGGGCGGTGGATGGAGTCCTGTCTCCATGAGAGATGTGGGGCAGAGGGGACACGACCTGGGTTTTGTAGTCAGAGGACCTTAGTTCAGGCTTAAATCTTTGATTTTGTCTCTTTTTGGCTGCGTGAACTTGGAAAGTTACAGCCTCTCTTTGAAGATACAGTTTCCCATCTATAGAGTGAGTGCAACCCTTCACGCTTATGTGGGATTCAATGTTACAGATGAGATATCTATTTTGTCTCTTCTCCTTAAGTACTTTAAAAGTTTACATAGATATGTAATGACAAAAGGATGAAAAAATTAAAACCTAAATGCTTTAAACTTCCAAAATATTTTATATATTATACTATATATGAAAGGATATTCTTGTTCTTGTTTTTTTAAATGTAGGTTCTTGCAAATTAGTACACCATTCTTTTTTTTATTGAGGCATAATTAACGTACAACATTAAATAAGTTTTGGGTGTACATAATGATTCAAAATTTTTCTAACTTTTTTTTTTTTTAATGCATTTGACAGAGAGAGAGAGCACCAGCAGGGGGAGCAGTAGAGGGAGAAGCTGGCTTTACACTGAATAGGGAGCCTGATGCAGGGCTCAATCCCAGGACCCTGAAATCATGACCTGAGCTGGAGGCAGACGCTTAACCAATTGAGCTACCCAGGTGCCTCTATGGTTCGAAATTTGTATACATTGTGAAATGACCACCACAGTAAGTCCAGTTAATATCCGTCACCACACATAGTGATAGATTTTTTTTTTTTTTGTGATGAGAACTTTTAAGATGTGAACTCTCTAAGCAACTTTCAGATATTATGGTGTACGTCCCATCCCCATGACTTCATTATTTTATAACTGGAAATTTGAACCTTTTAACCCCCCTTCACCCATTTTGCCCACCCCTAACCCTACCTCTGGCAACCATCAATATACTCTCTAATACATCATTATTTCTAAATTTGAATAGTACATCACATTTTATTATGATAAATGTGTTAGTATTCCTTGTAAGACTCTAAAAAAGATTGCATAGATGTAGGGCTTAATATATAAGGTATATAAAGCATGTAAGGGAGAGCATGTAGATGAGTATGATAAAAGACTAGTTATAATTATGTTATCATTAAAAATACAATTCAACAAAACTTCTTTTGAAAATCTGTTGTGTATCAGGTATTGTCCTAAGTATGCCAGATTAAATGGTGAATAAAATATACACAATATTTATTCTGATGGACGTTGTATTTTACAAACAGGAACTTGTGAGGTTATCAGGAAAACTAAAGCTAGAAATTGGAAAATCCTAAAATAAATAAAATATAACCAGTAAAATGAAATTTTATTCTGAAGGAAGAACTTTTCGGAGGAAGACTATAAAGGAAGGCAGAGTTAAGGTGGAACTAATTACATGCTACATTACTGCATACCTGTTAGCATTGTCTTAGGCTACTCTGGTTGTTCATTTTGGAAAATGATACCTATTAAACACCTGGCAGTACTAAGCAAGGGTTGGAAAGTAATATTCACCGGTCTTCTCTAGAGAATCTTATAGTCTGGTATAAGGATAAGATAATTACTGGAGACAATATATGATATAGGTTATATTCCATAAAAGAGGGATAAACAAACTAACAATAAAACAACAGCAGAACAACAAACCAGATAGGAATTTAAAGGAAGGGGGGGATTCAATTTGCTTTAACTAGAAATGACTTGCTGCAGAGGGGAGGCAAATGTGAGAGACGTTGAGGGCTGGGTAGGGTTTGTTCACGTAGAGATGCTGGTGAGGGTGTTCCAACAGAAGAGGAGCCTTCTATGTAGGAATCTGGGGCCAGTTAGAGAATAGAAAGAGCTTCACTGAGTTCTTCACTGAATTGGGGAGCATATATATATAAAATGTTCTTTTTAAAAAAAGATTATTTATTTATTTTAGAGAGAGAGAGAGAAAGTGAGAGAGAGAAAACTCGAGTGGGGGGAGGGGCAAATGGAGAGGGAGAGAAGCAGACTCCCCACTAAGCCCAGAGCCCTATGTTCTCTCAGGGCTCGATCCCAGGACCCTGAGATCATGACCTGAGCAGAAATCAAGAGTTGGCCGCTTATCTGACTGAGCCACCCAGGCACCCCATATGTATAAAATATTCTTTTTGGGGTTTTTTAAGATTTTTTTAAAAAAATTTATTTGTTTGACAAAGAGAGAGACAGCCAGCAAAAGAGGGAACACAAGCAGTGGGAGTGGAAGAGGGAGAAGCAGGCTCCCAGTGGAGGAGCCTGATGCGGGACTCGATCCCAGGACTCCGGGATCATGCCTTGAGCTGAACGCAGACGCTTAATGACTGAGCCACCCAGGAGCCCACTATGTATAAAATATTCTGATCAGCTTGACTGTCCACTTCAATCGCCAGAATATTTGGGACCTCACATTTTAAAAGGAATATGGATGAAATAGAAACTATTCCAAGGATGATGAGGGAGCCTGAAATGCCATTTGAGGAAGGGTTGGCAGAGTCATAAACTTATCCAGAAAGAAGAAGCCTGGAGGACACAATGGAAACGGAATTTAAGTAGGCAGAGGGGTGTCTCATGGAACTGGGCAGAACTAGAGTCTAAAGGTGGATGGAATTTACAGCTGTCAAATCTTAACTGTCTTTGGAGATGTTTAGACAAATAGGGATGATGTTTGGCTGGGGCAGTTGTTCCTCACTGGATTGGCAGGTGAATTAAAGAAAGCCCAAGGCTCTTCCAAAATCAGTATTCTATAATCCTATTTGCAATTGTGATCCTATTACTTGAAAATGTATTTGGAGTTACTTGCAGAAAGATGAACATAGTAGTGTTATATTTAAGCGTGGGGAAAAACTTTTTGAGTGGGTACTTCTTCTTGTGCTTCCCAGCGCACATTCACCCTCTGTGCACCTCTGCTTCTGAATCTCTATGGACTGGTGATGGTGACCCCACTTTAGCTCTGGAGGCGATGCCCATGATCCAGACTTCGAGAATCAGGCTATCCAATTGCCCTGGCCGCCATGATTGCTTCAGGAGGGGGAGCATGACCCATTCAAGCCAAAACTATAAAACAAGAGTTTCAGTAGGATTTCTGGGAAGGATCATCTCTCTTCCACGCTGGATATAATGCTGAGAAAAGTGTGCAGCTGCCACCATTATCTACCATGTGAAGCTCATGACAGAAGCCACACATGGGAGGTAAGAACCAAGTGATGGAAACTCAGTCCCAGGGACGTCATTTGAATCCTCAAAATCACCATGTTTGAAGACAAACAGAGGTAACTCTGGACTTTTCAGGGTACGTAAATTAAGAGATTTTGTTTTTGTGAACTGGTTTGCAAAGGGTGGTCTATCACTTGCAACTCTGGGGTCCTAACTGATTCAGAGCTAATGGTGCAACAATTTAAAAATGGACACGTAAAGCTTGGCATAGCTACTCCATAGCTTGTAGGTGGTCACTACAAGTTATTCTCATGCAGACTGTATCACAACATGGACAGAGACAGGATATACAAAATGCAGCCAATCCTCATTACTGGTGGATTCCATATTTACACATTTGCTGACTTCCAAAAATTTCTTTGTAATTCCCAAATCAATACCTGCAGCTCTTTTGCAGTCATCCATGGCCACGTGTGGAGTGGAGACCCTGTCAAGTTGCCTGTTGCACATTTCCCAGCCCAGCTCGAGCCCGACGGTGCTCTGCCATCTTGGTTCAGCGCTCCTGCTCTCAACACGTGCTCTTCCTGAGGTTAGTTTAGTGACATGGTTTCTACATTTGGGTGCTTTTTCTTGAAGCTTTTACTATTTCAAAGGGCCCCTGAGTGTGCTGGGGAAGCACGGTCTACTGTTCTTCAGCACAAGAGAGCTGTGATGTGCCTTAGGGAGAAAATACATGTGTTAGATAAACTTGGTTCAGGCATGAGTTCTAGTGCTCTTGGCTGTGAGTCCAATGTTAGCAAGTCGACAATATATATTGAATAAGGTATCTTTAGACAGAAATACACATAAAACATGGTTATCTATGGTTGGTGAAAATGTTATGACCAGAGGCTCACAGGAACTTAGGTTCCTGTATTTCCCCAAGGACTGAAGTTTGGTATTAAAACTTAATAGAATATCATTACAATCAATAACTGAATATAGGTAAAAAGTACACTCAACAGGAAAAGATTGGGAAAAAGGTGAATTGAAATGACAGTGGTTGTTGTTAGAGTGATAGGAATGTAAATTTTTAAATCTTTCTCCTGGTTTTCAAATGTTTAAAAATAAGATAATAACACTATGGTGAAAGACATATTGTACATTAAAAAAACCCACAGAAATCAAGAAAACCAACAAAATAATGCAAAAAACACCTTGGGCATTCTATTCAGAGCCAGTTTAAAGCAATATATTAAAATTAGTTCATTACTTTAGAGTCTCGCTTGATTTAAACATACAACCGCCCCCCCCCCACATACTAAAATCATTGTTATAACTCAATTTGATTGTCCACTTAAATCACCCAATTTGGCTCTTAATGATTTTTTTTCCTCCCAAATCAAATTTACATCTAAGAAATGTGTCAAAGCTCTAAATGTATAGATTGTAATAATTAGAGCATTAGAAAGGATGCTGGGATTTATTTCATCCAACTTCCCATTCAATATAAATCTCTTTACAGCATCCCCAAAAGAAAAGCATCCAATTTTTAAAATGTTTTCTATAAAAAAATGTACTACAAAATAATCTTTCTGGTCAGTTATAACTATTACGAATATTTCTTGTATTTATCCATATTCCCATCCAGTCTATCCTTCCCAACTGCAGAGACTAAATCAAATCCTTTTTATAGAATAGAGATTTTAAATATCATAAGAGAGCCACCACGTTACTCCTGTGGCTTTTCTCCCCCTCTGGGTTCAATATCCCCAGAAATTTTACTCATTTTTCCTAAGAGTATTTCTCTAAATCCTTTGTTGTCTTGCTCACCTCCCCACCCCCCCCAACTTTCTTGAGCTCCAGCTTATTGATTTGCCTTTCTTGATTTGAAAGCAGGACTGAAGAAAATGCCAGATTTGCAGGCCCAGTAATACCACTGCCCCCACTGCACGTGGCATTTTCAACATAGGAAATCTGAAGTGGGGCTGAGAGTGTGGCTTCTGGAATGAGTACCCTGCCTCACAGTGTGACCACTGCAAAGGGCTAACACTCATTGTGAGGAATAGCAGCGTTCACTGGTAATTGCTAATTCAGTGTTTGCTACAACTTAATAGAACATTATTACCGTCAATAACTGAATATATGTAAAAAGTACACTCAAAAGGAAAAGATTTGGGGAAAAGGTGAATTGAAATAACAGTGGTTGTTATTAGAGTGATAGGAATGTAAATTTTTTAGTCTTTTCCCTGCTTTTCAATTAAGAATCAATTTAGAGGCACAGCTCATATTTCTTGTGTTTTAAGCTTTTCATCTCTATTTGCTAGTTCTTTCTCTAACTTTCATCAATAATATATTCAAACAAATTATTCCATTTCAATCCCACTCGACCTTTTTATTTTTAGGTTCTGCTCTGTCCACTTTTATGGAAGTTGTAGATTTCTTTAACAGTGGTGTTTATATAAGCTGTAATTAAAACTTTTTCAAATTATTAGAAGTACTTTTGTCATAGTACATAGTGAAAAAGTTTTCTGAAGATTTATTTATTTATTTTTAAAGATTTTATTTATTTGAGAGAGAGAATGAGAGAGAGAGCAAGTGAGAGGGGGGAGGAGAGGGAGAAGCAGACTCCCCATTGAGCAGGCAGCCTGATAGAGGACTTGATCCTGGAATTCTGGGATCATGACCTGAGCCGAAGGCAGTCGCTTAACCAACTGAGCCACCCAGGCACCCCAAGATTTATTTTTTATTTGAAAGAGAGCAAGAGGAGGACGGGGGGTGGGTGGTGGGGGGAGAGGAGGGGCAGAGGGAGAGGCAGACTCCCCGCTGAGCAGGGAGTCCATGCTGGGCTCAATCCCAGGATCCTGAGATCATGACCTGAGATGCAGGCAGACACTTAACCAACTGAGCCACCCAGGTGCCCTGTACATAGTGAAAATTTTTTGTTCTGGGTTTGTTACCCTTTTTTTTCATACCATATTTTTATTTCACACACATAGTGCCAATGTTTTCATCTGTTAAAGCTGCTGATGATATAATGCAATTTTTAATTCTTCTAACACTAGTCACTTAATAATAAAAAAATCATCTATAGGATACTGGATGATACAGAGGAGTATGCAAAGATTTTTGTTAATTGTGCTCTAAAAAATCTTTGTGCATCCAGCTAGCCCTAGTGGTAAATTATGTATTTTAGATTTTTCTTACAAATAATCTTATTGTTGAATAAAACACCTGTCTTAATATGATGTCTACAATTTAGTTATATATTTTATCAAAATCATAATAATTTTGGATTTAGGAATAGAAGCATGAACATTGCTTTACATTTTTATTTCTATACCCTTTTCAACTCAATTATTTCTTAGTTCACTTTAATAAAAGAGGATAATTTTACCCATCAAAATTCATTGAAAAGAAATATCTCTCAATTTCTTTTTTTCTTTTCTGCCTTTATATTAGCTATAAAATATTCCTAACTATCTTCTGTGTAAATATTCACCCCACCATTATTCATTTACCTATCTCCTCCATTCATATTTCCATGATGATTTATATCCCATAATTCCACAGACATTTATTGGTAAAGAACCGATTAGGACAGAGTATATAAGCCGGGGATTGTATAGCTTGATATCTAGAAGGGAAATTTGATTCATTTGATTTCCATGTTGTGGAAAATATTTGGATTGTTGGCCAGTGTTTCTGGTTCTACTTTTTCTGGACACACGAGGTTGGGGCATAGGGGTGGGAAAGGCATTGTATTTCTATGCTCCCTCAAGGTTTGGTAAGATCTTGTGACTCCTTTGGCCAATAAAATGTGAGTAGAGGTACCATGTGATGCTTTGGGGCAAAAGTACTTAGCTACCCTTATCCTTGTGAGACTGCCTAGCAAGCGCATTCATTTCCTGCTTTGTGATCTTGGGTGCTGTGAGTGTTGGTCTGCAAACTGGCTCCCATACACCGAGAACAAGGAGAGAATGAGAGAGGTAGACCACTCCAGATTGGTTGGTGGCAGGTTTCATAAGCAAGGGGACTTAGGTATGAGGCTTGTCTTCTGCCACCGTAAGACAAGCAGATCTCTGCCCATGCCCGCTAGAGTCTTAGAAGTTTATGTAGAGCCTTCACTGGGTTCAGCTGGGTATACTGCCCACATGCTCTCAGTAGCACATTGCTGTCTCAAGGCTGCATTTTTGAAAATAGCTCCCACTGTGGGAAAGGTGGACAGAGTGCACATTCCAAGACAAGGGAGGGGCTGGGGAGGTTCTGATTGCCTCTCCCAGCTTGGGGGTCAACTAACTAGCAGTCACCTCCACTTGATGACCTCCCTCAACAATGAGATGAAGGCGGTCAGCAAAGCTGAGATCATGCATCCAGGACAGACGGTGAAAGACTTTGGGTGAGTAACATGTTTACTGTGCTAAGCCCTTGATATTTTAGAATTTATGTTACCACAGCATAAACTAGCCAATCCTGACTGAAGTACATGGCTGCCATTTTTTGTTTTAATTTGTCTGTACCTTAACCGGCAGTCATTCCAATTTCTCCATACCTATCTTTGACTGGTTTTTGATAATCAGTTGTCTTTTTTTTTTCCTAAGGAGTGTGAAGTTTGGGAACCTGTCTTTACCTTCTCAAATGAAATGGACTAGACATAGTGTCCAGCTACAATGCTTCCTAATCCATTTGTGTTGGTTCTAACAAGAACATTTTTTTAAGCATAGGGAGGCCATTTCCCCATTTGTTTGATTTTATGGAGGAACACAATGCACTATAGCAATAGTGAATGGGACACCAACCAGAGAGTAGAAAAGAACTATAGAACTGCTGAAAAAATTGAAAACCATTAGCAAACAGCATGCTTGTCTAGCTTTGATAAAAATGACTGAGGATTTGACGTTCTCTCTTTTCTAGAAATCTTTGTTCTTGAATAAGTGAGTGAAGAAGTACTAGTTTGATGTGCAGACTTCCTTAAAATTCTTTTTCCTTGGACACTTATTTTATACTATAATCCTTGTACTAAAGTGGCCTCTGGAAAGAAGAATTCAAGGTACTATATGGAGGAGGAGGGGACACAGTGGTTCATTTAACTTGAATGCTTATCAGGTCTTTGGAAATCTTAGCCTGGCACTCCCCGAGCAAGGAAAGGATAATTTCTGATGGAGAATCAGGGACATATGAGAATTCTGAAAAAAAAAAAAATCCATTTATAAAATACATTTGATCCATTTATAAAATACACTCATCCAAAGCAAATTCATTTAGAGTCTAAATGAGGCTTGAATTGATCCAACAAAGAATGTACAGTAGTTGCAGTGCCAGGTCTCAAATGCAGAGTGCTGGGCAGTGCTTTAATCTGCCGGTGCTGTCATTATATATTGTAATCACCATGATGGCACCTGCTCATTAGGAATTCATTGCGTGCTCAGGTGGCTATAATGCACTTCCATTTGTATTCAGAAACAATTTAGCATTGGAGACTTAAAAGTCATTTGATCAATCTTGTGTGGAGCTCTTGTTTTTACTCCAGGCAAATTAATGTGAAGATCATTGTAACATATTAAACAGATTTAATTGTTCATTGATCAAGCAGTAACTCTGAAATGCACAAACTTTAAGATGTAATATTTCCTCAAATTTCGAAGGTGTGAAAAAATGTTATTTTCCTAGTTAGACCGAGTGACAAAGACGGAGGAAGATGAACATTGAAATATATGTAAAACTTATTAATTCCTTTTTTTGACATGAGATTACTTTGGTTTGGGAATCCAAAGGGTGTATTATATATGTATGGCTTGCTCATAAAATCATAGTTTCTTATATATTCAAGAGATGATTTTTTTTGAAGATTAGCTTTTTCCTTTATTTTAATGCATTTTAAATGATTTCAACAGGTGCTTCAAGCTGTTGAACTTGGGAATTTAGTATCTGTTCGCATTTTTGCCAAGCTATGTGAAGCTGTCAAAACTTGAGAATAGATATCATCAAAGTAATAGTAAAACATAGGAAATAATGATGGGAACTGGGCTTTTGTGAACTGCACTATGTCATGCAATAGAGAAAGCACTTATTTTCAGAGAAGAGGCTGAAGGACAGAAAAAGAGAAATCCCTCCCCTCTCAAACTTACTACATGCAAATGTTACCACATGAAATTCTTCTAAACATTCTTGTTTTATGAATAAGAATATGATCTTTATCGATAGATTCTACTTCATCCTCTTAAATTTTTAATAATTCCAAACGTCTGTAAATCATGTGTGGAATTGCAACCCCTTGGAGGAGATCATTGTAATGATCTAGCACAATCCCCTCATCATACTGGTGAGGAAGCTGAAACCTAGTTATCAAATTAAAAAGTATTTTTACTGTCAAGACCTTACAGAAAGAAGAGTACTAAAGAATGACATTACTAGGAACAATTTAATGATCTGAATATTTATTTCATAGTAATCTAAGTGCTCCAATCTCGAATGGAACCATTTTAAGGTCCTATAATTATTTTAGGTTTTCTTATTTTTTTTTTTTTAGAAGGACGGGGAGAGAGAGAATCTTTTTTTTTTTTTTCCTGTTAGAGAGAGAGAGAGAGAGAGAGAGAAAGAATCTTAAGCAGGCTCCATGCCCAGTGCAGAGCCTGGTTCAGGGCTCAGTCTCAGAACCCTGAGATCATGACCTGAGCCGAAATCAAGAGTCAGATGCTTAACTGACGGAGCCACTCAGGTGCCCCAAGGTTTTCTTAGTCTTAATTTGCATGGTTACTCTAAAAGAAACCAGATTACTGAGTGAACACTGAGGACTGAAACAAGCATGCAGCTTTACTCACTCATGTATTTATTGACAATTATCTTTTGAGAACAAATAGAAGACTAGGTATTATTCTAGATGCTTGGGATATATTAGTGCTTATACAAACAAAAAGTTCAGCTCTTGTAGGGGAAGACAGACAATAAATAATAAACCTAATAAATAAGTTGGAAGCTAGAAGGTGGTTGTGCTATGGGAAATAATAGAGAATTGGAAGCATGGGGTGGGGGTTAGTGAAAGCTGGTTGCATCTTTCAATATGGTGGTCAAGGTGAAACTTTAGAAAGGTGACCTATGAGCAAAAATCTGAAGGCAGGGAGGGAGTTAGCCAAGTGGAAATCTGGTGGAAGTGCATTCCAGGCAGAGAGAGGGAACAGCTAGCATGAAGTTCTAAGGTGAGACTGTGTTCGGTGAATTAGACAAATAGAAAGGAAGTCAGTGTGGGGTGGAGGAAGAAATAGGGATCCGAGGAGGAGAGACTGACAGAGGGTCAGACCACATGGGACCGTGTAAAGAATTTGGTTCACTGTGAATGAAATAGATTTGCCTGGGGGAGTGGCATAATCTGGTACGGTGTTCTTAAAAGATCCTTTTGGCCATGTTGATGAGAACCTCATCTTTAAGTGGAGCTTTATCTTCATATACAGGCTTCCTTAAAACCTATTTCCTTTGAGCTCTTTCGTGTTGTTCCTCTGTCACCTGTGCGTTCGCTTGACGTGAAAGACTTGGAGTATTTTATGACTCTTCTCAATTCAAGGCTCCTCCTGTTCCCAGACCAGCAAACCCTCTCCTGCCCTGCTTTGCCGTGTGCGCCACACCTGTGTGGCTCCTGGCTTTGGTCACAATGGCTGGGCCTCTCTCGCTTCTCTTCCCACTGGGAGCATTGTTTTTAGCCGTCCAAGGGCTCTACGAATAGCTACTCTATGTCTGAGATTCCCACACATGTGCCAATGGCTTTGAGAAAGTTAAAAACAAAATCCGCCATGTTCTACTTTTCAGACTTGTTGTTGTTCTCCGTTACATCATTTTAAAAGTTATTTTTTTTCCACTTTGGGGAATCTGTGTTCCTTTTAATAGGAAAATGGTTATTTCCACGGGTCTCTCCTCTAAAATACACACAAGTTCTATCCCAGTACGTGGGTCTTTTCTAAAGATTTTTTTGTGAACCCCTAAGAGAGAGATATACTACGTATGACAAAGCAAACTTCTTGGAAATTCTCCCTTCTCCAAAGTTCTGCTGATTATAGCAGTTGCTGAGTACTCATCTCTGTCTTTCCTCTTGCCCCTCTTTTCTATTTTTTTGTCTTGGTCTTGTACTCTCTTTCTGTATGTCTCTTTCCAGGATCATAGTTTTTTCTCTTCTGGGTAGCATCATGTAGGGTCTATGTAGAGAAGTCCAGTCCTCTCTCATCGCATCCAGTTTGTCCTCACCCTTACACCTGCAGCAAAATGAAGCATCTTTCTCAGTATCTATTCTCCTTAGGAGGTGGGAGGAAGATGGGTGTATAAATGTCTATAATTTCATATGTTTTGTCCTGGTCCCATAATTTTTATTTTTATTTTTCTAATTATAAAGGCAGCATATTTTCAATGTTGAACATTAGAAAATAGAGACACACAGTCCCCAGCAAAAAAAAAAAAAAAATTTCATAATCCTGTCACCCAGTGATAACTTCAACACATTTTTTTGTATTTTTCCAAGATTTGTGTGTGTGTGTGTGCATTTTTTTAACAAAAATGGATTCCTCCTATGCCTAAATTTGTAATCTTATTAAATGTAATATATCATGCCTAAATCCATGTCAGTTAACAAATGTTTCTTTATTAACAATGTTTTAATGATTTAATAATATTTTATTATATGAATGCACTATTATTTATTTACTCATTACCAGATACATAGATATTTAGATGGTATTGTAGATAATGTTTCCCATATCCTAAATTTTTCTTTAGAGTAAATGTCTAGAATGTGTATTTTAGGTTGAAAAATATACACATTTTTATATTTTTGGGTGTATGTTGTCACGTTGTGCTGAGAGTGATAATACCAATTCTTCCATTCTCACCCAGCTCTTCCTCTCCTTCCAAACCATCTTCAATACAGAATTTTATTTTTTTAAAAAAATGATTGCAAATAATAACATACACACAAGTTGCATATTATTATTGGTTTACCTTTTTGATTGCTTGGATCATTAATGAAATAAAAATATGTCAACAGCCTTCAGGTTTCATCTTGGACATCCTTTTTTCTCCTGGAAAGAGTTTCTGACCCCTCCAGTTTGGGTTGACTCTTTCCCGTGTCTTCCCATAGAGCACTGTACTTTGAGTACCACATTCTAATCTCTGATTTACTCTTCTTTTTGCTTCACTGGACTTTAAGTTCTGTGACAATAGGTATCCTGCTGTCTTGCTCATCACATGCCAGTAACTGACACATCATAGCATCTAAAGAAGTCATTGTTAGTCAAACCCCAAACCATGATTTTTTTTTTTTTTGCTTTGTTTTTTAAAAAATAGGCTATACATTATTGAAGTGTGTTTGCATGTCTGTGTGTCTGGGAACCATGATTTTTAATTTTTTTTTCTTTTTACAGATTTATTTATTTATTTGAGAGAGAGAAAGAGCGAGCATAAAGGGGAGGGGCAGAGGCAGAGGGAGAGAGAGAATTTCAAGCAAATTCCATGCTGAGTGCAGAGCCCACTGTGGGCTTGATCCCACAACCCTGAAATCATGACCTGAGCCAAACTCAGAAGTCGGACACCCAACTGACTAAGCCACCCAGGAGACTCTGGAAACCATGATTTTTTATAATCAGTGGTGAATATCTTCTTCCCCTTGTTAATGAACATATGTTTTACTTAACTATTTTAAAAGCAAAACATGAGCTTTTTTTTTTTTTTTTCCTCTAATTTCCAGAGACTAGAAACAAATATGCACATATTTGCTCTGGAATATGGATGGGTGGATGGATGGATGGATGGATGGATGGATAGCTAAAAGGAAGTTCTTTGTATTATCTGCTCTATTTCTAATCCCTTGAAATCTACTTAGCTGGTTGAGAATGTACCCCCACCCTTTAGACTGAAATTTGACATAAAAACACCCAAACAAAGCAAAACACAGGTAAAGAGGAAACTAAGTAAAGAGTGTTTGGTACCTCAAAATGGATTCTCCTCTACTTTATAAATTAATTCAAACTTGGAGTTCTACCTTTGGGTTGGTTTTCAGGGAATCCTTGTTTTTTCGAGTTATCTAGATATTACGTGTTGTCCTGTCCTAAATGAATAATGAGAAAAAGGGATGTCTGTATTGAAAACTCCAGATCTTAACCTTTTTCTACCATATATTCCAGAAATTTCCAACTGAGTTTCTACAAAAATCTATTCTAAGCCTCAAATGATTGGTTACTTTATTAATAGATACTTCAAATTAATTTTTTTTAAAGATTTTATTTATTTATTCAACAGAGATAGAGACAGCCAGCGAGAGAGGGAACACAAACAGGGGGAGTGGGAGAGGAAGAAGCAGGCTCATAGCAGAGAAGCCTGATGCGGGGCTCGATCCCGGAACGCTGGGATCACGCCCTGAGCCGAAGGCAGACGCTTAACCGCTGTGCCACCCAGGTGCCCCTCAAATTAATTTTTATATAGCAGATATGCTGTTTGGCTTAGCTAAATTAATAAAATTTATTATTATTCAAACATTAATTAAGAGGTAAATGATGTTCATAATTTTAATATAACTGTTGGGAAAGCAGAGAAATGGTCTTGGTAAAAGTTCAAATGAGTTTTGATTATTTAGATATCTTTGTTCAACTAATGTGAATACAGTAGGAAGGGAACAGATTTAGAAGACTTATAGTTATCTCAATTACTGGTAAAACAACTACCAAAGGACATTTGCTTGTGTGACAGCAATATAAATAATCTTCTATTAAAATAAATTTTTGAACATAATGAAAGTATGTTGGGGATTAAGAGTTGGATGTGAAGCACTAAAGGAAAGAGCTTGAAATAACTCAGAGATAATGTTTTTAATTTGTCCCTACTTCTAATTTTTAGGCTGGGCAACGGCCAAAGCTCATACATAGTCTAAGTATAAATAGCACAATTGCCTGGTGTGTGGATTGTTAAAAAGAGAAGACTCTGTTCTCCTGGAGATCTGTTTATTTTTTCAGTTAACAAAGAGTGAAAGTCCTCTTCTGACTTTTTTGCTTGGGTGACTAGATTAAAAAGTATGCCATTTATGTTTGGTACATTTAATTAAATGTTTGGCTTGAGCTTATAAGGAACTTCTATTTATTTTAGTGACTTCAGACTGCAATAGATCATTAAAAATTCCATTAGAGATTGTTGTTGATGTTCTGATTTTTAAAAAGTTTATCTAACAGGATAAAGCTTCTCTATTACCAAAGTTTTGACTCTCCTTTCATATATTTTTGCACTTGGTGAATGTCTTAATCTTATCATCTCTTAGTGGTTTCCTGATTTTGTACTTTGTGACTCAGATAATGCTATTTAATCAGTGGGCCTGACTAATAAACCCAAGCTGATGCTCACTAATATCTCAGCATAAACAGATTTGAATGAATGTGCTATCAATCTTTTGTCAGCACATTGCTTTTTTTGTGCAATTGCCCATATAGTTATTGCCCATTTTATGTTGTAAGCTTCGGGAAAATGAGAAGTGTGTCTGTGCAACTTGATCTGAAAAGTTATTAATAACATATGAAGCCTGGTTAGATTAAATAATGATGACAATAATGATATTAGTAACAATTTTAACAATTAAATAAAAAACCTATTTATTTCACTCCTGCTTTATGCCTGGCACTGTGCTAAAAATTATATACACATTATCTGTGTGAGATTATTATGTGGATTTTATTTTATTTTTATTTTTTAAAAAGATTTTATTTATTTATTCGACAGAGTGAGAGATAGCCAGCGAGAGAGGGAACACAAGCAGGGGGAGTGGGAGAGGAAGAAGCAGGCTCCCAGTGGAGGAGCCTGTTGCGGGGCTCGATCCCAGAACGGCGGGATCACTCCCTGGGCCAAAGGCAGATGCTTAATAACTGAGCCACCCAGGCACCCCTATTATCTGGATTTTACACATGAGATATTTGAGGTTCCAGGAGGTTAAATAATTTGCTGAAGATTCAGAGTTATTAAATGTTAGAAATAAAAAGCAACCCACTTTACTCCAGGGATCATAATATGCTATTACATGTATTGTTACTGCTAGATAGTTGAATGACAGACATCTATACTGTCAGGTGTGTTGTGTCTTAACTGAATTCCTATCATGATAGAGCAGTGCTTCTCAGACTTGAATGTAAGCAACTAGTTACAATGTAGATTCTGATTCAATGGGTCTAGAGTGAGGGCCTGAGGGCCTGCATTTCCAGCAAGCTCCCAGTGATGCCAGTGTTGGAGGCAAATGAACCACCGCTTTGGGAAGCAAGCTCTAGAGCAGAGATGCCCAACATGATTGGGCAGGAATAGTAGGAAACATGCCCTTCAGCTGTTCATTGAAAGCATTCAGAAGTTTTCAGCCTACAGAATTTTTCTCTTCCTAGAAGAATCTCACATGCCGTTCTACACCTCCTAAAATCAGTGCCGAGGAGAGCCATGAATACTGGTGAACACCTGCTACATCCCTCACATAGTTCGGAATAGAATAGGATTGAAAATGACTGAGCCAGCCAGTTCAGAAGCTAGAATACTAAAAGCCAGTTTGAGGCCCAGGTGACAATGTCAATGCTAAGGCAGACGGGAAAGAAAACACAAAGACAGGGAGCTGAGTTAGGTGAAGAAGAGAGGCTAGAGGAGAAAGATGGGTGAACGTGGGGGGAAATAACCGATTATAGACAGCGGTGAGTGTTGGGAATGCACCAGAGATGGCCAGAAGGAGCCCATCTGACATTGTGGCAGAGCACACTGTCCTCATGTTGTCACGGGGCCTCTGATGATAGTTTTGACTCATGGCAATCTCCAAGAGAATATCCTATGTCCGTTAGTCTCTCCTATCCACTGGCAATTTCAGGATGAATATTCTGAGCTGGGTAAAAAATAATCTTTCACCTTCACTTTAAGCTTTGAAAGAACTCTTCTAGAATGATCTTGTCTTTATAACTTAGCTAATGCCTTTGTGTAATTGGAAAGAGTGAGATGAAGTAGAGGTCGTCAAATTCCATCAGTTACTTTGTTCTTGAGAAGTGGGTGTGTACATGTGTGCCCATGCAGACATATACACATCCCCGCCCACCTACACCCACACACACCACCTCTCCTTTCATATCAGCAGACTGTTGAAGAATGAAAGCTACATTTCTTCAGTTGTGTGTTAAACAAATCCCAGCTTTGCATTTATAATTCCTTGTTTGCAAAGACAATTAGGTGAATATACCTTGGCCAAGTTATAGAGGTAGATGCCAGATGGAATTATTATAGAGGGCACCAGGTAGCTTATGAAATATAAATGTTATTACAAGTTTGTTATTGCTTCTGCAAACCCTCTTGTAAAATAAAAACTTGCAGGAGGTTCTGGTAATATAGATAGTAACAAGGGAAAACTGTGGGTTAAAGGCACTATGGCTTACAAATAATGATGAAGACATGAACCCAGATTTTGAGGGTCACCAGCAAGGTTCTCATTTCAAAATGCATTAAGCCAATAGCAACCGCCCCAGACTTTTTTGATACAAGCCTTCTCAAATAATCTCCTGTTCATGTGCTCACATATGGAACAGCTGATTAACACACTGAAGCTGTCTAACTAAAACTTAAATAAATTTTCGGAAGAAAAAAATTCAAAACTGTGTTTTATGACTTAGTACACAGATAAATATATTAATATCATATATTTATATATGAAGATATTTTCTTCAACCTAAAAAGTTCATTTTCTTTTTTTTTTTTAAGATTTTGTTTATTTATTTGACAGAAATAGACAGCCAGTGAGAGAGGGAACACAAGCAGGGGGAGTGGGAGAGGAAGAAGCAGGCTCATAGCAGAAGAGCCTGATGTGGGGCTCAATCCCATAATGCCGGGATCACGCCCTGAGCCGAAGGCAGACGCTTAACGACTGAGCCACCCAGGCGCCCCTAAAAAGTTCATTTTCTATTTTAAAAGTAATGTAAACATTTTCATGAACCCCTCCAAAATATTGTGGACCCCTATGCACTGTGTCTACTGTGCCAAATGGATAAGTGGGCCCTGATTGGGTCTTCATTGAAGACTTCATGTTTATTAATAGAAAAGATCCCTCTTCTGTTTACTGAAAACACACACACGCGCACACACACAAACACACACACACAAACACTGAAGCTCACTAAAGCCACCAGTGAGGATTTTATGCCACTGTATCTCTGATGGGAGTTTTCTAAGCCTTACAAGTGTGTTTACTCTCATCAGGTGTTTGGTATGTATGGTTCCATCTGGATGGAATCTGTGCTATCTATCTCAAAATTTCAAAGAGATTTCCTGAATTACTGATTCATTAATTTCCATATTTTCAACCTACAATCCATGCTGGTTTCCTCCTTAAGAAATTGCAAGCAAGTATTTTTTTAGCCTGGTAGTTTATGTGAAAGGTATCTAGAATCAGAGTCACACTTATTCCACTATTTAAAAGAATTTTTTATTTAAATTCCAGATTCACCACTTCCATACACCACCCAGTGCTCATCACAAGTGCCCTCTTTAATCCCCATCACTAGTTCATGAATCCCCCCTGCCCGCCTCCCCTCTGGTAAACATCAGACCTCTGTAGTTAAGAGTCTGTTTCTTGGTTTGCCTCCCCCACCCCGTTTTTGCCCCCACCTTTGCTTGTTTGTTTTGTTTCTTAAATTCCACATATGAACTTATTTCACTATTAATTGTTGCTCTGGACCTTATCACTTGGTGGCGAAAACTAGCAGGAATGACATAAGATTGTTCGCAACATTTATTGGTAATTACGGAGCCTTTAACTTTATGGAGAATAGATATCATGGTCCAGGCTTCACAAACTTCTAATTAAACCCGAGTTACTGATGATTCTCCAGAAGTTGCATCTTAATAGCTTTAGCTGGTTGGGATCAGGTGTGACCTCTCTTAAGGATCAGAGATGAATTTAGTACCTTTTCTTTCAGATTTAATTCTAAACGACTTGCTTTGGGATTGGTTGGATTCATGTTCCCCACTGTACAGAATGTTTTTTTAAAGATTTTATTTATTTATTTGAAAGAGAGAGAGAGACAGAGATAGTGACAGCAGAAGCAGGGAGGAGAGGGAGAAGCAGGCTCCGCACTGAGCAGGGAGTCCGATGTGGGACTTGATCCCGGGGCCCTGGGATCATGACCTGAGCCGAAGGCAGACACTTAACCGACTGAGCCACCCAGGCCCCCCTACAGAATTAAATATAAGTACTTTATTGTCTTCTATATAGATGACATAGTTTGATTTATCCCAAATCATAAAGGACTTAAGATTCAACCAGTCTTTCTGTTGCACTATAAGGTCTGGAAAAGATGCATTTGAGATAAACTGGTTTAGAGTTTGAATTATGATTTTTAGAATATGTACTCTAGAAAATACTTTGTTTTTCTCTATCAGCTCTATATTGTTTGTATTGCTAGTCAATTTATGAAGTCCATCCATCACATTGCTTTCTCTATCAGGAGAACATTTCCTGACCAGGTTTATTATTTGATTGAAATTTTAAATTTTGTCCTAATGGATTGAATTATCATAATTTAAACTATTATGGTTATTAGCTTTCTAATTCTATCCTTAAGTGATAAAAGATAATCAATTCTGGTTTAGTGATAGTCTTTAAACACATGAAATGTGGGTTGAAATTAACATATTATTATTAGATACTAGTCTAAATTAGTATTTGGTGTTATTGATTTTATTCATAGTTTTCTGACTGAATAGCTTTATACAATTTTATTTAAAATTTCATAATTTGAAAAATTCGGCTTGGGATGTTATATTTTCCTCATTTTTCTAGAGAATATATTTGTGAAAAGAAATATAGGAGTTTATATTTTTGTAGTAATGTTGGGCCTGGCTGAAGTTTTCATTTAAGTGGTGATTAATTTTTTCTTTCTGCCCCAATATGAAAATTGAAGAGCTTTCTTTCTTTCTTTCTTTCTTTCTTTCTTTCTTTCTTTCTTTCTTTCTTTCTTTCTTTCTTTCTTTTTCTTTCTTTTTTATTAACTAAAGGCAAATTGATTCTCAAATAAAAAAACCAAAAACTCCAAATACACAAGGAGAACCTTTCTTCGTAGAGTTCCACTACTGATAAATAAAATTATATGAAATAAGAGATACAAGCCAATGAGTCTCCATTATAAATAGCTAAGTCTGAACTGGATCTTCATAAAACACTTCTGACTTTTTCTCACTTCTTCCAAAAAAAAAAAAATCCATCCCCATGTTTTTCTATAATTACTTTGTAGATATGTATTCACTCAAAATAAAGGCATATGGAATCAGAGAGCCATAACTTTTGAATCTTTAAGATGTATTATCTTTTAAAATACATATAATGATGTCAATGTAGACTGTTAAAGAAACTTCTTTGGGTTTTAAAGCAGTAAATTGGGAATGGAATCCTAGCTTCTTGAGTGAAATGCCATGAAGGGAAAAGTAATTTTCCTAAAACCTTTACACCCCCTGAGGCAGTTTGGTCCATGCAGGGGGCTGAGGGACATGGCACTAGCTGCGTTTTCCCTGTGCACTCAGTTCTACCCCTGGGAGATAGAGAAAGTATAAGACACAATCCCAGCTCCAGAGGAGTTTCCAATTTCAGTGAGAAGTCAAGATCAACACATACACATAGATACATACATACAACCGAGCCCCCCTTGAGGAAAAAGAATAAATTAAAAAAAAAAAACTACAAATACAGGATTGGGAACAAAAATGAATACTTACAACCAGAAAAGAAAATTCTGATAAATTATTGGAAACTTAGAGACTTGGGTGTCTTTTTTTCTGAGAACTTTCTAGGCAACTTACCAGAATTGCCTACATAGGGAAGCTTCCTGAGTTCAGCCAGCCTTTCCCTTCCCACCTGGAACATTCCACAGCTCTAGGGTTTCCCGGCCCTCACAAGAGCCTGCACAGATGAAGAACTCTGGGGTTTTAGTTTCACTGCCTTGCTACTCCCATCAGTCTGGGCAGACACCTAGTTCAAATAGCCATTAAGAAAACTGTAAAAGACACCAGCAACACCAAGGGATGTTAAACATTCAAAAAATATATTTGAAATTCTTTCTGCATTCGTCTATTTTTTTAAATGATCTCATTCAGCATCCAGTAATGTAGCAGAACAGGCAGAGTAGACGTTCCTTCTTTATATATAACACTGGATTCTCCAAGTAGACTCCAATGGATTCTACCTATATCGTATTACCCAGAGTCCCCATCCGTGAAATCCCCGCATGTGTTCATTCCTTCAGTATTATATGCCTCGCACCGCTCTAGCTGCTGCAACTGAGGAATGCACGCGACAGATGAAGCCGCTGCTCTCACCAAGACACAAATATAGCATGTGCTGTGCGGTGAGTGACAAAGGAGAAACAGAGGACAGAAGATGACAGGGTCTAGGGCACTCAAGGAGAGCCTCTCTTTAAGGTGATGGTGAAATGAAAGTACAAGCAGGAAGGTATTTGCTAGAAGAGCATTCCAGTCAAAGGGATCAGAAAGTGCAAAGGCTCTGGGGTGAGCCCCACTGAGTATCTTAGAAGTACAGCAAGGATGTCATTGTGTCTGGAGTGGAGAGGGAGAAGGAAAGAGGTGATGAGGTTAGGGAAGTAGCTAAGAACAAGGTGACGTAGGGCCTTGTAGGTCATGGTCAGAAATTGGGAGGGTACTGAGCAGAGGGATAACAGTATTCTGACTTGGGCTTCAGAAGGGCCACTGTGATGGCTGTGTTGGAGTGAGGACACCAGTGAGGAGGCCAGTACAAGAGAGTGCAGGTAAGAGACAGTGGAAGCTGAGAGTAGGGTTTTGCTAATTGGGGATGTTAAAACTTGGTTGGATTCTTTGTTCTCTAACATAGTGTCTGGAATCCTAGCTCAAAGAACACTTGCAACTTTTCTTTCTTTCTTTCTTTCTTTCTTTCTTTCTTTCTTTCTTTCTTTCTTTCTTTTTCTTTTTTTCTTTCTTTCTTTCTTTCTTTCTTTTTTTTTTAAGATTTTATTTATTTATTTGACAGAGAGAGAGAAAGAGAGCACACAAGTAGGGACAGCAGCAGAGGGAGAGAGAGAAGCAGGCTCTCCCCTGAGCAGGGAGCCCGATGTGGCGGTCGATCCCAGGACCCTGGGATCATGACCTGAGACGAAGGCAGACACTTAACCATCTGAGCCACCAGGCGCCCCTGATTCACAACTTTACAAGGGGTTAATTGAAGGAGCCCTACTCTCTGCTGCACAAGTGTTCATTCAAGTGCACGGTGGGCCACCTGCAGTAGGACCCCCTGTGGCTTTCGTTAAAATGAAGATTTCTTGGCCTTGCCCCAGACCTCCACGGGAGCTCTGGCAAAGGAGGTCCAGGAATCCGAAATTTTAACAACTCTTCGTGTAGATTCCTACGTAGGATAAATTTTGAACTACTGCCTGGTCCTTATAAAAAAGATAGTTGAGCCCTTGCAAAGACTTGTGTCTCGTTAGACGTTTTGAGTTCACACTTTAAATCCCTGCAGGCCAGAACTGAGAACATATTGTGAGCTTAATAATGAGAATTGTAAAAAAGCTCGCTGTTTTTGCCTGAATGCTCAATGTGGAATGCCTCCAGCAAACTGCCATATTTGAGCCTTATCAGGGGTTTCATGAAACTCTGTCATTTTTAGATTGATTTTCATTTTGCTGAACCTTCTGGGTAAACTTGATTTTTAGCCTTAGATTAGAGCTTATAAATACTAACAAATGGACCTAGAATTTTCTTAGGCTGTTTCTCTATGAGCCAAAAGTGTGAAGCTGTATGTTTAAGAGATGAGAAAGGAAATCTGGCATAGCTTTCTAAAGCTATTTTGCTTTCTTACATATGAACAAGCAAATATCCTCTATTAACAAACTATTAGTATAATAAAATAAATTTCCTTGGCTTCCAAAACAGAAGATGATGCTTTGAGATGACTGAAGCTTGAGATAACAGCTAACAGTTTTTTTTCTGTCTGGCTTTCTCTCCCTCTCCTCCGTTTCTTTATTGTTTTATACTTGATCATTTGTATAGGTTAGAGTGTATATTAAACTCTATTCACTGTACAATCTTTTGCCATGGCATTCGCTTGCACTGTAGTCAGGGTAGGAACGTCATTTTGTCTTCTGCGTTTTTCAGCATTATGCTTGTCGCTGAAACTGCGATGCTGATTGACTTTATAGTAAAGCATTATAAAACCATGCTATACTTCATATAACCATTTCTTTCCTGCTTGCCACTTGTATGTGAGTTTTTACAGTTTTATACTATAAAATAATGAAATATGACACTGCTCTAAACATCTTTATACATAGTACTTCATTTCCTTTGGTTCTGTTTTCTTAGGAAATGTTCCCAAATATAAGATTACTGGGCTAACATATAAGAGATTTTAAAAAAAATTGTAACTTATTGCCAGATTGTTTCTCAGAAAACTTAAACTGATATTCTATGCCATGCCAAGAATAATACTTCCTCTTCATCACAGCAATATAAAATTTAAGCACTTTAATTATTTTTTTTTTTGCCATTTTGATAGATGGGACTTACCCTATTATTTAAATCTTTTCATCATCTTTTCTACAGTTAAAATAGGATACTTATAAAATTGGGACATGAATTTAGGGCAGAGTCAGAGTGACAGCTTTCTTACAAATGGCTCCCTGGCTCAGCAGTGGTATTTATCAGTTTCTTTGGCCCGTTTTGCAAGACCCATCCTGACCTAACAAAAATTCCAGTTACTCTGAGGCTGTTGCTTTGTAGAGAAGTTCCGCTGCCGGGCAGAAGAGGGCACTCTTTGTTTGTACCAAGGAGGGACAAACCTGTGTGACCCATTTAGGGAGAGTGATCGCTGCCAGAGACAGCCCTTCACATTGAGGTTCGAGGACCATGGTGGTGGCGACCGCAGCTCACTCCATGCCTGATGCAGTCTGTTAAGTATTCGATTTGCTATTACTCACTGAGTTCTACAGAGTTCCAGCTGTCAAGATGGAGACCGCTGGAGTCATTTACCTCGCCGCCACCAAGGCCTTGTCACCCCAGCAGGTGTCTGTCTCACAATGGTGTGCTGGTTTGTTCTGTGCAGTCATCAGAATGTCTGGTGGTACTAAACAGAAGAAAGTCTTGAAAGAATTCTGTGGGCCAGAACTTGACTGGGCCGATAGATTATTCTGTTTGTATAGTTGTATTTCCTTCGCTCCAATTAGAGCATTATAAACTCTTTTTTAAATGAGATTCTTGGGACTGGCATGGAGACTTTGTAAACTGTGATGGCCCTTTGCTGTGTTTTATCAGCTGTGAGCAGAGGGTTGGGATAAAGGAAGGGGCCAAGAATCTTCTTGACCCTATAGGAGGGGTGGGGCGGGGAAAGTTCCACCCAGTTGGGTGGGCCGTGGAAAGCGTCTTTGTAACTGAAGAGCCTCACATCTGTTCTTGTCCCCCCAACGTCCACTCTAGATTCTAAAGTACACATTAGATGATGTTACTCCCCTGCTGAAAGCTTTCCAATGGACCCCCCTCCAATGCAGTTGGAATAAAATCCAAAGTCCCTACTTTCCCTCATTAGGCCCCTTTTAAAATTTTATTTATTTATTTGACAGTGTGAGCACAAACAGGGGAAGCAGGAGGCAGAAGGAGAAGCAGACTCCCCACTGAACAGGGAGCCTGATGTGGGGCTCAATCCCAGGACCCTGAGATCATGACCTGAGCTGAAGGCAGATGCTTAATGACTGAGCCAACAGGTACCCCTTATTAGGCCCTTCTATACTCTGACTTCTGCCCCCATGACCTTATCTCCTACTCACCCTCGTGGTCCACTCTATTCCACCCACACTGGCCTCATTCTGCCACTAAACACATCAAGCATCTACTTGAGACCCTGGAGGGCTCTGAACTGTGTTCTCGGACTTATATGGCCTGATAAGGTTAAGAGAGGCTGCACTGAGTGTGACTGGGGCCAGGAATTTGAAAGAACAATAAAAGGCCCAAGTGCTTATGTGGTAGAGCTTGGATGGCCTGCTTCCGGGGATGTACCGATGTTTTCCTGGACCAGATGTGGGCCAGAGGGGAGAGACGTCATCTTGAGACTCACACAGGAGCAAAGACTCCTCAGACAAAAGAGGCTGGTGTGGACTGCAGGATGCAAAATAGCCGGGGAAGGAGTTCAAAACCAGGAAAATTTCAGGGCAGAGCTATCCCAACATGGAAATCTCTGAGACTACAAAAGAGCCTCATTTAGAAGAGAGACAGCTCAACGTCTGCTGACCCAGTAGGAACTTTACCGTCTGCCAGGCCCTCGAAGTCCAAAGAAACCTCCCAGTCAAATCAGAACCATTCTAGCTCCTCATCTCCCCCCACCTCTTCTGTCTCCCACCCCTGCCTCTGTGCAAGCAGAACAAAGTGTGAGAGCAGGTGGGCAGAGCAAGTTAGAGCAGGGACGGGACCCACCACTCCTCATCCCCCAGCCCCGTGAGCTGAGGGAGGGGAAGGATTAAATGCTAAGATAAAAAGAGATGTTGAGATGCTTGGTATCTGTAAAAGATTGGATCTTCAAATTACTGAACTGAGACTGTTTTACACAAAAGTGAGCAAAAAGGCTCTTTCATCTCAGAGCTTCCAGGAAGGCAAGGATTCCCCCAAACCTTGATTCAGTCACAGAGTGCCCCCACTGCATAGTGGATAGGGCTGGGTTCTCAATCTTGACTTTACATTAGCGTCACCAGGGAACTTTCAAAAATCCCAAGGCCCATGGCATGTCTTGGATCTTTGAGGGTAGGGCCCAAGCATCAGAATCTTTAAAGCTTCCCATGTGATTTCAATGTGCAACCAAACAGAGAGAAAATAAAGTTGCATTTTGATCATTATCAAGAGACTGTTCCCTATACTGGCAATACTTTTGTTTTGTTTATGTGTTAATTTCAGGGTCTTTATAATCCTTGAACTTCTTCAAGAGCTGATGTATAAACTACAGATTTAAAAGTAAATTTTAAACTTTACCTAACTCTACAAAAGAGACTTTAAAATAAATATATAGGGGCAAGGGTTTATTATACACAAGAATCTAAACTGTGTCCTACATTGAGTTGTGAGACGGCTGTCTACAACCCAAACTATTAAAGTTGAAAAATGCATGAGGACTTTATAAATATTACCGGTACAATGTGATGCATTCTTGATTAACATTTTTGATGGGACATATACTCTAATTTACCAATATATATCCAGCTTGATTAAGATTTGAATATCACAGGGCTTAAGGAACATTGCAGAAAGTTTTGGTTGGGTTTGATCGTCTTGCTTCAATACCAAGACGATGAACCTTGAAGAAAATTGTAGCTTGGCAGAAAAGGCAAAATCCTCACTTGTGATTTTTTGTGTGATTTTTTTTTTTCATACAAATCTTCTTCCTTGTGGTGTTTATTGAGTCCCAAAAGCCAAGTGTTTGGACGGCCTGCCTCAGAGTCACTTTGGGAGTCTGTTAAAAGTATTGATTTCCTGGCCTAACCCAGACCTCCAGAACAACCTTTCTGTGGGTGAAGTGTGGGCAGCAATCTTTTAACAACGGCTCCCGGGTGGTTCTGATGCCCAGCCAAGTTTGGGCAGCATTGGCAAATGCCATCTGATAATGAGACCTTAGACTAAGTATAAAACCCACAGTGGGGAGAGATAAGTTCTCAATTAGGAAGCAAACTACTAGCTGTTAAAAAGAAGTGTGAGCGATTGTGTGCTGTGTTTTTGCAGAGCTGGCCACCTGCGGTGCCATCTGAAAGATTCCTTAGCAAATAGTTTAAGTCATTTTAGGGCCTTTGGGAGAGTGTCCTGTATTTTCAGTGGGTTGGAGTCGGAGTCATATGGAAAATGTCCACAAAGTTTTCTTCATTGGGTTGCTTGTTAAAACAACTATTTAGGGAAAGAGGAAAGAGGAAGCAGCCTGCTCTCTTATGTGGGTTCAGTCATCTTAAAGGACATGAAATTGCTCATGTCTTCCATGAATTTTTCACCATCATTCAACCCCATGTGGCACAGGGAAGGAGGAATAGGCTGAGAGGCCGGGCAGTTATGAAATGAAATCCTGGTGCAGCTATGTGAATTTAGCCAAGTTCCATAACCTCTCTGAGCATCAGTGAATTCATCAGTCAAGTTAGGGTTAACTCCTCGTTGGTTTTGTGAGTGAACCCATTTAAGTGTGCATTCACCCAGTACTGAATACTTTCTATAAATGTTTGTCCCTTGCTCCTGGGGTACAGCAGGTGCTCACTGAATAATAGCCAGAGAGGTCCAGCCAGTACATTGCACAGGCTAAAATGTTTCTGGAAATGTTCTGACTTAGAGAGAAATGGGATTCCCGAAAGTCATTTCAAGGAGTATTTTATGTGGTTGGAAGAAATTCTTTCGTGAGGGGTCTGGAATGGCAGGGGAATGGAGGAGGGGTGCCGATGGGTAAGACTCTGCATCCTTCTGTGCCCGAGACAGTCCCAGTGGCTACCTGTTGTAATAGCGCCCCCTTTTATTCTCAGAGGTGGCCCAGGCTAGAAGCCAAATCATATGATCATCCTATTCAAATATCATGTTCAATGGCCACTGAAACATTCTTGGGGCAGAGGGTTTCCTGCAGAGCTTTGGTGGTCCTGGTTGGAATGTGCAAGCCCAGGGCTGGAAGGGTGCTGCTTGGATCCTCAGGAGAGGCTGGGCATTGCCTCTGGCATGTTTCTCCATGTAGAACTCGGTCCTTTTTCTAAAACACGTTAAACAAAAATAGTAGTCTTTGAAGAAGCGCTGACAGAACCACGGCTCAGGCTGGTCCAGCTGGAACTACATATACCTATCACCTCCATGATAAGGTGGGAGAATCATTTATCAGGAAGAGAAATGGACTAAGAACCAGGAAGTCCAGGCTTTAGTCTTCATAACTATTTAAGCTGTATCAGATTCATGTTTCTCAGTACTTCTAGCTGTTGTCATTGTACATGTCTCTCATAGGCTCTTGCTACCTTCTGATTAACCATATGCTGGACATGAGATCACATGATTTGGTAAGTAAGTTTTTTTAAAAAAGTCCTGAGTGATGATCCAAGGGTCTCTCCTGTGAGTTGTAGTGAGTGCATTTTGAGCCATCTTTTAGCAGCTCGGAGATTGCTCTACTCCTTCCTTCAAGAATTTCCCCAATACTGGAGGCTGCTAGGTAAGTGTGGCCTTGGCTGTATTGGTAAGGCGTGGCTGCAGTTTAAAGCTGCTCTACATTCTGGCAGAGAGCCAGGAATAGAGACGTGTGGCCTCTCCTCTTTTCTATCCGTGCTCACTCCTTTGATAATCTCTTCTGGTCTCATGGATTCCATGTCCTCTCCATTTGGATGACTCCCAAATTTGCATCCTCCGTGTGGACTCTAGATCTGTATACACCAGATACATATTGGACTTTTCCTTTTTGGTGTCTAACGGGCATTTCAAAATATGTCCAAAATTAAACTCTTAGACTTCTCTAAATCTGTTTTTCCTGGAGTCTTCTCCAGCTCACTAGCTGGGAATTCCATTTTTCCAGTTGCACAGGCAAAAAGTCTTAGAGTCATCATTGCTGCCTTTCACTCATACTACATTCATTATGTCAGAAGACCTATCCGTTTTACCTTCAAAATATGTCCACAATTCAACCACTTTGTGTTGTCTCCACTGCTGCCGCTTTGGTCTAAGCCAGCCTCATGTCCTGTCTAGATTATTTCAGTAGTCTCCCAATTGAGACTGGCTCCCATCCCCACCTTTTTTTCATTCTTGGTCCTATTATAGTCAGTTGCAGCCAGAGCGATCGTGTTAAATATAACTCAGATCATGTTACTTTTCCTCTTTCTTTTATTCTTTCTTTCTTTCCTTCTTTCTTTTTTTCTCTTTCTTTCTTCCTCTTTCTTTCTTTTTGTCTGTCAAACTCCTCCAATGATTTCACAGTTCACTCAGAGTAAAAGCCAGAGCCCTTCCCATGACCTAAGAGATGCTATTCAATGCATTCTCCAACCCCCTCCACTATCCCACCTCTGTAAGATCATCGAGCAAGAGACAATTCTCTTGTTCTGCTCTGGCTGCATCGGCCTCCTTGCTGTTCATAGAACACAAACATGTACACCCACTCCCTGCCTCCTGCCAGGCAGGCTTCCACCCTGGTCATTGCCCTTGACCTCTCCTCTGTCTGGAATGTCTTTCTCAGAGATATCCATTTGGCTCGTTCCCCTCAGTTCCTTTATGCCCTTACTCAACTGGTTCCTTCCCACTAAGGCCCTGGCCTCACCTCCCCCTGTAGTCCCTTCCTTCTCTCCTCTTTCCCTTCCTGGCTTTATTGTGCCTCTCAGCACTGATCACCATTTGACGTACTTAGTGTTTTACTTATTTTATCTTTTCTTTTTTAATTGCCTGTGTTCCTCAACTTGAATGTAAACTCTGAGCAAGTGGGTTTTTTTTTACTGCTTCTCAATCTTTTCCGATAACTGTGAACAGTTATCTAATCTAGAAGAATATCTAACCCAGTCCTTCCTCCAATGTATTTGCTGAAGAAATGAACCAAGGAATAAATGAAATAATGAGCCCTGTTGATGTCAACTGAGACTGACTGAGCAAGGCCTCAACAAATTTTACCACCATTTTTTTTTTCTACTTAGAGTTATGTTAAAATAAAGGATCTGCAAACATTCTCCTTCTGACTAGCCCAACCTTTCTTTTTGGGTGGGTTCAAAGCTCTTTCTAGTATCATTAATCTATGTGTTATGTTTTGGTATGAGAAGTGTCAGGGAGCCAATAGAAAGGAACACTTTTCTTTCTTTTTTTTCTTGGTAGAAACTTCGATCTGGTTCTCTAAGTAAGCAGGGACTGTGAGCCCTCTGGAAGCATTTTGGTGTTCCACTTGCTGTCTTTGTCATGAAAACATGAGGTGGGTTGGTTCTGTTGCCTTGGGCAAAAAGTGCACGACTCCCCTTGTGGCGTTTCTGCGGCAGCAAAAATCTCTTGTCTTCCCTTGGTTTGGGAACTCTGGAGAGAATGATGGATTAATTTGGATAAGGGGCGCAGGGGCTGTTTGAAAAGGAAGGAACTGAGTCTCTAACTTAGAGGTCAGCAAACATTTTTCTGAAAAAGCCAGATAGTAAATATTTTAGACTTGAGGGGCCGTGTGATTTCTATTACAATAGCTCAAGAAGCAACGTGGCTATTGTAATGCCAAGGCAGCCATAAACAATACTTAAGTGAATAAGCACGGCTGTATTCCAATAAGACTCTGTTTATAGACAATGAAATTTGAAATTCACATAATTTTCCCACGTCACTAAATAGTGTTCTTCTTTTGATATACATTATTTAACCATTAAAAAATGTGAACACCAGGTGCCTGGGTGGCCCAGTCGGTTGATCATCAGGTCATGGCCTCAGGGTCCTGGGATCGAGCCCTGAGTCAGGCTCCCTGCTCAGTGCGGAGTCTGCTTCTTCCTCTGCCTGCTGCTCCCTGCTCGTGATCGCTCGCTCTCTCTCTCTCTCCTCTCTCTCTCGCATGCTCTCTCTCTCTCTCAAATAAATAAAATCTTTAAATAAATAAATAATGTGAAAGCCTTTTTTAGCTCGTGAGTCATACTGAAGTAGATAATGGGCCAGAATTGACTGACCCACAGGACTGTAGTTTGTTGACATTTGCTCCTGAATTCTTGATTGCCAAGATAGAGGACAGCCCAAGGGTTCCCTTGGCTGAGGGAGGACTTGTTCCAGCACACACGAAACAGTGTTGTGCTTTGAAAAACATTGGCCAATGTTCGTGCACTAGAGAGAGAACTGTAACCTTGGGGTCTACGTGTGGGGTAACCTTATTGGTCGTGCGGGGGTTTGGCGGCCTTGGTGGGAAGGCTGCCATAGATTACATTCCGGGTAATGGATCAATGATCAGTAAGCACTGGTGTTCTGATCATGCATCCCAGTGTCTCATACTCATTTGGCAGATGGACTAACCCCTTTTGAAATCAGTGAGCCTCCAGGATCTTTATATGATTTGTGTTGGGGCTGGTGAGAGTTCTCCAGAGGGACTTACTGGGCTTCCTGCCAATGTGATTATATAGCATCAAGCCAACTCTGGGTAACTCAAGCTGGTGAAAAGGATCATACTCGTTATACTTATTTCTCTTTAGTCCCCAGGGTCCCACAGCATGGCATCTCCTGAAAGCTTCATAAATAATAAATTGAAGTTTACGATTTCTGAGATTAAAATTTCTGAGATTAAAAAAAAAAGGGACAAGTGTGTATTGATCTACCATGTTCCAGCATGGTGCTATGGGCCATCACCTTTGTTACCTGCTTTCATCTTCCCCAGAAGGTAGATATCTTTATTTACAGGAGATGAGTAACCTGTCCAATGTCTTACGGCTAAAGGGTGGTGGCGCCTATTTCTGAACCCAGACCTCTCCGCCTCCTTACACCTCCGTTGCATTTTGGGAGATGAGCATCACCCATTCTTTGCGTAACACAAGATGAAGAAAAGTGTATTGGCGTAGATCTTTTTCAAGCCCCCTCACTGTCATTAAAACTCTAATCAAAATCCATCTCCCTGATACCTGGCTCTTTTTCTACTCATACTCTTTAGTTCATAGGCTTTGATACGATACTTTAAAATATAACGTATATTCTTTTATGAGGATGAGTTCTATCTTTCTAGCCAGTCTGAAATTTCTCCCAAAGCATCACAGATCTTAGGTTTGGGACACACTGGAGGACCCTCCACCCCCAGCATCCTTTAAACACGTTTCCTTTTCATTCAGACACTTGAAAGCATATAATGCCTCTCATCTCCCTTTTCATAAATGAATCACTCTCACTGTCTTCAACTGTTGCTCAAAGACCAGACTGCTCACCTGTGGGCCTCTTCAAGTTTCCTGTTCCTTTCCCCCCTTTCTTCCTTGTCCCATTTTACTACAGTGTCTTGGCCAGCTGGGGGGGGGGGAAGCACATAATCTGGTGAAGTGGTCTTGCAGTTAACAGATGTGCTGCTTGTTTCCTCCTTTAGGAACTGCAGAGAAGCCTGGTCTACCCTTTCTTCTGGAGGACGGTGGCATAACATGTCGCATAGCCAGACAGTTTGCAGGCTGCTGACCTGAGTCGGTCCATGCTGGATACCGGAATCCTGTCTTCTACTCGGATAAAATATTCAGAGAAGATCCACCGACACCAAGTATCTGTATATAGCAATACTAGAGGGATCTTTCATAATGGAATTTACAAGGACCACTACTAAAGGTTTTATTGAGAACGTTAGAAATGCACTCTTTCAAGAGAACTATGAATATTTATGTGCAGTGATATATGACAAACCGCCAAGGAAACACAGGGGGTTGAGCGATCCGTTTCTCCTTCTTTGTCACTAAGAAACTGGCGATCACACGTCCTTCAACAGTATGGCTAAGGGCCTACTTTCTAGCTGGTGTGAATCTCTGCAATGTTTCACACTCTTCTTGCGGCGCATGATATGGTTGTACTTTAGGGACTTTTAACGGAACATGGGAGTTGTAAGTAAGTTACTGATTGTGCCCTTCATCCTTTCTCTTGCATCTGTTTTCACTTTCCAGGGATCTTTTGAACTCGAGTATCTTGATCTTTTGTGTCTGAGAATGGGAGAGGTTTGAAAGTGCTTTCGGTAAGCCAGGAGTAGAAATGGGAAACAGCTTATGTGATGCTTCATCAGAACTGCCCCTAAGCCTCCCCCGGCCCCAGTGGCTGAGGGCTCTGCTGCTCCAGTTCCCTTCCATTTAGGGGTGAAGGTAGGGTGGTGGGTGGGGGTGATGGTAGAGCACAGAAATCACCAAGTACAGAGCTCGAGTCTCGGCTGGAGCTCAGCAAGTGCTGGTTACATTTCCTCCCCACCGGGTGTTTCACGGAACTCTGGGGGAGCAAAAGTGAACCTCTGCCTGTGCACACGGAAGGGGCGTTGACTCTGAGCCTCGCGGGGGCCTTGCCACAAGTGCTACCTACAGTTTGCAGGCTGCTGACCTGAATCGTTCCATGTTGGACACTTGAACAATCAGAAACTGAAACCTGTCCGAGTTCGGTTATAGGACCCCTAAAGGGGAGTGCCCCACATATATTCAGGTGGCCAGTCCTCCCCACCACCCAGAGGTCAGTTTAAGGAAACAGAGGGACAAAACTGAAATATATCTCAAGAAATCATGGGGTTCTAATGAAAAACCAATTAGAGCAGACAGATGGCCGACACACACTTCCAACTTTGTTTAGGATATTTAGAGCAGTTATTTTTATATCTTGTGAAGGCAGTGCCTGACAGCAGGTGTTAGTCACCATCATTTAGAGTGTGTCTAATAGAGCCTTAGGTACGGGAAGCAGGATTACTGACATTTTATTTTGTCATTTTCCTATTAAGATGTCAAACATACTTTTTTAACAGCATTTTTAATGATTTCAGGGGACAATTTATCAGCTCTCATCTCTGAGCTCCTGACACACTCAGAATAGAACATTCTTTCCATGTCTTTATAAACCAAGTGTTTCAAGGAAAGAATATCAGGTATGTAATTCTTTTCAAATTATAATATTTAAGTGGAATATGGGTCTTGTTTGCTGTTTGTTACAAAGAATAGAATTGAGGTTAAATCATCTAATTGCAAAGCAGGGCTCCAGGGATCTAGCCCCAGCTGTGCAGCCGAAATAGCAGTGAAAGCCAGATAAAGTCATTTTAGGTTTCTTGGAACATCTTTTTCCCATTGGAAAAGAGAGTCCTTGGAAAAGAAGTTGAAATAGTGAGGGGGAGGAGAGCACTCAGTGGAAGAACACATTAGAAGAACTTTGCTAAATTCTGACAGTCTTACCAGTTAATTCTATGACCCTTTATTCTATTGAGTATCTCATTGAAGACCTGCCAAAAAAAAAGTTTATGTAATAATGAAGAAAGAAATTGGAGCACCTGGTGGCTTAGCTGGTTAAGCGTCTGACTCTTGATTTCTGCTCAGGTCATAATCTCAGGGTTCTGGGATCGAACCCTGCATTGGGCTCTGTGTTCAGCAGGGAGTCTGCTTCTCCTTCTCCCTTCCCCCGCTTGCGAGCTCTCCCTCTCAAATAAATAAATGAATAAATAAAATCTTTAAAAAAAAGAATAAAAAACAAATTGAATGAAGAGTAGGGAAGGGGAAGAAGAAAGCTGAAAAGCAATTAGAGGAGTATTAAGGGAAGCTCCCCCCACCCCCACCCCAATACAAACACTCAACAAGTATAAAACAATCCAAGCGGGGCGGCTGGGTGGCTCAGTCGTTAAGCGTCTGCCTTCGGCTCAAGGCGTGATCCAAGAGTCCTGGGATCGAGCTCTGCATTGAGCCCTGCATCGGGTTCCCTGCTCTGCTGGGTGCCTGCTTCTCCCACTCCCCCTGCTTGTGTTCCCTCTCTTGCTGGCTGTATCTCTCTCTGTCAAATAAATGAATAAAAAATCTTAAAAAAAAATAAAGTAAAAAAAAAACAAAACAATTCAAGGGAGCAGATGGATTGGACTCACTAAGGAAAAGAGGACAAAATCAAATAGGGTAAATTCAGAATCAAAAGCCCTAAGGATAAGTCCTTGGGGAAAAATTAATAAGTACCCACTTAAGATTTATGGGGTTGGCAAGCTGATTGCAAAATGAGTTGGGATGAATCAAAAAGTATACTTGTGTGCTTTATTTACCAGTGAAGGAGCTTTAGGAATAGAAGTAGAAAGTGGTTTTGAAATAAATATCTGGAAAAAAATACAGGGCCCTTCTTGGCTTAGTTTTTGCTAACAACTCTAAGCAATTCAATTGGTACCTATGTGTGTAACAATTACTGAGAAATTAAATTGTTGCCAGAAATATATAATCCTAAATTAAGGAGTTATTGCAAATTTCTAAGTGAAACATTGGTGGAAAATAAAATAAGTAGCAACCTTTTTTCTAATTGTATACCTAAATGCAAAACCACGTATTTCTGATAAATAATTGGTGGTGTTTTTTTAATCTAATAAACACTTTTGAGCCTCTACTAGGAGTACTAATTAAAGTACCAAGAGCAGTACTCAAAAATATTTACTGAAATAAAGCACTAAAAATTGCAAGAATATTTCCAGAAATATTCCCAATCTCCCATTGTTATGGCATATTACAGGTTATTCCTTTATAAGCCTAAAATAACCTCAGTGTATCTAATTTTACAATCAAAGTGATTTTTTTTCTCCTTTACTATCACACAATCATGTCTTCAACTAAATATCTTGGTCTCTCTTTTCTTTTGACATCTCTTTGAATAACACTCGAACAATTTATTTTTGAATTTTTATATGGAAGAGATAACAGAATACAGCATTAAAGACTGGGATGTGAAATTCATCTTTAGCAATTGTGACTTCTTCCTTATGGTCGGGCAATAACTATTGAATAATATTTGAGGACATTGAACGAATTAATAATCAGAGAATGTTAAAGTTGGAAGGAGCTATGGAACTTACTTATCTTAAATACCTAATTTTACAGACTCAATTTCACTCAACTTTTGACTCTGAGTTAGCACTAGGTTGGCTGCTGGGATCCAAAATGGGAAAATGCAGCCTTGAAGAGGTCCTGTGATGTATCCAAGGTCATAGGTTATGCTAGGTATCTCTTCTTTGACCCACTGCCCACATTCTCTGCTCTGTACTCCTGGATGCTGACCTGAGGGACATTTTATCTGTAAGATTTCTAGTCTTCTGGCTTCTAAAAGTTGATACTAGAACAACTATGGAGAACACTGCCCAAAGATCAGAGAATGAGGAGGAAAGTGAGATAGGGTGTTTAGCCTCCTGTTCCTTCCCTGTGGTTGCTTGGAGCTGGCTGCATGCTTGGAATGTCAGGGAGCCTCTCCATAGGATTTGCCTGCTCCAGATTCTGATTGCTGCTCCCTCTGCGTGTTTCCTAGACTACAGGTGGCAGAGGCAATTTATAGTTCTTAACCCCACGTTCTACACTTTCCCTTGGGGTTTCCCTGTATGCTGCCCGTATCTTTGTAAATAATTATTTAATTCAATTTTCCTTAAATTACCCTATTTGAACATGCCATCTGTTTTCTGTTGGGAGGGCGAGGGTTATACAGCTTATAGAATGATTTTCAGTTGACTTGATTTGGTATGTCCTCTGGGAGGTTTGTACACCAATTTTGACTTAAGGTTAACAAAATTCTGATTGTCCATAGAGCTTATTTTTTAAGCCATTGATGCAGGAGTCAAAGTAGGGACCACACGGCACTGGAATTTTACGTTCAATTACCTCAAGCTGATACTTAAATAGCTGGCGGCTTGATCACATGCTTTGATTCTGACTTCTATCAAGTAGATTTCCATTTGATGAGAGATACCTGTTGTGTCCCTCTTCTCTAAACTCATGGTAATAGGCTAAGTCACTGTGTTTTGACTGAATTATTACCAAGTTTGATTGTCAAAGCAACAAAATTGAGACTGTGTTAGCCTAGACCTATGAAAGAGGGGGCGCCTTCAGAAGTCTCAGTAAAGCCTTGAATTTCATCTTTCCTGCCCTCAGCTCTCTAAGATTCTATTCAAATGCTGGCTTAAGGTTAAAATCCTCCAATAGCAGAGCCCATTCTTGAGCTTAAGACTTTGATTCTTAACTCAAATTGTACTCTCCTTGAGAGTAATAACACGTTAACCTCTTGGTGATTAAAAAGGATCTCAAGTAAAAGTGTTAGATCTTTCTGAGAAATTTAGGAACAGAGACCTGAGAAGGTTGGATACTATAATTAGTGCGAAAAAAAGGGAGACACTTAAGTGTGGGGAAAATATATATCATAAATTTGCCAGACTTAGAAATAAGGTGTGATTTAAGAGAAAGTTGAGAAAACTCTTTCTCAATCATAGAACTAGGAATGATGAATGCCAATTTGGAAAACGATGAAAAGCAATTTGAGTAAACTGCCTTGTTTTATTGGTCACGCCTTTGGTGTTATACTTGAATATATGTTACGGTTGTGTTGAATGGGATGCAGTAAATAATTAATAACAGTATTTATTGACTTATCATATGCTAGACAGTGTTCTAAGTATATTATATTTATTAACTCATTGGATTCGCCTCACAATTTCATGAGGAAGATGTATTATTGGTCTCTGGCTGTTTGTTTCCTAGGGCTGTCATAACAAAGGACCGCCAACCGGGTGGCTTACACAACGGGAATGTACAGTCTTAGTCTAATGGCTAGAAGTCCAAAATCCAGGTGTTAGCAGGTTTGGTTCCTTCTGAGGACTCTGCAGTAGAATCTGTTCTAAGCCTTTCTCTCCATTCTGATAACCTTAGACGTTCCTTGACTTTTTTCTACGGACATCATTCATACTGGATGGATTAGAGCCTACTTCATCTGACCTCGATCATCTGCACAGATCCTACTTACAAATACAAATGTGTGTTGGTAAACGTATATACCTGTATCTTAACTATGGGATTGAAGGTGTTTCACGTTATTTTGCATCCTAATCACTTTTTATTGGGCTTTGTCCCTAATTGGAGGTGGTTTCTTTGGCACCCACCTTGGTGCATTCATTCCACAGCCTGATAAGGGTGTTCGAGGGATTATCATGGCTGATATTTTTTTCACCATTGACATAAAAGCAGGAGGAGTTTGAAAGCTAGAGAAGCACGTAAAGCAAGATGGAATCTGATAGCAGTCGCCTGTGTGTAGAGCAGTATGACAGCCCATCCTCTGCTTGGCACCTTTCTCCTCTCTCATGTCACGACCTGGTGCAGAGAGAGAGACAATGCCTCTGACCTTATCATGCCTCTCCTGCCCTCTGAGGATGGCTTAATGCAGTCCTTACTGGATATGATGTCAGCACTAGTGGTTGAGGTGGGGAGTGATTTAGTGACTTCAACTCTCTCTGTCCTTCTGTCTACATTCTTACAAGAACCATGGAATTCCTGAAAGCCTTAGTATAGAGAAACATTTGAGATCATGTAGAAATCCTCGGGAGAGACGATCGAACTAATTGTCCCTTAAGGTTGCTTCCAATTCTGTGATTCTAGAATTTATTTTTCAAATAAAGAAGTTGAGGCCCTGAGAAGCAAGTGATTTGAAAAATAATATATCAACAGTTAGTGCCAAGGCAGGATTGCATGACTGGTGAAGAAGCCTTTGGCATGCCCATGATCAAATCCATGAGCGTCCATGTCAGTCCGCAGTCAGAATTTGTATTCCTTCTGCCTCACTTTTAGACTTTCATTTCCTAGTCAGACTCTGTGACCTTTCAAGCTTTCAAGCTCTTGTTCTAAAAGGGCTCACTCACCTACTAGGGTGACATATGCCCCTGAAGAGGGTGGAGGTAAATATGCCAACACACAGCATGCTGCTCCCCCTTCATTGGCATGACTTCTGGGATCCTGGTGAAGTAATGGCTCACAAGACCCCCGTCCCACAGAAACCACCAGACACCCCTCAAAATACTAACATGGGAAACAATTTTCCAGCTGATAACTTTGCTGTAACCATAAATTTGGGAACAAGAAGAGAAACAATATGTATGTATGTATGTATTAATTTTTTTTGAGAAACAGTATTTAATTAAAACTGATTTGTTTTGGATACCAAGCCAAGAACTGAGGTGTCCCAGATTTTATATGTGCTCTGTCAGCCAGAGAGAGACCTGGGGAATTTGCAGTACTCTCTACTGCGGGGTAGATTGTAATTGGACAGGTGAATTCCTCCACCCTTCTCTGTTCCCTCCTTCAGAACTCAGCGGCTGCAGGAGACTCTGGAATGATGCATGTCTATTCACAGTGGGTAGACAGTTCCCATGTCTGTCTTAGTTCCTCTCATCAGAATTTATTTTTACCAAAAAAAGAGAGGCAGTGTGATTGCCAGCAGGCATTCCCTGAGATTAAGGACCCCGTGATGGCCCAGTTCTTTTTTCCCTTCCCACAGCACCTAGAATAAAGTCCTGTACCTCTTAGTCCCTCTGTGAGCACTGCTGCTAACTGACTTACCTTTCTGGCCAGCCCCCACTGCAGCACAAGCTTGTATCAGCAAGAGAAGGAGCAATTCTCCTCTCAGCTGCCCTGCCAAGCACTCAGGAGAATTTTGTCCTGGGGCTGCGACAGAGAGATCAAAGAAGAGACAGTACATTATACAATTTCTGAGCTCTATCGTCTAAGTATGTGTGAGTATATAGTAACTAGTAATGATTTATCCTAACACATCTTCATCTGAATTCTAGAACATCTTCTAAGCAATACTCCATCAATCCTCCAAGCAGTTTTTAACACAGATAGGAAAATGAACATGTTTTCTATGACTCATAAACAGTATGGATGCTCTTAATAAACCCAATTTTATAGAGATTGTGATGATGATTTCTCAGCCCTCGCTAAGTCAGAGAAATGAGTTCACTTTGGGGCAATCACTCGCTGAATGGGAAGTTGTGTGCAAATGCAAGAATGACAGTGGATCTGTCTGATACCCGGGGCCTCATAAACATTAATTATATGTTGAGTAATGTTTGACTCCATAGAAAATTTCTTCCTTATAGTTAAAAAAGTCTTTCTTATTTTTTAAAGAACAAGAACACTACATATAACTGTAAAAATAAAATATACACAAGTATATACAGGAAAAAGTGAAAGTCATTCTCATTATGATGTTCTTTCAGACTCCCTGGTAGTAATAACCGTTAACAACTTGGTATCCTTGCCAACGCTTTTTCCTACACATGTACATGTGTGTATTTATGAAATATAAAATATAAAAGTCTATATATTATTTATGAAATATAAAGGTCTGTATATCATTCTGTAACTCATTTTCATCCCTGAGTAATGCATGTTGTGGTATTATAAAATCTATAAATCTATAAAATCTATAAATCTAAGTTATGCTTTTTAATCCCCACATACCTTCTTTTTGGATGAAAAGATTTTTAACACATCTCCTACTGATGATCATTTATGTTGTTTCCAAATATTTTCATATTGCGAACAATGCTACAATGAATATTCTTATGAGCAGAAATGCTACAATAAACATTCCTGTGGCATTCTTCGCAATAAGAAAAGAATTGTTACAATTCTTTTTGGAGAAGGGAAGTGTGTTTTTAATGTAGGTTCAGGAAGAATTGCTTTCAAAGGGTAATGCCATGTATGTTAGGGTAAGTCCTAAATGCTTAAGTCCCTCATTTATTATTATTCACCAGATGACATACTGGCTTAATGGTTCTTCTTGGCTAAGATCCAGTCAAAGGCCAGCAGTCAGCTGTGGTTTGGCTAGGCAGTCCTGCTGATCTTGGTGGGACTCTCTCACATGTCTGGGGTTAGCTAGCTATCGTCTGGTCTGATAGCCTCAGTGTCTTTCTTTGAAGCTTATTCTGGACATGTTCTCTTGCGGCAAGACAGGTCAATGAGAGGGAGAAGCATTCCTTCAAGTCTCTTGTGTCGAGCTTGCTATTATCCCACTGGCCAAAGCAAGCTACATGGCTGAGAGTATGGGGTATGAGTGGGAGAGCGTTGGCAAAGGTATGAAAAATTAAGATCATTTTTGCAATCAATTTCTATACATATTTTAAAAGGTTACAGATACTGCCAAATTGCCCTCCCACACAATTTAATTTGTTTTTACCACAACAAATTGTATATAAGAGGGTTTGGCAACAAAATCCAGTCTCCCAGTGTGAAATATTAGGTACATAGCACAGGTTTACTTTAATGACCTTTGTCCCTTCCTTTTGATTTCTGCTATTATGTTCTAGGATAACTAAGTTTATTATAGTTATTGTTTTTTCTGTTGTATAGTTTTTGTAAAGACTGATGATGTTTACATTTTTTGTAACTAATTTTTAACTTTAATTAGAGCAACTTTAATAGTTTTTTTTTTGCCTTAGCCATAATTAAAAGGGAATTAATATGTACTGTTAATCTTTTCATAAAGTAGCTTCTATATTCCAAAGCATGTGTATTTTACACTACCTCTTAGTTTAATGAAATTTTGTTAATAACAAAAGTTTGCAAAACATGGGCACAGGTACTATATTTTCTGAGATCATTTACATCTAGCAATCTCTTTCTGTTGCTTTCATACATGAATAAGGTGAAGATAAACTATTGGGTCACATATTTCTCTTTCTTTATCTACTATCTTCTGGAATTGAATATTCCTATGGAGAGCTTTGAGATAGATGACTTCTTCCCCTCTCATTCATTTGACACATAATTATTGAGCTTCTACCATTGGACAGACACTATTCTAGGTACTGATTGTATAGAAATAAACAGCATACAAGCAAATATCTCTGCTCTCCTGGAGCTTAAATTCTAGTGGGAGGACATATGCAATAAGCAAAATGAATAAATAACTAATGATCTATATTGTATAGATAAATAAATATAATTTAACAAGAAAAGGAGGGATATGGAGTGCCAGAGTGAGGGTTACCTTTAAATGGGGCAGTCAGGAAAAGAATCCATGAGACGTTAACATTTGAAAGATATGAGTGAACAAGATTTACAAATGTTTGCATCAAGAACATTCCAGGCAGGGCAAACAGCAAGTGCAAAGGCCCTGAGGTGAACATATCTGGCATATATGAGGAACAATATGGAGGCCTGTTTAACCGGAACAAATGAAGTGAGGTGAAGAATAGAAGAGATGAGGTCAGAATGCTAATTGAGGTTAAGAGCAGATTGAGCCTTATCGATTATTTTAATAATTTGGCTTATATCACAATGAGAGGTGAAACACTGGATTGGTTTGAAGAGAGAAGTGACAAGGTCTGACTTTATGATTTAACCAAAATATTCTGGCTGCTTATAAGTGACTTTAAATTTGTTTTTGTTTGTCTTCTCATGGATACTCAGAGAAAACTTAAAATTTTTTTATCCTTGAAGTATAAAAACTTTTTCAGCATATGCATATTAGTTGTGGTGGTTTTATATTACTATTTTCTGTAACATACTACGTCCTTTGACTCACAAATTTGGTTCTTTCTTCATTTGGGGAAAGTTTTTTTCATAATACCTTTTAATGTTTTTTCAATTCCATTTACTATTTCATATTTCAGGGGCGCCCTTGACCTGTTTGTTGAAATGCTGGTGTCTGTCCTCCTGCTATCATTTTTGTTTAAATACTTCCTTATCTTTGCTTCCTGTTTGGTATACAATTTTCTCAAAACTATCCCCCACATATCAGAGTTATTTTTCTCTCATTTTCGTTCTTTCCTGCTTCATATTTATTTATCGTTTCTTAGCTGTCTGTGGTCTTCAATTTTTTTCATTACCTCTCCCTTTAAAATTTTTTATTGTATCATTTATTTTTCCTCTGACATCTTATTTCATCTTATTTCTTTATTTTCTGTCACAATGCAAAGTCTAAAAGTCTAATTTCTTGGAGTATGCTTATTCTAGAAAATTTTTAAGACTTGTTCCATTTTTTTATTTTTAATATTTTTCCTGCTTTAGTATTTTTGTATTGTTGATGAGCCTTTTGTATTTACGCTTCTCATTTTTGAAAGGGGTTGGTGCTGTCTAGGCCTTCTCATTGGTCCAGATGGATTGGGTAGATTCTATTTTGCTCCCTTCTGTTTTCACTTGGGTCCTCTTTGCACCCTCATCTTATAATGTGAGCTTGAGGCAAGGTGTTGATGGTATAACGTCACCTTCTGTTTCTGAGAGTTGGGAAAGAACAACTCTAGTTGCTGGAAAGAACACTTAGACCTACAAGGGACCTTGATTTTATGTTTCTGTTTCTTTCTCCACAGTTATTATTTTTTTGGAAAGGGGGTGTGTAGTATAAGACTGAATCTTCTTTCCACATGAGGTAGAATGGTTCTGTCGTTTTAAACACACACAACACTTAGGAGGCTTGTTATATTTAGAGTGGAAAATTATGTCAGGAACAAAGTCAACAAAAGGAAACAAACCGCAAAAAGTAGCAGGAAAGAGAGCCAGTTAGGTGCAGCCCCGAGACCAGCAGTTCTGTGGGCCATGGTTACATGCAGCCCTGCGTGGGAGTCTGTCTGTGCGTCTGTCTGTGCGTCCATCCTGCACACCAAGCTGGGGGTGCACTACATGCATCCGGCTCCTGCTCTACCCTGGAACACCTGCACATGTCCTCAGGTAGCTCCACCCGAACTTTAACAGGACAAAAGGAGATCATTCCATAGGCTGAAAACAAAAACGAGAACCAAAATGACACTGTTTCTTTTCCCCAAATGAAATCAACAATGAAAGTTCCTGTGTGATTCCAAAATTTCCAGAGTAGAAGTGGAGCGATCTGAAATGTCAAAGACCCCATTATTTTGAATAATGCATACCTCAAATTTGAAGAAAGCATACCTCAAAATATTCTAATTCCAAACGAGAACAACAAAATACTGCCTTATCTACCAGTACCAATGCCAAGGGTCCTGGGAGGGCGGCAGGGAGGGCTCCGGCCCTGTTCCTGCAGCTCTGCCCGTCCTAGGAGCTGCCCTTACCAAGGACAAGTCTCTGATGGGAATTACAAGCTGAGCTCAGAGTGGGGAAGCACTTCCGGAACAAGGCTTTGTTGCAGGTGGTTTTGTTCAGGTGTGACTTCTTTCTTTAAGGAGTTTTAAGGCCACCTGTGTTTCTGTGTTTTCAGTGCTAAGGTGAAGTCCAATCGCAGGGCCTTCTATCCACTGAGACACCATGCTTCCAGCGTAGGTGAGAGACAGTGTCTCCTTTTGGCATCACAGAATTAATATAAAGTAAAAAAAGCGGTCCTGGTAGAGTAGACAGTTACACAGGAGCTGGAGGCAAGGACGGTGATAAATAGGTTACATGTTAGCAGCCCCCGGGGGCACAACATCCTGACTTTGTGGCTTCCAATGCCCTGGGGCTAACAGACCAAGAGTCACTGATGCAGAGCTTGCCTCTCCCCTTACACCTCTGCTCTGGGTAACCCCTAGACTCATTATAATGCATTTGCATGGCAGTTTTAGCTCCCCCACCATGGGGGAAGGCTGCCATGAAGATTCCCATAGAAACCTTGTAGGGTCAAACACTCCCCCTCCCAACCTGCGGGAGGAGTCCCCCAAATGATTGGAAGCAGCCACTTTTAGAGACCACCCTGTCCATGACCCCAGACTGCCCCCCATAAAAAGAAAGCAGCCACTTTTAGAGACCACCCTGTCCATGACCCAAGACTCCCCCCCCATAAAAAGAAAGTACCCCTGTAGCCTCAGGGGAATTGCCCCCTCTGGGCCTGCCCACTCTCTCTTTTTGAGAGAGTACTGTCCTTAAGACACTGCTTTGTGCTTGCTACCTTTCTTCTGGCTGTCTTTCGCTGAGCGTGGACCCTCATGTAAGTCTTTCGTGGGGAATCCAAGAACTGAAACCTCCCACACAGCACAGGTTTTCCTAGTGGTAATAGTCCCAGTGGCTCGTTTGGGACGTTCTTCTCCCTGCCAGCTGCTGGCTCTGGTCCACACTCAGGGCAATGACCATGCTTGTGCTGTCTTCTGTCTTGACCTGCCTCTCTCTGGCTGCTCTGACTGGTCACCGTTCTCATGCTCTGTGAGCAAAGAGGCTGACACCGACGCATGTGTTACCAGCTTGTGCAGAGGACTCACTCCGCATTGTTCACCCGGTCGTGGATGGCAGCAGGGACTGGCACCATGTAAGTCCCGTTTGGTGTTACAGTTTTTATGGGCAACTGGTGCGGCCCTGGAGGCACCGGTTGTACTATGGTGACGTCTGAGTGATCCGGCCAGCAGTGCCTAGTGTGGCATGGCTAATTGCAAGAATAGGTTCTACCTGCACCTTTGCTTCTCTGTAATCTCCATTCTCTTGCAGCTGTGCCTTAGGAGGGGTCAGCACGGCCTCCTGAGTGACCACTGCTTGGCTGGCGACAATGTATGTGTTCGCTGGGGCCAGGCTGGCCCTGCTGGTGATAGACACCGCTGGGATTTGATGGATGATGTGCACTCTCGGCACGACAAGCTGCTGGGAGGTCGAGGTGGTCATGGGACTGTGTCCGTGTGGGTGACAGGCCTGATGGCTGGTGGCAGCTGCTGCTGCATGGTGATTAAAATGGGCCAGCTAGACAGCCTGGTGTGCTCTGGGCAGACAGGGCCTCCTGGATGACCGCCAGTTTGGACTGTGAGGTGCCAGGCTCAGGCTCCGGGGGGCCGGTGAACCTTCCCTCGACAGGCTCTTGGGAGTCTGGGCACTGCTGCAGTGAGCAGACAGCACTCCAGTGTGATTGGGAGAGGCGAGGGCACTTCTAGATGAGAGAGGTCCCAGGGGGGTTTTGAAGCAAGGCCATGCCCCTAGGCCATCTTTTCCTGGAAGCCTGCTCTATGAATTTGCTTTCACAGGTAGATCTGTCCTCCGGAATAAGCCTTTGCCTGGTTCTTCCTGGGAACCTGGTATTTTGATGAAATAACGATTCAGAGAGATAGTAGCAAATTGAATTCTGCCACTCCTTGTCCACAGTCCTGTAGTATGGATAATTTTTAGTGATGTATAAATTCTATTTAGGGTGAGTTGTTTATCAGGAACCATTGTAATTGCTTGTACGATCAACTGTGCATAGGAATAAGGTGGCTTTGAGTCCTCTTCTGGGCTCTCTCCACCGGAAGCTTCCTTTTCATTTTCTGACTACAAGTTGTTGGCCCTTCGATTGAGGTCAGCTGGTATCACACAGCCCATTTTGAACCCATCAAGGTCTGTTCCCTGGGGGCTGGATGGGCAGGCGTCTCCTGCACTGACGCCTTCCGTAGGGGAGGGAGGGGTACTGATGAAGCGGGCCACGGTGTCTGGAATGTCGATCGTCAGGGGCGACACGTGGGCCTGCGTGGCCTCACTCCGGAGCCTCCTGCTACTCCATTTTCTCACGGGACGGGGCAGTGACCGTGATCTTGATGACTGTGCCTGGGAACCGGAACGAGCATGCGCGGCAGCTGCGGCGGCCGCTGACGCCCGTGGAGCACGCCGCCGCCCGTGGTTCTTGCTGCGGCAGCGCGATGGGCTGGGCCGTGAGGCTGTGGTGGCGGCGCGGTGACATGTAGCTTGGGTGGCCCTGCAACAGGCGGCCCCGATGATCGCCAAGCGCTTCTTCATCAGGTACTCGAACTCGTGGCCCTGGAGCGCGCCGGGTCCCGGGAGTGGGGTGGACCCGCCACGGGCCTGCGAGTGTCCCGCAGCCTTCCGTGGCAGCAGTGGAGCTGAGGGCCGCGTGAGGCCTCCTGATGAGCGACAGCTGGAGGCTCTCCATAGGATGGATGGATGGATGGATGGATGGATTGATTGATTCAGACTTATTTATTTAAAGATTTAGTTATTTATTTTGGAGAGAAAGGAGAGCGGAGAGGGAGGGTGGGGGTGGGGAGTCTGAAGCCGACCCCCGCGCTGAGTGCGGAGCCAGGTGGGCTGGAAGCCAGGAGTCCGAGGCTTGGCCAGCTGCGCCCCCCAGGCACCCCTCCCCATAGCTGTTGTACAGGACATGCTGGGGGGATTGCTCTCTGGTGAAGGGCACTTGGGGTTTGAGAATGCTTTTCTGCCTCAGGGGGAGTGCCTGTGTTGGGTGCGTTTGGTGGTCCTCTGGCTTCCAGGAATCACTCTAATCTGAGGCAGTGGAGAACAGTGTTTAGAACATTCTGTTTTTCCGCCCCTGTACCATTGAGTTGAGTTTGTTCTAAGTTGGGGGTGTCAGTGGAGGTTTCATGAATTTCTTTTCTCTGCCTAAGCTGCCGTCTTCTCCAGTTGTTGGGAGAAGTCATCACTATGTTAGAGTTCTGGGAGCCCTAATTGTTCTGTTTCTGGAAGGAACTTTTAAAGGATTGCTTGAGTGAAGCTTCCTTTACTTGTTTCACAACCGATGATATGTTCTTTATTCTTTTTTTTTTGGAGGATAGTGTCACATGTTATATGTTTTAGGTCTCTCTGCCATCTCTTCCTCTAAACGTTGCTTGTGTGTGTTTAATCTCCTTGAAAAGTTCTCATAAAACTTGCTGTTGTGGCTAGTTTAAAAACCCTTCACTATTCTAGTCCTCATTATGTCTGTCCTACTCATATGACACCTATCCGAGGAAGTGAAATTGTGTGTGGTCATGGTTAAGATCTTTCAGGGATTTCTCCAGGCAGCTTGTATCATTTCTTTTAAAAATATATTTTCCTCTTTGACCCAGAATATACTGAAAAGTAATTTTGTAGAAGACTCATTTCCGTCTTTTCGAATTTGTTCAATTAAAAAAATCATTTTTCCCCTCTGATAAAAAACAAGGAACCTGGCTGGGGATGTCTAGCAAGTAGTGTCTTGAAGTGTATGAATTTGTTTTTTTGGGCTGCTGGTAACAAATTGCCACAAACCAAGTAGCCTGAAACAACAGGAATTTATTCTCACAATCCTGGAGATTAGAAATCCAAAGTTAAGTGTCAGCAGGGCCATCCTCTCTCTGAGGACACTAGCGAAGAATCTGCTGTTGACTCTTCCCAGCTTCAGGCAATCCTTGGCACTCCTTGGACCTGCAGCTGCTTCATTTAATCTTGTCATTACATGGTCATCTTCCCTGTTTGTTTCTCTGTGTGTCCTCTCCTCTTATAAGGTCCTTATTATGCCATTGTAACCTATGATCTCCTTTTTACTGAACTAATTGCACCTGCAAAGATCCTATTTCCAGAAAAGGTCACGTTCTGAGGTTCTGGGTGGACATGAATTTTGAGGCTATACTATTCAGTCTAGTAAGTAGGGGTTGGGGCAGGTAGTGTATAGAGCCTGAACCCCTCAGGACTAAGAAGCACGTAAGTGTTGTTATTTGAATAGTGTACTAGTGAAGGAAGATTAGAAATCACGGTTTGTCCTCTCTGTATGCTCAAATACCCAGTGTGCCTTCAAAGCTTGTTTAGGGGGTGTCTCCAGGTATGGGGTATAATTAGTATCAGTGAGGGAAGGATAAAGAGGAGTGCTATAAGAGAAAAGATGACCTGGTTTCACAATGAGCCCATTTGTTTCTTCGAGTATAAAAGTGGAAGCTTAGAGCCTGATCCAGAAAAGGATCTGCAAAGCGGGAGCTGCTCTGGTAGCAAATATACACGGAAACCGAAGTGGTTGGTTATTGGTTTGCATAATGGCTTTCCAAGTACCTCAGGTTGAAGCAGCTTCTCTTCAACCACAGCCTCAGGTCAAGAGCTGTGTTTGTCTTTCCTCCAGCAGAGGAAGCCTTGTCTGCAGCTCATTCATGGACCTCACTTGGGAGGAGGGGAAAGGTATTTACTCTATTGTCTCATTTACATACATAGTTGATTAGATTTGAAAAATAAAGTATAATGTGGGCTAGTTGAGAGTAAGAATTATTTATTTATTTATTTATTTATTTATTTATTTATTTATTTATTTATTTATTTTTCTTAGAGAGAGAGAATCTTATGCAGGCTCCACTTCCAGCACTGAGCCTGATGCAGGGCTGGATCTCACAATCCTGAGATCATGACCTGAGCTTAAATCAGCAGTTGGACACTTAACCAATTGAGCCATCCAGGTGTCCCGAGAATAAGAACTTGTTAGTCACTTGAATTTTAGAAGCTTCCTAATGAAGAAATAATTCAGGCATTAAAAACTTTGTCTATTTCAGTTACCTTTTATTATTTGCCTGAGACTTGACCATAAAGATATGATAAATCTAAGGAAGAACAGGGTTATGTTCAGGCACCAAACGGGTTATTTCAGTTTCTTCAGGCAGAGAAACGTGTTTCTGAACCAAGTCTCAACTGGTGGGACTCCTTCCTTGCTTGCATTTCGTAAGTAGAGAGAAAAGTGAAAGTCCAACCAAACACTCTCAGTTGCCAAGGAAACACAGTGTTTTCTGCTGAGTGGAAGAGAAATGTGAACTCTCCAGTCTTGTTGACTCACTGTAAGTTGATACCAGTGATCCCGAGTAGAGTAAATGGTTTGTCAAACAAGAGTTCTGTTGTCTTTTGCATAGATGGGAAATTTATACATGGTAAAAATCCAGTACTAACTGATTATTTGAGAGTGTGCTATTGTAATAATAAGGTAGTTTTACTCTGTATGCCCTCCGCTCCCCACTGCTTAAATGAACGTCTACACAGTACAGAATATGTATGGCTATAGAGTCAACTCAGACTAGTGCAGTTCCAAACCACACAGTTTGAGTCTTATATTTTGAGGTTCTGAGCAGGTAATAGTTTAGAGGCATGCTTATAACTATGGCCCCCTATAGATGAGCCTCTTCTAATTGGCTTCACATGGTCTGCAAAGATAGCTCTGTTTGCCATTCTCATGTGATAAGAAGACATCTCTCGGCTGTGTGAACAGAAGTAAGCAAGAGAGTGCCTACTTATCCTTGATTCTAAGTATCTAAGTATCAGGAACAGGGCTTGGATCGAGCATGGGCATCATATAAAATCACAGTGTCTCTCACCTCTTCAGATATGGAGCAGTATGAAGCCTCTGCTGAGGGAAAGATGATCACACCATGACTGCATTTTCATTAAGCTTTGATTTGGCAACAGGTGATTAGGCAAGAGTCATTAGAGGACATTGCAAGTTTGTAAAATATTGAGATTCTTCTTTAAATAATGAAAAAAAAAACCCTTCAGGAAGTATTAGAAAAGCTTTCTTTAATGTCCGTCTGGCCTCTGGTGTAGTGCTGAGTACATGTTAGCGTTCCATAAATAGTTATCCAATGATTGATTAGCTTTGCAACTATTACACTGTAGAAAGTCATTAGGAATGAATGGTTGTTGAGAAAGGAGATAAAGATTAACAGAAGAATGAAAATAATTCAAATAGAAATGAAGTCTATGCTTTAGATGAATTAACATGGAAGTTCTTATACATGTCTTTAAAAAATATGGTGATATTTTCAAATGTTCAGGACTCCTAATTACCTTTATGGATATGAATGGTTAGAAAGCTTGTTGCACTATTGATCATCAGCACGGATTTGATTGATTTCCCTGGATAGTCTCTTATTTTCCTTATTGATCTAAATAGCCTCTGGAAGCTGAGCTCACCAGACAGAGAAGAACCTAGATTTAGGGACCCTTTCTCTATGGATCATTTGGTGTCTTTTGACTCTAAGGGTGTAGGAAGGAAGAAAGTAAGAATATGATAAAATTTTGGTGTCCTGTTTGTCCATGTCTGCATCAGCTTCCTCATGAAGCCTCAAAGCCTCTTCATTACAGTGTTTTATTCCAACCCCCATTACCGCTTTTTTTTTTTAAGATTTTATTTATTTATTTATTTGACAGAAAGAGAGAGAGGCAGCAAGAGAGGAACACAAGCAGGGGGAGTGGGAGAGAGAGAAGCAGGCTTCCCCCTCAGAAGGGAGCCGGATGTGGTGCTTGATCCCAGAATGCTGGGATCATGACCTGAGCCGAAGGCAGACGTTTAATGACTGAGCCACCCAGGCGCCCCCATCACTGCTTTTCTAAAATTGTCAGTTTACAGAATGACCCAGCAACCATATCAATACTGCCTAGGTCTTAGTGAGTATTTCAAGCAAAGCTTTGGAGGTCAATCTACAATGATATTAAATTGTAATTAATTGCAAACCTAGGGTCTTCTAGTTTATAATGTTATTGTTGACAGGATTCTGAATATGTTAATTTCAAAACAGATATGATCCTGTTTATTATATATGTGCTCACTTTGGGGAACAGAAAGCCTCCATTTAGAAGTAGAAGTAGAAAGGAAAACCTTTATGCTGCTGAGTTAAACTGGAAAATCAGTAGTGATTATAATCCTGTTTGATTTTTATTTGACTTATCTTCTGGAATTTCAGTGTGTGTTAACATTTAAGCTAATGTATTATAAAATACATTTAGATAATGTATTTTAGTAAAGACTAAAGAGGGATGGAGGAATGATGTGGTGAAATGAATGGCTGGTACGTGAGGGAGGGAATTGTGCTGATGTTGTAGACCTGACACTGGAAGGGCAAAGAACATTCGCACTTGTCTAGTACTTCTCTGTTCCAGGCTCCGTGCAGGTGCTTTAAATAGAACATAGCATTTAATGCTTAGAACAACTCTTTTAAGTTTTAAGTTAACATTATTATGAGGTTGAACCAAATGAAATTGCCATTTTTGTAGGTAAAAAATGATTGCATATTGGTAATTTCAAATGGTTCAGCCTAATATTCTGTTTTTATGGAGTGAAAAAGCTGATATCTAGAGGGATTAAGTAGTTTTCTCAAATCATACAGTTTAAAACCCAGGTATTATGACTCTCAAACCATTCTTACTTCACGGTACTGGGCTGCCGTCCAAAGAGGTTTTGTCATTACGTCTCTGTTGATGGTGGAGAAACCATTTAATAATTCTGCACCATGTTTTTCATACCCAGTGTTCTATTAATACCATCTACTATTTGATAACTTGTTAACATATTCCTGTTTTTAGTCCAGGAATGTGGCCAAAAGATACAACATCAACCAAGATGGAAAACATGTAACTTTCATTGAAATAAACTGTTATCTTTATAGTTTCTACCCTAAAATCTCTTAAATTTCTTATAATTTGGAAACGTTATCTTTTACTACAGAAAAAGAATTTCATAGCTTAGAAATATTTTGCATTTAGCAGCTGAAAAGATTAAAACTGTGTAAATGTTATTGACTGACTTCTTAGGCGTGGCTTACATGTTTGTTCAAAGAAGGAGAGCGCCTTTATAGGAATGTTTGGGATATTTATTAACTGGGCTTCTAGGGCACTTGGTACAGCATTGTTTATACATAGTAAATACTCAGTGAATATTAAATGAATAACAGAATATAGAAAGGAAAGGAAAGAGAGAACGAGAGATTAAAAAAACTCTTACTATGAACTCTGCAGAATTACTAGTATTAGAATGTGTTTCTAGACCTGTGTATTTCTAAAGATTATCTGAAGAGTATAGTAATAATAATTGTTGGGATAAGGTAATTTGTTTGACTTGAATATATGTGTGTAAGGTCCAAACATATATTTCTTCTTTTTCTCTTCAGTTGTGCCTAAAGAACATATGTGCTGGGAACTATAGTAGATGCCAGTGAAACAATGCCAGCAAACCAGACACATTCTAGCCCGTATCCCCACTCACAGTGTACCCTGGCACTCCACAAAGTCTCTGCTTGGTAAATGGATTTCATGGAAATTTGAGTAGGTTCTTTGAGCATAGCTTAAGGAGGATAAAAGGAGGACAGTTGTCATTTGGGTTATAGTTAAGGAACAGTAACAGGAATAGGAAATTATTTGGAAGTTTTGGGGACATGGAGCCAGTGTTTAGCTGATGAAAATCACGATGCTTACATGCCCAGCTCCCTCTGCCTGGAAGTGGGGACTGCCAGATTAGAGGAGTATGTGTTACAAGAGCGGAGATACTTGCAGGACAGCAGACCTGAGCTTAGGTATGGATCACCAGCCATTTGGTTCTCCAACCCCACTAATCCCGGGAGTTTCTGCCGACCAGTATTTGCCTGATTTTCAGAAGAATATTCTGTAGTGAACTGAAAAGTTTAGCACAGGTGGTAAATTCTACTTACTTACTATTTAATCATATATATATGCATTTATACATATACAGGGAGAGAGAGCGAGAGGCTTCTCATGGCATGAAAGAGTTGGTGCACTCATAAAGGTGAGCAATTAAAAAAAATTATTTGAGAGAGAGAGACAGAGCTCATGTGAGCATGGGGAGGGGCAGAAGGAGAGGGAGAGAGAGAATCTCAAGCAGACTCCCCACTGAGCATGGTGCCCAGACACAGGAGATCATGACCCTCTGAGCTGAAATCAAGAGCTGGGGGGCACCTGGGTGGCTCAGTTGTTAAGCGGCTGCCTTCGACTCAGGGCCTGATCCCCAAGGGTCCTGGGATCGAGCCCCACATCGGGCTCCCTGCTTTGCTAGGGGCTTGCTTCTTCCTCTTCCACTCCCCCTGCTTGTGTTCCCTCTCTAGCTAGCTGTCTCTCTCTGTCAAATAAATAAATAAAATCTTTGAAAAAAAAATGAAATCAAGAATTGGACGCTTAACTGAGTGAGCCACCCAGGCACCCCAAGGTGAGCAATTTTCTGCTCAGTAAATAAGCTACTACTCACCAAGAATATAACATTGTTTATTGCAATTTAATAATGACAAATTTAATACAGAAGTGATTATTAACAAGTCCTGTATCTCTAATTAGAAGGATTTGGGTTATAACAAAGTCTGGGAATACAAACCTGAGCATATTATCCAATATTTGACAGTTACCGAAGAACACATGAGTGATGAGTTTGTGAACTGGACTGGAGATTACATTATGTTGTGCAGTTAGAACCAGAGCCTCCATCAAGGCAAAGGCCAGCGTCTGGGATGTGATCCAGGATATTCCTGAGTAATGGCAGGCAGCAAGTCAACACTGTCCATATGGTATCAGAGCCCATGCTCAATATAAATCCACGTCCTGGTTCGGCCATTTTTTAAAGATCTCCATTGAGCAAGGCTTGTACAATTCACTATATAAGTGACACCTGAAGATTCGGCTTCAGGGCTATAAAGGTCAGTAACAGCAATTATATGTTTATGTGGGTGTACCCACATGTGCCTTCAGACACAACCAGAGAATAACATCAAGTTGACTTGTTTAAATTAAATTTTCAAATACTATACCTATTAATGATTTATCTCGGATGTGCTTTTATGAGGTTTCACTGCCCTTGAAATAGTATTCTTAAAAGATCTATAATTATGGTTTATGAAGTGTAAGACTAGATTCACTTAGCTCTATTTTGTTCTGTTACCTAGGCAGAGTTTGGTAGTGGACTGTTGCATAAAATAATACCTCAATGGAGGATGTCCCACTGAGGGGGGTGTCAGTGGGGGCTTACTGTGGGGAAGCCAAGGGTCTAAGTTAGGGTGGAAAAGCATGAATTTTGGGGGTGCTGATGCAGCCAGGCAGAACTCTCAAAGTGACAGTCCCTTGCCCCCACACATGGTCCTCTTCATCATCTTCATACTGCAGTCCAGAAGTCAGAGGAGAAGAGTTTTGCTGTCTGAGCTTGAGCCTGTTCAGATTCTGGTTCGGCTCCTCCTCTGGGATATGACTTGGACCAGTGTGAACGGATGGGGCTGGGGAGTGTATGTGCTGGTGGAGATATCAGTTAGTTTATGATTGCCAGATTTAGCAAATAAAAATACAGAACACCCAATTCAATTTGAATGTCAGAGAAACAATGAATACTTGAGCCACCTGTATTTTTTTTTAATTAACATATAATGTATTATTTGTTTCTGGGGTGCAGATCTGTGATTCATCAGTCTTACACAACATATGGTGCTCATCACAACACATACCCTCTGCAATGTCCCTCACCCCACCACCCCATTCCCCCCACCCTCCTCCACTCCAGCCACCCTCAGTTTGTTTCCTGAGATTAAGAATCTCTTATGGTCTGTCTCCCTCTATGGTTTCTTCTTGTTTCATTTTTTCCTCTCTTTCCCTGTGATCTTCTGCCTTGTGTCTTAAATTTTGCAAATCAGTGAGATCATAGAATTGTCTCTCTGACTGACTTATTTCACTTAGCGTAATACCTTCTAGTTCCATCCATGTCATTACAAACGGTAAGATTTCATTTTTTAATGGCTGAGTAGTATTCCATTATATATATATATAGCACATCTTCTTTATCCATTCATTTTGTCGATGGAAATCTGAGCTCTTTCCATAGTTTGGCTATTGTGGACATTGCTGCTATAAACATTGGGGTGCAGGTGCCCCTTCGAATCACTACATTTGTATCTTTGGGGTAAATACCCAGTAGTGCATTTGCTGGGCCATAGGGTAGTTCTATTTTCAACTTTTTGAAGAACCTCCATACTGTATTTTATCTGGCAACCCTTATTTAGTTAGACCTTTATTGGCGGAAGCTGCCACTTAAAGCCTTCTGGGTTTTGCTATGGACATTTGTTGATGTTGGTGGTGGTTGTTGTTGTTGTTGTTTTTGCACAGTGATGTTTGATTGGCCCCTTTAGATAATCAGATGTAAAGGAAAGGGGAATATGAACCAGCACTCTGGGCACAGAGTTTCATTGGAATTTTTTTATGGCTTGCCAAAAGCCACTTCTCTCAAGACCCGTGGTAAGCAGAGAAGGTGGCAGAGTAGGAAGTGGGCATGTTTACGCTGACCTCGGCGTCTCCCTTGAGAAAAAGAATTAGGATTCTTCAATGTCTCTTATCAGACATTTCTATATAACTAAAGCCTGCCTGAATAATGGGTTAGATGGTCCTGTCAGACACCCTCTTGCAGACAGATGCCCAATATCTCAGAAGGGAACTATCATAAGGGCAGAGGGGCTGAAATGGTGGCCTGGAACACCTGCAGAAATTTTGCCTAGTATGTGCCACAGGCTGAAACTCCGTCATCTAGTTTTCTTGGCAAAGTGTGTGCTGTGGCAATAACACTGAATACGGAAGGAGGAATCCTGTGAGGCCAAGGTGTTTGGGTTTTTTGCAAATGCCACGTCAGAGAGAGTAAAACCATGCAAATACTCCTGTAGTGTTGGGGTCAGCCGTTCTAACCTCACAAGAACCAACAGAAGGTGCAGGGTTAGCAAAACAGCTTGGTGAGCTCAGGTTTCACATAGCATCTACCAGGCCTCATTTCATGCCTCCTTCTGTACTCACTTCCCTTGTTGAGTCCTACTCATTTGCCTGATTTCCTTTTCCCCCAAGTGTGAATTCTTTGAGAAGCTCATCTCCTTTTGCATTTAGAGTCATTTGTTTCAGTAGAACAGACAAACAAGGCGGAATGCTATACTAGTTCTTTGCCCTGGAGGATAATTGGCCCTAGCATACAAATAAAGACTAGGGAGGGGAAAATGGGGGCTGGGGGAAGTGCATGGTGGTGGGGAGGTACCCTGAACTTAGCCTCACGCTCTGCATTTAAAGTGACTAGCGTCTGGCACATCGGCACAGTCAGTCAATATTAGTTTCCTTCCACCTGTCTGTTAACAGCTGTGCTGGAACCAGCTAGCTAGCTTTATACTCAGAGAGGAGAGGTCAGGAAGAAGGAGGTAGTAGAGGAAATTTTCTTTTCTTCGCTTCCGAGGGAATTATCAGTGTCATCCTGGGCAGAAAGGGTAGAACCTGTCAGGCAAATGTGATATTAGACGTGAGGTGCTAACTGCCTGGTGACTTTAGTCAGATTTAAAAAATCCTGGGAACTGATGTTTTTCCTTCAAAGGGACAAGAAATTTGAACTAAATCAGTGGTTTGTAATCCTGCGTACATGTGAAGATCACCTGGCAAGTATCCAGAAAAATACAGTGCTCACATCAAGATGACTATATAATTTATTATCCAAATTAGCAACCTTAAAGCCTAGAAGAAAGACCTGGAAATAATTAAAAGGTGTCAAATGGGACTTTCCCCAGGGACTCTGGAATGTATTTTCTACCTACACATTCCTAGAAATTCTGACTTCATGGGTCGGGGGTTGGGTGATTCCAGTGAGCGATTTGCTTGTGAATCGCTGCAGTCTTACTGAAGACTTTTGCACTGTGTCTAATAGAGCCTCAGGTCTTCCGGACCCCGGAGCCAGTAGCTGACTGTGGATGAGTTTCTAAATTCTGTGTGTTTTGTCCTTAGTAGGCATTATCCACTGTGTTTTCTGAGCTCTCTTACCACCCTCTCTCTTTCCTTCCCGTGACTATATAAACCAGAATGGGGCAGGATAAGAGGAAGATTCTTGAGGCCCGTTTTACTTGTTTCTTTATGAGAAACTTCATTCTAAAGCAGTCTCTCCAGAACCTACTCCAGAGAAAGTAGATTAAAAAATGACTGTGCTCTCTGGGAAGAATGTGTTTACTCATTCCTGAATTCAGGTCATATTAGTGAGCAAAGATTAATGGTATATCCAATTAAGGGGAGCACTAGAATGGCACGTGCAATACTGCTCTGGCAGTCACTGGCCGCAGCAGCTCAGCATCCCCAGCTTGCCCGGCGAAGGCACTGAGCAGTCTCTTTCAAAGAGAGAAAAATTACACGAATTACTTAACTGGACTCAATCTGGTCATGCATATATCTTATATCGTTCTTTATTGTTTAAAAAAACTCTAAAAATGATGTGCCAATCAGGGTATCTGTGCCATGTCTGTGTCTCTGAAGGGGTGCTTCTTGGTCATCCACGTGTCATACTGTGCGATGCCTCTTATCCACTCCCAAGTTATTGGATAAGGGTAGGCTAGTGAACTTGGAGCAGCCATAGGCGCAACCAAAAAGATGACTGAGCTAAATCAATTTCCTTTCTTTAGAATGTCACCTGAGAGAGGGAGGGCAGTTAACAGGTAGATGGGGGGCAGAGCTTAAGAGTTGGAAGGTAAGACAATGATGGGCCACTTGTAACCCAATAGTATGAGAGATCAGAAACTAAGAGAAAGCAGATGGGTGCAGTGTTGCTGGAAGTGTGGTATGAGCATCAGTACTGGTCTGTATGCTGTTATTTACCACTCTTTGATAAACAAAAGGAAAAAGAGGAAGCTAAACTTTTATACTATAAAGCAATTTAACATTACAGTGGCATCCAAACGTATGATTTTCTGTTTTATAAAAGTAATGGTCTCTGATGGACTGGGGAGTGGTAGGGGGAAATACTCCTGGACCACAGATAGTTTGAGATGCACTGTATTAGAAGTAGTGGATCATGATATAGGAAGAAGGAACCGTCTGGAGAAGTGCAGAGTCATACCAATGGCTGAGTTTTAATGAAGATTCATGAGTAGCTTTTGCTGAAGCCTTTGGAGCTGCCTTGAGTCCCAAACCATCCCATCATCTTATCGTATCTTTTCTGGGGTCTGGTTTATGGGATTTCTGATATTTAAGTGTTTTTCTGTTCCTTGCAACCACAAAACCAAAGAACGTAAATGAAAATAAAGGGCAACATTAAGGACACATCTACAGAATTCTGTTGGGTGTCCAACTTATTATGTAGTAGGGTTGAAGAATGTCTTTAGATTTTTTGCTTCCTGCAAATGGAGTTGTTATACTGTTTTAAATTAGAAATGCAGGATTTAATTTATTGATTTAATGACAGAAGTGTTTTGTGTATGGATTGGTGGGCTCAAGAGGAAGCAGGGAGGAGCTTATATGGCCCATGAGAGAGAAATTAATCATAAGAAAGGAGGCTGGCACCGTCATTCAGAGCATAACATGAGTTTGTACTTGATTCTACCCTGACACTGACCTATGTTTCCTGGATACTATTGTAAAACTGAACAAAACATATCCTCCAATGATTCTGTTGAGAATCTTTTTCTCTTTGTTTGCCAATGGAAGAATGGGGTGCATAGAAGCCTGGGAATTTTTCTCCTGATCAGGGACACAAATACAGGGGCTGTTGAGGAGCTCAAGGGAGTTGTGGTGGAGAGATCTGATGCTACAGTGTTATTGGGATTAAGAGCGGGTCAATCCCAAGTGTGGGAAGCCTGCACAGAAAGTGGGCTGTGGGTCTGATCAGCAATCTGGTGCGGTGGTTTGGAAAGATTCACATGGTGGAGGTGAGTGATTGTGGAGTACAATTTAGAAAGGTAACAAATGCAACATCAGATGGTTGGGGATGCCGGAGACATAAGTAGCAGCACAAATTACAGCTGAAGCAATTCTATACCCCTCCCCACCCTTTTCAAGGAGAAAACCGGAGATAGTTATAAAGACCTGAGTAGGAAGAAGGGCTGAAATCCTAGTGTGTCACAGGCAGTGCTCTTGACTGTTCGATCCAGATGGTGCTGTATAACCCAGGAGCCAGCTGAGTCACGTCTGTGACTTGTTTAGGGCCCAGTGGGATATATAGACTCAACCAGAAAGAAAGGAGTCTGGGAAATCTTAGCAGGGAGATAAAGTTAAGAACATAAATTGGGGCATCAAAAATTGAGGACCGGAGATGCTAGACTTCGGTGCCTGGAATGTATACTGTAGGCCATGAAGAGCCATGGAAGATGACTACAAAGGAAATAATATCATGGAAAGACAATTACAAATACAGATTTAGGTTGATCCTAGAGGGTGTGCAGGAGGGTTTATGCAAGGGGACGTAGCATGAAGTCTTGTAGGACTAATGGAAGCCTTGACCGGGAGTGCCGCAGATGGAATCCTAGGGCTTGACGTGAGAGACATTAAAAAAACAAATATTAGTAAGATTGGGGATCTATTACTTGTTGGGTTGGGTAACTTAGTCACTTTAATCTCTTGTATTCACTCATTGTTATCCACAACATATGTTAAGCTACAATCTGATAAATCATTATAGTGAGTTAAATAGACCTCAACACATTCTTCAAGAGTTCCTCATGCACATAGGCAAGCACATAAAAATACGCACTGAACCAATGCTGTAAAATCTCATTGATTTTTAAAAAATAATGATTGAGAAGAGTCAGATCAAAACAGTAGACATTCTGAATTACAAAACATTTTCAAAGAAATGCAGTTTTATTACTTTCAGTTTTATATGGAAGTAGGTACTTTAGGTTAACATTATATAGAAGAGGTTTTGTTTTAATTAATAGCTAACATTTTTATCATTAATATTATTCTTCATATACAGTGTTCTTCTAAGTAGTAATTTTAATCATAGTTTGGTGAACACTAAATTTGTTCAATCCATTAAAGACAGTTCTAGATAAATTTGGTCTGAACTAAAGAGGGTCCTTAAAAATACATAATTATATTTTATGCAAGTGTAAAATAACTTAGGGATACAGAGTATAATATAGAATTGTGGGAATAGGATATAAATATTCTAATAGTCTACCAAACAATCTGGGCGGTGATCTTGAGGAGGAAGAATTAAAGGAGTTATTTTTGGGAAGAAGAAAGGGGGGGTAAACAGAAGGGAGAATGAACCATGAGAGATTATGGACTCTGGGAAACAAACTGAGGGCTTTAGAGGGGAGGGGGGTGGGGAATGGGATAGGCCGGTGGTGGGTATTAAGGAGGGCACGTATTGCATGGTGCACTGGGTGTTATACGCAAGTAATGAATCATGGAACTTTACATCAAAAACTAGGGATGTACTGTATGGTGACTAACAATATAATAAAAAAATTATTATTAAAAAAAGGACTTATTTTTGTAACAGGAGAAGCAAAATACTTAAGGCTTGAGTCCTTGGCTCCTACATAGTGGTGTAAATGGCTTTGTGGGGGCTATGATAAGACAAGACATTGAGTCTGAAAGTTGAACCAAGTATTTGAGGTCCCTCTTAGAGAAGGGCAGATACGGCCATCTCCTGTAAAGTATAATTTTAAGAATGGTGGGAGGGCTGCTTTCTAAAACTTTTTCCCTACTCAAAGGTGTTGCTCTCTGCAATCCCAAAATTAGAGGCAACTTTAAATTTCATATTTTCCAAGCCAAATAGTTATAGGATGGTGACAATCAACTCTCAACGAGTTGCTTGTGAATTATTTGGGCTTTGTTCTTTTGTAGAAAGGTGGATGGGGATGAGTACCTTGAGAGAGGAAAAGACACCTAAAATAAGGAAAAATGTCCTGCATGGAGAGAAGAGGCTCACTAACAATGTAGCCAACTTTAGAATTTGAACTTTTGGTGGCAATTATTTTATCTATCAGAGTTTCAACCCTTCCTGATTTTCATGTGCAACTAGTGTCTCAGCTATGTAATTTACACTGAAGATGGTAAGGTGAAGCTTAGATATTGCAGATTTCTGATATCTCTATGTAATCTTCATACTGTATATAATCATACCAGTTCCCTTAAAATTATAACCTGAACAGGAGAAAACTTGAAAAAGTTAATTGGTCTTGAACTGGCTCTGAATATGTTCATATAAAACAGAATTATAACCTACTGCCTTTTAGATCCCAAAATTTGGGGTTTAATCTTCCATGCGGGGTAATTACTTAATGGATTCATTCTTGTCATAAAATAGCATTTTTTTCTGAATATAATAGTAATATAGATTTATTTTGGAAAATTTCAAAAATATAGGACAATAAAAGAAATAAGGATGAATTACATCATCCAGAGGTAACAACTGTTAACATTTGATGATACTCTGTGTGTGTGTGTATGTGTGTGTGTCCGTGTGTCCAAAGAACACCCTATCTTTGGATGTGAGTTATACTGACAAGAGAATTAGTGGAAACTTGGATTATTCTCTCCTTGTCCCCTGAATTTTTCCAGATTACAAATAGATAAACCAATTGTTTTGGTTCCAAAGAGTCAGCAACCTGGACTAAAAAAATGGCAAACAATCCCTAGCTGGTCAAGATGCAAAATGACAGGGGCGCCTCGGTGGCTCAGTTGGTTAAGCAGCTGCCCTCAGCTCAGGTCATGTGGGATCAAGTCCCACATTGGGATCGAGCCCCACGTCGGGCTCCCTGCTCAGCAGAGAGCCTGCTTCTCCCTCTCCCTCTGCCTGCTGCTCTGCCTACTTGTGCTCTCTCTCTATCTCTCTGTCAAATAAATAAATAAAATCTTAAAAAAAAAACAACGATGTAAAATGATGGTGGGGTCCCTGGTCTTCTACAAAATGGAAGCACGTGAGGAAATCTGCTCATATCCTAATGAAAGTATTTCCCAGTGATCTACTCCAATGTGATCAAGGGAGATAATGGAAAAGGAAGGACATCCTGGAGTGGAGTCAAGAACCACAGAAAACATTGGGCAATGGAGAATTCACAATACATGTATATGCCCAGAAAGATGTCAACATTGCTATGGACCAATGTTTGCTTCCTTCTTTCACTATTCTCCTTTTCAAATGGGAACATTAAAGGCAATCTTCTGGCTGAATTCTACCCATTGTATATTGACTATGTCTGGCTTAGGTAACTTATAATTTAGCTCCTAAGTTTCCAGTTCAAGAGGAGCCACATCTGCACACATATGGACACATTCATGAGGTTCTAGACTTTGACCATGTTGTTTCTCATGAGGAGATAGATGCATTTTGCATATGGAAAAGGGAATATACATTTGTGACCAAAAGGAAAAACTGTGGTGGGTCGTATTATTGTCCTCATATATTCATTGCTTCCCTGTGGGAGGATTTTGTCTCCCCATTCCATTTATATCAGGCTTGGCCACATTACTTGCTTTGGACAAGAAAATATGAGTTGAAACGAGAAGGCATTCATGATTCAGTCTCTCCCCCCACCATCTTAGTATCAGCTGATGTCCCAGGACAAAAAAGACCTGTAATAGATTAGATCATGAGCCGTGAAGGACAGGTAACATGATCAAGGAATAAACTTTTCTTGTTGTATGGTCCTAAGACTATAGGGTCATTAGTTATTTAGTTAAACTGATTTTTTCTTCTTGCTTTCTCTCTTTGATTTTCAAAAGCAAAATCTTGATTATATTGCATATAGTTTTCTATCCTGTATTTTTCCTCTTACCTTCATTTTGAAACACTTAAAAAAACACCTAGCAGTAGTCTTCAAAACATAAAGACAGGTTTCCTATTCTTAAAATCAACTGAAAAGTCAGGCGCATGGGAATATATAGACAGTGGTCCTCTAAACAAGATGTTGACAGTCATTTGGGGGGTTTTCTCCTTACTTTTGCCAGGTAATATCTTAGATGGTTGAATTTATATTATAGCTTCATGAATTAATTGAACTTAGTTTAATTTAAAAGAATAGTAAAATGCTGGCTGTTTTTCAAAGAACCTCTGACCTCTGGTATGTTCTTTTATCACTTGTCTTCTAATAATTAAAACTTTACAACCCAGAATAGGAGCCAACACAGATAGCTTGAATATTCCTTTTTCCATTTCTTGTTATTTCCTTATTTTTCTTTTTTCAAAATAGAATGCACTTATTGACTCAAAGAGAATAAGGAAAAAATACATTCACAGAAATATATGAAGTGCATATGTCTTAGAAGAAAATTGGTTATATGGTTTGCAATTGTTTCTTATATTTATTTTTTAACTTCACATTAAGGAAGCTGACTTTCCCATGGCCTTGGAACTAGGCCTTGGCTTTCCAGGAAAGTAATTCAAATAGAGCTATTTTATGGCAATTAGGTGGCTTAGAGAAAAGCTTTTAACAACTCAGAGCTTGTCAAACAAGAAGACATTATCTAAATGTCTTTGAAAAGAAGATTTGAATTTCGTTATTCTTATCCATTTGGGAAAATAAAGCTTATGGGGAAAATGCCATTATTGTGTGTATTAACATTTTAAATTTGCACAAACAATTCTGTCATACCTTCTCTAAGCCCCATCAAGTAAAAGGTTGAAAAGTGGGAATTATTACATGAAGAAGAACCAATCCAAAAAATACCCTAATTATATTTCTCCAGAATATAATTCAGTTGTTCATTCATTAATATACTTATTTACTTTGATTTTTAGGCACCTATGTCGCACATAGCACTATGGACAAATACAATAAAACCCAAAATATAATACGAATAGAAATAGCTTAGTGAAAGTCAATTTCCTTCCAATAACTTTAGGGACAAATAAGTGAATTTTGATATTTTTCTTCCAGTAACTCTGAATTCCAAACTGTTGGTGATTCTAGTCTTCTCTTGACTTGCTTCCAAAAGGCATATTATTTTAGCTAACGATGTAATTTTACCAAGTTATGTTTCCTAGCTTCATAATACACTAAACGTTGTATTTCCAAGGGAATTAATCAAACCTAAGGATAGTGGATGTTAATGTTTCAGTTCCTGAAAATTCCTTTAGATGTCTCTGTTTCGCATCTCATCAGAATCCCTACAGCAGGGCCTCTGGGAAAGACAGTGCCCGAAGCTAGTTTCCTAGCAAGTAGAGTTTGTCCTTTAAGGACAAACAGGGCTCTTTGAAAACAAAATTTAACAAAGTTAATGAAAGAGAAATATGAATGATGACATGCAGAGACATCATTACTACTTCATAATACTTATAAGCCAAAAAAACAAAACAAAACAAAACAAACCCAAAAAAACAAACCAAAACCCCAAAACAGCCCTATATTGCAGGAGATGTCCTTTTCTATTTAGTTTGCAGGCAATTCTGTTGCATCATACAGTTTTAATACTGTTTGATTTCGTAGTACAATCTGTGTTTTCATTCGAGTATATCCATTCCAGCTGAAATGACAAAAGTTAGATCACCAGATTTCTTTATTCTATGACTAGTCTTTTTAAAGGATATAAAATATTGAAATGACTCCACTTTATTATATATGTGTACACCTATCTTTTAGAAATTTAGACATGCTAAGATACAGTAAAATGTTTGGGAAGGAAAAAAGAAATCTGAAAATGTTATTAGACTGTAGTTAAGTGCGATGGATTAAGTGCACACACTTTACCTTTCCTCTCTACGAAATTCCAACTGAAACATATTAAAAGAATTTAAAAAATTCATGATCCAGAGAATAAGGAGAACATAATTTTTTTTTTAAGTCACCAAAGTTTTGGCATATGAAAGAACAGAGTAGAAAAAGCTAAAAAGTAACTGCTTGCAGAGGGAGGACCACAAGAAGCAGATAACAAAACTCTGGAAGACACCAAGTACCTCTGAAGAAGAAAGGCAGGAGTGGAGATAAAATTAAATGGAAGGTTTGATAAGGAGCATTTCATTCCTTGCAATATTGCCCACAGTGTGGGCACAATTGTCAACCATTCCTCTCTCAACTCTTGTAGAAGACAGGAGGTTTGCTTCCTAGAAAAATCAAACCTATGAAAGTTTGGATTTGGGGACATCAGAAATAGTAGAATGAAAACTGAAATGATAAATCAATAAAAGAGAACCTAAGTGATATCGATAAACCCCTTGGTCTTCTTTCTCTCTCCAGATGCAAAATGTGGGCAGCAGTAGCTTGGATCCAACAGGTAGTATATTTGCAGATTCCTTTCTGGAGTACTTGACTGGTTCCAGAGAAAAGAAATCTACATTTTCTGACATTCCTGGGTCCTGGCTGCTCTGCAATGGGACCCACCAATTGGGTTGTTCTGCCACCAGAGTTATCACGTGAGTGGTTATCCAAGGACCACTAGGTATGTGAAGAAATCATCTTATATACAAGTCACAGATAAGAACAAAATGAGAGGAACTCAGAAGAAAAAAAAGCGAAGTTGAAGCAGAAGAAAAAAAAAAATCATTAATATTCTTAGGAACTTGGAATGTATGTATTTTATTCTTGAAGAAATAACAGGAAGGTATAAAAATTCAGAGAATAACAAAGTTATAAGAAGTAAAAATACTTTTAGCAGAAGTAAAAAAAACTTAACAGAAGTATGAAAGGTAAATGAGGACTCTTCCAAAAAAATTTAGAACAAAAAGAGAAAGCAGATAAGAAAATATATTTTAAAACTAGTGGACCAGTCAAGGGCAAAACATTCAACTATTAGGTCTTTGAGAAAGAGAACAAAAAACAAAGAAAGGAAAAAATATTAAGAAAACAATGTGAGAAAACTTCCAAATATTGAAAGCCATTAATTTCTGGATCAAAAGAGTCCTCTGAGTGCTCAGAAATGAATGATTAAAAAAAAAAAATCAACGTCAACTCATAATATCATGACATTGCAGAATCCTAAGGATACAAAGAAGATTCTAAAACCAGCTGGACAGAAATAGCTGGTCACATTCACAGGATGGTAATTAGATAATGAAGTAGTCTCCTTCAAAATTCTGAGGAAAAATGAATTGGAGCCTAGAGTTCCTAGTCGGCCAAGTTTTCCATTAACTGCGGAGTAGTATTTTCAGACATGTGAGATCTCTAAAAATGGATCTTCTGTGCACTCTTTCTCAGGACATTACTAGAGGATATGCTCCCCCACGAAAGAGGGATCAAACAGTAAGAGAGGAAGCACATGGATCTCTGTAAAACAGGAGGAAGATAAAGGACCTGTCTCGATGATGGTGGAGGGAAGACGCAGAATGAGAGTTGTGTAACAGATCTGAGACAACCAGTCCAGATTAGAAACATCAGCCTAGAGGCCTTTTAGAAGTATGTTTTTGAAGTAAAAACAGAACTGATATATTGCCTGGTGTTACACATTTGACAGCTGAAAATTATGCTTCAAACAAGCGCAAATTAGAGATGTAATCAAAACACTATTTTTGTCTTCCATTGTTCTTTTACAGTTTTGCAGTAATTGATTCCCCCCACCCCTCCTTTTTCTGGATACATTCTCCAGAAGTTCACATAGCTAATTGGTCCGCTCTCAGAAAATGGAACACTCTGGTGGCAGAAACGGTGTAGCTGTTCACCAAGCCTGTTTATTCTCCTTTTGCACAAAATTGGATTGCATTTCCAGCCTCTCTTACAGTTAGATGTGGCCATGAGACTGAGTTTTGTCCACGGAACTTAAGAGGAAGTGATTGATGACATTTTGGGGCCTGGTTCATATAAAATTCTGATAGAAGATGCTTCATGGTCTTTCCCCTTCTATCAGGCTCATGCGGAAATGAACTTGGTGGCCTATGAAGCCATGATGATGGTGGAGCCATACAATGGAAAGAGACTGGATTTCTGAAGTACTGCTTGAAGCTTGGAGCATAGCCACCTGCCAGTCAGAAAGAGACATTTCACGGGGCCATTGACATGCAATAGGAAAGCAATTAGCAAAACTGTCCTCTGGAGACTTGGAGAGCAGACCATGTTTCTACTCAGCTTATAGCTTTGGGGAAAGGCTTGGAAAATGTCAGAGTGCTAGGCCTTACCGTGTGTTTTCAGCACTTTCACTGCAAAGATGAACTCAGGAAAGAATAGGCGATTTGAAAGCAGAAATGAAATTGTAGAGAAAGACCAGAAATTTGATCCCTTGAATTTGAAACTTTCTCAAATATGCCCTTGATATGTGAATTAGAATATTCTGTTCTAGACTATAACTAAAACCATACATTTGGGTTAACATCCGGTCTGAACCCCCAAACTGAGGCAGACCAGCTGCTTTTAGTGGAAGAGGGGCAGCTGTTTTTTTTTTTTTCCTTCTATCCTTTCTGACCACTTGTCTGCCACTTGGAAGCTGTTATTACTGATCCTGTGGGTTTTGGGGAGTGCAGGTCAGTGGGAGAAAGGGAAACATGGGGAGAAAATTTCATATTAGCCCTGATTCTGCTGTAAGATGTTTGGAGCTGATTTTCATCTTTGGGCCACTGTGGTGCACTCCGCTATGCTCACCAGGCTGTCACACCTGCCCCATGACCATGCTTCTCTACCTGTCTACGCGGTCCTTTTGGGCAGTGCAAAAAAGGTCCCAGGCTAGATGTCCATGAGATCCTCAACTCCTCTCCCAGAAATACGTTACTCCATTGCCCAGACAGGTTATCACCTGCCCCTCTTGCCTTCTGTTAAACCTGTCAGATCTCAGTTGTCCTATCGCTCACACTCCAGCGAAGACATTTCAAGGTGTTTTTTGAAGCCCCTTTTTGCAAAGGATAGCGCCCCACCCTTTCCGCTCAGAGAAGGTGAAGCTTACAGGCTAGCAGTATGCGTGGGTGTGTGTACACACTCCTATACACCCACACTCCTCTTTACAAATCATATCTTCATTTCCAATCTCGACCCTACGATAGCCTCCTGTGGCTTTGGAACTGCCTAACTGGTCATCTGGTATCTCTTTAAAATCTGCATTTTGGTTTTGACTTTTTTGGATAGGAGATTTCGTCTTTAATATATTGTATTGACTTAGCTGGAATTTCCAATTTAACAACCTGTTACACTGTATCAGAAAGAATTTTATACTTCTGTTGGAAGATTGGGGGAGAGAATTAGCCATAAGCACAGAGAAATTAATTACATAATATGAATATTGAAAATCAAGCAGTTTTGGGGGCACCTGGATGGCTCAGTTGGTTAAGCATCTTGCCTTCGGCTCAGGTCATGATCTCAGGGTCCTGGGATTGAGTCTAGCATCAGGTTCCCTGCTTGTCTACTCACGCGTGCTCTCTCTCTTTCTCTCTGACAAATAAATAAGTAAAATCTTTAAAAAAAGGAAAGAAAATTAAGCAGTTTTTAATTCCACATAAAACAAAAAGTTGTGTAAGAAAGGAAACTGTCTTCTTTCCACCCACCTCCCACCTACAGGATGACTGTTTCTCACCATTTAGGGGATACAATAATGGGGATGGGTCATTTTAGTCCTAAATATTTTTTGCAAACCAATTTCCTCTACTGTAAAGAAGCATGAAAATGATGGATTTAAAAGCTGACCTTTTCCACATTAGATTGCCCATTCCAAAATATTAAAAATCAGGTAAACAGAATGCATTCTTTTATGTAATTTGATATCCTTTTTTTTTTTGTAAAGAAAAGTTTAGGTATGGTTAATGGGCTCTTTGTCCATCCCATTTCTTTTATTTATTTTCTATTAAGTTTTTTGTTTAAGCCCAGTATAGTTAACCTACAGAGTTATATTAGTTTCAAGTGTACAATATAATGAGTGATTCAACAATTCTGTACATTACTCAGTGCTGATGATGGTAAGTGTGCTCTTTAATCCCTATGACCTATTTCACATATCGCTCTCCCCACCTCCCCTCTGGTAATCACCAGTTTGTTCTCTATATTTACAAATCTGTTTCTTGGTTTGTCTCTCTCTCTCTTTCCCTTTGCTTGTTTGTTTTGTTTCTTAAATTCCACATATGAGTGAAATCATATGGTATTTGTCTTTTTCTGACTGACATAGTTCACTTAGCATTATGTCTGTCTAGCTTCATCCATGTTGTTGGAAATGACAAGATCTCATTCCTCTTTATGGCTGAGTAATATTCCATTATATATATATATACATATATACACCACTTCTTTATCCATTCATCTGTCAGTGGGCATTTCCATAACTTGGCTTCCGTGATCTGACTATTGTAAATAATGCTACAATAAACATAGGGGTGCATACATCCCTTTGAGTTAGTGTTTTTGTATTTTTTTGGGGAAATACCCAGTACTGTGGTTACTAAATCCTAGGATAATTCTCTTTTTCACTTTTTGAGGAGCCCCCATAGTGTTTTCCACAGTGGCTGCACCATTTGCATTCCCACCAGCAGTTCACAAGGGTACTTTTTCCTCCACAACCTCACTAATACTTGTTTCTTGTGTTTTTGATTTTAGCCTGTTTGATTTTGGCCTGTTTTGCTCTAAAACCACATCTTCGTCCTTGCTATCTTCTTCAATGGCCATTCTCTATCTTTAGTTGTGGAGGTTGTTCTGACAGTCTTTGGGTCATTTTCTGGGTTATTTATGCTGATGTGAGTGTGATCTAGATGTATCCATGGGACAGGCCAGCTTAGGGTCCTCCTATGTAACCATCTTCCCCATCTCCCCTGTCCATGCCATTTCTAATATTAGAAACCTCCACTTCAGTTCTTCTCGTGGCTCATTTTTCCTGACATCTAATCATTTTCCAAGTATAGTCAATCCTATGCTGCTTCTGTGGCTGACACCATAAAAGATTGAAATTAGGAATGGTGTGGCCAGATTGTCACTTTATTTTTTTATTTTTTATTTTTTTAATTTTATTTATTTGACAGAGAGAGACAGCGAGAGAGGAAACACAAGTAGGGGGAGTGGGAGAGGGAGAAGCAAGCTTCCCGCCGAGCAGGAAGCCTGATGCGGGGCTTGATCCCAGGACCCTGGGGTCATGACCTGAGCTGCAGGCAGACGTTTAACGACTGAGCCACCCAGGCACCCCTAGATTGTCACTTTAATCCTGGAATACCAAATGTGGGAAGAAAACGAGCATATTCACAAATAAGAAAGGCTATACCTATAATGGTTCCCTACCTTTTTCATCTGCAGAAAATACTTAATTGCAGGTTAGGGTTTTCTATCAGTCAGAGTAAAAGATCACTGTTACTGCTTTTCTCAGCTCACATAGAGTCATTTGCTCCATTTTCTGAGGCTGTGCTACTACTCATAGCACATCCTATGCTGTATTGTAATTTGTGTGTTAAATGACAACTTTCTAACTATAAGAGAACTCCTGTTAGGATCCTATTCATTTTTGTGTCTCCCTGTCTAAGAACAATCCCTGGAACAAAGGACTCAATAAATGTTGAATGAATGAATAGGTGATTGAATGAATAATGAAAGAAAACCAGATGAATTCAAATATAATTTACTTTTGTCAACATTTTGAATCTTATTATAATTGTTTATATGTATCTGTTTTTTCCTTTCTACTGTGAGTCCTAGAGATTATAAATCCTGTTTTACTTATTCTAGTAGCTTTAGCATTTAGCACAGTGCCTAGTGCTAAAATGTAGCAGTTGCTCAGTTAATGTTTGTAAAATGAAGAAATAAATTCATTAATTTAGGAGATGTGCAAGAGTAAGCACCCTGTGTAGTCTGTATCTTATGTTTTCATTATATAAACTCTTGTCCTTTTTTAGGGACTCAAAACTAGTTGAAATTTAAAAAAATTAGCTTTGGGAGCACTTCTTTACTACTACCTTCATCACCTTCTGAAATACTAATTTTTTTTTTAACATTTTCCTTTTCTCTTCTCCTCTTTTTAGATAATCCAGATCTTGAATGAAGACCATGTTTATAAGAGTAGTTAGAATAATCCTTTTATAGAACTGAAGCTTTGGTTTATAAGCCCCCAGCTTCTTCGACCAGTCAGTGCTGTTGATATTGGATGACTTAATGAAAATGCCTGGGGCTTACAGATAAAAGAGCTAGGTTATTACATGGGCTTCCTTCCTGAATAATACTTATTATAGAATGTCCCTAGCACTAAGTAAAAATAGATAAAGTACTAGCATTTTCAAAGCCCTAATCTTATATCCACACAAGTGCCCTGCTCTTGTTTTAACCCTGGCTTAGCACTGCTCAACATCAGAAGTACACCAAATCTTCCTTTTTGGGCAAAAGGAACAAATTGCTTTTCCTTGTTCACAAGACAGATGGGAGTATCCAAAGATCAGCTCTATATTGCAAGCTCTGAAACCACTCTCAGGCCTATGCTCTGTTTTTCTGTATAAAAGACAAAAGGATATGTTTTAAAAAATCAGATTGTTACAGGTAGTTGAAAATCTAGTTTACCCCCAGCTTAAAAAAAAAAAAAAAGACACATGAAAACCAAAGACACTTTATGGGGCGCCTGGGTGGCTCAGTCATTACGTGTCTGCCTTCAGCTCAGGTCATGATCCCAGGGCCCTGGGATCAAGCCCCGCATTGGGCTCCCTGCTCTGCTGGGAGCCTGCTTCTTCCTCTCCCTCTGCCCCTGCTGTGTTCCCTCTCTTGCTGGCTGTCTCTCTCTCTGTGTCAAATAAATAAATAAAATCTTAAAAACAAACAAACAAACAAAAAAACACACTTTAGCCCTCAAAACAGGAGTAAAAGAAAAGTTTTAGCATATCAAAACTGACTAAATCTGTCATGCTTAATTGTATAACAGAACAAAATGAGATGAGCGTGTTAGTGGCAGTTGAGAAAAATAGCTTTTCAAATTCAGTTTTTTTTATGAGAGTATTTTAGGAAGTGTAGTATAAGAGTCATTAAGTACAAAATACCATAAATGTCAATGTGAGTTGTGTCGTGCTTTTGTTTGGCTCACTGAGTGACATAGCATACCTTAAATCTGGTGAAGAAGCTCTTTCGTAGGCTATAGAGGGAGAGGCATTAAAGCAGACTCTCCAAGCAGCACTGGATTCTTGGGGTTAGGGATCCCTAAAACAACATTAGCTCCTCTCATTGAGGAGACGGGAGCAATAAGAGGAAGTTTTTGCTTCCAACCCATGAATGGAGCAATATTAAGAAGAACTTTCTTATGAACCAGCTATCCACCTCCCTTTGGGAAAACAAGAGGGCAGGGACAGGGGTGCCTGGCTGGCTCAGTCCATATAGAGCATGCGACTCTTGACCTGAGGGTCATAAGTTCAAGCTTCATGCCGGGCATAGAACTTACTTTAAAAAAAAAAAAAAAAGGAGGGACGTGGGCAGGAGCAGTGAGCTTGTGAACTACGGTTTCAAGCAGAGGGGTAGGAGTAGGAATGAAATGTGAATCATCAGGCTATGACAGAAGGAAATGTGAGTCCAAACACAGCTGTTGGCTCAAAGACTCCCGCAGGAATATAGCAGTTATTGTGTCGGGATGGGATGAAAAGAGAATGTCCCCTTCTCCCTCACCTCTGCCAGCCCTAAAAGTTATGGAGTGTAAAGTGTGAGATCCCTTGTAAATACTGTTTTAAAAGTCTCACCAACTCTAGAAAGTTCAAAAACCAGGGAAGTGCACTATAAATCTAAGATCTCAAGGGGAAAGTATATTTTTATGAGTCCATGTTTATTGAATACTTGCTGAGTACAGTATAGCATGCCCATTTTAACCTCTGCCCAAATGCTTCCTGTTTTTGACTTGCTTAACTTCATTTTAATTTCATCCCATGCCTTGCCCTTAGAATGAAGCCTTAACACTTCATAGTTGTTGTCCATCAGCATCCTCCTCTTTCTTTACCAGTACTTCTCCAAATCTGCACAAAAAGATATGACTGCACCGTGCAATCTAATCTTATCGTAACTCTTGTAAGTTTTCTTCTGTAGCCACTTGCTTACTCTGAAAAATTTCCCATGGTTGTCTCACCTTCAAGCCTTTGCTTTGTAAGGTGTCTTCATTTCAGCTACCTCAAGATCTGGCCACATTGAGCCAGGCCTCTGAAGTTTGGGTCAGGTCACCCTTCGCTAGCTTTCCTGAGCTCTCCAGCTCACACAGACGGCCCTGTTCTCTAAATCTGGGGCTTCCATGCTGCCCTCTGAGACAGCTGTATGTGTCCTCCCTGGTTACTGGAGGCTTTCTCAAGTATTTTCCAGTCCCTTTGGCTGTGGATTCCATCGTATTCATCACAAAGTTTTGTTTATTTTTATGGAATTCTTACATGTTGTATGGCAACATCTGTGCTGACAGTGTGTGTGTGTGTGTGTGTGTGTGTGCACGTGCGCGTGCACGTGAGCGTGCACACGTACACACACTGGGAGAGGGAAGAGAAGTTTCCTTTTTTCTTTTCTTTCATTCCAAAGCACATTTGTTTATTCATTCTTTCCTCCACTCTTGGCAGAAACATCAGTGAACAACCACTACCAATCCCCTTGCCACATCTGGGGCTAGAATGGGCAGACACCCTACAGTCTTGCACCATCTCTCTGTGCTGCTCATCTGCTCGCATAACTTTGGCTCAGAAACCGGGTGAGCACAGCTGGCTCAGTGGTTGCCTGAGGTCAGTAGAATGATCTACATACTCAGTCAGTGTCAGGCATTCTACGATGGGCTGGGGCAGAGGAAGAATTTCTAGTTAGGGAAACATAAGATGATAATTCAAAATCCTTCTGTATTTAATGAGGCAGAATCCATTCAAACACCGTGTCATCTAGTTTATGGTATCAATTTCATGTATTCACTCATTATTTATTTATTAATTCACCTGTCATATATTAAGATCTGTTCTGTGGGAATAAATTTAGTAGGGAGGCGTAGCTGTTATCTATTGCCCTAATAATGCTGCATAGCAAATAACCAGACTTCAGTAGCATACAACAACACACATTTATTTAATTCATGAGTCTGAATCAAATGGGTAGTTTTTCTTGTCTAAGACAGGCTTGACTGATGTTAGCTAAGCTTGCTCATTCATCTGTTATCAGCTGGCAGTTCCATAGACGATTGGCAAGTCTGGGAGGGCTTTGGCTAGGACAAATGAGACTACTTGGATTTCTCTCATGCGGTCTCTTATCTTCTGGCAGCTCACCCTAGCTTTGATCACATGATGGTGAGGATGTCAGACATCAAGGGGATTGAATAAGACCTCTTGAGACATAGCCTCAGAACTGGCACAAAATCATTTTTATCATGTTCTGTTGGCCAAAAGTAAGTCTAAAATACAGCTCAGATTCGAAGTAGGGGTGGAGCCTATGGGGAATAAACTCAGTCTCTTTAAGGGAAGAGCTGCACAGTCATATGTGAAGGATGTGGGTTCAGAGAAGTCATTGGGGCCACCCACATAGCCAGTCTACCGCAAGGAGACAGGCAGACTTCACAGAATATAACGTGATAAGGACTACAAAAGGAGCATGTGTACAGTGGAAAAAATATTTTTTTTTTACAATGTTCTACATTCATTAGATTGTTTTTAAAAGAACAAGAGGAAGAAGAGTGTAGGAAAGAGGCCAGTTTCAGCTCTTCTTTTCCTCCCCTTTTCCATAATATATACAAAGACACTTACTGTGGGAGATCTCAGTGGTGTTCAAGACTTGCCTGGGGCAGCCACTCCACAGACATGTACTGAGCAGTTTGGAAGTCAGATCCTGCCTGCCGAGGTAGCGTGAATCCCTGTATTGTTTCTCCAGCAAAGAAGATGCTATTTGGAAGCTAAGCTCTTATTGAAAACCTCAGGTACTTTCCTGGGTCTTCAGGGAAGGCTTTTCTGAGTTACTTTTTGTTTTTGGAGTCCCTATCAGATGCTAAGCTTCATTTCAGTTTCTCATTCTGCATTTGTCACTTGGTCTCATTAGATTTCTGGGTCTCACTTGTCTGTCTGATTTAGACTCCTGTCAACTCCCAAGGCAGAGATGGTTGCCTGCTATATTTTACAGAACTTAGGAAATGTTAGCTATGGATTGAAATCAATGACTCTTATACTTACTTATCCTGCAACCCGAACTTTCTGCATTATACCAATAACCTCCCAAAAAGTCAATCGCTATTTACCTTCGGGTGTTGTTACAGGAAAAGAGCCAATTAGTACCTCTCCACTGCAGTCCCTGTGGACATCCCTATAGCCCTCAGCACTGGAAAATGAAGAAGCGAGGGGAGCAATTGCATGGTTGAGGGAACTAGCTAACCTCAAAGAGGTGTTTGAAACTCTTAGGTTACAATCTGCCTGTCCCGTTTTGAACTTCTAACACTATCTTATTTTCAGAAGAAATAAATTGAAGAGGATTAGAACTTTCTGGCTCTCAGGGTATCATGTCCTGGAATGGTGCAACAGCAGCATTTTCTCTAGAAATATTTAAAAATAAGGTAGATGAAGGTGGTCTGGGTGGCTCAGTCGGTTAAGTGTTTGCCTTTGGCTCAGGTCATGATCCCGGGTCCTGGCGTCAGACTCCCTGCTTGGTGGTGAGTCTGCTTTTCCCTCTCCCCTGCCTGCCACTCCCCTGCTTGTGCTCTCTCTCTGTCAAATAAATAAATAAAATCTTTAAAAAAAGATTAAAATAAAATAAATAAGGTAGATGAACTCATATTTGCTAGACTAGATGAGTTCTGTGATACCATGTATCAGAAAATATTTTTTGAGATTATCAATTTTCCTTTCTTCCTTGCTTTTGACACACTCATCTTAACTAAAGTCCACTTAACAAAGGGTGTGCGTGAATTTGTGTACATACGTACATAGGACTCTCAGAGTAAGAAACAAAGCTAAAATTTATTCTGAAAACCTCTGGTTGAAACCATTTATTTTACAGGCAAGTAAACAGAATCAGATAATAGAAAAAACATTTTGCACAATATCTAGCCAGTTGCCAGCTGTGTGAGAGGTGGCCTGACCCTCAGTGCATTCGCACTGCACAGTTTATAGAAACTTGCTCTTATACATGGGATGGCTTACAAGTGGTGGAGTCATCATCCAGAAGCTTGCACTGTAGTGTTCTCTTGTTGTTAAAGAAAGACGGCACTTTACTTTGAGAAAGACCTACACTCTGCTCGTGGAAGCCGGCATCGGAAGGGGTGCCCCTTGTGAGTTACCCTGAGGCAGTTATCTGAGGTGGAAGGAGGGTTATCTCTTGTACTGTAGTTTGTTGGAAGCTATGCTATGTCCCAGCCAAGTGCACAGAGGCACATGACATTGAGGCAGAGCCAACGGAAGGCGGAGGCACAGCTTGTGTTATATATGTGTATCTATAATTTAGACCATGAGTAGCTCTGCACAGTCCAAACACATTTCCACCTTTACTACGGTGGCCATGCTTCCCAGTTTGCCTGGGGTAATTGTTTGATCCCTGTTGTCCTGGCATGATCAAGTTTCGCTTTAAAAGGTGTCCCTGGTTAGACAATACATTATTCAGCCACCCTCACTCTCAATGTAGTGTAAATGACACTATATCTTTATGTCACCTAGGGTTTTCCTTCTCCAAAATTCCTATACTTATGTAATAGAAGTATGATTTAGAAGTCCAAAACCTCAAAAAACTTATCGTCCATTGCAAACAGGAAGTGAGGCAGGATTTGGTGGGTGTGATGGAGATAATGAAACAGAGAGTCTTGAAAAGGGAAATCCTGAGGCCACCAAAGGCAAACTCCTTCCACCTTCCACTGGTGCCTGCGCCAATGTTTGGCATGAGACTAGTCACCTTGCAGGCGGTGCGAGGCCAACGGAAGGTTTGTTGCTCAACTGCTTTAATGAAGAGACAAATGCTTCCTCATTCTCTATGCTGAAAGAGCCAATACAAATTTCAAAACACTACCAAGGCCTCAGGAACTTTTTTCTTTTCTCCTAAAAAAAAAAAAAGGGTTAATGTTTTGATTGCTTAGAATCTTACCCTTTTAAAATAATGTAATATATAATGTAATATGTATTCAAAATTCCCATCTCCAACCTTATCTTTCCTTTACAATTTCTGTTGAAGAACTTGTGTAGGGTGACCTGTAGAGTTTCTTACATTTACTTTGGTTAACATGTACTTCTGTCTTGTGTATCTTTTGTAATTTGGCAGCTGGGTCCCAAAACCTGATCAGACTATAGGTGGTGTTGCTGTCTTTCATCAAGGCAAATACTGTCCAGATGGTCATTTTGTGATGTTAGCATTCATTCATGATCATTGCCTAATTCAGAGGTCAGCATACCTCTGTGAGCCAAATTGGGTCCAACGCCTGCTTCTGTAAGTAGGTTATCAGAATGCAGCCGTGGGCATTTGTATATATGTTGTCCGTGGCTGCTTTTTCTCTACTAACAGAATTGAGTCCTTGTGATTGTGGCCAAGGGCCCTGCAAAGCCTACAATATTTATTATCAACCTCTTTACAGAACAGCTTGCTGATCCCTGTACTAATTCATTCATTAGTCTAATTCATTCATTAGTGGTTTCAAAGTGGCGATAATGCTATTCTGTGTGTGTGTGTGTGTGTGTGCGCGCGCGCGTGATCTTTTAAAAACACAAAATACCTCCAGAATTCATACTGATACTTCCAATTCTAGTATAGGATGACAGGATTTTTTACTTAAACTCTTTTATATTTTTATATCCTTTTTTAAACATCAAGAACTCTGGTTCTCGAAAACATAGGGATGATTGGATTTTTTTCACCTGGGAATGTGTCTTTATTTTTTTTTAATTGAGGTATAATTGACATGCAACGTTGTATTAATTTCAGATGTACAATGTAACGATTTAATACTTGTATATAGTAGTGCAAAATGATCACCATAAAAAGCCTAGTTAACATCTATCACCACACAGAGAATTTTTTTATAACTTTTGAGACTGACTCCCTTAGCAACTTTGAAATTTGCTATACAGTAGTATTAACTATAGTTGCCACACTGTACATTACATCCCCATGACTTGTTTATTTTATAATTGAAAGTTTGTACCTTTTGACTCCCTTTACCCATTTTGCTCATCCCCCATCCAGCCCCCTCTGGCAGTCACCAATCTGTTCTCTGTAATTATCAGCTTTTATTTTTTAAGATATTTTTTGAGGAATGATTAAATTTTAACATTTCATAATTACTCATCTACTTAATCCAATATTATATTATAGTTTAGTAATTACTTTTAATAATAATTTATTAATAAATTAATGTACTAGATATATAATAGAAAAAATCAATAATAAATAGTTGGTGATTAATAATAATAAATCTATCACCAACAAATATGATTACGAAAAACAAAATGACAACATTCGTTTATATAGTATCTACATTCTTGTAACATACTTTATTCTCTACCTTTTGAGTTTGACTGTGTCCTTACTGGTTTTCTGCCTGCTGGACCTGTCCATTTCTGATGGAGGGTGTTGAATTCTCCAACTATAATAGCGGATTCATCTACTTCTGCTCCTTGCACTTCTATCAGTTGTTGCCTCATATATTTTGACATTCTGTTGTTTGTTGTGTACACTTTGAGGATTGTTGTGTCTTTTTGGAGAATTGATGCCTTTATCATTACGTAATGCCCATTTTTCCCCTGATTAACTTTGCTTTCTTTGAAGTCTGCATTATTTGAAATTAATAGAGCTACTTTTGCCATTTTTTAAAATTGGTTTTAGCACGGTTTATTTTTCTCCATCCATTCACTTTAATTTGTATGAGTCTTCGAAGAGGCACCTTATGGGCACCATATAATTGCGTCTTGTATTTTGGTCTACTCTTACTCTGACAATCTCTATTGATTGAAAAATTGGTGTATTTAGACCACTGACATTTAAAGTGAATATATATTGTTGGATTAATATCGACCATATTTGTTCCTGTTCTCGTAGTTGCCCCTGTTCTTTGTTCTTATTTTTGTCTTCCTCTCCTTTTCTGACTTCTGTGATTTCAATTGAGCATATTGTATGATTCCATTTTTTTTCTCATTGCTTAGCTTATCAACTATACTTTTTTAAAAGAGGCTTTTTAGTGGTTGTCCTAGCATTTGCAGTATACATTTACAACTAATCCAAGTCCATTTTCAAATAGCACTGTACTGCTTCATGGGCACTGCAACGACTTTCTAATTACAATTAGAAAAATTCCATCTCTTTTATCATTGCTATTGCCCATTTCACTTACATGTAAGTTTGTATACATATACATACATAGTCAAATACATTTTTGTTATTACTATTTTTTTTTAAAGATTTATTTATTTATTTAAAAGGGGGTGTTAGGGCAGAAGGAGAGAAAGAGAAAATCCTCAAGCAGACTCCTGGCTGAGTGCAGAGCCTGAAATAGAGCTCAATTTCAGGACCCTGAGATCATGACCTGAGCGGAAACCAAGAGGCAGATGCTTAATGAACTAAGCCACCCAGGTGCCCCTGCTATTACTATTTTATCCGTTAGATCAATTGAGAACAAGCAAAATAAAAGTTTTTATTCTACCTTGACTTATTCCTTCTCTGATGTTTTTCCTTTCTTTATGTAGACTCAAGTTTCCGACCTATATCATTTTCCTTCTCTCTGAAGAATTTCTAACATTTACTGCAAGGCAGGTCTATTGGCTACAGTTTCCCTCAATTTTTGTTCATCTGAGAAAGTCTCTATTTTTCCCTCTTTTGAAAGGTAAAGTCACAGGGTACAGAATTCTAGGTTTGTGTTTTTTGTTTCTCTTGACACTTTAAATATTTCACTCCACTTTCTTCTTCCTTGCCTGGTTTCTAAGAAAGCATATCTTTGCTCCTCTACAGGTAAGATATTTTTTTCCCTCTGGCTTCCATCAGGATTATTTCTTTCTCCTTTCTCCTCCTCCTCCACCTCCCCTCCTTTTCCATCTCCCTCCTCCTCTTCCACTGAAGCAATATTGACATAAAGTGTTATATTAATTTCAGGTGTACAGCACAGTGATTCAACAGCTCTCTAATTGGTGCTCACCACGACGAGTGTGGTCACCATCTGAGGATTATTTCTTTACCTTTGTTTTTTTTTACTATTTGAATATAACATGGGGGGCATTCATCCTCCTTTGAGTTCTCAGAGCTTTCTGGATCTGTGGTTTGGTGTCTGACTTTAATCTGGGGGAAATTCTCAGCCACAGTTCATTCTTGCTCTTTTTCCTCTCCTTCTGGTATTTCCATTAAGTGTCTGTTACACCTTCTGTAGTTCTCCCACATTTCTTGGCTATTCTGTTCCATTTTTCTCAGTCTTTTTTTTCTCCTTGCGTTTCTATTTTGGAAAGTTCTATTGAGATACCCTCAAGCTCAGAAATTCTTTCCTCAGCCATGTCCAGTTTGCTAATGGGCCTAATGAAGACATTCTTCATTTCTGTTATAGTATTTTTTATCTCTAGCATTTCTTTCTGATTCTTTCTTAGAACGTCATCTCTCTGCTTACAGTGTCTGTCCACTTTATTCATTAGAGCCCTGAGCATATTAATTATAGTTGTTTTAAATTCTCGGTCTGATAGTTCCAACATGCCTGCCAGGTGGGTCTGGTTGTGATGCTTGTTCTGTCTCTTTAAACTGTGTTTATTTTCCTTTTAATATGCCTTATAATTCTTTGTTGATAGCCATCCATGATACACTGGGTAAAAGGAACTGTTGTAAATAGGCCTTTACTAATGTGGTGGTTACGTGTGGGGGAAGGGGCAGTGCTCTATAGTCCTATGATTAGGTCTTAGTCTTTTTTGAGCCTGTGCCTCTGAAATGTAAACTTCCCATGTGCTTCTCAGTTTTTTTCTCCCTTTTGGGTGGGACAGGATGGCTAGAGGCTTTGATGAAGCCCCAATAGTTTAGGCTCTGGTCAAATAGCTTCTTCTGAGGACAGACCATTTTAGGAACCAAATGCTCTGGACTATTTCAAAATGGTTCCTTTTACCTTCCTCCTGCTAGAAGCACAAGGGGATTTTTCTCTGATATTCATGGTAAGAACCTGGTTGAGCTCCTAGAGGTAAAACTCATAATAGTATGGTGGCCTCTCCCGACTGGAAACCCCTAAATTTTTTTTTAAAGATTTTATTTATTTATTTGTCAGAGAGAGCACAAGCAGGGGGAGCAGCACAGCAGACAGAGGGAGAAGCAGGCCCTTTGCTGAGCAAGGAGCCCAGCGTAGCACTCCATCCCAGGACCTTGGGGTCATAACCTGAGCCAAAGGCAGTCACTTAACTGACTGAGCCACCCAGGCATCCCACCCCTGGAGTTTTTAACTCTCACATTGTCCACTCTGAACCCCCAGTAAATTCATCAGTTGCAGTTCAGGGTTCCTACCTGGTACTTGTTCCCACAGAGGCTCCTGCTTGGGGCTTTCTATTCTGGTAAGTGTGACTCTCTGTAGCTCCCATTTTATACTTCGGTTTCGGGGATAGCAGTTTTCCCTGTGACATCATTTCTTTGATGGATATAAGAAGAGTTGTTTGCTTTTCACTTAGTTCAGTATTCACTTGTTGCTAGAACAGAATGATGACTTGCAAGCTCCTTACATGCTAGACTGGGAACCAGAAGTCTATTCCTTATATTTTAACCCTCACTTAGTCTTAATCTCTAAGTAATCTCTAAGTAATAATCATCACAATTATACTCTACTAATTTTGGTTGTTTTAATATTTTTCTCTGAGATTTCTCAGAATGAGCATGAAAGGCCAATATCTTCTTAGTTCTTGCATATTGATAGTGGTTTGTATCTTTTATTTTGAAAATTAAATTTTGCTACTTAAAAATTCTTGGATTACATCTTCTTTAGTATCTTAAATATGTTTTGCCATTTTATTCAGGAATATCACATTGCTGACAAAAAGTTTAATAGTAACTCTGGCTGGCAGACCTTAGGTCATCTCCAATACCAATAATTTTTTCTCCTGTTATCAGTGTCTTTATTTAATCCATTCTCTTGAGTGTGGATGGACCCTGTGACCTTCTTCTAATCAATGGAATATGGCAGAAGTGATAAGATGAGGTTGCATTAAATAAGATGCATCTTTGACAGACTGAGGGAAGAGTCTTTTTTTTTTTTTTTTAAGATTTTATTTATTTGAGAGAGAGTAAGCACAAGTGGGGGGGGGAGGGGGAGAGGGAGAGGGAGAAACAGACTTCCTAGGATGCAGGGCTTGGTCCCAGGATCTGGAGATCATGACCCATGCTGAAGGCAGATGCCCAGCCAGCTGAGCCACCCAAGTGCCCCGAGTCTTTTTTTGTTTTTGTTTTTGGCTTTGAAGAAGTACGTTTTCATGTTTTGAGAGGGCCTACAGAGTGGGCCACATGGCAAGAAACTGTAGGCAGCCTCTAGGAGCTGAGAAAGATGCTTGCCCAATAGCCAGCAAGAAAGCAAGGATTTCAGGTGTACAACCTCCTGGAATTAAATTCTGCTAACAACCCGAGTAAGTTTGAGAGCATTTTTTTCTGCCAGTCAAGCCTCCGGTTTAGAACACAGCTTGGTCCCTGCCTTGATTGCAACTCTGTGAGACCCTGTGTAGAGGACTAAGGTCTTTCTGAGGAACCCACTATAGCCTTGATCAAAAGCTTCTGAAGCAGGTGTGGTTTGATCTGGCAGGCCGTTTACTTTTGTTTGGTTGATGTGACAGCTTTCAACTTGTCCAGAACATGGACTAGATTTAGCCTATCTGCTACCTGCTTCAAAGATATCAGTGTTGCTCTGTCTTCTCTTAGTAAAGATTGGCCCAGTTAGAGGCAGGCCGATTATTCATCTGATTTGCAGTGAAAGTCACTAACAACTTAGTGGAAAGTTAAGCTTTTGCGAAATTAAGTTCTGTCACATGCACAAACTTCATGATTACCATATAAACAAGTGAAGAATCCAGTTAGGTTGGATCTAGTCAAGATGTTTAGTGGACTTTAGTAGGTAACAAATTACCTGGAAAATTCTGTCTACATTTCATTATGTGCATGTTCACCATACTGCTTATGACACTAACTCATAATTAAATCTTAAAGTTTAGAGTGTGTAGTAAAACCACAGTTCAAACGGTGAGACACTGGTGTTGTGCAGGCTGCCTTTTGTTCAGTTCTGAGATTCTGTGGGATCTTAGTAGTGCAAAGGTCCTCTGAGTGTGAGACCTCATTCAGTTAAATTCATTCCTTCACTTACTTATTCAATTTTTATTTATCAAGTGTACAGTAGACAATGAGTGAGCTGTTTAAAGGTAAGGTGGAGATTTGGGGGATATTATTGATGATGGACTCTGAAGACAAGAGGGCTTCTGAATTGGGGAGGGTAGGAGATAGGATTATATTCAGCGAAATACAGAATTGTGTGGAGATGAGGCTAGATGATAAGGAATGACCTAGAAATCTTGAGCGACTTGTGAATAGTGCCATAAACTTGGAAAAGGTGCGAGATGGGATTAGTCCTGATTGGTCCTTAGGCATATTATAGGGGTAGAGGGATGTTGTGAAGGATAGGAGGGCTCCACCAAGAGGCCCGTTTTCACTCCTTAAATCTCTCAAGTGAAAGCTCTCAAAACACCTTCTTTGGACTAACACAAGTATACCTTTTTTAAGGATTGAAGAAATTTTTAGACTTTAAGAGATCTTGTTTAATCCTTCTTTACTATTCAAGTTAGGAAACTGAGACCCAGGGTCATTATTTTCTCAATTTCACTGGAAACGTTAGGGTGAGAACCAGGTACAATAATCAGGGGCCCAGTCCTCTTTCCACTATATCAAATAGATAAATAGATGAAATAGAGGGTCATCCATGCAGAAGGATTAGAGGGTGTTTATTGCCTCAGGGGCAGTAAGCGTTCTCTAATGAGATGATAGAAATAAAAACTCCTTTCCTCAGGCCTACTGAAGTCCTGACTTTAGCATTTATAGGGAGAGGAGAGGTGAGGAAGCTTGACATACCCAATTAGGCAAAGGAGATCAAAGGATGCAGGCTCAGTAAAAACCTAAGCAGAGAGGCAGAGAAAGGCAGAGGATGCCTGCTTACCCCATCCATCCCCAAGGCCATTTTCCTCCTGGGCTCTCTCCTATATTCAAATCTCTGTCCCAACATCCACTGGCTAGAAAGCATTGCAATTTGCATTGCAGGGAGAAGTTAATGTCAAGTACTTATTCTTCTAATAAGGCAGTGAGAACAGTAGAGCTCTAAAACTTTAGCCTTGGAGAATTCTGATTTAGTGGCTTGGGGAAGGTGTACGACAAAGAAATGTCTGCCTAAGTATACTTTTACTCCCATAGTCATTATTTTGTGTAGAATCCTTTAAGAAAATTGCCTGCCTCCTCCATGCCCAATTTCCAGAAGTTTGACAGAGATGAATTGAATATTACTTGAAATGATTTTTTTAAAAACAAAATGAAATCTGGTCAACTGAAACTGAACTAAAGGAAAAAATGCTCAAGGAAAATTGTTCCTCTTCAATAAACATCTAATGACACATCTCCAGTCTCATTAATCACCACAAAAAAAAATCGATAATTCATTTTATTTTTAAGTTTGCATCCATTTCAAATCTCAACAGTGTCTTGATCATTTAAAATTATTTCATTTAATTGAGACTAATTTTTAATAAGCTTCTCAAGTGTTCCTGACAGGTTCCTGAATCAGTCAATAACCTTATAAATTTTTATTGTTAAATTTGATAAAGGTAATTTTTCTGTGCCTCTGATGATAATACGTTTGCAATAAAAAAGGCATATAAAGTTAAATAACAATAAAAATTGGTTTGAGGTACTTTTGATATTTGTGTGCAACTGTAACAGACACTGTCCATGCCCCCACGTCCTATGGTACCTCTATTTCAGTACGCTCAGCTGGCTTCCATCTGCCAGTATCAGCTTTCATGTGGCTGAGGGCTTTCTCCAGCACCACAGAAGCCAGCTCCAGCATGTGCATGACAGGCCAGAGTTACCATTGCAGGAGAATGAATACCTCCCACCTCCAGGAGTAAACCACAAGTAGCGACTCGGGAGTTCCAGTGTAAACCTCCCAGTTCCCATGTCTCAAGGGTGGGAGAGTTTTGAGGCCAATGTTTTACATCATTTCCCAGAGTTAAACTCTAGTCACTGTGGAAAGTTATCCATTATCTCGACCCCCCCCAAGGAGAAGTTTTGTGTATGTCAGAGATATTTTTTTTCCTGCAGAAATACTTCAAAAGGGATCCCATTGTATATTCTCTTTTCCAACTTGAATTGTCCATCATGGTTCCGTGGAATATGTACAAAGTTATAAAATTTGCTACTCCTTGAGAGCATGCATGAGAGGGGGGAGGGACGGAGGGAGAGGGAGGTAGAAAATCCTCAGATTCCCCACTGAATGTGGAGCCGGAGGTGGGCACCATCCCAGGACCTTGAGATCATGACCTGCGCAGAAATCAGGAGTCAGCCGCTAAACCGACTGAGCCACCCAAGTCACCCTAGTTCATTGCTGAGCTCATATGCTAACTCCATACCTAACTCAACGTTAAGTTCTAACCCCCAGTGCCTCAGAATGTGACCTTATTTGGAAATAGGATTATTGCAGATTAGTGAAGATGAGGTCATCAGGGTCGGTCCTACTCCAGTACGAATGGAGTCCCTATAAAAAGGGGAAATTTGGACACAGACAGATACACACGAAGTACACCATGTGAAAATGGAGGCAGAGATCGGGGTGCTATTTCTACAAGTCAGAGAATGACAGAGATTTCAAGTAAACCACTGGAAGCTGTGGTACTTTTTTCTGGCAGCCCCAGCAAACCCTCTCTCCTGCTGAGTTAGGTTTCTTCTAAAGAGGGCTACTTAAAATACATGTTAAAGGTGGAAATGTAGAGAAGTGAAGACAGAATTTTAATTCATTATTTTTCTTACAATGCCCCTTCCTCTCTGTATCTTCTAAGTTACTGTGGTAGGAGTTGTTTTCTCTCAATACTGTCTTCGTCTTTCTCATCTTCTATTTTTACCACTTAGTCTCTGCTTCCAAGGATGTCACTTCAACCTCTACTACTCAGACCTAACACGTCGCTTTCTTTTTTTCCAGCCTGTATCCTTTTTCCCACCTAAGGAACCTCACTGTTTTCAGCATGCTACCTTTTTCCTTGTATATTCTATGGTAACTTTTTTGGACTCATTACATGGCATGCTTGTGACTGATTTTCATTTTCAGTCATCATCCTACCCACTTGCTTTCATTTATAATTTATTTCAAATCTTGTCCTTTTTTATTTATGTATGCAGACTTTGGTTTTCCCAAAAGCCCAATTTAAACATGCTATCCAGTCTTCCACTTATAACATTTCATGTAAATATTATTATTCTGAAATGTCTTTTCCTCCTGGACATAATTTCAAACTCTTACTCATTTGTTTTCTTTTTAAAGATTTTATTTATTTGTTTGAGAGAGAGAGAGAGGGGTGGGGAGGGGCAGAGGGGGAGGGAGAGACAGAGAATCTCAAGCAGACTCCGTGCTGAGCGCAGAGACTGCCAAATTGTTAGTCTTGAAGCTACTTTAGTTCTTTCCTTTTTTACTATATGAAAACACAAAAAAGAACGGACATGAAATATTAGATGATTTTTTTGCCTCGGGAAAAAATCTCTCTGAGAATTTAATGATTTGGTCCTTTTGTTGAATTATACTATCTCAGTGTCTTAAGCCAATTTTAAGGTCTGCTCTGTTAATTGTATAACTTCTACAAGTTTTCAGATTAGTGATGATTTTAAATATTGGGACAACCAGATTAATACATGGATACTGACTGTCATGCAAAGTATAAAATGTAATTGAGACTTTGACAAGAGGAGAAAATACCAAAGGTTTTCATTTCTATTTCATAGCTCCAGTCAACAAACCATACATCTTTGAGGTGTAGACACCTTGTAGTATAACCAACACCAAAACAATAATTCAGTGTATTGAGTGCAGTTGGACCCTGAACAACCCGGGGGTTAGGGGCACCAACCCTTCGCACAGTCTAAAATCCACATATAACTTTTGACTCCTCCAAAACTTAACTACTAATAGCCAACTGTTGACCGGAAGCTTTACTGATAATATACATAGCCGATTAACCCATACTTTGTATGGTATATGTATTATATGCTGTATTCTTATAATAAAGTAAGCTAGAAGAAAATGTGATTAAGAAGGTCATAAGGTAGAGAAAATACATTTACACTGTACTGTATTTATTTTAAAAAAATGCTGTATATAAGTGGATCTGCACAGTTCAAACCTGTGTTGCTCAGGGGTCAACCGTAATGTGTAACATGGATGCCTCTGATTTCCAGTGAAAATGTGTGTGACAGTTTGATCAAGACCCAGTTGTCCTTTCCTAATTCATGTGCATGCTTAGCTGGTACACTTGGTAAGCATGAACGTGAACTAAAGAGTATAACAGTTGGATGTTCAATCAAAATGAGGATATTAAAATTCAGTGACAAAATATCCTATGTCCATTCATCAACATGCATATATTAAGTGGCTTCTGTGTTTCGTAGGAATGATGGGTTGAAAAAATAATAAGACGTTTCATCTTTCCTTAAGGGAGTTACAATTCACTTGGAAACTTATGACATATACAACATGTGCAACAATTATTGAGGAAGCAGAGGGCACATGACTGATTTTTTTTTTTCTGAGATGGTTCATAGAAGCATCATTTGATCTTTCAGAATGATGACATAAATTTATACGTACAAAATTCCTGTCTCAAATCACCCATTTAACTGGCATAAGAAATGCATATGCCAATGATGGGTTAATCTTTTCTCCCTCCAATTTTATTGGAATAATTGGCAAATATAATTGTAAACATTTAAAGTATACAGTGTGATGATTTGATATACATATCACACTGTGGAATGATTGCCAAGATCAAAACAATAAACACATCTATTACCTCGCATAGTTAACTATTTGTGTGTACGCATGTGTGGTGGGAGTTCTTAAGATCTACTTTTGACACTTCTGAAGTATGCACGACTGTATTTTTAACTATAGCCACCATGCTATACATTAGATCCTCAGAACTTAATCTTCTTTTAACTGAAAGTTTGTACACTTTGACATACATCTTCCCATTTCCAGGCGTTTAATCTTTAGTATGTCTTCATTGGGTTATATCAGTGAATAATACCCCATAGAGCTTTGACAAACAACATTAGATTACAAGATAAAATTGAATATGATATATATTATAATACATGTAATATATATTTATAAAATATCTATATTATATAATATATGTACTATAACATATACATATAAGATGTAATATATATTAAAATTTGGATAAACAAACAATTTCAACATTAAGAGAGATTAAGATATTCCCCGTTCCTTTCTTCTGCTATTTTACAGACAGGGAAACTACACCAGAGCATAGCATTAGTGAGATGGTTTTGTGTATATGTGGGTGGGGTGCAGGAGGAAGAGAAAAGGGGGAATAGTCTAAATCCATATTCTTATTGATAGAAAAGATGGGGTTTAAGATAAGTGATGAGGCAGGGAGAGCAAGAAGTCAAGTTGGTGGCTGAGAAAAGTTCCCGTGAGAGGAAGTGAAAGCATCAGAGTCTGAATTCCCGTCCCCTATCTTCAAGTTCTGTGTTTTTCCCCATTGCATCACATTTCTGGAAATTCCTATCTACAAGGAGAATAAGGGAATTTAGGGACGACTTGAATTTTTCCCAGCTGTGATAAGAGCTAACTGTTCATAGAAAACCCAGAGTGCCATTCTTTTTTCGTGGTTTGATGTGATTGTGTGTGGCCAGTACATGGCTCAGAGACAGATATGTCTAAATGTGTTTGTTTCTGATGCTTCAAGTATTCTGCTTTAGTAACAAAAGAGGATTTCTTTGCGTTTGCTCAAAGGACGAATGCAGCCATCATGGTTTACAGGATTTTGCAGAGGTTTGTGAAATCTGTTGGGAAAGACTGTATTCATAACAACACCAACTGTGAAATAAGCATTGCAGTAATTTGTTTGGAAAACTAGAATTTTGTCTATGTAAAATAGATATGAATCAAGTGCAAGAGCTAAAAGATTGAATAGAAATGAGGAAAATATTTCAGACTCAGATGTTTTGGAAGATTTTAAAAAGATTTTTGTTTTGTAGAAATCCAATTTTGTCACATTGCTGAAAATCAAGAGTATAATTAAGCTAATTAACATTCAAAATCTGATTGGAATAGAAGTCTTAACTCTGTTAAGAGAGATATAGATACAGATATTCCAGTTACGAGCTAATAATTAAACATTATCAACTATTGATAAAAACATATTCTTGAAAGAACTCCACTTGGCCAAACTTCTTTCACTACATTTGAATTATTTTCTATACAAGAAAGTAGTAAAATTATACATCTTAAAGTACTTTATGTCAAACTATCCTTCCCTAATTGGTAGATGTCAGAAAGTTTTACATTAGTGATTAAAATATAATATGTGCATACTCCTAGACATGCATGGATGCACTCAACATTTTTGCATATTTTTTCTGGACACTGAGTGAGATGTTATAAGCTGGAAAAGAGAAGATTAAAGCAAATTAATGAGCTTATACGACTTGTTGAAGTTCCAGGTCAAGACAGTTTGTTGACCTAGTACCCGTTTCGATAAGGGGCCCCCGCAGTGTCTGCAGATGGGCTTGGCTCTGGGGCCTAGCAACCGTCCCTGCCACCCAAGATTGTGCAATGAGGCCCATGAGGGGTTGCCCTGAGGTTTCCAGCATCCCACAAGCGACGGCAAGGTAGCCATCCCCTCTAGCAGCTTGCTCGTGGCCACCCATGACTATTACCGGTGCCGCCAGGGTTCCACTTCTAGGAAGAGCCCCTGAGGAAGTACAGAGTATCCTGGGGAAGTCATCCTCATCACCCAGGTCTCTGCAAGGCCAATCTATGCCCCTTCTGGGCAAGCTTATATTTTGAGACGTCCACTCTCCCGTTCATGGCTAGTGTTGGAGTCTCCAGAATGCTCAGAATCTTCTCGGGCCTCTTGGCCACGATCACCGGTGACTTGGCTCCAAAAGCCATGAGGAAGCAGTATGGTGGCCAGCCGGGCAAAGCCAACACTGGGCCCCAATCCTGCGAGGCCACCACTAGGCTTCAGGAGGCACTAGGCTCATCAGAGGCCCCCTCCCCTCAAACTTGGCAGTCTGCAGCAAACAGAAGCAGATGGGTTCTTTTATATCAAAACAGCAAAAACACCAAAAAGGAAGTTGAGAGAATCCCGATCTGTACTATCCAAGCCGCACACAGGCCTTCCTGACACCCTGTAACTGTGTGCCTTGCATCAAGTACAAAATAAACTCCAAGCAGCCAGTTAAATAAATAAATAAATAAATAAATAAATAAATAAATAAATAAAAGTCTGTGGAAGACTCCTAAAACTTTTTTCTTTAGTCCAGGAAAATGCAGAGTATTTGCCACTTTTTTCTGAGAAATGAGTGCAACACGAACACCAGATTTGTATATACTGGTAGTCTTTGCTTTGTACGGTGGTGTGGGACCATAAAAATGATTGTGCAAGTTGAAATTGTGCAAAGTAATCTTAATAATCGGTGGGAAAAATTGTGATTGTTTCCTTATGGGATCTTTAACCGTTTTTTTCAAAAATTAAGAACTCTTTTACTATTGCTTTATGAGTATATGGGGAAATGGGAAAAATAGTAATTCTAATATATATTTAGTACACTGTAATTTAAAACATTACGTACATTATACAGAATCTCAGTTCGGTCATTTCAAATAAACACAGTTTGAATTTTAACAAAACATGTTTTAATCCTCTCTGTCTACCTCCCTTGCCCGTTATTGTTTACTAGCTTTGTCATTTAGAATCTTTTTATTTTCCTATCTAGTCTCTTAAGAATTCATTAGTAGTCATTACTCCTGCCTCATAGTACCAAGATGACAGATTCTCTGCGTGCCTGACCTTTGCGTTACATCTTTTAGAAAGGATAATAGTAGTCATAAGTCTCCGGTTTGGCACTGACTCTTGCCCATATATTTAGAAAAATATTCTGTTAGTTTGTCTTTGATGGTTAAAATTCTTCATAAACATCTTTTAATCTTTCCATCTCATGAAAGATCTAGACCAGATCAATCATGAGCCAGTGCTAGTAATGTTTAGGCTGACATTTATAATATGTTTTACAGAACAAATATTAATTCCTTTCACTTGAGAACTGTCAGGTTCTGTGTGTTTATAACTAATAAAATAAACGATTTGCTATATATTTTCTCTTTTCTATCCTGAAACTTTCTTATGAGAGTATGGATTTAATGACAGAATAAATATCTCATGAGATGATTATCTATGTGTCTTTCACTACATTGTGTGTTCCTTTTAGGGCATGGGCTACTCTTACTCATTTTTATTCCTAACAATGTGCCTGAAATAAATTTGCTCCTCCTTAAATACTCGAATAATTGAAGACGTCAATGAAAAATGTTTTAAATTTGGAATTAAGGTACTATTCCTGTTGAACATTCTTGCCTTTTTCAATTTTGGTAACATTATTTAAAGTTATATATTCCTTAGGAAACCAGGCTTAGTAGAAAGAACCATGGGCTTGGATTCAGAAAATATGAAATCAAAGCTTAGTCTTGCTATTTCCTTAAACTTTCTGAAATGGTTTTCTTAACTCTTAAATAGTGGTATAATACGTCTGACTGGGTTAGTGGGAAAAATAAATGAGATAACAAGAAAGGCTTTTGCACTATGTTAGTAGGCATGTAATAAATACTTTAACTAGAAACTTCTTTCTTTGATGTCCATTATCCATTTTTTAAGATGTAACAATGAAGATTTGTAGGTATTTAATTCTTCTCAGGAAAAATGATTTCTTTCTACATTAAGAAAATCTATCTTTCGACTTTTGAAGAACAGTGATAGGAATTTTTTTTCCATAGCATCAAATGATCTGGGAAGCTTTTGCTTCTGACAATGATGGACCAAGGTGCTAGTGGATGACTCCATTGCAGAAAACAACTACGAAACTTGGATATAATACAAAGCAATTACATGGAGACTGAACAGAAGCATTCTTGTATACATGCTCAGAGGAGGGAACTATGGGGTTTCTAGTAAGTTCCTTCTTTTCTTTCTTTTTTTTGGCATAGGACTAAGTTCAGTCTGTACCGCTCCTACAGTGGAGGCAAGAGCCGTGGTGGGAAAACAGCAGTTTTCTCGCCAAGGGAACCAGAAGACCGAAGCCAGGAAAATATGGCTGCTGGAGGGAGCAGGGGAATCCCAGAAAGGGAAGAGCCAGAGAAGGGATCCAAAAATTCTGTCTACCCACATATCTGACTTATATGGTCCATGCATTTATGTTCAACAGACTCAGAGCAACCCAGTATAGAGGACAAGTCTGAAGAGACAGTGGAGCTGCTGCCCCCAAATTAGGATCTCGATGTAAACCCAGTGCAAATAATGCCTGCTATAAGGAAAGAAGCAACGTGGGTTGGGAAAAACAAACAAACAAAATACAAACAAAAAACCCAAAGTTCAGAATCTCCACAATGTAACACTGAAAATATCCAGCATAAAGTCCAACGTTATCTATGAAAAGCCAAGAAAATGGAACACATTTGCAAGAGAAAAAGAATCAAATGTGTCCAGTTCTGAGGTGAATCAGATTTTAGAACTAGCAGACAAAGATTTTCAAGGAGCTATTAAAACTATCCTTAATAAGGTAAAACTAAAATATGCTCACAGTGAATTAAGAGATACGAAATCTCACCCTAGAAATAGAAATGTTAAAAAAGAAAATTGCATAGGTACAATAAATCTTGGTTATTTTTCACGAAGACTAAATGCACATTTGGTAAGTCATCTAGCACAGTGCCTAGTATAGATTTCCTCTACTTCCCTCTTTTTTCAGACATCCAGTCATGATGATCATACGACAGTCGTTACTTTGGGTCCAACTTAGCCTGGGGATTAGAACATGAACATTTTTAGGGAACAGTGATTGGCAATATTTTTCTTCTCCATTTCCTCTTCTAGAGATCTTGGTGGGAGGACACTAGTCTTCTATATCCCTTGATTGTTCTGTCATATTTTCATTGTCTTTGACATTTTGATTGTTTTGTGCCTTGTCCATTTTTTAAATTAAATTTTTATTTTAGAAAAAGATTTACACCAAAATGGTGAAAATATTATAGCAGTTCCCTATGCTCTGCACATTATTATTAATATTTTAAATAAATATGGTGTACTTGTTAACATTAATGAGCCAATATTGATACATTATCATTAACTAAAGTCCATACTTTATTTGGATTTCCCTGATTTTTCTGATTTTTTGCTAATGTCCTTTTTGTTGTTGTTGTTGTTGTTCCTGAGTCCTGTCCAGAATAACCAAATTACACTTAGTCATCATGCTTTCTTAAGCTCTTCTTGGCTATGACAGTTTTTCACACTTTCCTTGTTTTGAATGACCTTGAAAGTTTTGAGGAGTAATAGATATTTTGTAGAAGCACCTCAGTTGGGATGGGATTTACCAGATGTTTTTCTCATGATGAGACTGGAGTCATAGAATTTTGGGAAGAAGGCCCGTCACATCATATCAAGAATATGTACTACCAACATGACTTACCATTGTTGACGTTAACCTTGCTCATCCGGATGAGGTGGTTTTTGACAGGTTTTTCCACTTTAAGATTCCTCTTTCCCCCTCCTTCCGTACTGTCCTCTTATGTGCTGTCCCTACTTAAAGAGTGAGGAGTTCTGCTTCACCTTCTTGAGGGTGAAGTTTCTGCCTAAGTTATCTGGAATTTTTCTGCAAGGGAGTTTCTTTTCCCCTATTTATGTATTTACTCAATCATTTATTTCTATCTGTATGGCCTGATGGATATATATTTTATACTCTGTGTTATGATTCAATGTTACTTTATTTGGTTATGCAACGTTTTTCACCTTTGGCCATTTGGAGCCCTTTCGGTCAGCTCCTGTGTCCCTGTATCAATTCCCACCATTGTGGGGTTTTATTTGTTTGCTTGCTTGCTTTTTTTTTTTTTTTTTTTGAATGTTTCCTTCCTTTCTCGCACCATGTGATGCTACAAGCTTATCTTGTGTACTTCTTGCTCCAGACCTAGAATCAGCCACTCATCTAAAAAGCCGTGGTTCCTTTTATTGGAGAATGGTATGCGAAACCAAGATCTTTGCACTAAGTGTGCTCATTACTACTGGTGTGTTGTTGCTTCTTGGCCCTTTCAGCTGACAGAACAGGGGAATATGTGGTACATACTGATCACTATATATACACATATCTATACATATTTTTATAGGTAATCATCTGTATTTATATTAACTAAAGATGAGTTTATACTAATGTACCCAACTCTATTCCATCACCATCTGGATCATTCTAGCCTACTCCCCTCTCCTATCTGTAACCTCCTACTCCAACAGGGAGAAACCTGACTCCCACCAATACCATTTTTTTGAAATACTCAACATCTGTACTTCCTGTGTTTAGCAATTGCATCCATATTTTCCTCTGTAAATCACCCTTTTTGCACTCCTAGTGCACGTAGTTCAGTGGAGTTGAGCCAGCCCATTGGAGTGATGGCTGCATTCATTGACCCTGACTAACTAACACAACCATTCTCCTTGAGCTATGGCTGCTGGTTCTGTGAGAGACATGTGGCCCAGATCAGTCCAAGTTTTAGGACTTCTTCTGGAGTAAGTGGAAAGGAGAAATTTTCTTCCTGCTGACCTTACAGCTGTGATGATGTAAGTCTAATCGCAGGGAAAGTCTGCATGAGAAAGATGTAACACAAGGAAAGGTCGGGCAAAAGAGGGGTAGAGATACTTTCTGATATTATCTGAGCACCTGGCTCTGCTCATATCTCCCCATGAACATTTCCATTGTGACCCAGTGATTTTCCTACTTTGCTTCAGCCTGTTTTGTTCCATGTCCTTTACCCACCTAGGTTTAACAGGATTTTATTAAATTTATGATCCCGAGGCACTGGAATGCAACATACCCATTAGGATAATATCCTTTAATTCCACAGATTTCGGTAGACCAAAGGTTAACCTTTAATCTATTGAGAATTATATCCTAATACTAGCATTTCTTTTGTGTTAAAACTAAGTAGACATTTCATGTTGACAGGATAATTTTTAATTCACACCACTAGAAAATAAAATACTGTATTTGTCTTTAATAATACATTGGAGCAGACTGAAAATCATTGAACTGTTACCTCACCCCACTCCCTTATGCATATTTTCTTTCCTTTTATTTTTTTTAATTACCATTTGTCTTGAGAACCTGTAAGCTCTAAAATGAGTCATTTCCTTCTCATTACATTCTTTTTCAAACCGATGTCATTATTAAATTCCACAATTATAAAGAAAAAGTGGCGGTTAGCTTGAGTTCCTGGTATTGTTTAGGTTTCTGTTTAGCTGCATGTTAAAATTAAAACGTTCACTCCTAGATTATTTAAACTGTATCTTTAGGACAATTACAGTTTTCATTGTTCTGTTAACCTCTGTATCACGTGTGACATTTTGCCATCATTAAGAAATTTTGTTTACTTTTTTGAACGTTGAAGCTAATTCTCAACTAGAGGCAATCTTTGAAGTAATTCTCAAACGTCAGGATGCTAACAACAGGTGAGAGAATTTTTTAGTTATTGGGTTCTTTTGACTGAACAGTTTGGAAACTTCAGTGTTGGGAAGATACATTTCTTCACATCCCTGATGTTCCCTTCTGGGTGGAGAGAATCCATTGTTGTAATGGCTCTGGTCTCTCCTCACACCCTCACTCCCTTGGGCTCCGAGGATTCACCCGATGATGAATGTGGGAAGTGGGGGTGCATGTGTATTACTCTCCCTCTTCCTCTTTTCTTCCTCCTGACTGAACCCCTCCAGGAACCATGTGCCCTTTGCTATCTCGGGCATCCAGTATGCTTAGTGGTGAAGTCCCTGCTCCCCAGTGAGCACTGTCTTGCCTTCACTGTGCCTGTCATTGATAGCCCTCTTTATAAGCTTCAGATGACTATTTTCTCCCTCAAACTATTTAAAACTCTTTCTGATCTAAGAGTGTACTTATAAACTGTCAGATCTTATAAAGAAAATAGACGTCTTTTTCTGACACATTATCTCTGACTCTAGGTAATACCTAAAGCAGTAAGAGCAAAACTCTGTGGCCTAATCAATGGCAGTGAGGTTGAGTGAAACCTCATTTTCTAACTTCTTTCCTCCCCATCTACCCCCTGCTCAAAGATGTATGTGGAAATATAGGGTGGAAGTGGTTGCCTTAGACTGGGCGAGTTGTCTCCTGGGTGTGATAACATCCCGTAGCTCTGTCCTTTACTCCAACGGAAAAGAGCTGGTGATGCTGACTGTACGTGAGTCAAGATAGGAGAGAAAAGTGGAAGGAAGTCCTTTTATGAGGAGAGTCGTTTTGGATCCTGTGTAGAAGGTGGTAAGGGAGTTAGCATTGATGAAAGATAGAGCAGAAAGACTGGGAACTGATGGATTAACTCAAGGGGTCCTGAGTAAATGAGGTTAATTGTTTCAAGACGATAGAAGAAGAGATGTTGCATCACACGTGTATTTTCTTTGTTGCTGTAGACTCTAAAATATTCTTTAGAGTGAAGGGGCTCACTCTCAAATTGTGCTTGTCACTCTGTAATATCAATTAGAATGAAGGCATAGTGTTGACACTGAGTTTTTGGTCCTATTTTTTATTCTATTATCTTTGCAATGTCATTATGTAAGGTGCTTTGGGCCAAAACCAGAATTGTGTGTATAAAGAGCCACATGAGTCAAGTGAAGATCACGACATTTTCCAACCTTAGCAGTCAGTCTTAGAAAGAATAATTATGCATTGCTTTATTAATCCCCCCCTTTGAAATGGTGATAGAAAATAGAAATTGTGGACACACTTGAGAAGCAAGTCTAGACATTCTGTAGAATATGAAAAAAAATGCGTGTTTACCATCCATGCTCCACGCTGCTGAGGCGTTCCTGTTAGCATCGTCTAGAGATTCTTGGCAGAGAAAATAGTTGGATCTCTGGGCAGCACTTACTCTCAGGTATAATGAATGTGCCCAGCCTCAGAATACCTGGCAAACCTACTGTCCTTTTTTGAGCAAACTCTTTTGCCTTTGACCCTGATGGAAGAACGGCTGTGTGCCTCTAATGATTCTTACCCTCATTCTAATGGGACACAGTTGGTTAGATATAGGGAGAGTAACTGAGCCAAGGGCCATCTGTCTAAGCCTAGCCAAAGTGCTGTTATATGTGTGGTCTACTCTAAGGGGTGGGGGTGGGGGAGCCAATCTAATCCTCTATTTCAGGAATTTGAATTTAAGTTTCAGTTGGCAGTGTAGTTTGAGGTTGAAAGTTGGGACATGTGGTCATAATGGATAACAACTGTGAATACAGTTGCTGTGAATGCTGTGAATACTCAGAAGAAGCCTGTTGTAGAGATGGAACAGATTCACAAAGAGAAACAGAGAAAGGCGCTCACTTTGGACGCGTTGAGAAAGACACCACTAGAGATAGAGGAAACTGCGAGATTGCCCAGGCCTGAGAGTCCCAGCAGTTGTTGATGACATGCTAGTAATGTGCCCATTCCTTTCCCTGGGTCTTCAAGAAGTCTTATTTTCCTTAGAGTTAGTTGAGTGAGTATCTGTTCCTTAAATCCAAACTGTCAAATGATATTTTCAACACAAAATGAAATAACACATGTTCACTGTCAGCTGTTCCCTCAGCCTTCCCCCGTTTACCATTAGTGGCAAATATGTGCTTCCTTTTATGCATAAGTGAGCAAGGCCACAGAAATTATGTTCTTATTGAGAAATGTTATTTCACTATTTTAAAATGGGAACATCTCAGCTACTTCAGGCTGTTAGGGAAGTTTCTGTTGGAATGTTCTGTTAGGAAATGTTACAGCAAAGCAGGTGTCATATTTTCTTTTGCCGTAAAACTTAGTGTAATGAGTGTGTTATTTTTCAAAATTTTCTATAACTGAATTTAATCTGAGCTCTTACTATTCCTAGTATCAGAAAAACTGAATCTGGTCAGTTGTGTAAACCCACTCACATCAGTGTTTTCTTAGTCATTTCAGGCCCCCCATGTTAGGTGGTGTTTATGGCTTTGGGGGCACTGGGCTATTGATGCTGCTGTATGGATTCCCTGCCATGTCAGGTATCCTGTATGGACTTTTGCTATTGATAGTCATTCTTGAACCCACTGAGATGTCCCTGGACCTGTTTTGGTCTCCTTATGGATAGCGTATGCCAGTGCATCTCACCCTGTTTGTAGTGAAGGATGATTTTTCTTTTTTAAAGATTTTATTTATTTGACAGAGAGAGACACAGCGAGAGGGAACACAAGCAGGGGGAGTGAGAGAGGGAGAAGCAGGCTTCCCGCTGAGCAGGGAGCCTGATGCGGGGCTTGATCCCAGGACCCTGGGATCATGACCTGAGCCAAAGGCAGACACTTTACGACTGAGCCACCCAGGTGCCCCGAAGGATGAATTTTTTCCCCCCTGTTGTTGTTATTGTTGTTAACCTTTCCTAGAATGCAGTTCATATGACATACAACTCAGTACCCAAATTGGAACCTCCAAATTGGTGTATACCTTCTTCAAACGGGGAATCTACTGATCGCACATTTGGATGTTGTGATAATGTCAAATAGCCATAAAAGTTTCTAAGTGCTTACTCTCAATTTCTGTACTTACTTCACCTGGACTCTTTTTTTTTTTTTTAAGATTTTATTTATTTATTTATTTGACACAGAGAGAGAGACAACCAGCGAGAGAGGGAGCACAAGCAGGGGGAGTGGGAGAGGAAGAAGCAGGCTCCCAGTGGAGCAGGGAGCCCGATGTGGGGCTTGATGCAGGGCTCAATCCCAGGACCCCAGTATCATGCCGTGAGCTGAAGGCAGATGCTTAACGACTGAGCCACCCAGGCGCCCCTTCACCTGGATTCTTAATAACCAGTCTGTGGACCACCATCCATCCATAGGTGACACTTAGAGGAGCACTGGATAAGGTCACTCTTTTCTATGGAAAAGAAGCTTGAGACATCATTTAAGCCATTTAAGTCTAGGGATGAGCCTGAAATTTTGCTTTCCTTCTTATGCAATGGGCAAGGGGAAGAATTTATGTGACATCCAATCCACATCATTGGTGTTATCAGCTAGTTTCCTTTTGAGCTTCCTGGGGTTATTGCAAATAAATTACAGAATAATTGGGATAGGTAGTAATCTCTGTACAGTAAGGCGTAATATCTTGTGGGTCACACTACCCTATTCTCGAGGTGATAGAGGGTCATTCTTACGAGAATAATTACTAACTTAATTTTATTTGATTTATGTTTCATAACTGGTAGAAGGTCTGTTTCTCCATGTGGAGGGCTAACCCCTCTCCCCCTTTTATTTTGGAATGCCCAGAGCTTGTTAGCCAGGTAGGATGATTAAAGGCACAAAACCAATTATTTTGGCAGCTTGGTGCTGAGGGCAGGGACTTTACTGCCAAGATGATCACTGGCTGGATCAGGCTCCCAAATTGTTCTGTTAATGCCAAACAAAACAAAACAAAACAAAACAAAAATTAAAAAAACCTCAACAACAGCAAAAAACCCCGAGCATTTAGAGAGCTATGCCCATTGAAAGAACAGCTTGGAAATAAGGAAAGCAGGTCTGTCTCAAGCCCTGATTAGGAATGGTAGGATTATAGACCCAAGCTCCAAGTGAAGGGTTTATTCCAGCAGAAGGCGTAGATAGTAATGTCTCAATTTGAAAGGATATAGTGGCACTTGTAAGAACTGCACGGGCTCAACAGAAACCCTGTCTCCTTCATGCTAACCCTCCCCCTGCTCCTCTTTCCTTTCTTTTCCTTCTTTTTTTTCTTGGGAGCTAATCAGACAGAGCAGGGTTGGGACATTGTCTCTGCCTTTTGTGATTGGTGTGGCCTTGAACAAATGATGTAATCTATATGCCTTAGTGCCTTCTCCTGGGTACAAATAATAAAACATGTTTTTTGCAAGGTCAGTGTAGGAGTACCTGAGAAAAGGTATCTCTAGTGGGCTACTATGAACTTGGTCTACTGTAATCCATGTTTATATGGTACTATATGGTACCTTTTGGTGGCTGTGGTTAGTGTGCTCCAGGCAGAGGGCTATTATAAGTCTAACAGAAAACTCCAGGAAAGCGATCCTTTGCAGAATCAAGCCAATGGAATCTGGCTTCATACCACAAAGGTCTCTAAAATTTCATTGCTTTTTTTGGATATTACTAAAGCCTTAAAGGGTCCATAGCTTTGTAGAAGTCTAGGATTGTAGAATGAAGAATCTCAAATGACTTAAGGCTTTCCCTTCCAGAGTCCTTTTTGAGATTTACCTCTTACTGCCCCCCCCCAGGGACTCTTGCCTTTATTGTTTTGTGCCAGTGTTCTCAATTTCTTCTTCAAAGACTTCCTGCCTGCACGTCTTTGTAAACTATGTGAGTATTGGCCTCTACATTATAGGAACCATTTAAAATGAATGGGTCTGGGGACAAAGCTAGTTACCTTGATTCTGATCTTCCACTTGTTTTATCCTGTGACACTGATTCCTTTAGAATGCTGGCAAGGAAACTAAAGCCTAGCCAAGGTCTGATAACTTCTAAATGGAGGTGCCCATTTGAATCCAGGTCTGTTGATTTCAACTTGTGCGGTTTCCTCAAAATGTCATGGCTGGATTATTACTTTGCCTTCTGATACTTGATCTTCCAGGCTCTTTTCTATTTATATACTGATCCTCTATTTTAATCCTCATTCTCATTCTTTGGTGATACTATGATTGCTTACCACGTTTTGTTCTCTAATACCTGCTGGTGCTTTAAGATTGCCTCTAGCTTTCCTGTGAAAGTCCATCACACTGTTATCAAATTGGCTGTGCACTGGTAACCCTCCACCATCCAGCTGCCCATGTTGAAAGGCATACTAGTTTTGCAACTTGGAAGTTTTTTCTTTCAGATATAACACTAAATTTCTTTTGGCAACACCTTACTGTATAATTTTGATTAATATGAACTTTTAAAAGTTACTTCAAACTAACATTTGCCACAAATTCAAAATTAGAAATAATGTCAAGTTTAGGTAAAAGCAAGAAAGTCTAAAACTCATTTAAGAATTTGGATTTAACTTTCTAATAGAATATGAATCAGTTCCCAGACACATTTTGTTATAGGGAGAGTTTCCCGTATAAATTGATACTTACCTTATATTTTAGTCTTGTGAAATTGTTAGCAGCAGGAATATGGAGAATTGGGAGGGTTAAGTGGTATTAGAAAATGTGGGCCTATTCAAGCAAATATTGAAGCTATCATAGAAGACTTAGATCACTTTGTAAAAATGCTGTTCTTTTTTTGAAGTCCACTACTAACAAAACAAAACACAGAAAGCTGAATGTCCCATCACACTTTACATTGAAGAGGAATAGAACAAACCATTTTCCCAGATGCTTAAAAATAATTCAAAATAAGATATCGAATAGAATATTAACAAAAGAATACGGTTTTAAAAAAGATGGTTTGAACAGAAAAGGGAGAAAGAAATCAGTTTAGAAGATAAAGCCAACTGTTGATTTAAAATAATTAAAACTAAGTATTTGTTACTTTATAGATTGTAACTAAAGATTACAGGGTGTTTTACTTTTTAAATGGAATTATTTTTCTAACTACTAATTGCTTTCTGGCTATGAACTGTTGAATAGAGCCTGTTACTAGAATCCAGTTAGTTCAAAGAAAGTTCAAACGAATCTCTAAAAAGTACAAAGAAAAATGCTGATTTGGATTTGTCCTTTTATGCAATTGGAAGAAAGCAAAAAGAATGATGCTTAAATTTTAGTGTTTTGATATGCAACCAGCTTTTGTTTAGGTTTATTGCACTTTTCCAACATTGGTGAACTTCCAGGGTCATAACCTCCAGTGAAGAGTGTCAGTCACCTCTTACTGAAGACTTTTTCCGCATTGAATGATCTGAATTATTGGTCTATAAGACAGAAGTTGCAGGAAGATACTGACTCTCTACCCTTTGCTCAGGTGACCATTTGAGGAGGGGGAAAGAAGAGGCAGGGGAGGAAACCGCATCACTGGTTTGCTTGTTTTAGCACTTCTGAGACAAGTTTTCCAAAACCCTTTGTTCCATCAATGATGTTGCAATCTCTAGTTGTTGTAGTCAAGAAATTCAGAATGCATAAATAGTGAAAACTGATTAATGATTTGTTTGCTTAAACATCTCATCCAGATCATGTAAAATGTTTATTTTGACCACAAATTCTCTGAGAAGCTTGGCTTATAAAAATGATTCAAGCTTGTGAAGAGTGGATGTGAACACCTAAATTACTTGAAACAACTGAAGGGAAAGCCCAAATAAATTAACGAAGATTTTCTCCTCATGTGAGTAAGAGTTTTTTCAGCCCATGTTGATAGAATCTTTTACTTCAGTCATTAAGAAGTAGAAATGGTTGACTAAATTCTTCTCAAAAGGAAACTGCATGCCCCTGGAAGGTTTTAGCACTTGGAATGAAGCTCAAGAGTATCAGAAATTTATAAAACATTGCATGGGCCAAAAGAGAGTGAACAATGATAAAGTTAGAGCCTTTCCTAAATATAATGGATCTTCTTTCTAAAAGCATACTCAAGGTTCCTAGCTAGCTCTCCATTTGTAATGTATATACATTTAAGTATATCACAAAGATCTCAACTGACTTCGCCTAGATATCGCTGGTAACATCTTTATCAGGCTTTCTGGGCACGGTATTCGTGCCTGGGTTTATCTAATAGGCCTAGACTGTGACTCTCAACTGGAAAGAGTTGCCTCCCAGGGGACTTTGGGTAAAGATGTCTGGACCCATTTTTGGATGTCAGAACTTTGGGGTGGAGGTGCTAGTGGCATGTAGTGGGCAGAAGAAAGGATGCTGCTGAACATCCTGCAATGCACAGGGCAGCCCCTCACAATAAAGAATTATCCGGTCTAAAATATGAATAAGGCTGAGATCGAGAAACCCTGGCCAGACCAAAACTTAATACTGCAACAAATAGAGAAAATAGAGAAAAACGGAGATACCAAGTAGATCAAATAGAGAAAACTAGAGAAAAAGAGTATCAAATAGAGAAAAAGGATAGTTTTTCCAAGAATGGGGTAAAACTACCACTATAGATAAAAACATAGAGTCTACAGAGCAGACAGTTACTATTGATATTGCATAAGTGCACATATGCTTACTCCATAGCCTAATTCATAGCATTCTAGCACATTTCGGTGCCTTTACAAAAACTTTAGTTAGTAGCAGATACCTCTGATTCTCAGGCAAAAGGTGAGCTTTTTGCTAAAACAAACAAAGGCATTTATAATATTATTCTTGTGAAACATCACAAGACATTCCAAAATGGAATGTCTAAAATGGACATCCCAATCTGTGCATCTGGCAGTTGAATTTGGCTTGGCCAATAGCAGAATTTTTACGTTCTTGATATGTTTGAGAGTGAAAAATTACGTAAACATATTTAGAGAATCATTTAAATCAAGGACTATTGTCGTCACTCTGAAAACTTTCAGAAGAAAAATTACTTAGATCTTAAACAAAAAACAAAGTCAATAAAATGGATTCCACCAAAAAACACCCTGTTTGCATGATGTTTAATAGAGAATTCTGGCCCTGGGTCAAAATTGGTGTTCCCTGAATATTTATTTGGATATTATTTAAGGATGTGAGAGTACAAATTTCTAGCTAATATTGACAGAACTTTATAACGAAGATGAGAGTCATTGCTGGTTTTCATGTAGTGGGGAAAGCATGTAGTCCCTTGTGTTCCTAAAACAGGACTTTGAACTGAAGGTCTGGTAGCAGCAGAGTTGTTCTTCTTTGGCCTTATGTAGTGCCATTAGTCTATTTCTTTTGTATTGGAAATTTGTTGAGGCCTCTATCAGCATTCCAAGAATTATTGCATTTTTTTTAGAAACTCTCAAGAATTGTGTATTATGGGAGCACCTAGATGGCTCAGTTGGTTAAGCATCTGACTCTTGATCGGCTCAGGTCATGATCTCGGGGTGGTGAGATCAAGCATTGAGTTGGGCTCCCTGCTCAGTAGGGAGTCTGCTTGAGATTCTGTCTCTCCCGCTGACTCTCCCCACCTCAAATAAACAAATAAATCTTAAAAAAAAAAAAAGTCAGTACTCTGAAGCCCAAACCTAAGCTTGAGGTATAAATCATCAAGATATCCATCATTCAAATTTCCCTTTTTTTTCTTCCTATACAGAAAGGTCAGCAGGAAGTGTTCACTCATCTGAGTATTAGATATTTGAGAGTTGAATTCTCTTTTAAAATAATATCTAGAGTTGTGATGTCCAATATGGTACCCCTAAACACAGTGACTATTTTTTTAAATTAATTAAAACAAAATAAAAATAAAATAAAAATAAAAATAAAAATTTCACGCTCTCAGTTGTACTAGTCATGTTACCAGGGCGTGATAACTGCCACATGTGCTTAGTGGCTATTCTTTTGGACTAGGGAATTTTAGAGCATTTTTCTGATTGCAGATGTTTTTGTTGGACAGTGTTGATGATCTGGAACAAACTATTGTTGGCAAAAGTCACTCAAATGTAGACATTCAGAAAATGTCTCCTTTCATTATTTGTATGAGTTTCTAAAGATGTTTAGTGTAAGTCTATCAAAATAATGTTGCTATGTATTTTTGTGAGAAAGAACCCAAATGTGAAGGTTAATGTTATGTCTCAACCTGACTGGGACATGGGGTACCTAGACGTTTGGCCAAACATTATTCTGTACGTGTCAGTGAGGGTGTTTCTGGATGAGATTAACATTTGAATTGATAGACTAAGTAAGGCCCTCCCCGATGTGAGTGGATAATAACCTCTCATCAGTTGTATGATTTGCAGATACTTTCTTCAGTTTCATAGGTTGCCTTTTCATTTTGTCAATGATTTCTTTTGGTGTATAGAAGCTTTTTTCTTTGATGTGGTCTCACTTGTTATTTTTGCTTTTGTTGCCACCCAATCTGTTAAAGGTCTGAATAGAATTGAATAGAGCTGAATAAGAGGGAACTCCTCCTTCATGACCACTTGAACTGGGACATTGATCTTTTCCAGCCCTGAAATTTCAAGTCTTGTTGGGTCTCAAGGCTGCTGGATTTTAGACTAGAACTTACACCAATTGCTCTTTAGGTTCTCAGGCCTTCAAACTTGGACTAGAACTATACATTGGCTCTCTTGGGTCTCTACCTTCCTAATTAAAGATCTTGGGACCTCTCAGCCTCCACAATCATGTGAGCCATTTTTTTTTTTACAATAAATCTCTTGACAGCACCTAGCACAATGTTGGGCAAATAGGTGTATTGCTGCACCATCATCATCATCATCATCATCATCATCATCATATATATAATAAAATATATATGATATTTTATATGTGATATTTTATGTCATATTATGTGTGATATGTAATATATATGCATATGTGTGTGTGTGTATGTATCTATTCTTTTTCTGTGGAGAACCCTGACTAATATACCATGAAAGAAAGGGAAGGAAAGCTTTGGTAAATAGTTGAAAAGTAAAGTTCATCCCTTGGATTTTCTTTCTTTTATATACTAACTTATCAAGATCCAGCAGGGAAGTAATCCACTAAGGGAAACAATGTTTATTTGTGAAGCAGGGAAAAGTGAAACGGGCAAAAACACCAGAAGCAATAAGATAGAGTAACTATTCAGAGATGGGGGAGATATGAGAACCATATAATAAATTATAAGTTTGGTAAAAACTGGATTTCCAGGTAGCAAAATAAAATTAAGAAATAAGATCATAATTCAAGGTGAATCTTGGGCATTTAAAATATGATTAATTCTTCTTAAGTTGCCCACCTAGTGGCTTAATGTTTTAAGAATCCCACTACATTGGTTAGAATGAAAATGGATGTACTGAGTCTTCGTAAGAAATGCTTTCTGTGCTTTTGGGCCTGAGCAGTAGATCAATGGTGGAAGATTTGAAGCTCCCATTTAGCCTGCACCTTATTTTATGCTGCAATCTAGCAGCATACAATAGACCATTGAATCATCAACATGTGCAAACAAATAAGCAAACACTCCTTCTTTTTCATGATCAAAGAAATAAACAAGAGTGGTATTAATTATCTGGCTAAAATAAATTATAATGAATGCAAACTCATTACTGTTGAAATCAATGCATGCATAGCAGAAGGTACATTTATTGAAGTCAACATACTTAATTACATTTGGAGTAATAAAGAGAGTAGGCATGAAGTCCAATGTCTCTTGAGCCTAAACATTAATTTTGATCTAATTTTCTTTTCCTTGATGTTGAGAAAATGAAAAGGCAAATAAAATTAAGAGACCAACCTTAACTTCATTAGCTTTGTTAATGGGGGATTATAAGCTGTTTGTACCATGTGTATTCCACATTGTGATCCAAGGAAAGTTCACCCGATTTTAAAGCTAGTAATGTTAATATAAGAATAAAGGTGGCCAGATAGCCTTTCTCATTCTACAAGAGTACAGAAGACATATAAGATGCTACAAGGGTCACAGCGACAAGGACAGAAGATACATAGAATTTCAACACTGTGGAGGGAAAGTGTTTTAGTGAACTTGGCTGTTATAACAGAATACAGTGGACTGAGTGACTTATAGAGCAAACATTTATTTCTCATAGTTCTGGAGGCTGGATGTCCAAGATCAAGGTACCAATACATTTGGTTCCTGGTGAAGACCCATTTCCTGGCTTGTAGATAGTCGCCCTTTCGCTGTATGCCCATACAGCCTTTCCTTGGTGCCTGTCCATGGAGGGACAGAGAAAGAAGGATAGAGATAGGGATAAAGATAGAGATAGATGGATAGGTATTATTTTTTTCTTATTAAGGACACTAATCCCATCATGAGGTTCCCCCTCGTGATCTAATGTAAGCCTAATTATTTGCCAAAGGCTCCACCTCCAAATACCATCACACTGGAGTTTAGGGCTTCAGTATATGAATTATGGGGGGACACAAGCATTCAGTGTGTAACAGCCTGTTTTCATGACACTTAAGCTTTTCTAGTACATGTTCCTCTTTCTTAATCTTTTTCTTTTATCCAAACTATGTCCAAACCTTTATTGTTGTTGTTGTTATTGCTTTATAGTCCTAGATACTTGCCATCAGCACTGGGGTTTGGGGGGGATCTTGCTTAGCTTTTTAGGTGAAGCCAACTAAAATGTGAAAACTCCTGCTCATACTTCTTTGTAGCACTAGCACAATGTTGGGCAAAGGGGTGTATTGTGGGGTAAATAACTCTTAGATGAGTAAATGAGGAGGGAAATCCCTGGTATCCATTATGACAGATGACTCTGCCTAGAATGGTATTTTCCCCTTTGAGAAGGAGAAAACAGCCTGATCAGATAAACGTCCTGGTCAGATAAATCAGATAAATTGTTCCTGGCATACTTCTTGGCTGTTAGAAATTCAGGTTCTGATTCAGATGAGACTGTTGATTTACAAGGACCCACCTAACCCTTCTTAGAAGGTCAGGACTACAGTATTTCTTTTTAATCACAGCATCTGATCAGCATTTCCCATACCACTTCATCCTTGGGTACATACATGTTTAGCTTCAGAGAGAATATAATTGCTCTTGCTTTTTATCAGAATAAGTATTTGACCTTTTAAAATTGCGTTATCCGTTATGGCTCTCTCATGGGTAATCATGGAGCTAGGGAAGGAGAGGCACGGGTAAGCATTTCAGCGTGTCATCCAATTTTTAACACTTCCAGTTGATGAAATAAGAGTGGGTGGTAAGCATGCAGAAAACATATAAGGAATGCCGTCTCTGGTAGGACAACAGCAAAATGTTACACTGAAAAATATCAGAACTAAAGCTAAAACTAACGTGTTTATCCTATGCAAATGTTCCAGGAGGAGTATTTGAAAAAGTCATAGTAGAAGTCTAACTGAGCCAGATGCTCTGCTGTGAGCACATTTGGGCCTGATAGGTGCTGTCAAAAAGTAAGAAAAAAACCCAGATCCTTCTTCATATGTAAGCTGTAGAAGTTAGACTGGATACCACATCCCCAGGGTTTGTTATTATATGTATCAAGGAGAAGAAATTAACAGTTGGATGATATTAGAGGATTTTCTGTTACATCTGTCTTTATATTGACTGTTACATGACTTCTTGCAAAGTGGGTATTTTGCTGGTAGTTTTACAGCAGAGGTTCAAGGGCATTTAAGTGGCCCAGCTAATATCTGTTCCAGTTGGATTATTCCAATAGTTCTCAACTGGAGACTATGTTGCCCCCTAGGCCCAAACCCTCAGAGACATCTGACAGAGCTGGGACCATATGAGAGTAAGCTGCAAGGACTTTGGTAGTGTTTCCTAAAAGCAGGGACTTTCTCTTATAGAACCACAGTACGATGATCAAGATCAGGAAATTAACAACAGTACACTATGACTCTAATTCACAGATTCCATTCACATTTTGCCAGTTGACCAATACCGTCCTTCATAGCAAAAAGATCCAGGTCAGAATCCCTAGTACTGATTTGTCATGTCTCTCTAGTCTCCTTCAGTCTGGAACAGCCCCAGTCTTTCCTTGATTTTATACTGTGGCACTTTTGAAAATTATAGGCTGGTTTATTTTTTAAGATGTCTCTCAATCTGGGTTTGTTTGATGTTTCCTTATAATCAGATTAGAATTATGCCTCTTTTAGGGGCGCCTGAGTGTCTCAGTCGGTTAAGCCTCTGACTTGGTTTTGGCTCAGGTCGTGATCTCAGGGTTGTGAGATTGAGCCCCACATTGGGCTCCATGCTCAGTTTGGAGTCTTCTTGAGGGAGCTCTCCTTCTGCCCCTCCTGCTTGTGCTCTCTCTCTCTCTAAAATAAACAAATAAATCTTAAAAAAAAAAAAGAATTATACCTCATTTGGCAGGAATATCACAGAAATGGTGCTGTATTCACTTTCCTGGCCTCCTTTCAGATAGTGCATGATTTCAATCTGTCCCATCACTAATAAAGATTTGCTTTGATCACTGGGTAGAGGTGATGCCTCCATATTACAGTTACTCACTATAAGGATTCTGTGGGGAAGTACTTTGTATTTCATCATTTAGTACTAAGTATTTCATCATTTAGTCAACTTTCAATTTATCTATTTCAAATTATGTGGACTATGATATCTTATTCAGTGGATTATAATCCATTATGATTATTTATTTATATGCTCAGTTTATCCCTGATTGGTCTGTGGGCACCTAGTCAAGTTGTCTTTTGTATTCTTTTGACATATCCCTGTCCTTCTTTGAACAAGTCCTTGTTTTCTGGCACAATATGTTGTAGGCTTCTGTGAACTGAATTGTGTACTCCCAAAATTCATCTATTGAAGTTCTAGCCCCCACTGTGATGATATTGGAGAGGGGGCCTTTGGGTAGTGTTCTCATGATGGGATTAGGGCTCTTATAAGAAGAGACCAGAAAGCTTGCTCACTCTTAACTCTTTTTCTGTGTCCTGTAAGGACATAACAGAAAGATAGCTATCTACAGGCTGGGAAGAGGACTCTCACCAGAATGTGAGTTGGCCTGCACTTAGATCATGGGACTTCCCAGCTTCTAGAAATGTGAGAAATAAAATTCAGTTGTTTAAGCCACCCAGTCTATGATATTTTGTTACAGGAGCCCGAATAGACTAAGATACAGGCCCATTATTGTACGGTCCCCTGTCTCAGCCCTGGAGACCAACGACTACCCCTTCAGCTATCTGAACTCAGACAGCAATAGTGCTGTTATTGTTTCCCTTGAATTCACTTCATGCTTTGAGTTTTTGGCCCAAATTTGAAAATCTCTTTCATTCCCACAGGGTTCAAACATCTGTACTCTAAATTAATATGAATAGGAATTCACATGAACCTAATTAATGCGTTGTAATGCTTTAACAATGTGCTTGCATTTCCATGGAAAGAAATTTTCATCCTCAAAGTGTCTCTCTTGAGGCTTCATGTTGTAACTGTGAGTTTTGGCTCGAGCTCTAGGTACTGCACTTGTGTGGCAGGCTGACAGGTATGGGAGCCTTAGGACAAACTGCTATCCTGGGCTCACACTGCACTGGGGAGCTGTGCAGCCCAGCTGGGCGTGAGACTTTGGCTTTGGCTTTTGCCACTGAAGGAGAACAAAAGGGAAGGCTTGGGAACACAGGTACCATGCCAGCTGAATTAAAAAGCACCTGAGTCTAGTTTCTCCTTTGCTCATGCTGTTTCTAATTAGATATTTCATTTGGACTCCAATGTGAAATAACCTTGGGATGCTGGGGAAAGGTTGGTTATCTTTCTCTGCTTTGGTACTCTTCCATGTAGTCTGTCTCCTGCATTTCCTTTTGATCAGCTTGTCACTTGCTGTAATACAGGTCTCTGTTAAATATAGTAGAAATGCTTTCAGACAAGAAGTAAAAATCCGTGAGGAACTTTACCAGTCAAGGGGTTACTGTCATTCATGGTATATATGTACATTTTGTTTGTTTTTATTTCCATAAACATCTATTTTTTCAGTATGCTTTGGAAAATTAGGAACAACTGCATGAAAGTTGTTTTGGCCTGTGGTCTTTTAACAAAAACAACTACTAAAAGCAATCTTCAAATTCAGTGGGGAAGTCCTTTATAAAATGTATTTGTTATAATTAAGTGAAAATCACACAAAAACATTTTATCTGGCAGGATTTGTTATAGGTTGTTCTGCAGTGTAACTCTTCACATATATTTCCTTGCTGAATTAAATTTCAGAATTTAGAGCCGCAGAAGCAATGGCAAAGTGACCCTAAAACAAAATATGGGCTGTCCAAAGATGGAGTGCCCAAGGCCACCCTACACAACCTTGTCTGAGGCCTCTAGCTTCCCAGACTGAAAACATGGGCACCTGAAAACGCTTAAAAGATACAAATATGTTCTCTGGGAGAGGGGTTGGAGTAACCCATGTTTTATTACCAAGTGCTACAATAGATTCGTTTTCTAAATTTCAGTGGTGGAACAAGGAGTTGGTGAGGGGGGTAATGGTGAACGGGCCACTGGAGGAGAGCAGAGCAGAGCAGGAAAATTGTTCCACATGGTGGGGACCTACTTAGGTGGTGATAAGCTTGCCAGGTGCCTGATTGGGGAACTCTGAATAGCAGGAAGTCACTGAACACCTATGGAGGAAGCAGGGAAAGGGGGTGGATTGGGGCACAGAGCCAAGGATTCCTTTGAAATCCTTGTGGAGGAAAGTTCGCTTTGATGTGGCTGCCATTCTCTACAAGAGCCAAGTGGGTTAGCAATTTCCAGGGAGCACAGCGAAGTCCTTGCAGTTGTATTGCCTATGAAGTGGCCTTACGGTATATGTTATTCTCGGCTCCTCACTTTTGTTTTATTTGTGTGATGATGTACCTACAATTTAATTCATTGTCATTTACCAGGCAGCATACAAAGAGATGATAGATATGATTTCATTTAATCCATTTAACATTCCTATGAGGTAGGTGTTATCACCTACATATCCCTATTTGATAGGTGAAGAATCTGATCATAGAGAGTGAAATGAAATATTAGCTCGAATTTGCACAGCAGAGCCAGGATTTGATTGATGTCAAAGACTATACTTTATTCATAGAGGTAGTATGCAACAGTTCCTCCAACTGTGGCCCACCATTTTTTTTTTAAGATTTTATTTATTTATTTACTTACTTGCTTGGTTGCTTCTTGCTTGCCAGAGAGAGAGAGAGCATGCACACAAACAGGGGGAGCAGCAAACAGAGGGAGAAGCATGCTCCCAGTTGAGTCTGGAGCCTGATGGGGGACTTGATCCCAGGACCCTGGAAGCATGACCTGAGTCCAAGGCAGATGCTTAACCAACTGAGCCACCCAGGCATCCCATGTCCCACCATTTTATTTAAGGTCACAGACCATGGCTCTGTTCAAAAGTTTGGCTCATTAGAAATTCTAGACTCTGTCCCTAGCCTTAATAAGCATTACGTTCTAACTAACTGAGACAACCAGTGGTTTGCTGTGTCAGTTAACTTTTGCTATATAGTGAACACCATAACATAGTGGCTTAAAAAAAACCATTTATTTTGTTTGTGATTCTACATGTTGGCAATTTGCTTAGACTTGCTGGGATGTCCTTGTGATCAGGGTCAGGTTCAACTCTGCTTGGCTAAATTCTCTCACATGTCTGGGACCTCAGCTTCAACTATAGGAATGAACTCCTTCCATGCATCTATCATCCCTCAGTCAGCTAGCCTGAGCTTGTTCACATAGTGGCAGATGGGTTTTAAGAGCATCTTGGGAAAAGAAGCCAGAATGTGCAAGCACTTTTTATATCTCTGTTTGTGTCGTGTTCACTGGTGTCCTGTTGGTCAAAACTAATCACGTGACCAACCCAGATGCAAAGAATGAAGAAATAGACCCTTTGCTCTAGAAGAATCTGCAGCACCTTTTTCCAAGGGCATCACATTGCAAACATGTTACATTAAAAAGCTGTGAATCCAGGGAAGGGAAGAATTTGTAATCATTTAAAAAAATCTACCATACCTGACTAATTCTGTCTAGTTCTTTTACAAATTTTTGGTACTTCTCATGAGGGAAAACCAGAGAAAACTTGAGAGTATATCATAGAAAACATTCATCATTACTGAATATGAACTTACAACTAGGAAGCCCTATGTCTAGTTGGACAAGTAGTGAAAAATACTCATCAGCCTTACATAAATGAGAAAAGTTGGACTATCACAGTCATTACTCATGCTTTTTTCCAAATTTCCTTTTTTAACTGGAAGGGGAATTCTAGAAATTGTTTATAAGTCACATATGAATTTTCACAAATAACTGTTATAACGGAATCCAGAAAATCTAATACCCTTTGTTCTAACATGCTCTAAAACCCAAGGAAGCCTGCTTATTTGAGCTTTGGGTTTTCCCTAGAAGATTCAAGAGCAGATGATTACTTAATTTAGAAAACTTGGAGAAGGCAAAGGTAATATTTTAAAGAAAATAACAATTAAATGTCCCTTTAGGAAGAAAAGTTACCATATAATGCCAGGGGTAAACAAACGACTATGACAAGAAAAGAGGTATCTTCTACTACATACAAAAGGGATTTCTCTCAACATTTTGTACTTCTGACACTTGTTTGATAGTTACATGACAGAAACACTTTCAGGGCAACGCTCCTTTTCCTTCACAATACTCTTGATCACTGCTGGGTCTGATTCCCTCCTCCTGGAAGCACTAAACTATTTTATCTTGACTAGGGAACTTGAGAACCCATACACATTATGGCCAGAAAAGTTGGAGCAGATGTTCTCTCATCTTGGTAGGCGGGTGAGAGGCTTTGTTATTTTGGGTCAGAACTCAATCCCTTGAGAGTAATGAACCCCCTCAGAATTAATCTTTGTCAACAGGAGATATTTTATTATATGAAATAAAAATAAAATTCCCTACTGGATATATGGATAATTTGAGTTGTGAATGTTTTCCTGTGTATGGGTCTATGGAAAACCAATAAAAGAGATTGTAGATAGTGAAACAGAACTTTTCTTGACCCCAAATAAAAATTTCACCTCCACAAAAATTTAAATACATATACTATCACAGTCTCAAACTTGGCTTTTCTAATTATTTTAACAAGTGAATTGTACATTTTCCCCCAATGTCAAAAGATAAACAAATAATTTTAGGTTAAGTTCTGGGAATTGGTATTTTGGCAAACCTTGACTTTGGGTTATAAAGCTCTTAAGTCAAATAAATTTAATAGCTATGGCTTTCAGGTGATAAATAACACATTTGATATTCTCTGTGGCTTTTGTGAATCACATTTTATTGGCTGTGGGTCCATTAGCTAAATACAAGTTTGCCAAAAGCAAGTTTCCAGAAGCTAATATGCCAAATTTCACTCTGTAAATGGCAAATTTTCAGGACGGCCAATTTCCAAATTGAATAGAATCCAGGTTACTGAGCCCATGCATAACCTGCATTTCTGCTGTCATGGTTGCTTTGTTTATAAACCCACTAGACAATGATAAAGGGGGCTGGAGAAGGAGACCAACTGCTACCCACAGAGAGCAGTCATCCGATCCACCTGATTATTGAAATTCTCTTCTGTTGAGGTCATCCTCTGGTGAACATCACACGAGACACAAATATCTTCACATTCTTTGCCTGTTCACAGAGATCTAGCCACGTACCTCTTACCAGAGCTTCTCGTTGCCAGTTTTCCAGTTGTTTTTTCCAAGTCCCTGACCTTTCTGCCAAACCATTAGTCACATAGCCTATGGTTTGCCTCCCCTAGGCAAAATGAATTAATGGGTTTACTCCTCAAAATTCTGCCTACTGGAGGTGGTTTTCCCTTTACCACATTTCTGCAGAGCTGTCCCAGAATGGGGTTGTAAGGTTACAGCTGTCCTCTTTCAGCTGATGTCTATATATTGTGGACGATAATCTATATATAAACCAAGCCTGGATTTTCTTCTTCTTCAGGCAGGTCATCATAAAGAACTTCATGAGCCATAAGTGTGTGTTGAGAGAAACTAGCAAATAATAGGCATAAGGCCTATGGGACTTACTTGTGGCTTCTGGGCCTGCTTTAGCCCAGTTTCCCCTAGATCACTTGTTATGATGGAGTTCATGCTCAACTTTAAATCTTGGTGGGTTAGACAACACTCAGGTCATGATTAGTGGTTCAGATCACATGGTAGCTTGGTGGCCTCTGGTTAGTTTCTATTAAAAATCAGTCACAAGCCAAAGATCTGTTTCTCAAAAGGAGAATAATTATATGCAAAGAATGGTGTGGTGTTCTTTAATCAGTAAAGATCTGTGCCATATTTACTTATGAGTCTGCCGAAGGCCCCGTATAGCATCCTTCTCCACTAGTGACACTTCAAGCATCATCAAATCTGTTAAGTCACGTAACTCAAATGGTGAAAGTGTTTCTATTGTAGAGGCTTCTGTTATTCAGGGCCACATTCAAAAGCAGGGGCTTTCAGGTCCCTCGGTAAATGGGTCAGAGTAGCTTGCCCAAAAGAAATACATGTGGCCTCCAAATCCAAAGGGGTCCACTAGATATTGTGCCTTTTTTCCTTAGTAGTAGGAGGGGCAGAGCAGCAACTTTTCTTCATCCTGGAAGGAATTTCACTGAGGTGGAAAACTCCTGAGATCTTTGGGGATTTCTTTCCCACTCTCTGGCATGTGAGTGTCTTACTAATGTGTGTAGAGTAGTCACTACCTCCTGCTAAGCAGGTCCAGTCAACACAGTTTCATCAATGTAATGGGCCAGCACGGTTCCATTAGAATGAAGGCAATCAAGTTCCCTGCAGACTAGATCATGACATAGTGCTGAGAGTTGATATAGCTCTGAGATAGGACAGTGAAAATATACTGCTGGTCATGCTGGCTGAAAACAAACTATTTCTCATGATCTTTACTGACAGGTATACGAGAAGCAGCATTTGCCAGAGCGATAGCTGCATCGCAGGGACGAGGAACTGTGTTGATTTGATCCAGCAATGAAATTGCATTTGGAACAGCACTTGCAATTGCTGAATAACGTTTGTGATAATCCACTGTCACTGTCTAGATCCATCCATCTTCTGCACAGTCCAAGTAAGTAAATATGGAATCTTTGCCTAGTGAGACATTAATCAATTCAGCCTCATCCGTCTTTATGTTCCTCTCACCCTGATCCCACACCCTTAAGATATATTACTGTACATATTCGTCAGGCTTCTACCAGTATAAATTGACAAAATCATGTCATTCTTTTGGTGTGTATCACATCTCTAAATGAGTCAACTTTGAATCTTATTCTTTGAGACCTTCTGAGACGTGAGTCTAGTTACAGGTCGCAGAAGTGAAGAGAGGTGGTGGGAGTCGATTATGAGGAAGATCAGTGGTCCCGTGCAAGACGTCTACCTCGGGGGTGGCCTTTACAGTTTGTTCAGTCAAGGAGAGAATAAGCATCTGAGACCAGGAATGAAAAGGCTGCTTCTGAAAGCAAAGAAAGCTCAGCAAAATTTAGGCTTTTAAGGTTCAAGTTATGCAACTTCACTGCAATCTGCCTGTAAGTTCCCATCCCAATTTTCAGTGACTCATTCCTTCCCAAATAATGTTCTAACTTTAACAAGAGACCATATGACATCAGAAATCAGTTTGTGTCGTAAGTTAGCCAAGCACAGACAGACTTCGAGTTTTGTTTTTAGAAAACTTGGCCCTAGATTAAGATTTCTGTAGGGATTGGGCTATAGGATATAAGCATTTCTTTTAGGGCAAACATACGTATTTCAGGTCCCTTATGTGAACTATGAATTTAAAGCACTGAGCTCCTTATTTTTTTCTTCAAGTTCTTTAGTTCATTTGAAGTCAACCAACCAATTCCCATCATACTCCTTATTTTCACCAAAATGTTATGTGGCAGCAAATAATTGGCCATCTTACCTTCTATAAGCTCTTAACTACATGTAATTATGGTGATAATTTGAATAAATGTTCATGCTATATATGCTGTAGGCTACCAGTGTCATTTTCAATACTAGAAACAAGGTCATTAATGCTTTCACACGTAATCAGATTACAGACCAATTCCAGAAAGCCCAGAAAAAAGGAACCAATTCATACACACACACACACACACACACACACACACACACACACACACACACTAATAAATTTGACTTTCTACAATTGTGGGAGCTAGTTAAATAGTATCTGTAAGACTTCCTTTTTGTCTGGTGCTGGAATCTGAAGCCTTCAGGGCAGGCCATATCAAAAAATCAGGAAGGAGTGATTTCTGCAAAGCAGGGAAGAGCAAGGAGAAGGGGTAGCCCACAATTAGAAGCTGGAACTCAAGCAGATGGCTTAGAATTCATGTTAGTTCTTGCTGTCTCTAGCCTTATCACACGGGTATCTTGCAGGAGAATCTAGCATCTTTCATCATGGAGCTTAACATACACCTGGCCCAGGAGTCAGAGAAGTGGGAAGAGGAACCAGGTGGAAGTACATAGAGTTGCAGACCTGCTTGCTGTCCCATGCCAGTGCAGTGAGCCCATAGATAATGTATGAGGACAAAAGCACCCATCTTAAACTTCCAAACAAAGAAACAAAATTACCGCAGTTTCACTTCTACCTTCCAAAGGTCATGCAAAAAATTTTTATGTGTCTCATCCTAACTGGAAACACAGAGAATGTATTTCTGGGAAACATAGTTTAGCCTGGCCAGTCCGGCACATTACGAAGTTACCACACAGACTAAAGAAGAAAACCCATATGATTATCTCAATAAATGTGTAAGGAGTGTTTGACAAAATTTAGCATTTATGCATGATAAAAACCCTTAGCAAAGGAGGAACAGGAGGAAATGACCTCTAACTGATAAAAAGTATCCACTATTTTCTCTTCCTAAGGTGAAGAGCAAGTTAAGGATATGTTCTATCACTACTATGGAGCATCATTCTGAGGATACTGCCCAGTATAATAAGTCAAGAGAAAAAAATAACATGCATACATATTAGAAAAGAAAAAATAAAACTGTTTGTATTCACAGTAGTGTATGTATCTAGAGATAATAATTAAAATATTAAAAATTGATGTGGCACAATTGTTGACCCATCAGCATGGACATGGGCCACAGCAATAGTGTAGGGCCCATGAGACCCTCGTCCTAGGTGAGGGATTAATTTTTATTTGTTGGATCATGAGGAAGTAAAGGAGAGTCTTTGGGGAGTGGGACTAGGAAGTCTGGGTTGCATGGAACTATGCAGAGGCTTGGGACAGTGGCTAATAATAGGAATAACCAGCTGGTATGAACAAGCTGCCCATCAGCCTGGAGTCTATGACAGCTATGGTTTGGGTGAGTCTCTCATTTTCCTTTTTTTCTTCCTGTGTTCACAGAACCAAACTAGTGCATAGAGATATAAAATAGGTGATGAAAGTTTATCAAATAAGTGGAAGATAAATGAAAATTTCCTTTGAAAATGTCTGGTCTTAGCTGGAAGATATGGCCAATATATAAGAATTAGTGGGGTACCCATGTCACGATGGTCATGCAATATATACTTTATGTGGAAGTTTGGAGAGAATCTAAAAAATAAAGTGCTTGGGTGTGGTGAGTTAGAATCTTTTTTGGTTAGACATCAAAAAGAGGATGTCTTAAGCAGAAACAAGGTGTGATCAAAATCATATATCACAAGGGATCTCTGACCACAGTGTTGGATGAATTAGAGTGGGATGAGACCAGAGTCAAAGCAATTCTTTCCAACAAACCACAATGAAAATGGTTCTAACAAGAGAAGACAATGCCAGGATCTAGAATTTATCCATTCTTGATTCTGGAATCAGTGTATCATATCCCTTTCCCTATATTCTACCATGACAGCCATCTAGAGTTTAAATCTCTCTTCTGCGTGGTGTCCCCAGCCCTCTTTGGAACATCTGTCAAGGTAGAGATAGGGCAGGGCTATGAATCAGCAGAACCCTCCCTCCGCCAAACCATGAAAGAGGCGTAACTTGACTCAGTTCCTTTCCATTTCTATGTGAGTGTTTCTGCCCTTTGGGGTCATCATTCTGTCCTCTTTTTTTTATCTAACATATGAATACAAGATAGCCAATATATTAGCTGATCTGCCTTAATGACTCCCAGAGGATGAGACAAAAGGCTTTCAAAGGTCTTTACCTTAAATGTGTAGATAGGTCTTGTCTTAGGATTTCTAACATTGATTTTTGAAATCTTTAATGTTTGTAAGAATAATATGTATGCATTATTATTCTTACATACATAATGTATGTAAGATGTATGTAAGAATAATATGCAATGTATGTAAGAATAATATGCAATGTATGTAAGAATAATGTACAAATGCAAGCAGATACTTGAGCCAGTCCTTCACTTACTGAATTTTAAACGAGTTGTCTGAGTGAGTCTTGTGCAGTTTAAAGTTTGAAAACTGCTGTTTAGCTCAAACCATTAGTTCCACCAAGAAGGCCGATTTTCTCTCTGCATCAGATTTTTGCCCATTCAAGATGTTAATGAGGTTCATGCCTGAAAAAGAGAACACAACATTTGTAATATCAGATCTTATGAAAATGTCAATAATGCCGTTCTTTATATTTGGGGTATATTACAATGTTAATTTTATTCATATATATGTATATATAATTTTATGATATCTGATAACTAACATTTCCTGATGTACCAGGTACTACACCAAGCACTTTACATACAGAAACTAATTTAATCCTCAAAACAACCATTTCGGGCATTTGTCTATCTTCTTGGCCAGACTTTGTACCCTTTTTCTGTGTTTGGAAAACATCCTTTATATGGCAGAGTCTGTCCCCTGCAGCTGAAGTTGAAAATCTCAGACCATGGCTCTCCCAGCCCACCTTGTAGCTATAGCCCAGGCACAAGGTACACATTCTGAGAGTCATAGGAACCTGCTCCAGAGTTTGATGCAGAAGCTTGTGACACAGAGGAGGAGAGGTCCTTCAAATGCGTTAGGAAGGTGGTGGGAGTGTAATCTTATCATGCTGGAAAAAAGCAACTTGTTAGTTTTGTAAATTGTCTTCATATTACGGAAATTAATGGCAAAAGCTATGTTGCAAACCGTTTGTATTCACAGAAGTATATGTATCCATCTAGGGATAATAACTGGAATATTGAAAATTGATGTGGCACGATTGTTGACCTATCGGCATGGACATGGGCCACAGCATGGTTTGAGCTAAACAGAGCCAAGATTTCCACTACCTTGGAGAAAAAGCTAATTTCAAAACTTCAGTAGCACCTTTTTGCATTGAATAATTTGTCTAATAATAGAAATGACTTAATTTAACAGACCTTCTAACAACATGAAAACACTTGGTATGAATTCTAAATCATTCTATCCTCTCAAAAACAACAACAACAAAAAATTCTTAATAAAATCCTCATGATTTGACTTCTTACAATTTCTGGTTGTCCTTCCCCTTTAAACAATCTGGATGGCTGAGATGATTTTGGATTAAAAAAAGAGTTTTCCTGAGGGGCAGAGGATCTTTTATCAGTGATGCCATCCTGTGGCATTTTCGTTAGATTAGAATTCTTTCTTAAAAGCCTAGTATTCAAGTCTGTAGGCACAGAGGGGTTGGTAAACCAAAGAGAGATCAAACATTTGAGAGAGACTAAAAAGGCATTCAAGTTCAGCTTTTTCCTGTTCTGATTATTTAGAAAAAAAAGTAGGTAAGAGTAAAAGTGAAAATAAAGCAGTGATACTTTTAAGACTTCTAAGGCATTGTGATTCTTCCCCTATAATTTTAATTAAGAAGCAACTGCACATGAGTATAAACCAAAGCCTTCTGAATTATAAATCTCACAGCAAAAAGCCCCACCCACACACACTGGCAACAAACAAAAAAGTGTAGATTTCTTTTGTAGATCGCCTAGTCTTGGGTGTGTCTGATGCTTGGAAGATGGGTTCAACTTTCTAATTGACAGTGGTAAACTGGAGCCTCAGGGCAGTCACAGATCATCCAAGCTTAGTTAGATGTCTGTGAGGAAGGCTACTGCTAATTAAATGATAAAAAATGGCAGAACAGACCCAATGAGGCTGCTATGTCTTCATAAAGCATAGACCAAATACTGGAATCACAGGTAGTTCAGAAAGTGAGAAATTTTGAAGGGGATAATTTGATTTATATTCCTCAGTGTTTAGATTCTTTTTAGAGTGAGATGTCACCATTGTTCCTTTTGATTGAGGACACAAGAAGAAATGTTAAATGAGGGTAGAGGCCTTAAAACCGACGAGTCCTATTGCTTGTATACCTGAGTCTGGGGTCATTAAAGTCAGAGCTGGAATCCTTAGATGGGCCCAGGATTTCTGATTCTTTAACTGTCTGCTCTGCTATCACAAAGGGTAGCTTTGAGAATCCAATCCCCCATCATCCTGGACTAGAGTTTTTACAAAGGCTCCAAAACGAATTCTCACTTTTTTTTTGAAACTCTCAAAACCCACGAATGGCTATCATCATTAAGACTGACGCACCATCTGAAGCCTCTGAATTGTCTATATGTTGCAGGATTTCTTTGCCTTCAGGGCCCATGGTTCGAAGAATTAAGAGGTAGACCAGACTAAGTTAAGAGTGGTGGGCAGCGAAGCGAAGTTCATTGAGGGATAGTAAAGCGAAGTTTACTAAGTGATAGTTTTAATCTGATTAACCCTCCACGTGCCTGTCATCTAATCAGTTCTTTGTCATCTACCTATCACGTGAGGGAAAGGGTGGAGGGCTCCTTCCAGGCAGATGTAAAATCCTTTCAAGAGGGCTTCCTCCTAGGGTAGGGGCCCCTTGTTCCTGCCAGCCTTTCTTCCGACTATCCTTCATTATAAATGTGTTTATAAGGAAATGGGGATGCGGACTTGTTCACTGTGTGCATTAGCCCAGAGCTAACGTTAAATTTCATATTTGTGTCCGTTGAATTTCCTAACATAGTTCTGTGGTTAGAAAGCTTGTCTGACATTTCAAGTATGCTGAGAAAGGGATAGATAAGATTTCAGTGTTAATTATTTAATTATTTATTTAATTATTAATAATTATTTAGGGAATTCCAGCAAATTATTTAGGGGAATTTGTGGGGAAAGAACGCATTGATGGGGTTATTTCAATAATACTTTAATTATTCTTAACCCCCAGCCTCTCTCACCTCCCTGAAGGTTGGGAGTGGGGGGTGGAACTGAAATTTCTAACTCTTTAATCACATGGTTGGTGCTTGGGGCAAACAGCATTATCTTTAGGTGCTTTCCAAAAGTCACCTTACTAACACAACAAAAAACACTTTTATTGCTCTCGACACTTAGGAAATTCCAAGGGTTTTAGAAGCAGTGTGCTGGAACTGGGACAAAAACCAAATATACATTTCTTATTATAAATTACAGTATCACACCAACTCAGGTTGCTACAACTAGTATGAATCGGCTGATTGCATATAGGTTTCTTTCTTGTGCTTCCATATATCCAAATACCCAGATGTCTCTTAGACATTTCCCTTTGGTACCACACAGACAACACAACTCAATATACACAAAATTGAATTCATTATGTTTTCTTTCAACCACTCCAGAACATATTTACTCTGTTAATAGGACTATAATCAACCAGATACTCAGGTCAGAAGCCTAGAAATCCTCCCTGAATCATTTCTCAACCTTTCTTCCTATCTTACCTCCAGTCATATGCAGCTAGGCCCTAAGTCCTATTAGTTACACACCTTAAATAACTCTAGTATCTATCTCATCTCCATTCTCCCTGCATTGTCTTCCTTTAGGCTTTAATCATTTATCACTTGAAACACTGTAAAATTCTTTTTAATAGTCTCTTGCCCACCAGGCTTACCCTTTCTGTTAACTCTTGAGTGATCTTCCAATAATATAAATCTGATTAGAACATCCACCTTCTTATAGTTTTTCATTGTCTCCCATGACCTACAGGATAAAATCTTTTGATTTGAGCTTTGTCCATCTGTCCCGCCCAGTTTTCTGTTTGTTTGTTTGTTTTACTGTTCCTTAATTCATACTATGCTCTAGTGTTGCTGAACTGTGTGCAGATAGTTCTCCCAAGGTCATGTCTTCTTTCCTTTTTTCCTTTTTTTTTTTTAAATATTTTATTTATCTATTTATTTATTTAGAGAGAGAAAACACTAGCGGGGAGGTCCAGAGGGGGAGGGAGAGGGAGAAAGACTCTGAAGCAGACTCCGCATGGAGTGTGGAGCCGGATGCGGGGCTTCAGTCCCCTGACCGTGAAATCATGATGTGAGCCAATGTCAGGAGTCAGACACTCAACCAACTGAGCCACCCAGGCACCCCTGTCTTCTTTTCTTGTTTGTTTTTCATTTTTTGTGGATTTTTTTGCACATTTATTTATTTGTATTTTAATTCCAGTATAGTTAACACACAGTATTATATTAGCTTCAGGTGTAAAACATAGTGATTCGACACTTCTCTACGTTACTCAGGGCTCAAAGTCATGCTCTTAAGCCTCAGTGCCTTTTGCATGCAGTCCTCTGCCTTCCCAAGATGTCCTGCCTGACCATCTTCACCTTGCTGAATCCTTTTCATCATATACAAAGTCAACTTAAATATCTCTTCTGAGATTTCCCCAACCCACCCAATCTGAGATAGAAGTTATTTTCACAAGCTTCCAAGTACCATCACGCCTGCACATAGCAGAACACTTGCCATACTTTGTTGTAAGTATGCATTGATCAATCTTCTTCACTAAACTGATACCTTCTTTACTGTGTTACTGATCAGAAACAGTGCTTAGTGATGAGGGACCAGAAGGCTGGCTGAAGACAAAGCATAAGCTGACACCCTGCAACCTCCTCCTAACCCCCTCTCCTGGGACATGTGGGACATGTGTAACATTCTTCCAGGAAGCCCCCAACCATCTCAGCGCTAATGTATTGCTAGAGGGAAAAACAACCTTAACTTGACAATGGCAAGGCCTCAGGTATCCTGTGAGTCTTCTTTAGCATATGAAAGTACTTTCTTAAATTCCCTTTTTCCTTACTTCCTCCAACCCCAAAGTATACAATCAGCCACCCCTCACAACGGGGCAGCAGCTCTTTCTGCCCACGGGTCCTGTCCCTGTGCTTTAATAAACCGCCATTTTGCACCAAAGACATCTCAAGAATTCTTTCTTGGTTGTAGGCTCCAGACTCCACCCCACTGAACCTCACCTGTATTCCAAAGCCAGATCACTTAGTGTATCGCAGTTATTAAAGACACATTTATTGCTCGAATGAATACAAAAATAAACACATAATGAAAAGAAATAAAAAAACTGAGTTGAAATTTAATAATAAATTTATGATTTCTCTTAAAAACAGAGCCTGGTTATGGAATGTTTTTGCTGTATAGTGAAGTAGAATTCTCAACTGTGAGGGTTAAAACTCAGGATTATAATTCTTTATATATTTAAAAAAAAAAAACAAGGTTTCTTTTAATGAAAACAGATTTTAAAACGCTGATAGATTTTTATCCCTTGAGGTGGCTTATATATATATATGTCATGGGATTAAGGCAGATCATCCCAAGATGTCAAGTTTTGGAAAGTCCTTAAAGTACAAAAACCACACAGGCAGAATTTCATAATAAAATCTATTTTTCTTCCGTATTCCTGGTTTTGGATAAAATAAAATTTTATGGCTTAGATTTTTTTTTTCAAGTTTGGATCATTCAACGTAGCCAGGTATAGGGCAACCATATGCTTTATTTGTTGTTTTGCTCTGAATATTTGAAGACTTATTAAATCACTCAAATTTTAAGCCACTGGGACACTCCCTTTTGTGAATGGTTGATTGTCTTGAAAACTTCTTACCCTGGCAGAATGAGTTTTACTCTTTCAAAATGAAAGGGTTCAGAATGAGCCCCTCTCAATGTGCCACTTTGGCATGTAGATTACTTTGAGCCTACGTCAGTCAAGGTCCAAAGACTCAGGAAGAGCTTTTCTTCTTCCTTAATTGCCTAAACAAATTTAGAGAGAGGGCCTGGTTTAGGAAGAGAACTATCACCAGAGAGATCTACAAAGAATATGGGCTAGGTGTGGTGAGCTGGGGGTCAGGGGAAGCTCAGCAAAGCCTAGGGATCAAATTCCTCTAGTGTCTCATTGTCTTTATAGAACATGGCAGACGTTTATTTACCAAACAGTTGCTCTTCCCATCTTTCTGTAAATTGTCTTCCTTCCTTTAGAAGTCTTACTGTTACAGGATTTCTTTGCCTTCTCTGCCCATGGTTCTTGGTCACGCTGCTTCAAAGAATAAAGAGGTAGACCAAACTAAGAGTGGTGGGCAGCAAAGCAAAGTTTATTGAGTGATAGTACAAGACTCCTGAAGAAGGAGGAGGGGACCCAAGATGTTGCCATTTTGTCATTGAAATCTAGGGGTTTTTATGGGCTTTTTGGTGTGGGCTATTTTAATTTGATTAACCATCCATGCTCCTGTCATCCAATCAGTATTCTGTCCACGCACTCATCTACCTATCAGGTAGTTGTTCATGTGGCAAAGGGTGGAGAGCTCCTTCCACGGTAGTGTCAAATCCTTTCAAAGGTGGTTTCCTCTTATGGTGGGCCCCTTGTCCCTGCCTACCTTTCTTCCACTATCCTTCCTTATTAGAACCCTATTCCCTTCTCTGTATCTCAGGATGGCATAGAAGCCTCAATTGCTTGACTGCCTGTGGGTGTCCTATTTTATGAGTTCCCTGAGTATTTGTAATGAAATTTGTTTTCTCCTGTTAATCTGTCTTATGTGAACGTAATAAATAAAAGTCAAAAGGTTCTAGAAGGGTAGAGAGAAAAGTTTTCCTCCCCAACAAAAGTAAACTCTGTTATCCTTTATAATGAACTCATGCTGTTTTCTGTTTATGGGTTAATAATGAACACAGGATAGTATCAGTAAGTTCCAGATAGGAAGTAAGAACATTAATAATATGAGAACAATCTTGTGGCAACAGAGAGGGTTAATACTCATTCTGCTTATTGTGCTCGTTTTTCTTCTTGTTTTTCTAGTTTGGTATAAACTTAGATTGTTTTTTGAGACTGTTGTTATTTCTAATGTGAGAATTTAATACTATAAATGTTTTATCTAGCTGTACCACACAAATTTTGATGTATTTTATTTTCATTTTTATTCACTCCAAAATATTTTCTAATTCCTTTGAGACTTGCTTTATCAATGAGTCATTTAGAATTGTTTTAAAATTTTCAAATATGTGAGTATTTTCTAAATATCTTTCTGTTTTTAATATTTGTTTAATTTTTTCTGTTCAAACAAATTTAGGTACAAAATGATACATATTTGGAATCATTTAAATTCTTTTAAATTTTTTAAGGCTTTATTCATGCAAATATTCATTCATTCATTCATTTGCTTTTTTATTGTGTCAAAATGTGGCCGATGTTGTTAAATAACTGCAATAGAAAATAATGTTTATTTTCTTGTCATTTGGCAGAATTTTTTATACATACCCTATAGGCCAAGTTGATTGATACTATTGATGAGGTTGGGGAATATACGTGAGGTTCAGTGGGGTGGGGTCCGGAGCCAACGACCGAGAAAGAATTCTTGAGACGTCTTTGGGGCAAAATGGTGGTTTATTAAAGCACGGGGACAGGACCCGTGGGCAGAAAGAGCTGCTGCCCTGGGGTTGTGAGGAATGGCCTATTTTTATACCCTCAAGTGGGGAGGGGGCTAGGGATAGCGTAAGTCTCTAAGGAATTTTGGAAGCAAGGTCTCCAGGACCTTGAGGGGCTAGCTACTGTTGGGAAAGGGTCATTTATTACCATCTAATAAAACCTTAGTCATGAGACCCTTCAGATGTATATCGGTGGGCCATATGCTTGGGGATGATTGCCAACACGTATCTTGGCAGGGGGTGGGGGGGCGGTTAGAGATAAAGGAAGTTTCCAAAGGAATTTTTATATGTTAAAGTAGACTTACAGGATCTTGGTGGAGGGGAGGGGGTCAGGCTAGGACTGCCTTTTGCCCCCAGCAAAGTATTAACATCTAGGCAGCTGAATTCCTAGAGGAGTGTCACCATGACTGTTTCAAGGACTCCTCAATGGGCTGTAGGTAGTAAGGACTGTTTCTTTGTCCTTTAGGGCAGCCAGGACTGCCTGAGGAATGTTGCATACATCCCATGGGGGGGGGGGGTTGCAGGGTGTCAGCTTCTGCTTTGTCCTCAGCTTGCCTTCCATTCCCTCATCACTATTGTTCAGGTTTTCTATATCCTTGCTCACTTTTTGTCTTCTTGTTCTTATAATTATAGAGAAAGAAGTGTTAATATTTCCAGTTATAATCGTGGAGTTTTCATTTTCTTTTTTTTTAATCATTTCTGTCAGTTTTTATTTCATGTATTTGGTAGCTCCATTGTTAGGCGACTACACATATAGAATTGTGTGTCTTTAGGGTGAATTAGCCTCTTTATCATTATGTAATATCTCTATTTCTTTTCCTGGTAATTTTCTTAGCTCTGATATTAATACATGAATTAGCATTTGCATGGTATCTCTTTTCCTTTCTTGTATTTTTAACCTATCTGTATCATTACAACTTGTAAGTTCTTATAGTCAACATATACTTGGATCTTGTATTTTTATTTACTTTGACAATCTCTTTTAATTCGTTTATTTCTACCTTTTACATACCTTTATATGATTATTGATAAAAATCACATTTAGGTATTATATTTTATTATTTGTTTTCTGTTTACACCCATTGTTTTATGTTTCTCTGTTCCCTTTTCTTTCATTCTTTTGGATTATTAGACTATTTACTGTATTCTATTTGAATTAATCTCTTGGATTTCTGACTAAATATTGTAAGTTTTGTAAGAAGCTGCTTTAGGTTTTACATTAATCATACCTAACATTTTACAGTCTATTAAGATCTCTATTAAACATAGGAATATTTAACACCTGTGTTAAATGTAAAAACCTTTCTGTTTTTATATTACATAGATATTTTATTGATTATAATTTATTTACATAAAAGATATAATAAAATATACTAATTCCTGCTGACATCTAAAATTATTTGTTTGCTTGCTTGCATATTGAAGTATAGTTGACACAATGGTACATTAGTTTTAGGAGTACAGCTTAGTGATTTGACAACTCTATACATTATGCTGTGCTCACCACACGTGTAGCTGCTGTCCGTGACCATAGAACAATATTATAGTAGCATTGACTATATTCCCTATGCTGTACCTTACATCCCTGTGACTTCTTCATTCCATAACTGGAAGCCTGTAGCTCTTACTCCCCTTCACCCATTTTGCCCTTTCCCCCATTCTCCTAAAATCTTAAATCATTTAGGCCCCCTTTCCTACATATGTTAGAGTTGAATATTACATATTGTAACATTGAAAAGCCAACCAGACAATGTTATAAATCTTGTTTTGAATACTTGTACATATTTAAAATATTTAGGAGGATAAAAACAGTCTATTATAGTTACTCAGATTTCTGTTACTCTTCTTTCATTCCTGAAGTTTAATTTTTCCCTCTGATATCATTTTCCTTTAGTCTGAAGAATTTTTTTCAGCCTTCCTTTTATAGCAGTTCTAGAGGCCATTGATTCTCTTAGTTTCTTTTCTTTTCTTTTTTTTTCTTAGTATTTTTTACATGGGACAAAAGTCCTGTTGGTCTGTGTTGATGTTCACTTATTCCTTCTTCTGTTATTTTCATTTGGTTATTGAGCGATGTAGTAAAATTTTTATTTCAGATATTGTGGTTTTTACTTCTCAAATTTCCTATGCTACTCATTATAATTTCTTTTTCTCTGAAGAAAGCTTCTATTTTATTTTTCAATAGAATTTAACATTTCTATAATGACCATGGCTGTAATGGCTGTTTTAAAATGTTTTCCAAGGGGTGCCTGGCTGGCTCAATTAGGAGAGCATGGGACTCTTAATCTCAGTGTTGTAAATTCAAGCCCCATGTTGGGTGTAGAGATTACTAAAAAAATAAAATCTTTAAATAAACAAATAACTAAAAATGTTTTTCTGATAGTTCCAACATTTTGTGTTATCTTGGTATTGACATCTGTTAATTTTGTTTTTCCTGGGGAGTTGGTCATATTTTCATGGTTTTTTGTATGTTAGATAATTTTGGATTATACTCTGGACCCTTTGAGTAATATGTTGTGAAACTTCGGCCTGTTAACATACTTTGGAGACTGTTGATCTTTTATATGATACATAACTATTCTCTTTAGGTTTGCATTTTAAGTTTTTTCTCTCCTTTGGGGATCATGGTCTCAATGTGTGTTTAGTTTTCAAAGTTTTTGTAATACTGTTTGGATCTAGAAGTATTAGAACAATGTCATCAAGGAAATAAGTGTTTCCCAATACTTTTATACTTGATAAACTGTTATTTCAATATAAAGACAATAAAAATATTTCAATCTTGCTAAGAAAAAAAATAAAGGAAACAACCCAGAGAATATCAATCTCTGTTACCTAAATATAGAAAGTATTTACGTACCTAAATAACATTCACAAAAAGTAACTATATACCTGGTCATAAAGAAAAACTTATTAAACTCAAAAAGGTAGCAATGGAAGGGATGACATTCAGCAGTCACATTCCCATAAAACTAGAACTTAGCAACAAAATTATAAAACGACAGTTCATTTTGCTGTGGAAAATTAAAAAAAAAGTCTCTTAACTCTTAAAAAGGAAAGACAAAAATGTACGGAAAATAATAATAATTTAAATATTACAAAACTGTATTCAAAGGAAATTCTATGGACTGCTAATATTAGTAAATAAAAAAATAAAATAACAAAAAGATGATCTGACTCAAGAAGTGTGATAGGACCAATAAAATGAATCAGAGCAAAAAGTGATGGAGATAAAAATGGTAAAAACAGAAGTAATATGTAAAATCAAAAGTTGTTTCTTTTTAAAGTTTATTTCTTAATTTTTTCAATTTTAATTTCAGTGTAATTAGGTTTTAAGTGTGCAATATAGTGATTAAACCGTTCTGTACTTTGCTAAGTACTCATTAACATAAGTGTGCTCTTAATCTTCCTATTTCACCCATCCCGCCACCCACTTCCCATCTAAGAACAATCTGTTCTACATAGTTAAGAGTCTGTTTTTTGGTTTGTTTCTCTTTTTCCCTTTGTTTATTTTGTTTCTTAAATTCCATTTATGAGTGAAATCATATGGTATTTGTCTTTCTTTTACTGGCTTATTTTGCTAAGCACTGTACTCCCTAGATCCATCCACATTATTGCAAATGGCAAGATTTTGTTCTTTTTTTATGGTCAAATAATATTCCATCCTGTGTGTGTGTGTGTGTGTGTGTGTGTGTGTACCACTTCTTTCTCCATTCATCTATCAAGGGACAATTGGGATGCTTCTATAATTCGGCTATTGTAAATAATGTTGCAATAAACATAGGGATGCACGTATCCCTTTAAGTTAGTATTTTTGTATTCTGGATCATAAGGTAATTTTATTTTTAATTTTTTGAGGAACCTCCATACTGTCTTATACACTGGCTACACCAGATTACGTTCGCACCAACAGTACATGAGGATTCCTTTTTCTCCACATCCTTGCCAACACTCGTTTCTTGAGTTGTTTTGTTTTAGCCATTATGACAGGTGTGAAGTGATATCTCATTGTAGTTTTGATTTGCATTTCCCTGATGATCAATGATGTTGATGTGTCTTTTGGACATCTGGATGTCTTCTTTGGAAAAATGTCTATTCATGTCTTCTGCCCATTTTTAGATTGGATTTTGTTTTTTGGTGTTGAGTTGTAAAAATTCTTCATATATTTTGGAGCCTAACCTGACCCTTTATCAGATATGTCATTTGCAGATACCTTCTCCTATTCAGTAGGTTATCCTTTAGTTTTGTTGGTTATTTCCTTTGCTGTGCAGAAGCTTTTTATTTTTATGTAGTTCCAGTAGTTGATTTTTACTTTTGTTTCCCTTGCCTCATTCAACATATCTAAAAAGTTGTTGCTATGACCAACATCAGAGAAATTACTGCCTGTGCTCTCTTCTAGGATTTTTATGGTTTCAGGTCTCACGTTTAGGTCCTTAATCCATTTTGAATTTATTTCTGTGTATGGTGTAAGAAAGTGATTCAGTTTCATTCTTTTGCATGTAGCTGTCCAGTTTCCTAGCAGTGTTTGTTGAAGAGACTGTTTTCCCCCCATTTCTTATTCTTATCTCCTATATTAAAAAATAATTGACCATATAATTGTACGTTATTTCTGGGCTTGCAGTTCTGTTCTGTTGATCTCTGTGTCTATTTTTGTGCCAGTACCATACTGTTTTGATTACTACAGCTTTGAAATATAACTTGAAGCCTGGAATTTTGATACCTCCAATTTTTTTTTTAAAGATTTTATTTATTTATTTGAGAGAGAGAGAGGTGCCCTGTAATACCTCCAGTTTTGTTTTTCTTTTCAGGATTGCTTTGGCTATTTCGGGTCTTTGGTTCCATACAAATTTTAGGATTGTTTGTTCTAGTTCTGTGAAAAACGCTATTGGTATTTTGATACGGAGTGCATTAAATGTGTAGATTGCTTTGGATAATAGAGACATTTTAATGACATTTGTTCTTTCAACCCATGAGCATGGGATATCTTTCCATTTCATTATGTCATCTTTAATTTCTTTGATCAATCTTTATAGTTTTCAGAGTACAGGTTTTTTGCCTCTTTGGTTAGGTTTATTCCTAAGTATTTTGTTATTTTTAGTGCAATTGTAAATGGGATTGCTTTCTTAATTTCTCTTTCTGCTGCTTCATTATTAGTGTGTAGAAATGCAATGGATTTCTTTTTTTTTTTTAAGATTTTATTTATTTATTCAACAGAGATAGAGACAGCCAGCGAGAGAGGGAACACAAGCAGGGGGAGTGGGAGAGGAAGAAGCAGGCTCACAGCAGAAGAGCCCGATGCGGGGCTCGATCCCAGATCGCCGGGATCACGCCCTGAGCCGAAGGCAGACGCTTAACCGCTATGCCACCCAGGCGCCCCAGAAATGCAATGGATTTCTGTATATTAATTTTGTATCCTGTGATCTTACTGAACTATTCGTTCTAGTAATTTTTTGGTAGAGTCAGGTTTTCTTTATATAATATCATGTCAAACAGTGAAAGCTTTATTTCTTCCTTACCAATTTGGATGCCTTTTATTTCCTTTTGTTGTCTGATTGTTATAGCTAGGACTTCTACTATGTTGAATAAAAGTGGTGAGAGTGGACATCTCTGTCTTGTTCCTGACCTTAGGAGAAGAGCACTCAGTTTTTCCCCATTGAGTATGAAGTTCACTGTGGGTTTTCATATGAGGCTTTTATTATGTTGAGGTATGTTCCCTCTAGACCTACCTTATTGAGGGTTTTAATCATGAATAGATGTTATACTTCATCAAATGTTTTTTCTGCATCTAGTGAAATGCTCATGTGATTCTTATCCTTTCTCTTATTGATGTGATGTATCGTGTTGATTGATTTATGAATATTGATTCACCCTTGAATCCCTAGACTAAATACCACGTGATTGTGGTGAATGAGTTTTAAATGTATTGTTGGATTTGGTTTGCTAACATTGTTGAGGATTTTTGCATCTATGTTCATCAGAGATACTGGCCTGTAGTTCTCTCTCTCTCTCTCTCTCTCTTTTTTTTTTTTTTTTTTGGTGTCAGGGTAATGTTGGGCTCATAGAATGAATTTGGAAGTTTTCCTTCCTCTTCTATTTTTTGCAGTAGTTTGAGAAGAATAGGTACTTTAAATATAGTTTTCACTTTAGCTATCTGGTCCTGGACTTCTGTTTGTTGGGAGTTTTGTTTTGTTTTGTTTTGTTTAAGATTTTATTTATTTATTTGACAGAGAGACAGCCAGCCAGATAGGGAACACAAGCAGGGGGAGTGGGAGAGGAAGAAGCAGGCTTCCAGCAGAGGAGCCTGATGTGGGGCTCCATCCCATAACACCGGGATCACGCCCTGAGCTGAAGGCAGAGGCTTAACGACTGCACTACTCAGGTGCCCCTGTTGGGAGGTTTTTTTTATTACTGACTCGATTTCATTGCTGGTTCAGTTTTGGTAGGCTGTACGTTTCTAGGAATTTATCCATTTCTCCTAGGTTGTCCAAGTTGTTGGCATATAATTTTTCATAATATTCTTTTACAATCATTTGTATGTCTATGATGTCAGTTGTTACATCTCTTTCATTTGTGATTCTGTTTATCTCAGTTGCCCCCTCCACACACACACACCTTTTTTAAATATGTCTGGCTAGAGGTTTACCAATTTTGTTGATCTTTTCAAAGAACCAGCTGCTAGTTTCATTGATCTGTTCTATTGTTTTTTTAGTTTCTATATCATTCATTTCCTCTTCTCATTTCTTCTTTATTATTTCCTTCCTTCTGCTGATTTGGGGTTTTATTTGTTCTTTTTCTGTAAAGTTAATTTATTTGAGATTTTTCTTGCTTCTTAGGGTAGGCCTTCATTGCTATAAACTTCTCTCTTAAAACAACTTTTGCTGCATCCCAGAGATTTTGGACCATTGCATTTCGATTTTTATTTCTCCTCATGTAATTTTTTATTTCTTCTTTGATTTTTGGTCAACCCATTAATTTTTTAGTAGCATGTTTTTTAACCTCTCTTGTATTTGTGTTCTTTCCATATTTTTCTTGTGATTCATTTCTAGTTTTACAACATTGTGTTCATAAAAGATACATGGTATGACTTTGATCTTTTTGAATTTGTTGAGACTTGTTTTTTGGCCTAATATATGATCTATTCTGGAGAATGTTCTGTGTGCACTTGGAAAGAATGTGTATTCTGCTGTTTTAGGATGGAATGTTCTGAATGTATTTGTTAAATCCATCCGATCAAGTCTGTCATTCAAAGTTATTGTTTTTTTGTTGATTTTCTGTTTGGATGATCTGTGCATTGATGTAAGTGGGGTGTTAAAGTCCTCTACTATTATTGTATTACTATCAATTGGTCCCTTTATGTTTGTTATTAACTGTTTATGTGTTTAGCTGCTTCCATGTTGGGTACATAAATATTTACAATTGTTACACCTCCTTGTCGAATTGCTTTTTTTATTATTATATAATGTCATTCTTTGTCTCTTTTTACAGTCTTTGTTTTAAAGTCTATTTTTTCCAACGTTAAGTATTGCTACCTGGCTTTCTTTTGGCATCCATTTGCATGATAAATGTTTCTCCATCCCTTCACTTTCAATCTGCATGTATCTTTAGATCTGAAATGAATCTCTTGTAGGCAGCGTATAGATGGGTCTTGTTTTTTAATCCTTTCCATCACCCAATGTCTTTTGATTGGAACATTTAGTCCATTTACATTCAAAGTAATTATTGATAGAGATGTATTTACTGTTATTTTGTTTCTTGTTAGTGGTTGTTTTTGTAGTTTTCCTCTGAACCTTTTTTCTCTTGTTCTCTTTCATTGCTTGCTGGCTTTCTTTAGTGTCGGATGCCTTTCTTTTTGTTCTTTGCATATCTATTACTGATTTTTGATTTGTGGTTACCGTTAGGTTTGTATATAATATCTTCTGCATATAGCAGTGTATGTTAAGTTGATAGTCGCTTACGTTTGACCCCATTCTTTGCTCTCTCTCCCCACTCCCCTCATGTTTTAGGTATATGGTGTGATATTTTACAGCCTTTTATTTTCTGAATCCCTTGGCTCATTTTTACAGATATATTTATTGTTACTGCTTTTTTGTTTCCCACTTTTCATATTCTTACTTACGGTTTTTCTACTCAAATAGTTCCCTTTAACCTTTTTTTTTGTGGGATTAGTTTAGTGTCATGAACTCCTTTAGCTTTTGTCTGAGAAAATTTGTATCTTTCCTATTCTGAATGATAGCCCTGCTGGATAGAGTATTCTTGGCTGCAGTTTTCCCTTTCAATGCTTTGAATGTGTCATGTCCCTTCCTTCTAGCTTGCAAAGGTTCTCCTGAAGAATCCACTGATAGCCTTATGGGCTTTCCCTTATATGTAACTGTCTTCTTTTCTTTTGCTGCTTTAAAAAATCTTTCTTTTTCACTACTTTTTACCATTTTAATTACTATATGTCTTGGTGTGGACCTCCTTGGGTTGATTTTGTTGAGGGAATCTCTGCACCTATTGGATCTGGATCTATTTCCTTCCTGAAATTAGGGAAGTCTTCAGCAATTATTTTTCAAATAAATTTTCTGCCCCGTTTTCTGTCTCTTCTTCTTCTGGAATCCCTATCATGTGAATATTATTATGCTTGATGGAGTCACTGTGTTCTCTAAGTCTGTTCTTATTTTGCATAATTTCTTTTCTTCTCCCCTGCTCAACTTTATTCCTTTCTGTTACTCTGTCTTCCAGGTCACTAATTCGTTCCTCTCCTTCTTCTAGCCTGCTGTTTATTCCATGAAGTGTACTTTAAATTTCATTTATTTTGTTCTTCATCACTGATTGTTTTTTCCCCCATCTCTTTGTTAAGGGTCTCACTGATGTCCTCCACTCTTTTCTCAAGTCCAGTGAGTATCTTTATGATCATTACTTTAAATTCTCTATCCAGCATATTATATATGTTTCAGTTAGGTCTTTTGCTGTGGTTTTGTCCTGTTCTTTCATTTGGGACATATTCCTGTCTTCTCATTTTGTCTCTATGTGTCTGTTTCTGTGTGTTAGGAAAGTTGGCTATGTCTCTTGCTCTTGAAAGTAATGGCCTTATGAAGAAGAGGTCCTATACTGCCCTGCAGTGAAGTTTCCTTTTTCCCTAGAACCTGGTGTTTCAAGGGGTGTCTCCTATATGTGTTGCGTGTGCTCTACTGTTGTGTCCTGGCTGCTTTTTCCTTCAGTCCAGTTGTCTATACAGGCTCTCCTTGCCTGTTATGAGCAGTGTTTGGTCCCTGGCTAGGGTGGGATGTGCAGTTTTAATATGGTATGTTCTGGTCTGTTTGGGAAATGAGACCTACAGCTGGTGCTTTAAGGACCAGAGCTGCATGGGTAGGGTGCACAGTTTTAATAAGGTGCACCTTAGGCTTCTGCAGTGTCCACCACCACTGCTACAGTGGCTCCTGCTGGGACTGAGCTCCGCAAAGCACTGTAATTGAGAGATGCAGTGTTGGCAAGGTTTGTGCTAGTCTTTTGGGGGAGGGGACCTGCAGTGCTGGAACTGAGGCAGGTGTGACTGTAAAGAGCACAGTAGCTGAAGAGCAGAGGGTGGGGCTTGGTTTAGGCAAGTTAGGTAGTGAACGTTGCTACTGTGCTGGTTCCTGCAGGTCACCTGTGTGTATGCTGAGAGTCAGGGTGGGAAATGGCACTGGTCAGCTCCTTTGTTCCTGAAGGGGGGTCTTCCTGTGATCTCTGCTCCTTTGGGACATGCTCTAAGGTAAGTAAATAGCTCTTTCTGCCATATGGCCCATGCATTTTTCAAACTGCTGCTTCTATGGTTTAACTGCATGGGCTATTTGTCTGCTGTCTCTTTAAGGGCAGAACTCAGGTTCCTATGCCCTACTGGGCTCTCCTAGGACCTAACCTGCTGATTTTTAAAATTCCAGGCCTTAGGTCCTGCTGGTAGTAAGAACTCATGAAATCCAGCCTCTCTTGCATTCAAAGCTAAGTGTTACAGGGCTCCATGTTCCCCATATGGGTTTCTGGTGTGATAGTCTGTTTCTCTCCCCTCTTCATGCCCGAGGCTCCCTCCCCCTCCACAGACTGTTGTGGTTGGTTTTGCTCTGCACCACAGTCCCTGCCCTTCTTACCCTCTTTGATGTGGTCTCTTCTCTACCTTTAGTTGTGGAGTTTGTTCTGCCAGTGTTTGGGACATTTTTTGGGTTATTTATCCTGATGTGAGATTATCTATTTGTATCTGTGGGAGGAGGTGAGTTGAGAGTCCTCTCACTAACCATCTTCTCAGCCTCCTCTCTTGATCAAAAGCTGTCTCTTAAAATTAGCCAAATCACTGGTTAACCCTGATAAAGGGAGAAATCTCAAATATACATATGCATGCACACAGATACAAATGTCAACGGAGATTAATATCAGAAACTAAAGAAATTACATGAACCACGATAAAGTTTGTTGACTATGCCATCAATTCAACTACCCATTGGACATTTACAAAAATGACCATAGTTTTGGCCATAGATGGTAATAAATTTAAAAACTAGAAATTTTACAGACAATATTTTCTGGTCTCAAAGCAATTAGGTAGAAATTCTTCACAACATTAAAAAATAAATAATAGATATAATGACCTGAGAATTAAATGTATATTTCTTAAACAATTCCTAGAAAGAAGGGAGAATTAAAATGAAGATTACAAAAAAGTATATAAAATAATATCATTTAAATTTGTGAACACAAATGGGATATAGCCAAAACAGTTCAGAAGAAAGTCAATGCCCTTAAAAGAAAATTAAAGAAATGTTAACTTATCCAAAAGCTTGCTTGCTCTTTCAAAGAAAGGAAAAACAATTAAAAAGGCAGTTCTTAATTAAATTAGGACATGAAGAAAATGCAGGAATATACAAAATAAATAAGGAAAAGAAAATCACAGTTACTTAAATCCAGTTATCTGGTATTTACATGGACTAATCTCTCAAGAGAATCTATTATTTAGGACTTTATAAAATTAGGGAAAAAGCAAAAGAAAAAAATGAGAGACCATGGAAAAAAGGAAGTAGAGAAGGAAGGAAGAAATTGTTGAGAATTGTTGGACTTACTAACAAATTGATGAAGGTAGAGATATTTGTGGGTTTTGTTTGCTGCAGTGTTTCTAGACTGAAATACATAATATTTGTTAAACGAATAAGCAATATACACAACAAAATTTCTAAAAGCTATGCAGTAAATGCTGATTTCAATATCCAGTTCCTTCTCCTTGAAAAGCAGCTGACTGTCCTTAACAGGTCCTCTAAGCACAGTGTCAGAGTGAGGTCCTCTGCCTGCTTCCATCTGATGATGTCATCCTCAGTGCTTGAAAAGCAGTTACGGGGTCTCGAGAATTAAAATCTCTAAGATTGGTGCTCAAGCATTTGAAATAAAAAAAGTTGCCAGAGTGATTCTGTGAGCACCAAAAATTTTTAAAAGATTTTATTCATTTGAGGGAGACAGAGAGAGAACGAGTGGGTGGGGGGAGCAGAGGGAGAGGGACCAGCTGACTCCCTGAGTAGCACAGAGCCTGATGTGGGGCTTGATCTCACAGCCCTGAGACCATGACCTAAGCTGAAATCAAGAGTTGGACCCTAACTGACTGAACTACCCGCGCGTCCCTATGAGCGCTAAAATTTGAGAATCATTGCTGTATTGAAATAGTTCTTGAAATAGTCATGAAGTACTTCCGCTTCCTTGCCTTCCAGATATATGGCAGAATTGCACTTCTCTTTACCTCAAAGGTTTAGGTTAGACCTAAATGTAACCAGTTTAGCTAATGTAGTGGTTATCATCCAAGGGCAATTTGGTGCACACTCTCTACCCCAATCCTGGGTACATTTGGCAATGTCTGAAAACATTTTTGGTTGGCACACTGGGGTTTAGGGAGGTGCTACTGGCACTAATGGGTAGAAGCCAGGGATACTGCTAAGCATCCTAAAATGCAAAATGAAAAATTATCTGGCTGAAATGTTAACAGTGCCAAGGTTGAGAAATTCTGGACCCTGAGTTGAAGTGATATGTGTCCATTCAGGACCATGTATGAAATTGTTGGTGAGGAAACTTGCAGGCCAATGTTCCATACAATGTCATTTAAATGACTGCAATCTCTTTGTAGGTGTAACATCAGAGAATAGAAATTTCTACATATTCTGGGCCAGCATAGAGGCATAGTAGTGATGTGAAATTTTTATGGTGACTGGGCTCTGTAGACAAATCCTTTATCTTGGTTTTGTATGATCTTTAGATGGACTCCTGGTCTGATCTCTAGTGTCTGTATTAAAGAAGGATATGGATGTTTTCTCCATTTAAATTTTTCTTTATTATTTTTGTGTGGTGTGGCCTGATACTTTACTTATATAATGTGTTTTGGAATTATTCTTTGTTTGACCAAATTAGATTAGGCATTAATTGGCTGAGAAAGGGAGAGTTTGCAGGTTTAGAGCCTTAGAGAAGGGCATATAGTGCTGAGGTAAACTCGCAGGAGGATAACGTGGTCCATCTGCCTTTGTGGCTTATCAGTGATGAAGTACACTTGTCACTATGTTGTGGCCCCTTGGTGGTCTCAGGTGTAACTTAATTTTGCCCCCTGGAGATTCTGAAAACAAAAATGTCACATCTGTATTTCATAAGTTGATTGATACTGAAAATCTGTATATCAGTTTAGTTAATTATCAATATTAGAGCATGACTATTTTAACTCTGTGATTTACATGGAATCATTGAACTCATTATGGAATGTTTTGGCAGAAATTTGAGACTGTAAATTTTACAAAAATAAAAGATGTGCTATTTTTTAAATTTGAGCTACCTCTTTCTATTTGTTACAACCCAAGTTTAAATATTATAGAGTATGGAACTAATTTTACAATGCAATAAATAAATAAAATTAAAGTTTAAAATCTAGAATATTATTTTATAATCATATTTCAAACAGTGGTTTTGTTCTATATTTTAAGAGAAGTCTGAACTCCAATTATGATTTCAATTTAATTCCAGCAGGCAAATTTAAAAGAAGAAGAATGTGGAACTAATTTATTTCTTCCTATGTGGGGAAAAAAAAAACTGATGGGAGAAGGCAGATGGTTTGAGAATTACAGGGTAAGAGGTCAGAAAGAAGTGACTTGCAAAAAAAGAGAGAAACATTCTGCCAGTTCTTAGTTTGCAATCTTCCATTCATCTGTCTTTTTATCTCCAGCAGCACTTTTCTCTGTATTTGAATCTTTGGTGACAATTGAATAGTCAGGATAATGAAAGTTTGTGCATTGTTTTGTGTTTCTATAAATAGGTCAATATTACTTTTTTGTAGCCTAACTGATTGAAAGCTAATGTCAAGTGTATGTCTGTGTTTCACCAACAAATTATCTTGGCTGAGATATGAGCCATTTTAGAGCTAGAACGTATCTCCAAATCTTGAGCTTGGTGAGAGTAGGATGAGTGAATGGTAAATAACAACGGTAGAAATATGTGTGTGTGTGTGTGTTTGTGTGTGTGTGTGTGTGTGTGTGTATAATGAAACAAGGACAATGATAAAACAGACTTTTTAAAAGAGGAAATTACAGAAATTCAATGAACATATTAGACACCATTAAATTTGTAAAACAACATTTTGTGTTTGGTTACATAAGGAGTCATCAAGTTTCTATGACATTAATAGGCAGCTTGATTCTTTTCCTTTTGAAACTCTTTATCTTTGTTATAATTGCATTAATTCCAATTTTAAATAAACTGACAAATGTAAAATGTGTTGGAGGAATATTCATGATATACCCTTCCCCGTCCCTAAATATTTACATGATGTTTCTATGTTCTTCTATTAGAACCAGCATTCTCCCAGAAATAGAAATTTGCTATGAATTAAGATTTTGTATCACACAATGGAAACTCCCACTGGATATTCAAGATCAGCAGAGAGGATGCTTACGTCTCAAATTTTACTTTGTTCTTGTGCCCATGTGAAATTGCAAAGGCATTTAGGGGATTTCAAAGACAGAAGTAAGGAAAGTAAAATAATGGTAACTTCTCTAAAGCTGTGAATGAAAAGAACTCTGCATTATGAGATAGAAAAATCACAAGACACTTTAATTTTGAAACATAACTTTAAAAGTTGGAGAAATTAAAGATTGGGGAATGAAAGGATAGCTTTCCCCTTTCGTTATTTAAAATGTGTTAAGCAATGAATCAAAAAGAAAAGCAAGTTTATCATCAACTTCAGAAATAAGAAAGGTGAAATTAAACTGCAGCCCAACACTGCAACTGAATAATAGGACTATGAGGGTAGGCGTCCACCTCAAAGTCAGTGTGTTCCTCTACTCAAAACTGCTGAAATTAGAGACTTAGAAGCAGGATATCACCCAGGGAAACTGGTCCAGCAGGAGAATCAAGCAATTTAAATGTGATTATTTAAACTGGATTCAGAATCATCTGAAGCAATAATTATATGTCAGAAGTGTTGTGATCTCTGTTTCACAAAGAAACCAAAGATGTCTTTTAGTAGGAAAAGGGCACTGCTCTTCTTTCCTGGTAATAGTGATTACAGAAAGTAAGTTATGCCCACTTTCTCATCTGTTGTCAATTTATGAGATGATCATACACGGTCAGCATGGTCAGTGAAAGTGCTGGGGCTCTGGGACACAACTTTATTCTTTTATGGGAAGAAGACTGAACCAAAGGTGGAGCATAGTTGCCTCAATGATGTACCTCACTGATTTTAAATCCTTTGTGGAAGGGCCATGAATATTCATCTTCTCTCTCCCTCTTCTGACTCCCTGTTCAATACTGTTTGTTTGCTTTTTTTACAGAGTAAAATATTTACAGAGTAAATAATTGTTTAATGTCTGTTTAATAAATGTAAATAAAGTTGGGAGAAGCATAGAGAAAAATCTAGTATTTGATCATGTTTTGCTGATGAGGATCATGAGTGGTTTGTTGTTGAGTAACTTTCCCACCATCACACAGTCCTAGAAGACTTAGCAAAGAATATATTTCATTTCTAAAAAGAAACAAAGCGATAGCTTTGGATGACATAAGTTGGAGACCTTTCACTGTTATGTGGTATATGTACTAAGTATTCCCATGCATACAGGACCTTTAATAGCCAGATAAAGTAGCTGTTGGCATGAAAGGGTTTATATCTAAAGCAAAGAGCCTTCCCTTATTTTAGCATTCACTAGCAATATTTCTTGAACGATCTTTTACCAAATGGAAATATCACTGAGTGAATAGTGAGAAACATGAATAAAAGATGCTAAAATATTTTATTGGAAATCAATTCAGGATGTGAAAACTTTATTAGAGCTAATATTGTCTTCTTCAACTTGTCTAGACCTAGATTTGACATCCATATATATTAATTTATATTTTTTAATTATCAGAACTTAAATTCTTCTGAAATAATATTAAAACTTCTCATTTTCAAGTATGGCATTTTCAGGCTTGCTTTTTTAAAAATCTCTCTTTATTAAACAAGAAGTGAACTAATCTTTCAAATTATTCTGTCTATGGATATATATATAGTCTTTGCTAATAAAATTTATTTTTTCTCTATACAGTGTGCCCTGATTTATGTATATAATCCGTATTAAATGCTAGGTTACTATGAATGAACATGGAAGGGGAGCTATCATTTATACCAACTAAGCATGTATATGTTTACATGTATGTATACTACGTTCTGTTCTCTCTCCTAGGTTCTTTTTATACATATTTTGGTTAACTATGACAACTTTTTTTGTATGCGTGTTTACCTCCATTTTATAGATGAAGAAACTGGGACTGAAATAAGATGAATAAGTTGCTTAGGATCACATGTCTGGGGAGTGGCAGAGACTTTGTTAAAAGTGTTTCTGCTTCCTGAGTCTATGTCCCTTTTAGGAGGCCAAAAAATGTAGATGTGAACTGAAAAGAAACACACAAGAAAATAAAATTATGAGTAATCGGAAAAGCAGGTCCTGATAAACAAAAAGTAATTCCCTTAAAACATCTGACTTTCAGCTTTATAATGTCCACAAGAGTTTTTTCATCTTCCTATTTATTTGCCTTCTCTCCAGTGATCTGAATTATCTTTTTCCTATCACCATGGGTCCATTAGAGCAGCTGACATAGACAAGACAAGAGAATAACAGGATCTAAAGGTAATTAGGTCCTTATCCATGAAAGACAAGTTCAAAGAGAAATAGACCTGGTAAAAATGAATATCACATGTTATGGGGCAAACTTAGCAGCTGTCACGATGGTGAAGAGGATGGCTGGGTGGAGGTGGGGGGTAGGAAATTTCTATTTATGCGCATATCCACACATATCAAAATTACATTTTTGTTTTTATTGGAAGGGCCATTGCAAAAAATGAGATTAGTTGTGCTCTATCAATTTTGTTGCCAGAGTAGCTCAGATGGTATAACAAATAGAAAGATAAAGCCCCTTCAAGGTCTACAGCCCTTTGTCAGTTACATGCTGATTTTTAATATGTTCTGTTAAAAGTAAATTATGATGTTTCAAAAAAGGAAAGAAATTGAATGACAGCCTGTTAGAGTAAGGGCAGAAGGACTCTTTCAATGAATCCAAAACGTGAAGGATTAAGTTGAACAGAAGATACGAGACGATAGAGGAAGGTATGCTATAGGTCACAAGAGCATCACGGAGCAATCTTGTAAAAATAGATAGGGAGGAGTGTGGCGTAACGGGCGAGGGGTCTCTGTGTCACACTGCCAGTCACAGTCAGCCTGTTGCCTGTTAGGAGACCTTGGGAATGTTGCTTAACATTTCTGGCTGCAATGTCCTCATCTAAAATGGGATGAATCATGATTATTGTGATAATCAAACGAGCTAATTTATGTTGAGTCTTAGGACTTAACAAATATTGCCAGGCATATAATAAATGTTCAATGAATATTAGCCATTTTTTGGTAAGGTCAGGAGGAAATAGTCCAGGAGAAAATAGGACTTGCCTTTTCCTGAGAAATTAACAGGCAGGGAAAAGCCTCCCCCTAGAGCTGCTGAATTTGCATGGTCCTGTTGTGTTGTTTTGTTTTGTTTTGTTTTGTTGTTGTTTTTCCTTTCCCCTCCAGAGTCACAGCATAGATTGAAAATAAAGAGATCTAAATGGTTGATGGCTCAGTGTATTAAGCCTATCAGTCCTTCAGAATGTGCCCACTTTTGTGGTTTATTTGAAAAAAAGAAAAAAGAAAGTACTGTAATTTACTGAAGATAAATTGCTTTTCAAAATATATCTGCTTACTGTGATAGTAAAAACAACACCTGTCATTTGGGGAGTATTTTTCGTGCCTGGGGGTGGTTATTTAAACACGTACATGTGTAAACATACACATGTGCACACACACACACACACACACACACACACACACTACCACACTTATTCCTTTTATAGTGTCCTGCAGAGGGGTAATTGGATTCAGCTGTAAATGTAAAAGCTCTCTTCAGGGGAGATGTTGATCCTTGGCCAGACCTTCTAATAAAAGTAAAAATTTATTTGTGTTTCTATGGTCATTATTTATGGGACTTTTGGCACTACAGAATTAATAAATCAGTGTCCAAAGACGCACTTTGTCATTAGTAGCTACCATCCATAAACACTTCTCTTGGTTGTATGCTAAAGGGACTAAAAGTCTTGTAAGGAAATAAAAGGATGATTACTTGGGCTTTTGCAGGCAGAAAACAACCTGTCTTCGAGTTTAAGAAATTGACATGATTGATCTTTGCATTTGTCTGCTCTAAAACAATAGAAGGATACTCTATGGAAAACTTAGTTTCAGTTGTTCATCTTTCATTGAATATTGCTTATATTTTGATGTGTATCTTTGGCATGTGTGAAAATAATCTTGTGCATTTATAATGAAAAACATATGCATTTATAATGAATATGTGCATTTATAATGAAAAATGCACAAAGAGAAGGAAAGGAGAGAATCTGATTGGAATTAAAAACCTGTCCATGCCCATCCTGCCTACTGCTACCTCCCAATTCCAGCCATTGCCACCTATGGCCAGGATTGTTACAGTAATTGGGACATTTGGCCCCTCCTTCTAACTTCCCCTTTAGACTCTGTTCTTAATGGAGCTGCCTTGAAAGGTAGATCATGTCACTTCCCTGCTCACAATCTCTCATTGTAACTCAGAGTAAAACTCAAAGACCATACCAGTTGTGCCCCTGCAACTCCTGACCTCTCTCATACTTATTCCCCCTCATTCCCTCCCTTTAGCCACGCTGGCTATGTTGCTGTTTCTGCTGCCTGCAGTACCATTCCCGCAGATACCCACATGACTTACTCTCTTACATCCTTCAGTTTTTATCTAAGTACACCTTATCAAAACTCCCTCTCTGATCATTGTGTGTAAATACCAGTCTCTCATCCCCCTAACCTTTACCCCTTTATCCAGGGTTCTATTTCTCCATAACACCTGCCACCATAAGCCATAGTCTATTTTCACTCTTTTATTTGTGTATTGACTGTCCCAGCTAGAGTGTAAATACCTTGTTAGCAAGGACTGTGTTTTTTTCACTATCTTATTCTCAATAATTAGAAGAGTGCTTGGCCAATAATAGGCTAGATGAATTTTTTTTTTTTCAATGAATGGTTGAAGCTTGCTTATTCCTAATCCTAGAAGATATAATGAAGTCAATTACTTCTTTCTGGCTTATTTTCTCTTGATGAGGTGGAGCTAATTGTTGTATGTTTTCCATCATTTAGAAGCATAATAATGTCTAGACATGTGCAATGCTTAATATTTACATGCTTTTAAATTATTGTTCCAATAAAGGTTACTGACAGTGAAGGGTTATTTGTTAGTATTTACTAAAATTTTGAAATTGTTTGTATTCTGTGACTCAGTGTCTTCAATTCTTGGCAACTGCTGTAGAAAACACTGGGAGCCATATAGAAAGGATTTTCACCACAGTATTGTCAGGTGATGACCAAAGAAATGATAGAATTACCACATATAGAATACAATGCAGCCATTTAAAATGAAGATGGTGTGAATATATATATATATATACACACACACAAGCTGAAATAACTAGAAATACCTTTTGGTTTGTATATGTGTATGAATTTGTCTAATATTATTGTTTGGTTGCCTAATCCATATATATTTCTCTTCTCCTCTCTCATTTTCTTCCATTTTTTTTCGTTTTTTCCATTTTTTTTTTTTTAACTCTGCACTGAGCCTGGAGCCCCAAGTGGCTCCATCCCACCACCACAAGATCATGACCTGAGCTGAAATCATGAGTTAGGTACCTAACCGACTGAGCCACCCAGGATCCCCTCTCCTTTTTTTTTTTTTTTTTTTTAATGTCCAAATTCTGACCCTCTTTCTCCTTTGGATATTGATTGAAAGAAAAAAATTCTATAAATGATTTATACCTTTCCCCCCTCTTTCTTCTTTATGCTACACATAAACAACAAGCAAACAAAAATTCAGAAACAGAAATTAAACAGAGTGGTCATGTTAAGAAAGAGTATTTAAGCAAATATCTAGGACAATTTGTTTAGCGGTCATAATCCAAACTAAATGTCGCTCCTAGAGATTTCAAGATTATTTATAAATTTCTAATTTTTCAAGCTTTCCTAATTCTGTTTGTATGAATATTCATTTATCCAATAATTATTTATTGAGCACATTCTACGTATCTTGAGGTGTTTCAGGTGCCAGGGAAACAAAACAGGAACCCTCCCCCAAAAAACCAAAAAACCCTAACTTTTCCTACAGAAGAGTGACAACATGAGTGTAATGAATAACTAATGTGCATTATGTTATTAGAAGGTAGTATATGCTATGAGAAACGATGTAGAGTAAGTCATGGAGATAGAGGTAGGATACGGTATTGATACTCTAGCTTCTGCCATCCCATGGCCTTCAAGAAAAGGGAAGATATTGAAAGAAGTGAAGGAGGAGAGGGGAGCATACTCTGTTCTTTTGAAAGGTGGACCCTGGAAATCACAAAGTCCCTTCCACTTGCTTTTTACTGACAGACCCTAGTCACACGGTCACCTGTGGTAGTAAGAACAGCTGGGAAATAGAGTCTTCAGTGGAGTGCTGTGTCCCCTGCTGGAACTTCTGTCACCGAAGAAGGAAGGGAGACTAGACACTGAGGGGACATCTCTCGGTCTGTGCTGTTGTCAGTAAACCCCTCCACAGACAAGGATGGGGAAGGAAAAGAAATAAACATGTGTGTTAACAACATACATATTACCTGCGCTACTTTGAAGCAGGATATTCTGAAGAAAGGGGTAAGATCCATATTGTTTACTTATTAACTCCATACCAGAAGTCTGGAAGCATCATTTATAAATAATATGACAGCATCCCTCCCACCTCTTCATCATATCATAAGGTAAATCACTCCAATCAGAAATTCTCCCTTCCCTCCACTTTAAGGGAAACTTAATCGAAGCTATCGATTTAAGTTTATGGAGCTTAAATGTCTTAAACTCTTATTTGTGTTCAAACCCTCTTTAATTCTTCATGGATAATGTTTGCCATACCTCTTCTCCAGAATATTAGCTTGAGAGAAGAAAACACAACACTTCTCCATGCATGGGCCCCAAACATCCACTGTCGCTTCTTTTCCTTTCTCCTCTGCTTGTCCTCTTCTTTTTTTCTTTTTCCCTCTTCCTCACCTCTCAAGTTTGTCTTCTCTCTTTTTTTCGTTCTAACCTTTTCATGTTGTCAATTTCTTTATTCCTAAAAATATTAGTTTTCATTTTTACAATATTAGATTTTGTTAAAACATGAAAACCGATAAAGATACATACACATCCATATATATCCTTTTAATATACAGAAACCATAAAATACAACTTATAGTCAGATATATTTAAAGATTAAGTTATTAGGATCTCATTATGGGGTAACCTTTAATAAATTGTATGATATGATACATACTTAAATTTTAGCATATTTACTCACAGCTGGATTTAAGTTAACAATTTAGTTATATAATAAACTGCAGTGGCCATAATCAAGCATATCTGTAATTAAGTTTCTTTGTAAAAATAATATTTTTTATTTTCTCAAGTATCCACGAATGTTTTTTTCTCTTTGTCAACTTGCCAAATTAACTGCATCTGTTCTATTAGATACCAGAATGGACTTCTATATATGTTATTTCTTACTCCTATTACTCCTATTCATTTATTATCACCATATTATTAACATAATTATAATCTTCCCAGCACCCCAAGTCCTTTTTGTTGGTTACTTTTGTGACTCCGTATTTGTGACTCCGATATTTAATTGTTTTCATGTTATGGTTTGATCTGTCATGGAAGGATTAGAAATCATCACTTGAAACATGAGAGCTTTACTGAGAACAGTGCCTATCTCTCTGTCTCACTTAATTGTTTGCTTTTTCCCAGTGAAAAAGCAAACAATTTTTCATTGTCTTGCTTGATCTTGCCTTGTTCAGATCTTTTTCCCCTCCCTTTGTCATTCCCTCCCTTGTTCCCTCCCTCCCTTCCTTCCTCCCTTCCTTCCTTCCTTCCTTCCTTCCTTCCTTCCTTCCTTCCTTCCTTCCTCCCTTTCTTTCTCCTTTCATTCACTCTTATTGTTTGTGTCTAATTTCATTCTAAAGATTAAAGCTGGTACACTCTTAGTGAACAAACACAAAATAAAACAACTCTTTAGGAGTAGGTGGGTTACAATCTTTTTGACTATCTTGTACTATCTTGTTAAACTCCTTGAAGGTACTGTGATTTTTTTATTTTACTACTTTCAATTATATCTACATACATTTGAAAAATAAATAGCATATACATGAGACAGGTTATTTATTTAGTTTAGAGACAGTGCTTCATTTGAAGATTCCTTGTAATAACTCTTTGCTCAAAACTCCCCTCTCCCACCCACCAACATAGAGTTTATGAGCCACAAATTGCAAACTGATAATCTAGGCCAGGGGTCAGGACAGTATATCCAGAGGGCCAAAAACAGGTTGTTTTTAGTACAGCCCACAAGATAAAAATATATTTTTATATTTTTAAGTTATTGAAAAAAAATCAGAAGAATAGTATTTTATGATTTGGAAATTACATGAAATTCAAATGTCAGTGTTTATAAATCAAGTTTCATAGGAATAGAGCTATGGCCATTTGATAATGTAGCGTCTATGGCTGCTAGCCCCTACAACAGCAAAGTTGACTAGTTGCAGCAAAGAAGGTATGGTCCACACGCCTGAGTATTTACTATCTGACAGAGAAAAAGTGTGCCAATCCTGATTTAGGCTTCATTGTAGGCATAAAAACACATAACATCTGAATAATTGGGAGTTGATGTTTTCTATTGACTATAGAAAATTCACTTACAAGAAGTCAGAGTAATTGCAGGATGTTTTTTAGTTTTTTTATCTTTTTAAGATATGGAAGATTCATATTAAAGAAAAAAATAAAAGCATTTTTGCAATTGTATAGGACATGAACTTTGGAAGCATTCCCAGTGGGTGCATAAGGATGCTTAGCCGGGCACCTCCATCTGGAAGCTACTACTGGGTTCTCTTTTGAAGGGTCTTTGGTACATCCCTGAAGGGCTGAATGATATTCTAGAGAACTATGTCTAGGGCTTCTTGATTGACAATGAAGGCTTGGGTTCTCAGAACACTCTATATATGTATATTTTTTTTCATTTTCTTTCCCTTATTTTTGTATTTTCTTTTTTCAAGTTGTTGTTTGTTTTTTGTTTTTTTTTACATTTGTATCTGTAGATTCTTTACATTGCCAAACATAACATCTGGAAGTTTTCTGTTTATTTTGGTTCTCAATGCCTTGTAGCTCTTTAATGTAAAGATACTGTTTGGGTTATGAAAGTGGTTAGAGAAATCCGTTCACTGAAAGAACTTAAACTTTTGGCTGAACTAGAAATGTGAAGGTAGAAGCCTGATGGCTGGTAATAAATCAAAGTGTATTTTCCTCTTTTTTGTGATGTAAGATGTTATTCTCAGATACATACACCAATACAGATTATATATGCGAATCTGAATATATATCTGAATTATATATATAATATATATAATATATATTTATATATAATTATATATATATTTATATATATATTTACATAATATATATATATATCTTGTGTCAAGTATGATGGAAAGTAAGCTTGCCTAAATAGTTGTGGAAAGGAAAGAGATTATTTTTTATGGAAGCAACAATCAGCTAACAAGAAACTATTGAATACCTAGAGGGAATGAGTGAATGAACTATTTAGTTGGCCAAAATTGCTTCCAGCAAGCAGGCACAGCGACTGATTTTATGAGACTGTAAATTTTTGAAAACTGTTTGCAAAGCCAACAGCTCAGCCAGAAAGATTCAGATAAGCTGGATTTTGTTTAAGGGAAATTTTACTGAATGCAATCCAATATGGGAAGCTGAAATTAATACAGTAAAATAGTTTCATTTTCCCTGGACCCAATCATGAGACTGTTTTTCACACAAAGAAAATGATAATGTTTATGTGACCCACTAGAGTAAAATTGAGGGCAGTTCAAAACTTAGAACAGGCTGCTCCCAGCCAGATGCTGCTCTTGCTGCCTTCTGCCCCGCCCAACTACCCTGGGAGAAGAGGGGATCAATATCTACTTGGCACACTGGTTGGGGAGCTCTGGGCTAGGATAGTGACATGAAATAGAATGTATCTCATCCCATATATGAAGCTTTCTCTGACCAATTCTGTTTATATTGAACCACCTCTTTCTGAATCTCTATTCATAGATACAGTCTGTATCAGACAACTGAGCAGTAAAAAATGATAGTCTTAGAATATTCTGTAGTTGTTTAACAAGCGTATTTCTCTTCCCCCAATTGATATTGAAATCTGGGGTGATGATGTTTTCTCATGTCCTCCAAAGAACATAGCACATGCTGGGCAAAGAAAAGAGATTTATTTATTTCACTTATTTATTATTTATACTCTATTTACTTCCAAAAAAGATTTGAACTGGCTATAATAATAGACGTAATACGACCATTAAAGTAACAATTTATAAAAAACAAAAACCAGAATCATAATAAATATTGAAATGTGTATATCATAAGGCCTAGGGCATTTCACCTCGAGATTTATCTCTGAGTTTTCTAGTAAAAGAGTTCAGGGGAGCAAGTATTGTCAGTATGTGCTGGCTGTAACTCATGGGCAAAATGGTCAGGAGGGCTCCTGGCGTCTCTGAATCCTGTGCAGTGGGCTGAGTCTAGCTGGACACTCATGGGCTTTGCTCCGGGCAAGGGACCTGCCTCATTACTGCTGTCTCTCTTTATGCGATGAACATAAGGGCAGCTTTGTGGGTGGAGAAAAATCAGTTTGCCAGTAGCTAGCACCTGACAGCCTTTTGGGCATTTGAACTTCTGAGGGGAAGGGAAGCTTCAGGTCCAGCTACCTCACTGCTTCCAAGTCATTGATACTTCTGTCTCTCCATAGGCCAGAATTAAATAGGGAAGTGTAAGGAATTAAATTATGTAGTCCATATCACACTAAAAATGAAAATATGAGCTTTTACCAGGTAAAACTAAGTTGTCCCTAATATTGAAAGCAAGGCTACTTTTTTTTACAAGTAGCAATACAACGCATACTTTTTGAGGTGATAACATGGTCTTATACTCCCAGTGTAGGTGGAATTAATTAAAATGTCCCTTTAACATTGATTCCCCAAAGCATATGTTATAGAAAAATGGACAAGTACTTGAACTTGAGGTCTATTTAAGATATAGAATTTCTCTTCATGAGATTAAGGTCAACATTTAAAATTACAGTCCAGTAAGAAATTGCCATGAAGAAATGAAGTGAAGTAATCAAAGGGTGTAGCTTTCTGGTCTGTGACTTCTTACATGCTAGAACCTGGAGGACCTTAGAAATAGCACATCCCTGGGATGCCTGGGTGGTTCAGTCAGTTAAGCCTCTGCCTTCAGCCCAGGTCATGATCCCAGGGTCCTGGGATTGAGTCCCACATCAGGCTCCTTACTCAGTGGGGAGACTGCTTCTCCCTCTGCCTGCCGCTCCCCCTGCTTGTGCGCGTGCTCTCTCTCTGACAAATAAATAAAATCTTAAAAAAAAAAAAAAGAAATAGCACATCCTTGAGATTACTCATTTCAAATGCTAATTGTGGTTTCCAAAAGAATATAGGTTCTAGACTAATTCAGTGAGCTTCTATTTTCTTTTAGCCCGATATTCTTGCTGAGATTCAGTAGGAAGCAGTTGAGAATTTTGGGTGCTGGATGAGTCCCTAACGTGCAAATACTTGTTTAGTACTATTGATTTAGATTAGGGTCAGCAAACTTTTCTGTAAGAAGTCAGATAGTAGGGGCACCTGGGTGGCTCGGGTAAGCGTCTGACTTCCTTCTTCTTCTTCTTCTTTTTTTTTTTTTTAAGATTTTATTTATCTGAGAGAGAGAGAGAAAGAGACAGAGCAAGCGCACAGCACGAGCAGTTGGAGAAGCAGAGGGAGAGGAAGAGAAAATCTGAAGCAGACTCTATGTTGAGCCTGGAGCTGGAAATGTGACTCAGTGTTATGACCATGAGATCACCTGAGCTGAAACCAAGAATCAGATGCTTAACCAGCTGAGCCACCCAGGTGCCCCAAGTGTCAGACTCTTGATTTCAGCTCAGGTCATGATCTCACGGTTGTGACATCGAGCCCTGCCTGGGGCTCTGTGCTGAGCATGGAACCTGCTTGGGATTCTGTCTCTCCTTCTCCCTCTGCCCCTTCCCCCTGTGCTCTCTCTGTCTCTTAAAAAAGAAAAAAAAAAAAAAAGATTCTCTCCCTCACTCTCCATTTGCCCCTCCCTTCCCATCCCCCCCTTGCACATACATGCATACGCTCTGTCTCTCTGAAGAAAAGCCAGATAGTAAATATTTTAGGCTTTGTGGACTATATGCCCCTGTTGCAACTATTCAACTCTGCCATTTTAGCAGAAGGAAGGTGTCGAGAGACAACAGAGGACTCTGCTGTGCATATATTATTTGTTTGGCTCTGATGGTAAACTTAAGAGATCTATATGACGATACACCATTTTATATACGAGGAAACAGAGCACCAGAAATCTCCAGAGCAGTAAAGGAGTTTAAACACTCCTACGGAACTCATTACAGCTGGATCTTACTTAACTCTGTTTTCTTTGGTGAATATCTTTCCACATTCATTATGAGATTAAGAATTGTACCCCTCATTCTAATAGGGGTCTGGCCAACAATAGTCATCTCATAGAAAACACTGTGTTCTCTCAAGGAAAAAACTAATTTCTTGACTTCTTTTTAGTATAGATTACTTAAAATTTACCTAACATGTTTAAGATTATAAAGGTCTTTCTTGTTAGTAGCTCACTGGATTTCACTTATGAGTTTAAAGGCCTTTTATCAGCTTAATTCCGTTAAGTGTTTCTGCTTCTGCAGAGTGAGTTTTGTATGTTTCACCTTCCCGTCCCTGTTCCTGTCCTGCCTGGCATGCTTGTGTACTCATTCATCAAAGAAATATGTTTACAGTAAAATGGAAGATCATCTGTGAACTTTCAACCTGTGATCATCACGCACCACTCCCCTCCCTTCCCCATCCACCCCCAGCCTGTCCTGGCCACAGCGGTCTCCAGAACTCTCTCTGGCAGCTCCCTCCAAGATTGCTTCTATATGAGCCCTGCTGACTACTTCCTTTCTCTAGTTTAGCAGACTCTTTCTTTTCTTCCATAGAGCCACAAACAGGTTTGGGCAGGAGTTTATGCATCTGCGTCCCAGCACAGTAACTTCCTCATTGTAACAAATATGAGCCATAAAAATAATTGCTAAAGCAAAGCCTATAAATTTATGAGCAGAAGGAAAATAAAATGTTTTTCCAACACACCCAAAGGCTAGGACAAGAACTCAGCTTGCAGCACTAATAATAAAAGCAGACCTTCTGCGATGTTGGACAAAGGGAGGAACAGACATCCCACATGCAATGCTCTTCAGAACCAATATTCAACTCTCTAATGGAAACGTTCTCTTACCATAGCTATGTGGATGAAGTCTTAGAAATAGAAAATCCTCAACTACCTGATCTGTAAAATGAGATATTGGCTTATGATCTCTAAGGTCATTCTAATATTCTATTACTCAAAAACTATACTTTATACCCTTAAATATTAGAAATATGGTTCATGGGAACACCAATGAAATGTATTTTAATTAGTTATGTTGTTATATAAATTAACAATATGCATACATTTGATTTTTTTAACTGATTGAATTATATAACCTTAGAAATTAAAAAAAAAAGGCTCTGAAATTGGCTAAGAAATTGGAAGCAGTACTTCGTGATAGAACATTTCTAGCTTTGTGAAGTCTATGATCTAATTTGAGAGATTTGGCCATTTCTACTATCCTTAATTGAATTGAATTCGCTAGCATTGTCTATAATTTGTTTTGTAGCAGTGTACAATTTGTTTTGCTTTTGTTCTTTTAGTATTATTATTAACTTATGGGTTTAAGCATATTGGCTTTATTTCAATTTGTTACAGTTGTTATCCCTATAAATTACCCTATCTATGGCCAGTGCAAGCCTCTTTAAGTTGGTTCCAAATAGTGTTTGATAAACACCTTACTATCAGTTATGATATAAGATATTTCAAGTTCATCTGGTATATACCTTGTCATGAACTTAGAATCAGCCATAACTTCAAGGATCCCTGGTTATTTTCAGTGGGAAATAGTATTTTCAAGATAATCTGAGCATTTTGCCACTGAATCTGTCATAATTTCTAGTTCTTTTTAATGTACAGAACTAAGATCTATGTCTTTTAAAAAAGTATCTTAAGAAAAAATATCTCATGAAGATGAGCTTCCAATCAAAATTTAGATAGAAAGAGGTTTTTTTAATTTTTATTTTTTAAGAGTTTTTTTTTTAAATCTCTATCACCTTACATTTGTATTTACTTTCTCTTACCACAAAATGCTCATTTCCAGTGACACTGGGAATGGTAGAATTAGAATATCATAAAATTATTCACTAGCTTCATTCTTATCTACACAACCACAAACATACATGGACACAAAGAAACACAACAGATTCAGGGTAGTAATACCAAGACCACTGCAGATAATGTGATTTTTGGTTGGGTTTCTGAGATGAGAATTTTTTTTTTTTTTTTGCAAGTGATTGAAAATTTATTTAGGAAAAAGGCAAGAGAATAAGGAAAACAGAACAGTGTCAGGGAAGGAACCATGGGTAGTCTGGCCTTAGCCTGATTCTGTGGAGTACTTGGGAGCATGATGTGCACAACAGAGGTTGTCTCAACCAGATGGAGACAAGGGAATTAAACTATGATACCATAGTCATTGGCTATAGACCAACTCTAATGGGGATGGGTGCATAAAGTCTAGGACATTTCTGGGCAAGGTGGCTCCCATCAGCCTAGAGCAATCCTTTGCAGAAAGCCAGAAGCATGAACCATTAAAAGCCTATACTCAGACCAACTGGGAGATGGGTATACTGCCTACTAAATGAGATTCCAGGGGCGTGCTAACAGTATCTGTAGAGTGTACCACTTGCACCACTGAAATCTACTTCCTTCTCCCATTACGTTTTCTCTGTTCACTGACAGCTTCTCTATGTTTTTGGTTAGCTCCAGTTTTGGGGGAACTTTACAAAAGGAAAGTTACTATGATATGCACTGTCCACTTGTTGGTTCACAACCTTGGGTGTTCCCTAGGTAAAATTGGAAACCAGCCCCCATACACAGAGGATGAAGACTGAAGAAAGAGGTGAGCACTCCAGATTGGTAGGTGGTAGTTTTAATAAGCAAGGGAGCTTACATATGAGGCTTGTCTTGGGCAGCCACAAGATGACTAGATTCCTGCACCTGCCTGCCAGAATCTTAAGATTTTATATGGAACCTTAATGGGGTTTAGTCACATGTACAGTACACATGGTCTCAACAGCACATTGCTCTCTGAAGGTAGTGTCCTTGAAGTGGATCCTGTGTGAGAACAGTGGGCCAGGCAACATTCTAAGGACAGATGAGGGGGTAAGGAGCCTCCATATGCCCAGGTTCAACTCAAGGGTCAACCAGCAGTCATGTCCGCTCGATAACCTCCTCCAATACCACTTTTACACTTATTTCCAAGGAAATTGTTGATGTTCTTATCTTTTCCCTCTGCCACTTGTTCTACATTCCTGTCATTCTCATCCAGCACTTCTGATGGTGTAGGTGGCTTGCCTAGTAGAATTACCCAGACCTTTGTGCCTGAGCCTCTGCTTATTATGCCCTTATCAGCTTGTGGTTAATTTACTTATCCATTTACAATTAATATTCGGCCTGCAAATACAAAGAGATGCCCAGTAAATCAGCTGAGTGCCAAAAATATTCTCTGCACCCCCCACCCCTATATTCAGTGGTAATGCAGTATCCTCCTGATGATCACGGTCATTTAACCTTGTCAGTACAGAATCACTATTTGACAGGTGGTCTCTTGGAAGAAGGAATCCAATGTGGCCAGGCAATAGTTGGAACCCTAGACTTAGAGAACCAAAAACTGTGGAAATGTGAAGCACAAAATCCTCAAGTGGGTCCCCATGATAGATAGAGAGCATAGTCATTCTATTTCCTCCACCTTGATTCCTAGACTTAAGTATTCTAATTGTTGCAGACATGGTGACATATAATGGCCTTTAATTTAAGATGACCTTCATCCTGAAGGATTGTATTCTGTTCTCACAGGGTATAATCTATAAGCTGGTGTCTCAGATATGCTTCCAAAAAAAAAACATTCCACTGGTCTATCAGGCAAGTAGCTTCTGGACAGTGTAGTATGTGGTAGGCCATAGTGGAACCCATAGTTGTTGTGCACAGCTGCCCGTTCATTGGATGAAAAACAGGTTTTTTTGGCTTATTTAGTAGGGACTTATTTAGTAGGATCCCACGTCAGTAGCTCAAGACACTGTGTGAGTCTTTGAATAGCTGAGAAACTGTAGGAAGGAAAGGCAGAACCATACCTAAAGGACCTATCAATCTTGGCCAGAGTGAATTTTGTATTTCTAGGGAGAAAGGGGTTGAATTCAATCAAGTTGCCATCAAGTGGCTGAGATTAATTGTGATTTCTTTAAGGGATGATATCATATCAGGGGCTTCAGCATTAGTTTTTATTTTGGATAAAGTTGAATATTCTGTAGCAGCAGTAGCTAGAGCAGACTTGGTGAGACCAGTAAAACTGAGAAACTGAATTTTTTATTTTACTCAAAATTAATTAATTTACATTTAGTACTTATTTATTATTAATTTAAAAATATAGTAAATATAGTACTCTGGAGTAGCCTCCAATATGAGTGAAAGCAGCAAGGTACATAAAGGTGTGTTTGTATGTATGCTACCATTAAACAGGATGATAAACCACAATATTAAAACAAAAGTTTTCATTTAAAAGGAAGGAGAAATTAGTTTGGAAGGGATAAGGGATATAAGTGATACTTTTTTGAGTATGCTTTGTTTTATGTTTGACTTTGTAAATGTATAAATGTTTTCTTAAAAATTGTAATGCAACGTAAGACAGATGAACATAAATGTACATCCAGGTTATGCAACAACCGTAAAGATAGAAACTATTCCAAATAACTATAAATCACAGTTATTTGATTGTATAATTATGTTTTCGTAGTCACGTCTTTGGTGGTTTCATTGTTATTGCTATTCTCAAACTATTTGTGTGTGGGGTAAGATAAAGCGTCTTTGGTAAGACTTAGACTCAGGGTGTTTGGCATGGAATAAAGAAAGACATGCATATAAGGTTGCTGAGGTTAAGCCAAAATATGTATTCTGATTTGAATGAGAAGTATCAGTATGATCTTATGATGATCTTTGTCTTTAAAAAGATCACATATATATAATTTTATATATCTTATACATATTATAGTATACTTATATATAGTATATAATGTATGATAACATAAATTTGTAATATATGACTATATATTATACTATATAATATATATGTATAATTGTGTGTGTATGTGTGTGTGTGTGTGTGTGTGTGTGTGTGTGTGTGTGTTTATCCTCACTGGAGAAATGGCTGCTTTTAGGTCTGGGGGTAGTAATAAGCAAGTTGTTCAGGAATATCTTATGCTAGAAAGCAAGGATACTGTTAAAGACTACCAGAATTCTTTTTTTTTTTAAAGATTTTATTTATTTATTTGACATAGAGACAGCCAGTGAGAGAGAGACAAGCAGGGGGACTGGGAGAGGAAGAAGCAGGCTCCCAGCAGAGGGGCCTGATATGGGGCTCGATCCCAGAACGCTGGGATAACGCCCTGAGCCGAAGGCAGAAGCTTAACAACTGAGCCACCCAGACGCCCCAAGACTACCAGAATTCTATCAAAAGGGTACAATAGCCAACTTGAACAGGTTCCCACTCACCAAAATTGAGACAATAAAGATAATAACTAGAACAGCTTGAAATACATTAAATATATCTAAATTCATGAGTGTACAATGATACTTAAGATATCTCTTTGATCATAATGGGAAATACTAAGGAAACAGGTTTTAGTTAAGTTTTTATTTAAATTCCAGTTAGTTAACATAGAATGTAATATTAGTTTCAGGCGTACAATATAGTGATTCAGCACTTCCATACATCACTCAGTGCTCATCACAACAAGTGCACTCCTTAATCCTCATCATCTATTTCACCCATCCCCCCACTCACTGCCCTTCTTGTAACCATCAGTTTGTTCTTTATAGTTAAGTATCTGTTTCTTGGTTTGCCTCTCTCTCTTTCTTTTTCCCTTTGCTTACTTGTTTCTAAATTTCATATAAGTGAAATCATGTTTGTCTTTCTCTGACTGACTTATTTCACTTAGCATAATACTCTCTAGATCCATCCAGGTCTTTGCAAGTGGCAAGATTTCATTCTGTTTTACGGCTAAGTATTATTCCATTGTGTGTGTGTGTGTGTGTGTGTATGTGTGTGTGTGTATATATCTATCTATCTATCTATCTATCTATCTATCTATCTATCTATCTATATCTATATATATAGATGTGTGTATCTCTCTCTCTCTCTCTCTCTCTCTCTCTATATATATATATATATATATATCACCTCTTCTTTATCCTTTTATTAGTTGATGGACACTTGGGCTATTTCCATAATTTGGCTATTGTAGATAATGCTGCTATAAACATCAGGGTGCATGGATCCCTTTGAATTAGTATTTTTGTATTTGGATAATATGTAGTAGTGCAATTGCTGGATCATAGGGTAGTTTTTTATTTTTGACTTTTTGAGGAACCTCCATACTCTCTTCCAGAGTGGCTGAACCAGTTTGCATTCCCACCAATAGTGGAAGAGGGTCCACTTTTCCCCACATCCTTGTCAACACCTGTTGTTTCTTGTGTTGTTGATTTTAGCCAGTCTGACAGGTGTGAGGTGATGTCTCTTTGTAGTTTTGATTGCATTTCTTTGGTAATCAGTGATGTTGAGCATCTTTACATGTGTCTGTTGGACATTTGGATGTCTTCTTTGGAAAAATGTCTGTTCATATCCTCTGCCCATTTTGAATCAGATTATTCATTTTTAGGGTGTTGAGTTTTATAAGTTTGTTTAATATATTTTGGATACTAACCCTTTATCAGATATGTCATTTGTAAATATCTTCTCCCATTCAGTAGGTTGCCTTTTAGTTTTGTTGATTGTTTCCTTTACTCTGCAGAAGCTTTTTATTTTGATATAGTCCCAGTAATTTATTTTTGCTTTTGTTTCGCTTGTCTCATGCAACATATCTAGAAAGAAGTTGCTATGGTCGATGTTAAAGAAGTTATTGCTTGTGCTCTCCTCTAGGATTTTTATGGTTTCAGATCCCACATTTAGGTCTTAATCCACTTTGAGTTTATTTTTGTGTATGGTATAAGGAAGTGGTCCAGTTTCATTCTTTTATATGTTACTGTCCAGTTTTCCCAGGGCCATTTGTTGAAAAGGCATTCTTTTTCCCAATGGATATTCTTGTCTGCTTTGTCGAAAATTAATTGACCATATAGTTGTGGGTTCATTTCTGGTTTTTTTTCTAATCTGTTCTATTGATCTGTATGTCTGTCTTTGTGCTAGTACCATACTGTTTTGATTACCACAGCTTTATAATATAACTTGAAGTCTGGAACTATGATGTATCCAGCTTTGCTTTTCATTTTCGAGGTTGCTTTGACTATTCAGGATCTTTCATGGTTTCATACAAATTTAAGGATTATTTGTTCTAGCTCTGTAGAAAATGCCATTGGTATTTTGATAGGGATTGCATTGAATGTGTAGATTGCTTCGGGTAGTATAAACATTTTAACAATATTTGTTCTTCCAATCCATGAGCTTGGAATGTCTTTCCATTTCTTTGTGTCATCTTCAGTTTCTTTCATCAGTGTTTTGTAGCGTTCAGAGTACAGATCTTGCATCTCTTTGTTTAGGTTTATTCCTAGGTACCTTATTGTTTTGGGTACAATTGTAAATGAGATTGATTCTTAATTTCTCTTTCTGGTGCTTCACTTTCAGTGTGTAGAAATGCAACAGATCTCTCTATGTTCATTTTGTATTCTGCAACTTTACTGAGTTCTTTTATAAGTTCTAGCAGTTTTTTGGTGGAATCTTTTGGATTTTCTATATATAGTATCATGTCATCTGTGAATAGTGAGAGTTTTATTTCTTCTTTGATGATTTGGATGCCTTTTATTTCTTTTTGTTGTCTGATTGCTGAGGCTAGTACTTCTAGTACTATGTTGAATAAAAGTGGTGACAGTGGACAACCTGTCTTGTTCCTGACCATAGAGGAAAAGCTCTCAGTTTTTTTCCCACTTAGAATGATTATTCATTGTGGGGTTTTTTTGTATATTGTCTTTATTATGTTGAGTTGTGTTCCCTCTGACCTACTTTGTTGAGGTTTTTAATCATTAATGGGTGTTGTATTTTGTCAAATGCTTTTTCTACACCTATTGAAATGATCATATGGTTATTATCCTTTCTTTTATTAATGTGATATATCATGTTAAGTGATTTGTAAATATTGAACCACCCTTACAACCCAGAAATAAATCCCATTTGATCGCAGTGAATGATTTTTTTTTTTATAATGATTTTTTATTATATTATGTTAGTCACCATACAGTACATCCCCGGTTTCCGATGTAAGGCTCGATGATTCATTAGTTGTGTATAACACCCAGTGCACCATGCAATACGTGCCCTCCTTACTACCCATCACCGGCCTATCCCATTCCCCCACCCCCCTCCCCTCTGAGGCCCTCAGTTTGTTTCTCATAATCCATAGTCTCTCATGTTTCATTCCCCCTTCTGATTACCCCCCCTTTCTTTATCCCTTTCTTCCCCTACCGATCATCCTAGTTCTTATGTTCCATAGATGAGAGAAATCATATAGTGAATGATTTTTTTAAATGTATTATTGGATTCAGTTTGCTAGTATTTTGTTGAGAATTTTTGCATCTGTATTCATGAAGGATATATTTCACTTAAAAAATGGATCAATAAATATTAGGAAATAAATATTTATCTAACTTTTGTTAATAAAACTATTACCTTGGTGTAGTTGATGAGATGAAATTCCTATTTCTAAAAACTAACAAGGAGAGAATGATGAAGTTAACAAATCATCCCTTTCCTACTTTAAGGAACTGATAGATCTAAACCATATTCATCAATGGCTGCTAACATTACAAAAAAAAGAACCAGACAGTAAATCAGTAAGCATCTACTTATAATATCACCTATGAAGGAATTTGTACCCCCCTTGAAATAGTCAAGCACTTAGCTCTGTTAAGTTAGAAAAAAGAGGAGAGCCGTGGGAACATGTTAAATGATACAATGGGGAATGAAATCAGGAAAATGCACTGTGGGAACTTCTAGACTACATATAAGTTATTGTAAGGAAATAATTGCAAGGAAAAAATGCAACATGAGCGGTAGGAACCTATACATTAATATAAGTGACATATTAACCAATCCAATGTATGGGCCTGGTTTTGATCTTAATTCAAATACACAAAGTGTTAAAAATCATAGCACAGTTTGGAAAATGTGAATATAGGCTCTTTGATAATAGGGAAATGTGTTTGTGTGTGCATTTAATAAAAGTATTGCTATTTTTTGGTATTTGATGACACATTCGAATGTGTGTCATTTAGAGATATATACTAAAATATTTATTTGAAATTGTATGATGTCAGGAATTTGCTTAGAAATTATTTGGATGGAGAGGTAGGAGGTAGAGATGATATAAGAATAGTTATGAGCTGATAATTGCAACCTGAATGAGCAGTACATGTGATTTGCTTTATTACTCCTTTTTTATATGTTTGAAATTTTCCATAACAAGTTACAAGGACAGAACAGGTATAATGACTTTAAAAATAAATGATAGTATTTTATCTTTCAGTTTCTGTTTTAAAATGCAATTTGTAGAATAAAGATGGATAGAGAAATTTTCAGGATTTTTGTGTTTGCTTTTAGCTTTCCCTTCCATAACCTGCAGATCTCCCATTCATTTTTTTTTTACACAGTTAATAAGGACTTGACCTTATTTTCTTCACTTTAAAGTGCTCTCTGTGGCATTACATGTCTTCAGGAAATCACAGTTAAGTAGTTTCATTTCACATATCACAAAAGAAAAATAAAGACCTGGCCGACTTCTTAGATAAAATATATTTTGAGGAAGTGGGCATAAAACCCATTTTTTTCTTTACTGTTCTCTTTTCTCTGTATCATTATCTAAATTTCACCTTCTCCTTATATCATGTGCTATTGTCTTGCCTTTTTCTTAATCATTCATTTTCACCACGATTCCTAAGCAACAAGAAATGCCTTATTTTTAACCAAGTGAGCAAGTTCAGCTTTGGGTTGATGATTTGTGGCTTTATTGAATTACTCCGTCAACACATATTATTCAAAACACTGATGGGATCCCAGAAAGTAAATTACATATTTCCAGATATCAAGAAATCTATAGTTCAATTGAAGAGAGATAACTAATACTTTCACAAAGGAAAGAAAAAGCAAGCAGTTTTATCCTTAATGGACTAGTAGTGACTTGAAACACAGCATGATGATAAAAATGGAGAAAACAGTACAAAATAAGGTACTCATAGATGACTTGGGAGTTGAATCTTTTTAAATGGATAGAATTTATATAGTTGGAATGAAAAAAGTAAGGGAGAAGAATGTGAGCAAAGATACTTGGGTTGAAATGAACATGTAAGAGGTAGTTAAAACTCGCTTAAGGATGTAAGTTGAAAACAGAAATTGGGCTGTAAGATTGTAGAGGTCAGATTATGCTGGATCAGGTAAAGCAGATATGAAGATATAAGAGTAGTGATATGTAGAAGGCAGGTATGCCATCAGATTTGAATGTGATCCATTCCTCTGTAGATAGATTTGTGTTGTTTCCACAGTTTAGCTGTTGTGAATAATGCTGCCATAAACCTGGGAATACAGATATTTCTTTGAGATCCTGATTTCCATTCTTTTGGATATATACCCAGAAGTAAGATTTTTGGATCATAAGGTAGTTCTATTTTTAACTTTTGAGGAAAATTCATACTGTTTTCCCTAGTGGCTGCATCATTTTACATTTCCACAAACAGTGCACAAAGATTCCACTTTCTCCGCATCTTTGCCAACTCTTGTTATCTTCTGCTTTTTGATTATAGCCATTCTGACAGGTGTGGGGTGATATCTCATTGTAGTTTTGATTTGCATTTCCCTGGTGATAAGTGATGTTGAGCATCTTTTCATATACTTTGCCATTTGTATATCCTTTTTGTAGAAATGTCCGTTTAAGTGCAATGCTCATTTTTAAATCCAGCAATTTGTCTTTCTCCTATGGAGTTGTAGGAGCGTCTTTCATATTTTGGAATCTGTTATCAGATTTATGATTTGCAAATATTTTCTTCCATTTTGTAGGTTGCCTTTTCACTCTGTTTGCTTTGCTGTACAGAGCCTTTTAATTTAATATAATCCCACTTGTCTATTTTTACTTTTGTTGCCTCTGCTTTTGGTGTCATAGCCATGAAATCATTGCCAAGACCAATGTCATGAAGTTTCTCCCTATGTTTTCTCTGAAGAATTTTACAGTTTCTGTTTCTTTTAAATTCAAGAATAATTGACGTACGGTATTATATTTGTTTCAGGTGTACAACTCAGTGATTCGATGTTTGTATACATTATGAAATGTTCACCACAATATCTAGTTACCAACCGTCACCATACAAAGTTGTAACAATATTATTGACTATATTTCTTATGCTGTACATTATGTCTCTATACCTTATTTATTTTATAAATTAAAGATTGTACATCTTAATTCCTTTCACCTATTATGTCCATCCCCCTATCCCTCTCCCCTCTGGAAGCCATCAATTTGTTCTCTGTATCTATGAGTCTTTCTCTGTTTTGTTTGTTAATTTTAAAAATATATATATTTATTTATTTTTGAGAGAGAGAGAGAATGAGTGGGGGATAGGAGCAGAGGGGGAAGGAGAGAGAATCTCAAGTGACTGAGCACGGGGTCCAGTGCAGGGCTACATCTCACAACCCTGAGTTCAGGACATGAGCTGAAACTAAGTTGGATGCTTAACCAACTGCACCACCCAGTTGCTCATTTGTTTTGTTTTTTAGATTCCACGTATAAGTGAAATCATATGGCGTTTGTCTTTCTCTTTTTGACTTATTTCACTTAGCATAATACCCTTTAAGTCCATCTGTGTTGTCACAAATGGCAAGATTTCATTCTTTGTATGGCTAATATTTCATTGTGTGTGTATATCACATCTTTATCCATTCATCTGTTGATGGACACTTAGATTGCTTCCATTTCTTGGCTGTTGTAAAGATGCTGCAGAGGACATAGGGATGCCATATGTCTTTCTGAATTCGTATTTTCATTTTTTCTGGATAAATATCTAGAAGTAGAATTTTTGGATCATATAGTAGTTCTGTTTTTAATTTGAGGAAGCTCCATACTGTTTTTCACAGTAGCTGCACCAACTTACATCCCCATAAACAATGCACAAGGGTAACCTTTTCTCCACACCCTGGCCAGCACTTGATATTTTTTGTGCTTTTGATACTAGCCATTCTGTTAAGTATGAGGTGATATCTTGTTATGGTTTTGTTTTACATTTCCCTGATAATCAGTGATATTGAGTATCTCTTCATGCCTGTTGGCATCTTTAAGTCTTCTTTGGAAAAATGCCAGTTCAGATCCTTTGCCCATTTTTTAAATCAGATTGGGTTTTGGGTTTTTTGTTGTTGTTGTTGGTTTTTGTTGTTGTTGTTGTTTTTATATTGAGCTGTATGAGTTCCTTATATATTTTGGATGTTAACCCCTTACTGAATGTATTATTTGCGAATATCTTTCCTCATTCAGTAGGTTACCTTTTCATTTTGTTGATGGTTTCTTTCATTGTCCAAAAGCTTTTTAGTTTGATTATGTCCCATTTGTGTATTTTTGCTTTTGTTGTCCTTACCTAAGGAGACAGATCCAAAAAATGTTGCTAAGACTGATATCAAAGAACTTACTGTCTTTTTACAGTTTCAGTTCTTAATTTTTAAGTCTTTAATCCCATTTTGAGCTTATTTTGATATGGTATAAGAAAGTGGTTCGGTTTCATTCTTTCACATGTAGCTGTCCAGTTTTCCCAACACTATTAATTGAAGAGACTGTCTTTTCCCCATTGTACACTCTTGCTTTCTTTGTCACAGATTAATTGCCCAGAGAGGCATGTGTTTATTTTGGGCATCTCTATTCTGTTCCATTGATCTGTCTATTTTTAGGCTAGTACCATACTGCTTTGATTACTCTGGCTTTGTAGTATAGTTTGAAATCCAGGAACATAATACCTTCAGCTTTGTTCTAGTTCTCAGTTCCTTTGGCTTTTTAGTATATTCCATTGTTTTATATTAATTTTAGGATTATTTTTCCTATTTCTATAAAAAATGCAATTGGAGTTTTGATGGGGACTACATTGAATCTGTAGATTCTTTTGGGTAGTATGGGCGTTTTAACAATATTATCCTCTAATCAGTGAACAAGGAATGTCTTTCCACTTATTTGTGTCTTCATTAATTTCTTTCATCAATGTATTTTAATTTTCAGTGTACACATCTTTCACCTACTTGGTTAAGTTTATTCCTTTATATTTTATTCTTTTGATACTATTATAAATGGAATTGTTTTTATAATTTCCTTTTTAGAGAGGTTGTTGTTAGTGTATAGATATGGAGATTTTTTTTTTTTTGCATTGATTTTTGCATCCTGAAACTTTATCGTACTTGTTTTATTAATTCTAACAACTTTTTGTGGAATCTTTAGGGTTTTCGATATATAGGGCAATACCTGCAGAAACAATTTTACTTCTTCCTTTCTATTTTGGATCCCTTTTATTTCTTTGTATTGCCTCTTGCTCTGGTTAGGACTTCTGGTATTATGCAATATTATTCAGCCTTAAAAAAGAAGGAAATTCCATCTTGTATAAATTGATGGACCTGGAAAACACTATGTTAAGTGAAAGAAGTTTATCCCAGAAGGCCAAATATTGAATGATTCCACTTACATGAGGTACCTAAAATAGTCAAACTCATAAAAGCTGAGAATGGAATGGTGATTGCCAGGGGATTGGGAAGGAGGGAAATGGGGAGTTTTTGTTCAGTGCGTATAAATACAGTTATACAAGATGAATAAATTCTGGAGGTCTGCTTATAAACACAATGCCAAGAGTTAACATGATGGTGTCGTGCACTCAAAAACTTAAGAGGATAAATCTCATGCTAGGTGTTCTTACCATGGAAGGAAGGAAGGAAGGAAGGAAGGAAGGAAGGAAGGAAGGAAGGAAGGAAGGAAGGAAAGAAAGAAGAGGGAGGAAGGAAGAAAGAAAGAGGGAGGAGGAAAGGAGGGAGGAAAAGAAGGAAGGAAAAAGGGTGTATAAGAAATTTCTTGGAGATGATGGACATGTTTATTACCTTGATTGTGCTGATGATATTGGGTGTATGCATATGTCGAAATTCTTCAAAATGCATGCACTAAATGTGTATAATATTTTGTATATTAAATACACTTCAATAAAGATGAAAAAGTAATTAACATTAGCAATACAATATTTAGGGCCCAAAAAGTCAAGAAAACACATGGTTGGAAGATGTATTGTTTTATGTTAATACTATAAATTCTGAATAGTAAATTAACATCACCAGGAAATTATTATCATTTTTGTTTTTCTACATGCTCTGGGTAAGACTTGCATTAATGAGTATCATCAGGGATGCACAGTAATAACCTGTGAGAGTCCTTGAAAGTCAGTATTTGTAGGTGGCATAATGAATGATGGAGCATCTTGAGTAATAATGTAACCAGGATTAAATAAATGGTATTAGGGAAATTCAGAAGCAAGAAGATCTATAATATTTCAATAGAAATACATTCTAAACAGCAATGGTATTATGAGTAGTAACAACATTACTACCTTTTTTTTCATGGTGGGAGATTCAAAATTAGTCAGGAAAATAAAGAATATGAAAAGTTTTTTCCTGGACTTGAATAGGAAGAAAGGGTGCCTAGACACTATGAAGAATCTTCGTGTGCACTGATTATAAAATAAATATGTAATTATCTCTTTTCTACTAATTATTCTAAATCACCATTGATAAATCATTATTATTTCACCTGGGGTAATGAATTCTATAACACATTTTTTAATCAACTGGTTTTAGATAGATAGGGATCTCACAAAAAAAATATTTGCCCAGGATTCTGCACATCCTATGATGGCCCTAGATGGTGAGGTCAGTGGAAAGAGTGAGAAGCTATAGAAAAGAAGATGTGTTTGAAGGCTGTGGCAGTAGCACAGTACAGAAATGATGGAGTGAGGAATCTGAAATGAAGAGAAGGGAATGAAACTGAGAAATATTTTAAAGAGAAAATAAAATTTGGTAGTAGATTGGTAAAGATGGAAGAGAGGCTAAGAATCAAAGAGTACTTCAGGTGTCTATGCTTAAAGACTGGAAAAAATGCTAAGGTGGAAATAACTACTCACATAGAGAAGAAAGACCAGTTTGGGATGCAGATATGTGTTGGGATGTGTGTCAAATTCTCAATTAAAAGAGCCCCTCTATGGAGTAGAAGTCAGTTGTGAAACTCTCCCAATATTCAAGAAAAATGTTTTTGTCTAGTTTTGTATGTGACGAGACATTGGAATCCACCTTGTGGCAAAATTTTCATGTGTGACTTCAGAGGTTGGAAGTTTAAATTTCATTTCTTCCCTGTGGGCAAATTATTTAACATTTCTGAAACTTGACTTTATTCCATAAGAGTGGGATAAATGATACCTCCCTCATGGTGATATGATACCAACCTTTATAGAGGTTGAAAAATAATGACAATGTGAAAGTGCCTAGCAGAGTGTCCAGCACAGACTCAATAAAGGTTTGTTCAACTGAAATTAAGTGAAATATACTAAGGTCAAATTGCTTTGTAGTTCTACCAATCAGATAACCTCATACTCATTTCACACGGTGACAGCAGCTCATTCATCACAGTGCTCCCTTAGGCCTGGGACTCAAGTCTGTGACCACTATCTTTAGGAGTCTAGGATGACATTTTTTCTTAACTGGAGAGAGTGAAAAATTGGAGGTGTTAACACCTCCAGGAAAAATGACTTATCCCTCTGTAATGTACCGCCTGCATTTTAGAAGCCTGCTCTAATAGTGCTTGGGATGCAGTCACCAATACTATCGTGTTTGTATTGTACGGTGAAGTGATGTCCTCTTGAAAATATAAATTAAGACAGCATTCAATAGTCTTTGAAAAAAGGAGATGGGAGCCAAGACGGAGAGAATTTAAAATAGAATGATACCTCAATGATTTATTTGGATAACAATGTTCTTGGCAGCCTGCTAGCGGAGGATGGGTGCAAAATCTCTATTATTCTCTGCTGCCTGTTTTTATGGCCTTCGTTTAACATGATTGAATACCTGGTCTGTGCTTGCAGGCACCTAATGGCCTTCATTTCTGTCTGGTGCCCAAGTCTCTCTGGCTATAGTTAGGATGTGGGGAAAAAGGCACACTGACTCCTTGGTCCCTGGGGATGCGGTGGTGGTTGTGTGGCCGGCCCACACTCCATGAACCTATGGGTGAGGGGACGGTGGCCTGAGGCCTTGTAAGAACGGCTCTGTGTGTTTAATAGGAAAGTGGTTTTGCTCACTGTGTCTCTGAGGTACATTGGAAATGTTTCTTTATCTAAGCATGAGAAAAACTGCTCATGGTGACTTACCAAACTGTGAAATAGTTCTTCTTCTAAAAGGTGAAAATTGATAATTTATGAAATTTAAAGAAGATAGAAGATCGATGGCTCTTGTGTTCATCATTGTTGTTTTATTTTTCCCTAATGTTTAGGCAGTTAGAGACTCATATTTACCCATTTACCTCACAATCACACTTTATTTTTCTTTTCAACTTTTGACAAAATTTAACCCATTCTTGCAATGGTCTATAAACACATAGACCATTTTTTAACTTATTCTACATTCTTGCTTTCTTCAACCTGAACACCTCTCTTTGTATTAATTACGCACACTGATCCCAAAGGCAATAGTATAATTGTTTAAATCCACAGACTCATGTGGATTCAAATTCCACTTCTTTCATTTACTACCTGTGAGACATATGACTGTGCTCATCCACTCCAATCCTCCGTTTTCTCAACTTCTTTGGGTTTTTTTTTTTTTTTTTTTTAAGATTTTATTTATTTATTTGACAGAGACAGAGACAGCCAGCGAGAGAGGGAACACAAGCAGGGGGAGTGGGAGAGGAAGAAGCAGGCTCATAGCAGAGGAGCCTGATGTGGGGCTCGAACCCAGAACGCCGGGATCATGCCCTGAGCCGAAGGCAGACGCTTAACCGCTGTGCCACCCAGGCGCCCCTTCGTTGTTTTAAGATTAAATAAAATTTATTTGTTAAATCAACATTTATTGAGAACCTTAGATATGACATGATAAACAATGGCCAGGTCTTAGTGACAGTATGGCTGAAACAACAGCAGCATGTCTCTCCTGAGGGAGCTTACACATTATCTAAGGAGGCAGAGAATAAACAAATAAATACAAAAACAAAAGATTTGGAATAGTGTTAAAGCTCTGTATAGAAAAATAATCAGGACCAGAGGATAAAGAGGGACACGGAGTACTGGTTTAAGTTGGGTGACATGAAAGTCTTTTAGGGAAGCAGAGGCCTGAATCAAGTGCTGGAATGATGCCATGTACAGTCTGAAAAGAGCTTGCCAGGAAGAGACAAGAAAAAGTTCAAAGACTCTGGGGTGAAAACGTGTTTGTACCTCATGTCTGAGGAATAGTAGAAAATGACTGTAAGGTAGGACTTAGCTAAGTGCCTGGTACACAGTAATTGATTAGAAAACTATTTTTTTTTAAGATTTATTTATTTATTTGTTTATTTGTTTATTTGTTTATTTATTTATTTATTTATTTATTTATTTATTTATTTATTTATTTAAGAGAGAGCAAGCAAGCACATGTGTAGAGGGGGAGTGAGAGGGAGAGGCAGAATCTCAAGCAGACTCCATGTTGAGGGTGGAGCCAGCCTTGGGGCTCGATCCCACGGCCCTAAGATCATGACCTGAGCAGAAACCAAGAGTTGGATGCTTAACTGACTAAACCACCCAGATGCCCCCGCAAACTGTAACTATTTTTAATACTATGGACAAAGTGACCAGATATGTCTATTAGTGGAAATAATCCTGAACACAGGCCTTTTTCATCCAAGTTCTATATTGTCATAAAGTCATCTTAGCTTGTTATGTTTTGCTTGGCTCTTGTGATATCTGAGTTTAGCTTCCTGATTTTCTGTTATCTTTTTTTTTTTAAGACTTTATTTATTTGACAGAGAGAGCAAGAGAACACAAGCGTGGGGAACAGTAGAGGGAGAGGAATAAACATGCTTCCTGCTGAACAGAGAGTCTGATGCAGTACTCAATCCCAGGACCCTGGGATCATGACCTGAGCCAAAGGCAGACACTTAACCATCTGAGCCACCCAGGTGCCCCTGATTTTCTATTATCTTCCAAACAGTGGTGAATATAAGCCTCAAGCCTGGGTTCCACATACAATTTATACATCATATTAATCTGTCTTTTCTGTTTACTCTTCTTTACTTATCACAAACCACAAACTTCTTGAAAGGAGGTGCTCTTTGATGTTTCCCCTGAATTCCCAACACGGAGCCCAGTGCTTTTCATACAGCAAGCACATGATACATATTTTGTTGAGAGTTAGGGAAAGACTCGGATATTTAAGACACTGGGGGGAGAAAACTCTGGCAGGATAAAGTTTTTAAAGGCTTTTGTGACCAGCAGAGAGATCTGTACTCTGGTAGGAGAGATATTGACGTCTGTTAATTTATTGAGTAAATCTGGGTAAGTGGAAAGAGCAGGGTAAACGTGACCTACAGTTAACTAGTCTGGATGGAGTCAGCAGTTCCAACCCACAGGTGGAGTGTCTGTGTTAGTGAGTGTGTATGTATGTGCACACCTCTGCATTATCCAGGTGGATTTTTCTTTTCCAATAGGCTCCTGTTTCCATTTATTGTGTAGATCTAAAGTATAGCAACATTATTTCAGAGTGTGACAACCACTTTCAAGAATTGTTTTTCTTCTTACAGTTTTCTTTTATAATTTCTGACAAGTGATAACTGGCATTTCATGTATAGTAATAATGTATTTCAATCTCTAATAAATGTACTTATGAATCTAAATTAGACATTTTAACATAAAAATAAGAATATAAACGATACATGGAAGTGCCCAATATTTTAAAGGTGGTGAGAAAATAACTAAAGTTTGGAAAATAAAACCTCGAGCATTTCTTGAGAAAATGAAAATATAATATTTTTATTCTTTAAAATTTCCCACTAATTCTTAAATACCTTTTATGAAAAACAAGCTACAGCCAATTTTTTTTTCTAATTGTCATTACATTCTAGGAAGGAGGAAAATCAGCTGCAAAGAAAACAATTCCTTATTTTTGTGTGTGTGAAAAAGACTTTATATCCTGTGATTTCTATTAGTGCCAATAAAAAATATTGTTACTTTTAAAAACTTTTAGGTGGACAGAGAGACAGAATTACAGATAGGGAGACAGAGACAGAAAGACAGAGATCCAGTCATGTCTAGTATGATGGACCAGCTTTGCACCTGTAATTTGAACAATTCTGTATTATAAATCTTAAATTTCGAAGAAACTTTGCTCAGTCCTGATGACCAAATAAATAAAAAGTCAGAATCTGAACTCAGACTAGAGAGAATGAAATGTTCTTTCACTTGTTAATCTGAACTACTCAGAGAAAAAAAAATAATTTCCTGTTTTGATTGCTTTCTAAATAACTTCATGTCAGTCAATTCTTATTTCTGTGTTTATTTTTTTTAATATTTTTTTATTATATTATGTTAGTCACCATACAGTACACCCCTGGTTTTTGATGTAAAGTTCGATGATTCATTAGTTGCATATAACACCCAGTGGACTATCCAATACGTGCCCTCCTTACTACCCATCACCAGTCTATCCCATTCCCCCATCCCCCTCCCCTCTGAAGCCCTCAGTTTGTTTCTCAGAGTCCATAGTCTCTCATGTGTCATTCCCCCTTCTGATTACCCCCCCTTTCTTTATCCCTTTCTTCTCCTACCGATCTTCCTAGTTCTTATGCTCCATAGATGAGAGAAACCATATGATAATTGTCTTTCTCTGCTTGACTTATTTCACTTAGCATTATCTCCTCCAGTGCCGTCCATGTTGCAGCAAATGTTGAGAAATCGTTCTTTTTGAGAGCTGAATAATATTCCATTGTGTATATGGACCACAATTTCTTAATCCAGTCATCTGTTGAAGGGCATCATGGCTCCTTCCATGATTTAGCTATTGTGGACAGAGCTGCTATGAACATTGGGGTGCATATGGCCCTTCTCTTCACTACGTCTGTATCTTTGGGGTAAACACCCAGTAGTGCAATGGCTGGATCATAGGGTAGCTCAATTTTTAACTTTTTAAGGGACCTCCACACTGTTTTCCAGAGTGGCTGTACCAACTTGCATTCCCACCAACAATGTAGGAGGGATCCCCTTTCTCCACATCCTCTCCAACAATTGTTGTTTCTTGCCTTGTCTATTTTTGCCATTCTAACTGGCATAAGGTGGTATCTCAGTGTGGTTTTGATTTGAATTTCCCTGATGGCTAATGATTTTGAACATTTTTTCATGTGTCTGTTAGCCATTTGTATGTCTTCATTGGAAAAGTGTCTGTTCATATCTTCTGCGCATTTTATGATTTGTTTATTTGTTTCACCTGTATTGAGTTTGAGAAGTTCTTTATAGATCTTGGATACCAGTCTTTTATCTGTAGTATCATTTGCAAATATATTCTCCCATTCTGTGGGCTGCCTCTTACTTTTCTTGACTGTTTCCTTGGATGTGCAGAAGCTTTTTATCTTGATGAAGTCCCACAAGTTCATTTTTTCTTTTGTTTCTCTTGCCTTTGGAGATGTGTCATGAAAAAGGTTTCTGTGGCTGATGTTGTAGAGGTTGCAGCCTATGTTCTCCTCTAGGATTTTGATGGATTCCTGTCTCACATGAAGGTCTTTCATCCATTTAGAGTTTATTTTTGTATATGGTGTGAGAGAGTGGTCAAGTTTCATTCTTTTGCATGTAGCTGTCCAATTTTCCCAGCACCGCTTATTGAAGAGACTGTCTTTTTTCCACTGGATGTTTTTTCCTGCTTTGTCAAAAATTAGTTGCCCAAACAGCCGAGGGTCCATTTCTGGATTCTCTATTCTGTTCCATTGGTCTATGTGTCTGTTTTTGTGCCAGTACCATGCTGTCTTTGTGATCACATCTTTGTAGTACAGCTTGAAATCTGGCATTGTGATGCCCCCAGCTTTGTTTTTCCTTTTCAGCAATTCCTTGGTGATTCAGGGCCTCTTCTGGTTCCATACAAATTTAAGGACTATTTGTTCCAGTTCTTCGAAAAATGCCCTCGGTATTTTGATCGGGATAGCATTGAAAGTGTAGATTGCTCTGGGTAGCATGGACATTTTAACTATGTTAATTCTTCCGATCCATAAGCATGGAATATTTTTCCATCTTTTTGTGTCTTCTTCAATGTCTTTCAAGAGTGATTTGTAGTTTCTAGAATATAGGTCCTTTACATCTCTGGTTAAGTTAATGCCAAGGTAACGTATGATTTTTGGTGGTATTGTAAATGGGATGGATTCCCTAATTTCTCTTTCTTCAGTCTCATTATTTGTGTATAGAAATGCAAATGATTTCTGAGCATTGATTTTGTATCCCGCCACATTACTGAATTGCTCTATAACTTCTAATAGTTTGGGAGTGGCTTCTTTTGGGTTTTCCATATAGAGTATCATGTCATCTGAGAAGAGAGACAGTTTGACTTCTTCTTTGCCGATTTGGATACCTTTGATCCCTTTTTGTTGTCTGATTGCTGTTGCAAGGACTTCTAGTACTATGTTGAATAATAGTGGCGAGAGTGGGCATCCTTTTCGTGTTCCTGATCTTAAGGGAAAGGCTTCCAGCTTTTCCCCATTGAGAATGATATTTGCTGTCGGCTTTTCATAGATGGTTTTTATGAGATTGAGGAATGTACCCTGTATCCCTACACTCTGAAGGGTTTTAATCAGGAAAGGATGCTGTATTTTGTCAAATGCTTTTTCTGCATCTATTGAGAGAATCATATGATTTATGGCTTTTTTCTTGCTGATAGAATTTATGACACTGTGACACTGATAGTTTTGCGAATGTTGAACCATGCTTGCATCCCAGGGATGAATCACACTTGGTCATAATGGATAATCCTTTTAATGTACTGTTGGATTCTGTTAGCCAGGATCTTCTTGAGAATTTTGGCGTCCATATTCATTAGGGAAATCGGTCTGTAATTCTCCTTTTTGATGGGGTCTTTGCCTGGTTTGGGGATCAAGGTAATATTGACCTCATAGAATGAGTTTGATAGCTTTCCTTCTGTTTCTATTTTTTGAAATACCTTTAGGAGAATAGGTATTATTTCTTCTTTGAATGTTTGGTAGAATTCCCCAGGAAAACAGTCCAGTCCTGGAGTTTTGTGTTTTGGCAGGTTTTTATCACTGTTTCAATCTCTTCATAATTAATTGGCCTGTTTAAAAAATCAATTTCTTCCTGTTTCAGTCTTTGTAGTTTATAGGTTTCTAGAAAGTCCTCCATCTCTACCAGATTGCTTAATTTATTGGCATAAAGCTGTTGATAAAAATTTCTAATAATCCTTCCTATTTCATTGGTGTTGGTTGTGACCTCTCCCTTTTCATTCATAATTTTATTAATTTGGGTCCTTTCTCTATTCTTTTGGATAAGTCTTGCCAGTGGTCTGTCAATTTTATTTATTCTTTCAAAGAACCAGCTTCTAGTTCTGTTGATCTGCTCTACTGTACTCCTGGTTTCTAATTCATTGATTTCTGCTCTAATCTTGATCAACTGCTTTCTCGTGTGTGGATTAGGCCTGTCCCTCTGTTGCTGTTCCAGCTTCTTGAGGTGAGAATATAAAAACTGCATTTTAGATTTTTCTATTCTTTTGAGTGAGGCTTGGATGGCTATGTATTTCCCCCTTAGGACTGCCTTTGCAGTATCCCATAGGTTTTGGATCGTTGTGTTTTCATTCTCTTTGATCTCCATAAATTGTTTAAATTGATTTTTGATTTCCTGGTTTATCAAATCATTCTTGAGCAGGATGGTTCTTAGTCTCCAAGTGTTTGAGTTTCTTCCAAATTTTTCCTTGTGGTTGAGTTCCAATTTCAAAGCGTTGTGGTCTGAGAATATGCAGGGAATAATTTCAGTCTTTTGGTATTTGGTTGAGACCTGTTTTGTGTCCCAGAACATGGTCTATTCTTGAGAATGTTCCATGGGCATTAGAATAGAATGAGTATTCTTTGGTTCTGGGGTGTAGTGTTCTATATATATCTATGAGGTCCAACTCGTCGAGTATGGCATTCAAGGCTCTTGTTTGTCGATTTTCTGCTTATGTGTTCTATTTCTGATAGCAGAGTGTTGAGATCCCCTACTATTAACGTATTTTTATCTATATGTCTCTTTATTGTGGTTAAGAGTTGGCTTGTGTATCTTGCTGCTCCCCTGTTGGGGGCATATATATTTATAATTGTCATATCCACTTGTTGGATACATCCTTTAAGAATAATATAGTGCCCTTCTGTGTCTCTAACTATAGTCTTTAGTTTAAAATCCAATCTGTCTGATATGAGAATTGCTACCCCAGCTTTCTTTTGAGGTCCATTGGCATGAAAGATGGTATTCCATTCCTTTACTTTCAGTCTGAATGTATCTTTAGGTTCAAAATGAGTCTCTTGTAGACAGCAAATGGATGGGTCATGTCTTTTAATCCAATCTGCAATCCTCTGGTGTTTTATGGGAGCATTTAGGCCATTTACATTGAGACTGATTATTGAGAGAAAAGATTTTAATGCTGCCATGTTGCCTGTAAAGTCTTTGTTTCTATCGATTGTGACTTTCTGTTCTGTATCACTCTTGGGGCCTTTTTACTTTTATAGAACCCCCCTTAATATTTCCTGTAGGGCTGGTTTCGTGGTTACGAAAGTAGTCAATGACTGGTGATTCTGGAAGGTCTTTATCTCGCCATCAATTCTGAATGACAGACTTGCTGGATAAAGGATCCTTGGCTGCATGTTTTTCTCTGAAAGAGCTTTAAAAATGCCCCCCCCCAACCCTTTCTCTCATTCCAGGTCTGTGTAGACAGGTCTGACGTAATTCTGATACCTTTGCCTTGGTATGTGAGAAATTTCTTTGCCCTGGCCGCTTTCAATACTGTATCCTTGGATATAATATTTGCGAAATGCACTATGACGTGACGTGGCGTAGGTTTGTCGTGGTTGAGCTTGGGAGGGGTCCTCTCTGCCTCTTGGACATGAAAGCTTGTTTCTCTTGCTAGATTAGGGAAGTTTTCAGCTACAATTTGTTCAAATATCTCTTCTAGACCTCTGTTTTTCTCCACCCCCTCGGGGATGCCGATGATTCTGACATTGAAACGTTTCATTGAGTCAGTAATCTCCCATAACCTACATTCTTGAGATTGGATTTTTTTGATCCAATTTTCTATTCTAACTTTCTCTTCTACTAACCCATCCTCCAATTCGCCGATACGTTCTTCTGCCTCATTCACCCTGGCTGTCAGAGCATCTAGTTTTGACTGCATTTGATTCATAGAATTTTTAATTTCTGCCATATTCGCTCTCATTTCCGCCCTTAGAGAGTCATTATTCTCATTAACGTTTTCGTTAATACTTTTTTCAAGTCTACACATCATCTTGACCATTGTTACTCTGAATTCCATTTCTGATAATTTGGTTATATCCGTATCCATTAGTTCATTGTCTTGTCTTTGCTGGGGGGGAATTTCTCCTTCTCGTCATTCTGATGAGGAGAGGTTGCAGGGTTGTCCAGAGCCCAAATTATTGGCCAGGACCCAGGCCATGCGCCCTTGTTTTATAGGGATCTTAGAGATGTGGGCTTCTTGATTTTTCAGCCTGCCTTCTGGGGGAGGGGCCTGCCGCACCCATACTCAGGCAACCCTGTTTGGGTAGAGTCTCCGTGTCCCCTGTGAGGGGGGATGGGGATGGGCACACTGTGAGCCGGTATTTCCAGGCTTTTGTTCTCTGGCGTCTTTCCCTGGCGGTTTGCTGTGCCTCTTCTGAGAGTCAGAGCAGCAGTGGCCAAATCTCAGCCTCTGTCTCAGAACAGAGGGATCGCGGACTGTTCTCCACTGATGTTCTGTCCACTTTAACTCTGTTTCTGTTGGTGCTGCTCAACCCTGCAGCATCCCAGGATGTGCGCCTCACCCCCCGGCGTCCCAGCCCTCACTTCCAGGGCCAGCGTGTCTCTGTCCTTTGTGTTTCTTTTTTTTTTTTTTTTTTAAAGATTTTATTTATTTATTTGACAGAGAGAGAGACAGCCAGCGAGAGAGGGAACACAAGCAGGGGGAGTGGGAGAGGAAGAAGCAGGCTCATAGCGGAGGAGCCTGATGTGGGGCTCGATCCCATAACGCCGGGATCACGCCCTGAGCCGAAGGCAGACGCTTAACCGCTGCGCCACCCAGGCGCCCCATGTCCTTTGTGTTTCTAACACCGCCAGCCGCCAGCTGCCCCCACACGCTCCCAGAGCTCCCGGTCTCAGTCTGGTTCCAGTGAGCACACTGGAGCTCCGTTTCAGTCTGGTCGCGTGTTCCCGGCTCACGGTCTCAGTCCGCTCTCTCGTGGGTGCCGTCTGCGAGTCCGCCCGCTCCCCCGTGCAGGTGGCTACCGTTTCACGGTGCCCTAACGTGGCAGCTCCCTCCCCCTTCCGTTTATCTTCCAATATCTTCGCGCAGTTTCATGGCTCCCTGCTTTGTACCTCAATACTAAGCGCTGGAGATGTTCATTTGTAGAGATCCAGATGTATCTTCCTGCATCTCAGGCTGATTCCGTGGATGTTCAGGATGGTCTGGTACCTATCCAGCTCGACTCAGGGGACTGGCTGAAAAAGGGGTCCCCAACTCCTCCCCTTATTTCTGTGTTTAAATTCAAAGCTTCATCTTTGGTTAATTCACCTAATAAAATTTGCATTTGGCCTTAGAGCTGTCTGATCTCTCATATTATCAGATATTTTAGGCAACAAGCTCCTTGAGTTGTTTTCACAGAACCATCTACCAAGAAAGGCAGTGCAGATGACAGGGAAAGGGTCCCTATTCCATGGCAAAGAGTGGTGGAAGAAAGCTAGTCCTAATTCCACAACCTTCTTTTAAATTAGAATGCCTACACAAGGTATCTAGATTGTTCCTTTCTCAATATATACTAGAGACAAAGCAGTGTTTTTAGAGCACATTTCTTTCTGTATGGGTGATTTTATACCCTCTTCATTTAGTTAAGACTCTGAAGACATGGCATGTTTTAGAAATTATCATGATAATTATTAAGATAATTAAAATGAGTTATTTCCATTATGTAGTTGTATGTACCATAGCTTTCTAAGACCAATTTATCATTCTTTGGCATCCAATTTCACTATTAAAAAGGAAGAGAAGCTTCTAGTCAATTAAGCAAACAAGCTCAGTGCGTAGTTTTTTATGGCACCTTTTTCTGACTGCGATTGCAAAATTACAGTGCAAGAAAGTTCACGTCTAATCAGAATAAATAAAAAAACTTTCCTAGGGAGGTCAAAGAAGAATGCTCATGTCTTCTGGTTAAATAGTTGTGTTTTTTTTTTAAAGATTTGTTTAATATATTGAATAGATAGGTGTTTTTAATCATCACCATCATTGTTTGTATTATTGATGGCTTACAAATGCGAGATTAAATCAGAATTAGTATGGCTGGGCCAATGGCCAGTTCAAAACTCAGACAACTGCATATTGGAAAAGCTTTGCCAAGTACAGAACACAAATACCGAACACTTAACACACAGCGATTGTGGGAGGTGCTGTCTCTAATCTGAAACAAAATGTCTAAGAGATCATGCAGTGTGGTATAAATCCCTACAAACGTTCACGCTCTTCGGTACTGTTTTGTATATTGTCAGGGCACGGTAACTGTCTAGTTCCACAACATGTGAAAATCCTCCAGTTTTTATGGCAGTTGGCTCTTCTTGACGAATCTCCATTTCCACATTTGCTTTAGATCCTCTGCAAGTGGCACATACATGTTTGTCTTGGGCAGGTTTTTGCAACATTTTTACTGAGTGGGATGACAGGATCCAAAGATGCCAGCCAAGATTTCTTGGCCTGTGATTATGGCATTCTTTCAGTTCATCTTGGAAGGGCCCATTTCATCAAGATTCACCCTCACAGTAATGTGTTAATTCTCTGTCAATCAACACTGAACAATAAATTGCTTGTTTGTAGCCATTGCAACATATTTTTGCCTCTTGGTTAAATGAACAGTAGCCAAGGAGATAAACACTATACTCGTCTGCCAAAAGGATACTCTATACATCCAAACTGTTTTCCTAGGTATATTGTATAAACGTGTCATCAAGCAAGTTTTACTTTAATAGTTACATAAAATAAGGGTTGTGGCAGGATCTTGTTTTGCTATATCCAAAGCTGTACATGATTTTATCTATGTTGTCTTAGGACAATATTTTACTCCGTTTGTAGAAGACTTTTTGAACAGATTACTCACTTATCTTTGTCTCTTTGACACCTTTCTTAAAGTAACCTGTAATTAAAGCATATATATTTCTGGGGACTGACTTATAAAGAATGGATTTGATGAAATAATATCTCATTCTAAAATTATTGCAAAATAAAAACTGATGGACTTAATATTATACTTACACCTTTCTACAGTGCTTTTCAGTTTGTTCATTTACAGTTTTAAGCAAGAAAATTAACTCAAGTGATGCATATAGTCTTCTGATACGTAGCTAAAACCCATGTTTAAAGGCAAAACAGTACTACAGGTTCTACTGAATATGTAAACAAGTGGAAACAGTCATGATGGAATCATAGTGGAATATCACAGCGGAGTCAACAATTACTCCTACGATTCTGGCTTGCACTGAACTTCTTCTTTTTTTTCTTTTTTAAGTAGTAATTCTCTAGCTAGAAGGAGCCTTCAAAATCATCTACTATAAAACATCAGCTTTATACTGGGGGATACTGAGATCCAGATGGATTCAGCAAATTATTCAAGTTCACCCAGCTTGGCAGGGATAGATTCAGAACCCAAACTCTTGGGTCTGGTTGGTAGGGTCCATGGGCTATTGGCTTAGCCAATCCCAGATCTGATTTCTGATTTTGACAAATGACCTAGATTACTTCAATTCCTCATCCATAAGGTGGATTAAATGATCTACCATACAGAGCATCACGCAGATTGATCTAATGAGGTAGTATACAATAAGTGCCCAGTTATTGCCTGGAACACTCAGCAAGCATGACTTTCCTTTTCTCCTAGGCTCTTTGCAGGATAACACTGAGAAGCAAATGTTCCTTTTAAGTATTCTTTCAACTTCACACTGGTTAATCCTTTATAAGATAAGATTTCTGTCTATATTTATAGGTTTCTGTAAGCACCAGAACTTTAAAAATTTGATCTTTACTAAGCAATGTAAATTATGCTTTTACCATTCATGTTGACTTAGATTTATGTATTCCAAACTCTGACATACAAACTCACAGTGATTTTCAAGAGGTTGCGAGCTTTATTTTAGATTTGGCATTGAAGTTTAAATTCTCTGAGGTGATAACATACCCTTCAGTTTAGTTTTAAAGTCCTGACTGGTGTTATTTACTTTTTGGCTGTGAATTATCAACCTTTTCTAAGGTTTTCTAAGTGCCATGGTTGGGGTGTTTGTCATTAAGTAAATAGAGATTTTTCAGCTTAGTAAAAAGTTGAACATTTTTTATTGCAAACAGCTAGCTGAAAAGGGTTGGGATATCGCTAGGCCCTGCTAGGTATAAATGTCATAGTATCCAGGAAAAAGAAACTTTATTAAATAATAGGCAAACTTCAGGGAGTCTGCCTATGTGCCAGGTAGATACCTTGCTAGAGAAAACCAACTCTTCAGAGGATTAAGTTATGTGACTAAAGTCCTATAAGCTAAGTGGAGGTTTAAAAAAAAAAAAATTGACATCTGATTCCCAAACCAGTGCTCATTTCTGTTTACCAGTTGTTTCCAAATCAACCCTTTTTGTGGCTCCCTTTCCTACATAGAAGTTCATAATTCAACCTGAATATGCTGCATTCAGAACTAAGCAGTCATTGTATAGTTAGAATTAAAATGCCAGTATTGATTTTTTTCATTACTCTTGGCTTATGAGTTTGTGAGCTATAAATGTATTGCTCTTGTTCTTAAAAAATTAGGTTTTCAAATAAATTTGAGTCTAGTTGCTTCTATGTTAGCATGATAAAGCAGTTAGAATGTGGCTTAGGAAGGGCAGAAGAGATTCCAGGCGTTTATGGATTAGGCTATAAACAAACGTTCAGGTCCTAGAGAAGGAAGTGTGAGGATATAAATACATTTTTCAAAAAAAGAGAAATAAAGGAAGATTATGGTCCAGATCTGAATTTACTGGGACTGTGGTAATGAAGTCCCACACTTTGTGGGTAACTTAGGATGACAGGAATTTATTGTCTCATAGTTCTGAAGGCTAGATGTTGGAAATCAAGGTGTTGACAGGGTTGGTTCCTTCAAGGACTGTGACAGAGAATCTCTTCCTGAGCTTCTGCAAGTTTGCTGGCCATCATCTCCTTTCCTTGGTTTGTGGCAACATAACTCCAGTCTTTGCCTTTATCTTCACATGGTATTTTCCCTGTGTTTCCACATAGTTTTCATCTGTGCATGTCAGTGCCCATTCACATGGCATTCCTCTGATAACTAATTACATCTATGATGGCCCTGTTCCCGAATTCAGTCACATTCTGAGGTACTGGGAGTTAGGGCGTTAACATAGCTTTTTTTGCGGGGGGGCGGGGAATTCAACCCGTAACAAGCTCTAAAAAGTAAAAGTGAAATGGTGTGGCAAAATTACCTGTTGAATTTTGGTCAGGTTAGAAAGAAAACACCAACAATTTAGAACAAAACAAATAGCATGATTTTTTGCATAATTACACCTGCAAGAGCCTAGATGATCAATTTGGGTGAGGCAGGACAAAAAAAAAGAAAAAAGAGTAAAGTAAGAGAAAGTGAAGAAAGGAAGAGAAAGAAAGGAAGGAAGATCAAGGGGCTATATAAAGAAAGGGAGGGCAGGAGAGGGAAGGGGGACCAGAAGGAAGATCACATCAACCAGTGAGCTTCATTCGTAGACCTGTTCAAATCCTCCTGGTTCTATCTGCAGGTCTGGACCGACCTTGACCACAGAGCTCTGATCTGCTGAACTATCTTCCCAATTATAGCTAGTTTATGAGTTTAATAATTACTCACATCTTATGTCCACTCACTGAAGAAAAATGTGTCTTTAGAGTCCCTTTAAAATTAAATTGCTTTTTCTGTTTTAAACCTACAGGAGTTTTTAATTCAGACCATTTGTTTCCTAGTAAAGAGAATTGTTTTGTTTTTTTCTTTTTTTGTTCCTTTGTAGGACCCATAGCAGAAGTCACAATGTGCCCACTCCTGATGTAAATTAGCTCAGTAGGACATTATAAGGCATATGATCTCCTGGTGCTGGGATGCTGTTGTTTCTGCTACCTCAGAAAGTAGAGATTAAAAATTCCCTATTCATTCATCCAGTAAGTTTATCTTTCTGCCAAAGCCAAATTAATTTTAGCAGTTTTCTTTCCAGGACTTTGCATAGTTCATGTTTTAAAGCATCAAGGTCATACAGTCTCTGGAAAACCTGGTCTCTCAATATAGTTTAGGGTGATGATGCTAAAGGACAGGTTTATTAGGACTCATTACGGACCAGTGTATGTGAATGAGAACAATATAGCTTAATCATGTTTTGTAGTCTATTAAGATTACTATACAGCATTTTGTATGGGATTTTGTTTATTAAGGTGTTTTTTTTTTTTTTTCACCATATATCATCTCAGTTGGTTCTTGTGCATCTCTGTTAAAGACATTTAGAGTTATAAGTGGTGGAGCCAAGATAAGAATTCATGTCATCTACCTTCTCGTCTGTCCCTTTCCCCATTTACCTCATTGACTCCGCAGACTGTGACATATTTCCTGTTTTCTTCCTGAATGCTCAGTAGTTGCTTTGAATCCAATTTACATAAAAATGGGAGAAAGTAATTAAACAAAGTCATGAAATGTGAGAAAGAGGGATCTGTCTGTGATGATGAGGAGAGGAAATCATGAAAGTGATTCTGAAGTGGAAGGGCTGCCCAAGCATATATCTGTGTAGGGCTGAAAGGCATGTGTTCCAGGGAGAACCCCCTGGAAGGTGGAGTGGAAGATTAGAAACTGAGATCTATTCCCAGACACACGCCTTCTTCCATTCTCATCAACCCTGTCCTATTTTAGTTGCTTGAATATTTGTCATATTACAGTATTTCCATGGTGATGAACTATGATATTGCAAACACTAACAATATCAGACTGGAGGAAGAAGAGCAGAGGACAAAGGACTTCCTGTTTACACAAAGATAATCAGTTAATTACCAGTTCTGAGGCAGTTTAAAGGAAAATGAAAGAATACTGTAAAGGGAAGTTTGATGATTGCACCTAATTCAAACAAAAGTAAATTCTAATCATTCGACTCAGCAAAGGTCTTAGATGCAGTAACAGAATAGTCCAGTTCTCAAATTCAGGAAATTTAACAACCAATTCTCAACACGCTAAACATGATCTTTTTAATTTGCATACTTTGAGAGATAATAAATTCTGTGTTATTTTTAAATGACTAAGAAATAGAAAATGTGTTAAAGATGTTCCAAGCCAAATATGAAAAAAAAAAAAAAAGGTAAATCATCAGCAACAATCACAAAACAAAGTCCTTGTCTTTTCTTAGAGGTTAGCATGCAGCCACTGCTTACGAATGAGACAAACGTAGTTCAGGTACAAGCTTGTTTGTTTGCAATGCCGTTATCTGCGTATGTTTGGAAATCTTTCAGAAGACTGATGTCTTGTTACCCTGAACAGATTATCACGTGTAAAAAAAAAAAATCTAATGTCATTAAGCTCCATGTCAGGTAATGTATACCACTTATTTCTTATTTTCTCTTTAAAGAGTGGAATGGTTCTGGATTAATCAAGCCTGTTGGTATGAAAGGAGAAAGGATAGTCAATCGTATGCACCACTGAATTTCCAAAACAATCAAGAAACTCAAAGTTCATCAGTGCATCCTTTCATACATTTATTCACATATTCATTCACTTGACAAATATTTACTCAGTGCCCAGCATATGTCAGGCCCTGGGCTGGCATTGAGTTCTCAAATATGTTTAGTTTTCCAAAGACAGTTTGATGCAAATGTGCCTGCATTCCACAACTATCACCACGCTTATGCACCAGCACCTGGACATAATTAACCACACTGGAGGTGTGATCTAGGCTATTAACCCATTTAGGAAGTGATAGTGCTCAACAGCACTTACTTAGAAGATGAACTATAGCTAGTGGTTCTAAGAATTTAGGATTTCATAGACATGGAAAGGAAAAAAAAGATGAAAGAACCCATAGAGGGTTGCCAGCCATTTATGTTGTCAAGGAAGGATATTAAAGACATCCCCAAACAAAACTACGATTTACTATAACTTTCATTCCTTTAACAAAAGCCTATGAAAACACCCTCCACCCCAACAAAGGAAGGGGTAGTTCTCAGAATAAAGTTAGACCTTGCAATTGGTTATATTTAGCTGAATGAAAAACTCCTTCTATTGTGTTTTTTTCTTCTTAATTCCCTTCATGAAAACTTGTGCTATTTCACTTTGTAAACACTCCTCAGGCAGTGGCACCAGCCTATAAACTACGCTTCGGGAAGCAGTGGCAGAAAATGCAAGAGCTGCTACTCTGGGATCAGCCAGGAGGCCCTTGTCTGAATCTAGTTTCAGACACTTATCAATGTTGGATCTTGGTCAGCTTGCCTTTATGTTGTTCAGTTGTAAGGTGAGAATTCTAATAGAATTTGTAGGGTTAAATTGTATATAGCCCATATAGAAAAAACTACACAGTGTCTTACATAGATACAAAACTAACAGCTACTGTGGCAACACACCTAACGCCGTTTTAGGTGATCCAAATGCCCGTGCTTTGAATTTTATGCCCCTGCCCTACCCATCAAAAACTGTGAAGAGTCTGAGAGTTTACGTAACTTCCAAGCTAACTAATTAGTCTGATGCTCTTTCGTGGATGCTCACAGAAGATACAAGACTCTTGGATCAGGCGCAGAGGTTATAGTTAATTACTCAGAGCAAGAGCAGTAGCCAGAGCATCAGCGTTTGTATCTGTTCTTGGGCCCCAGTGTCTGCAGAGTGAAGTTATGAGGGCCAGGAGAGTCTTGGAAAACACAGTCGGCTATGTTCAAGAGAGGAATCCTTAAAAAAAAAAAAAAAAAAGATAGATAGATGGATAGATAGATAGATGAACCCTAAACTTAGGAACCAGAATATTTTACAATGGGTAGTAAACCTGACTGACATTTGGCATGGAGAGTACATCTTTATTACACAAAGTATACTTGCCCTTTGCTAGAGAGGCTGACACTATCTCTGTCTTTCAAGGCTGTTTCCCACACACACCTCTTTGAAAAGATGATCCAGAACAAAGTTAGTGCCTCTGTCCCAAGAACAGGTGCACTAGAGGTCCATGGAGAGTGGCGTCCCAACAATCTCTACTTAAAAAAAAAAAAAAAAAATTAAGACTTTATTTTTCTTAACATTTTAGGTTCACAACAAAATTGAGAGGAGGGTACAGATACTTCTCATATTATCTCCTGCTCTGACACACGCAAAGCCTCCCCGTTATCAACATCCTTCACCAGAGTGGTACATTTGTTACCATTGACAAGGAGCCAATATTGATACATTGTAGTCATCCAAATTGCATAGTCTACCTTGGTGTTGTACATTCTCTGGGTTTGGACAAATGTATAATGACATGTATCTATCGTTATAGTATCACACAGAGCAACACTCCCTACTTTAGAGAATCTGTACTCAATTGATGGCTCCCTTTCTGCTGTATAGTTGAATTCTTCCTGTAGATACTAAATCTTTCCCATAAACATTGAGAACGTCTTGGATAGTTATCTTCCTGAAGAGGAGAAAAATCATGTGAAAATCCATTTTTCTCAACACTATTTATCGAAAAGACTGTAGTTTTCACATTGAGTATTCTTGGCTCCCTTGTCAAATATTAGTTGATTGAATATCGTGGGTTTATTTCTGTTGTTTTTTCTTTAAAGATTTTTTTTTAATTTATTCGACAGAGATAGAGACAGCCAGTGAGAGAGGGAACACAAGCAGGGGGAGTGGGAGAGGAATAAGCAGGCTCATAGCGGAAGAGCCTGATATGGGGCTCGATCCCATAACGCCGGGATCACGCCCTGAGCCGAAGGCAGATGCTTAACCGCTGTGCTACCCAGGCGCCCCAATTTCTGGGTTCTTGATTATGTTCCATTAGTCTTTGTAACAGTTTTTATGCCAATACCATGCTATTTTAATTACTGTAGTTTTGTAATATATTTGAAATTAGGACATACGATGACTCCAGCTTTGTTTTTTCTCAGGATTGCTTTGGCTATTTGGGGTCTTTTGTGGTTCCACACAAATTTTAGGATTGTTTTCTATTCCTGTGCAAATAAATGCCATTGGAATTTTAATAGGGATTGCATTGAATCTGTAGATGGATTTGGGTAGTATGGACATTTTAACAATATTAATTCTTTCAATTCATGAACATGGGGTATCCATTTCCATTTATTTGTGTCTTCTTCATATTCTTTCATCAATGTCTCAGTTTTCAGACTACAGGTCTTTCACTTCCTTGGTTAAATTTATTCCTAAGTATTTTATTTTTCTGATAATATTATAAATGGGATTGTTTTCTTTCTTTCTTTCTTTCTTTCTTTCTTTCTTTCTTTCTTTCTTTCTTTCTTTCTTTCTTTTTTTGGATAGTTCATTGTTAGAGTATAGAAGCACAACTAGTTTTTGTATATTGATTTTGTATCCTGCAACTTTATTAAATTCATTTATTAGCTCTAATGATCTTTGGTGGATTCTTTAGGATTTTCTATATAAGATCATGTCATCTGCAAACAAAGACAACTTTATTTTTTTCCTTTCAGATTCGGATGCCTTTCATTTCTAATTTTTGCCTAATTGCTTTGACTACGATGTCCAGTACTATGTTGAATAGAGGTGGCAAGAGTAAACACCCTTGTCTTGCTCCTGATCTTAGCGAAACATTATGGAGGATCCTTAAAAAGTTAAAAATAAAACTACCATATAATCCAGCAATCCCACTTCTGGTATTTATCCAAAGGAAATGGTATCACTATCTTGAAAAGATATCTGAGCCCCTGTGTTCATTGCAGCAATATTTACAACAGTCATGACATGGAAACAACCTAATTGTCAACAGATGAACGGATAAAGAAAATGTGGTGTGGGGGCACCTGGGTGGCTCAGTCAGTTAAGTGTCTGCCTTCAACTCAGGTCATGATCCCAGGGCCCTGGGATCAAGTCCCACATGGACTCCTTGCTCAGTGGGGAGCTGTTTTTCCCTCTCCCTCTGCCCCTCCCCCTGCTTGTGCTCACTTGCTCTCTCTGTCAAATACATAAATTGAAACGTGGACATGGTACCATAATGTGCATGTTAAGGGAATTGCTTTTTTATTGAAAAAAAATAAATATGAATCCTGTTTTCATGTATGTAAATAATGATGATATACGTAGTCCCATTTCTTTTACTTTTGATGTCATATTAAAAAGATAATTGCCAAAAAAATTGAACACACAAGATGAAAAAAAATCTTAAAAAAAAAGAAAATGCGGTGTGTGTATAAATAATGGGATATAATTTAGCCCATAAAAAAGAAGGAAATCCTGCCATTTGTGACAACATGACTGAAAGTTGAAGGTATTTTACTAAGTGAAATAAGGAAGGCAGAGAAAGTCAAATACTGTATGCTCACTTATATGTGGAGTATGAAAAAGCCAAATTCATAGAAACAGACAGTTGATTGGTGGTTGTCAGAGACTAGGTAGTAGAAGAAAGGGGGAGAAGTTGATAATCATTGCACAACATGTACATATATCAAACCATCACATGACACACCTTAAACTCACACTGTATTATAGGTCATTATATCTCCATAAAGTTGAGGGGAAAAAGGAAAAAGCAAAAGCCCACCTTATTCTACTTCTTATCTCCCTCTACTCACTGCTGTACTTTCTTCTCCCCAGCCCAGTTTCTTAAGGGGTTTTATGCTTGGTTCCCCCATTTACTTGTAATCCATTCACTGATTTTTATTACAAAATATAAATACGGAAAATGTGCACAAATCACATATGTACAGTTTAATAAGTAACTGTGTAACCTCCACCGAGTCTAGAGACAGAACAATATTGTTACCCATGACCCAGTAATTCTAGTCCTAGATACATAACCTAGAGTACATGAACAAGGAAACATGTACAAGAATGTGTGTAACAATCGTACTCTGTCTTACAGAGTGAAATAACCATCTGCAGAATGGGTATACCTATTATACTCCCTCATAACCCTCTCTGGAAAAACTCGCTCCTTCTATAGATAGCCGCTGTCCTTGCTTAAGTGACAGTAATCTTGTTATTAGTCTCTAGACTTAACCTAATCTTTCCTGTTTTTGAGTTTTATGAAAATAGAATAATAATTTGTATTCTTCTGTGTCTGCTTCTTTCACTCAATATGTTTGTGATATTTATCTATATTCTTGGGTATACCTGAAGTTTACTGCTATAGTTTGTTCCTTTTCATTTTGTATAGTATTTTATTATACGTCTTCTACAATTTATTTTCCTATTCTTTTGTAGATGATTGTTTCCATTTCTGTAATATTAAGCAATATTGCTATAAACACTTTTATAAATGGGTTATACTGTATGTACTTTGGTTATATATCTAGAAGCAGATTCGATGTATTACAGAGTCTATGCATCTTTAATGATAATAGATCATGTCAACTGTTTTCCAAAGTGGTGGTTTCAATCTTCACACCTACCAGCAGAGTAGTAAGGTTTCTGTTTTACCACATTTTATTTTATTAAAGAATAAGTCCAATAATATTTACTGTGTGCCAGGCCATATTCTAAGCACATTGATTTAAATTTTATAATATCATCAAGATTAGGTAGTATTGCTATTTATACTTTCCAGATAATGAAATAAAGGCACAGAGAGGAGGAACAACTGGCCCCTATGCACACATTTGAATGAATGTGGTGGAGAGTCCAGCTGAAGAGATTAGACCATTCTGCTGTGATGCCTCTCCTTCACTCTCTCATCTGTTTTAATAGTCTTTGTGCTAGCTTTGTAGGTCTGTAATAGTATTTTTAATAGTGATTTAATTTGCATTTACTTCAATATAAATGAGATTGAACAGCTTTTCGTATCTTTTTTTTTAAGGTTTTTTTTTTTTTTTTTTAATTTGAGGGAGAGAGAGAGAGTAAGCATGGCATGAGTGGGCGAGAGGGGCAAAGGAGGAAGGAGAAGCACAGTCCCTGCTGAGCAAGGAGCCTGATTCTGGGCTTGAGCCCAGGACCCTGAGATCATGACCCGAGCTGAAATCAAGATTTGGAGGCTCAGCCACCTGAGCCATCCAGGTGCCCCGCTACCCATATTCTTCTAGGTATATTTTATTTCTGTTGAGATCTCTAAAATTTTACAAATTCATATTTGTAAATGGTATTCTTAATTATTAATTTTATATGTCACTTGGCTAGGCTATGATGCCTGGGTGTTTTGTGAAACACTAGTCTGGATGTTGCTGTGAAGGTATTGTGTAGGTATGATTAACATTTATAGTCAGTTGACTTTAAGTAAAGGATACTACCTTCAATAACGTGTCTTGGCCTCATTCAATCAGTTGAAGACCTTACAAGCAAAAACTGAGGTTTCCCAGAGAAAAAGAAATTCTGTCTCAAGACTGTGACATAGAAATCCTGCCTGAGTTTCCAGTCTCCAACATATCCTATGGGTTTCAGATTCAAGACTGTAGCTTCAACTCTTACCTGAGTTTCTGGCCCTCTGACCTCACATCCAAATTTCAGATTTGCCAGACCCACAATCACATGAGCCAATTCCTTAAAATAAGTGTCTGTGTGTGTCTACATATATACATATACATAATATACATATATACACACACATATATATACATATATATATACACATAGATATATACACATACTCAATTGTTCTTTATACTTTCTATATAATCCATTGTTTTTGTTTGCCTGGAGAAGTCTCACTGTTTCTATGTCTGCCTTATCTCCTGTAGCTGCAGAGACAGAATTTCTGAACTAAACCCAGTTTTGTCCTGTGAATGGCTGAATTACAGCATAAATTGAATTCCCAAGCTCACAAGATATTTGCTGTTAAAGTAAGTGTATTGATTATGAAAGAATGGGATCCTGAGAGTTGGCATGGAAGCATATGGGCAATTCATGATGAAGTTGGGGACATGGCATTGAACTTTTTTTTTTTCTTTTAATGATTTTTTATTATATTATGTTAGTCACCATACAGTACATCCCCGGTTTCCGATGTAGGGCTCGATGATTCATTAGTTGTGTATAACACCCAGTGCACCATGCAACACGTGCCCTTCTTACTACCCATCACCACTCTATCCCATTCCGCCACCCCCCTCCCCTCTGAGGCCCTCAGTTTGTTTCTCATAGTCCATAGTCTCTCATGTTTCATTCCCCCTTCTGATTATCCCCCCCTTTCTTTATCCCTTTCTTCCCCTACTGATCATCCTAGTTCTTATGTTCCATAGATGAGGGAAATCATATGATAGTTGTCTTTCTCTGCTTGACTTATTTCACTTGGCATTATCTCCTCCAATGCCATCCATGTTGCAGCAAATGTTGAGAACTCGTTCTTTCTGATAGCTGAGTAATATTCCATTGTATATATGGACCACAACTTCTTAATCCAGTCATCTGTTGAAGGGCATCTTGGCTCCTTCCACGATTTAGCTATTGTGGACATTGCTGCTATGAACATTGGGGTGCATATGGCCCTTCTCTTCACTACGTCTGTATCTTTGGGGTAAACACCCAGTAGTGCAATGGCTGGATCATAGGGTAGCTCAATTTTTAACTTTTTAAGGGACCTCCACACTGTTTTCCAGAGTGGCTGTACCAACTTGCATTCCCACCAACAATGTAGGAGGGATCCCCTTTCTCCACATCCTCTCCAACAATTGTTGTTTCTTGCCTTGTCTATTTTTGCCATTCTAACTGGCGTAAGGTGGTATCTCAGTGTGGTTTTGATTTGAGTTTCCTTGATGGCTAATGATTTTGAACTTTTTTTCATGTGTCTGTTAGCCATTTGTATGTCTTCATTGGAAAAGTGTCTGTTCATATCTTCTGCCCATTTTTTGATTTGTTTATTTGTTTCTCGTGTATTGAGTTTGAGAAGTTCTTTGTAGGTCTTGGATACCAGTCCTTTATCTGTAGTATCATTTGCAAATATATTCTCCCATTCCGTGGGCTGCCTCTTAGTTTTTCTGACTGTTTCCTTGGCTGTGCAGAAACTTTTAATCTTGATGAAGTCCCATAAATTCATTTTATCTTTTGTTTCTCTTGCCTTTGGGTATGTGTCATGAAAAAGGTTGCTTTGGCCGATGTCGTAGAGGTTGCTGCCTATGTTCTCCTCTAGAATTTTGATGGATTCCTGTCTCACATCGAGGTCTTTCATCCATTTGGAGTTTATCTTTGTGTATGGTGTGAGATAGTGATCAAGTTTCATTCTTTTGCATGTAGCTGTCCAATTTTCCCAGCACCATTTATTGAAGAGACTGTCTTTTTCCCACCAGATGTTTTTTCCTGCTTTATCAAAGATTAGTTGCCCAAAGAGCCGAGGGTCCATTTCTGGGCTCTCTATTCTGTTCCATTGGTCTGTGTGTCTGTTTTTGTGCCAGTACCATGCTGTCTTTGTGATCACAGCTTTGTAGTACAGCTCGAAATCCGGCATTGTGATGCCCCCAGCTTTGTTTTTCCTTTTCAACAGTTCCTTGGAGATTCGGGGCCTTTTCTGTTTCCATACAAATTTAAGGACTATTTGTTCCAGTTCTTCGAAAAATGTCATCGGTATTTTGATCGGGATAGCATTGAAAGTGTAGATTGCTCTGGGTAGCATGGACATTTTAACTATGTTAATTCTTCCGATCCATGAGCATGGAATATCTTTCCATCTTTTTATGTCTTCCTCAATGTCTTTCAAGAGTGATTTATAGTTTCTAGAATATAGGTCCTTTACGTCTCTGGTTAAGTTAATTCCAAGGTAACATATGGTTTTTGGTGCTATTGTAAATGGGATGGATTCCCTAATTTCTCTTTCTTCGGTCTCGTTATTCGTGTATAGAAATGCAACTGATTTCTGAGCATTGATTTTGTATCCCGCCACGTTACTGAATTGCTCTATAACTTCTAATAGTTTGGGAGTGGATTCTTTTGGGTTTTCCATATGGAGTATCATGTCATCTGTGAAGAGAGACAGTTTGACTTCTTCTTTGCCGATTTGAATACCTTTGATCCCTTTTTGCATGGCATTGAACTTCTAAATTCTGATGCATCTTCTTTGCCAATGGAAGCAGCTGCTCTATCTCCATTTGAGGAGGCTCACCGTGCTTCACCTGAGGAACTTGTAATGACCTCCCCTAAAGTAGTTGCCTCACAAGATACCACTGATTCTCTTCAGGACCTCCTCTCCAACCACCTGTCTTTGCTTCTAGCCCCATCAGTAGACTCAAGTCCCAGCAGGTCCCAAAAGGTGAGGCATACAATCTGGCATGTAAGAAGATGCGTTATGCTCCAAATAAGTACTTGATTTTTCCAGTTTGTATACATAGAAATCTGGGAAATATGTGTAAGAATGGATATTAAGGGTTTGGAAATTGGAGGAAGGAGTATAAAGTCAGATCAGGTAGAATTTATTGGAATTGGTCCTCTAAACACACGTTCTGGAGTCAGTATTGTAATTTGAGGAGTTAGAAAGGGCTCTAACAGTTTGATTGGTTGGTTGAAGCATGGACCAAAAAATGGCCTGTACTAAATAAATTGAAATGCCAGAAGTGCATTGGTAAACCATATAGTATGGTATCTAAAGCCTTAAGGAATTGGAATGTTAGAGTAGATTTATCACATAAGACCTCTCACCCTCCCCAGAAGGTCACAGCTTTCAAGAATGTGGAAAATGAATTTTGAGAAGGTCCTACACCTTTAAAGAACTCTGTGGTCAGTCTTCTCTGTAGGTCAGGAATTACAGTGGGAACTGCTTACATTGAACTGGGATTCTTAAATGCAATGGGTATAATTGGATCCTGGAGTGGCAGGAGCCAAGTGGTGGCACTTAGTGACCAAAGACAAGGTTGACATGGTTACCATAATGGACAGCAGAGTCAAAGCAATAATTAGAACAGTCTGATTCACAGATCTGTGGCATTAGTTAACTGATCATGGTGTTCCTACAGGTGAAATAGTCTACTAAATTTTTACTTGATCTAAGCAGAAGAGTTCTAGGTTGATTGAACATATCTCTGACTTGAATCATCAAAACATAAAGTCATGTTCTCTCAATCAGTTCCCATATTTGAGCCAATTTATAGGCTCAGAACCTCTCAAAATAAAGGGGTAGCTGGGTGTTCTCAAGGAAGAATCTCACTAACTTCCCAAAACTTTACACTATTGGTCTTACTCCCAGCCATCCCAAAAGATTCATGACCATTTACCAGGGTGAAAGGGGGAAATGTAAATAATCAGATTTTTCAGGGATTATTGGACCCTGGCTTTAAAGTGGTACTAATTTCAGGAGACCCCAAAATGTCACTGTGTCCACCAGTCAGAGTAGTGACTTAACAAATGTCAGGTGACCAGTGGAATTTTCCTCAGGGTTGTTCCACCATGGGTCAAGTATATTCCAAATCCATCCTGCCAAAGTAGTTATTTTCCCAGGATCAGAATGTCTATACTCAGCAACTGGCAGAATCCTCACATTAGTTCTCTGGAGTCAGTACTATTATGGTAGGAAAAGCTAAGCGTAAACCAAAAGACCTGCCTCTACATAGGAAAATAGTAACCCAAAAGCACTATTCCTGGAAAGGTTGGTGATAACTAGGACTTGAAGGGTCCAGGGCTGGTGATTCCCACCACATCATCCTCAGTTTACTTAATTGGCTTTGCACGAAACAGATGGATTTTAGAGAATAACCATGGATCCTTGTAAACGTAACCAGGTGGTGACTCCAATTGCAGCTACTCTTTCAGATTATATTGTTTGAGCAAATTAACACATCCCCTTGGTGCCTAGCATGCAGCTATTGATTTTGCAAATAGTTTTTCTCTACTCCTTTTAGTAAAGATGACCAGAGGCAGTTTGCTTTCAATTGGCAAGGTCAGCAATACACCGTCATTGTTTACCTTGCTACATCAGCTCTCAAGGCCTATGTCATAATTTAATCTGCAGGGAACTTGATCACCTTTCCTTTCTATAAAATACCACACTAGTCCATTACATTGATGACATTATGCTTATTGGCGCAAGTGGGGGAAAAGTAGCGACTACTCTGACATATTGGTAAGATACTTGCGTGTTAGTCAGTAGGAACCAGGAAAATTGAGAGGCCTACCTCAGTGAAATTTCTAGGGGTCTAGCAGTGTGGGGCATGTCAAGATATCCCTTCTTAGTGAAGATAGGATGAAGAATAAGTTGTTACATGCTGCCCTTCTACAGTCAAAAAAAGAGGCACGATACCTAGGGACATTTTTTTGGATTTTGGAGGCAACATAGTCCTCATTTGGGTGTGCCACTCAGTCCCATTTACCAAGTGAAAATGAGATCAAGAGAAGGCTCTGCAACAAATCACCTGACCTGCATGCTGCTCTGCCCCTTGGACCATATGATCAGCAGACCTAATGGTTCTTGAAGTAATATTGGCAGGTAGAAATGCTGTTTGGAGCCTTTGGCAGGATTCTGTAGTGAACCACAGCATTAATACTTCAGAATTTGGAGCAAAGATCTGCCATCCTCTTTGAATACTTACTCTTCTTTTGAAGAAAAGCTTTTGGCTTGCTACTGGGCTTACTAGCTGAATGTCTAACCATAGGACCTTAGCTACCTATCATGTACTGGTGATGTCTGACCCACCAAGCCATTTGTATCCAATTTGGATACGTACAGCAGTACTTCATCAAATGGAAGTGGTACATATGAGATTGAGCTTGAGCAGGATCTAAAGCCACAAATAAGTTGCATAAGAAAGTGGCCCAAATGCCTCTGGTCCCTATTCCTGCTACATTACTTTCCCTCACCCTGTCTCTATCTATGGCCTCATGAGAAGCTCCCTACAATCAGTTGACTGAGGAAAAGACAACTAGGGCCCGGTTTATAGATGGTTCTGTGTGATATGTAGACACCACCCAGAAGTGGATAGCTGCAGTACCATAGCCCCTTCTTGGGACATCTGTGAAGGACAGTGGTGAAGAACAGAACTTCAAGCAGTGTATCTGGTTGTTCATTTCGCCTGAAAGGTGAAATGGCCAGAAGTGTGACTCTATATTAATTCATGGGCTGCAGTTAGTAGTTTGCCTGGATAATCAGGAAGTTGGAAGGACTATGATTGGAAAACTGATGACAAAGAGATCCAGGGAAGAGGTATGTGGATAGACCTCTCTGAGTGGGTGAAAAACACACAAGCATGTATGTACTACACGAATGTTCACCAAAGCAGGACCTTTGGAGAGGAGGATTTTCATGATCAAGTAAATAGGATGACCTGTTTTATGGATACCAGTAGGCCATTATTCCTTCAAATATTGCTTCTACTCCATTTTCTTCTTTCAGAAACTATGATAAGATGCATGTAAGACTTTCTGAGTCTATCTTTCTTGTCTACTAAACAACTGTATTTCTATTTTTTGGATATCTTCATTCTAAATTATGGATGATTTCTTTTAACCTACCTTGTAGTTCACTAATAATTGACTTTTCTGTTTTGTGTAATTTGCTACCATACTTACCCATTGAGTTTTTCACTTCAGTTTGTTTTTCAGTTTTTAAAGTTCTCTCGGTTCTTTTCCAAATCTTCTGCAACACTACTTATATTTTCCTCTTTCATTCATATAACTTCAGATTCTCTTTTGTTTCTTTTATGCACAGTGAGCATTCATTTTTTATAAGCTATCTGATAATGGCAGTGTCTGTAGTCATCTTCTGCCTGTTATTTCTGCTGTTTATTGCTTGTGACAACTTATTTACTTTTATGCTTAGTTATCTTTAATTGTACACTGCACGTTGTCCTTGAAAACATTATTTATGGAAATTCCCTGAGACTTAGGATATATGTGTTTTCCTCTGGAGTAAGTTACATTTGTTCCTTTCAGGTGTTTAGGAGCACTATTAGTTCAATAGTACTTCAAATTTATTGCTTATGGCTTCTTGGAACGCTTTGATGGTAAAAAAAAATGTAGATTGCAGATACAAATACACGAGCCATGATTATAATATCTCAACTCAAGATTGTTTTCTTAACATATGTTCTCCCTAATCTGCCCAGTGCCATGTAAATATTTTGAAAGTCCTGAGATTTGTGGTAGTGGGAGTAGAAGTAAGCTTGGTCCTCCTTACCCTGAAGGTGTAGTCACTTGGAGTTCTCCCTTACCATAAAGGATGGTCCTTTGGGGCTCTGCCTTTAAGGTGGGCAGTCTCCAGTTCAGTTTTACAGTTCATTTTTGTCCTGGATGGGTAAAGGACTTCTGGCCAAAGCAGGCTTTGAGTATCCTGCTTATGGTTTTCTGGGTTCTTGTTTTCTAAAATGCTTCGAGCTGATAATTCTTTACAATGTTGCAGATTTTTCAATATTAGGAGACTATTTTATCCAGTATTTTTCCTTGTTTTTAGGGTGGGTGTGTGTGTGTGTGTGTGTCTCAATAGTCTAGCCTGCCATGACTAAACAATGGAAATCTAAAGTCTTCTTTTAAGCATGGTAAATTTGGGTTTAGGGAGAAATGAAACTTTTCATGCAGATTTGCTATCATATGCTTCCAAGCTGTCATTCTACACTGTAAATTGATGATGCACTTACTTTCCCTTAAGATGAATTTTGGGGGACATTTTTAAATTATAACCATAGTGAAAAGGAAGAGAGTCTGAAAAATCTAAGGTACGACTGAAAACAAAAACAAGATATCCTTTTCAATATGTTCTTGTCTGGCATGGAATTCATAAATAAGTGTAAATATGCAAATAACTCTTTAGAACCAAAAGCCACTGTTCACTCTAACACTGAATATATACATTTGAGATCCAAGTGATTAGTGAGCTCTGCCACTCTGATGGCAGTGTTATTGTCATGATCTCAGAGTAAGAAAAGGATCCACCTTAAATGATGGTTGCATGGAAATCTGTATCATTCAATCCTTTTGGATAATGTAATTTAGAATGTAGTCATTTCATAAGTGCTATTACATATAGTACTTTATACTATCAGAAAGAAGCTTTTGGTAGTAATGGAACATATTTGACCCTTATAGTTTTATTCTTAATTCATTTCTACATATAAAGAATTTGGCAAAGAGCTGCAAAAGAGCTAGTAAAATAATTGAAGTAAAAAATTACAACTCAGGGGAAAAGGTTAAGGAAACTAGGAGTTATTTGAGGAAAGAGGTGGCTGAGAGAAAGATAACATTCATTTGAGAAGAGACATTAGCAGTGGATTGTTTCCTCTTCTAAGACAATAGTTCTCCAATTTAACCTCATATTATAATCACCAGGGAAACTTAAAAATATACTAATGCCTCGGTTCCTTCCCTGGGACTTCTAAGTTAATTGGTCTGGGATATGACTTAGGCATCAGAATTTTTAAAACACTCTCCATGTGATCCTATGGTGCAGGACATTATTCACTATAAAATTACTTTAGGAAACAAATTCCTACAGTGCAATGACAATTTGTAATACTTTAGTTAAGTACAACTGTTCTGGCACTTCAGAAATACCATGAAGTAGAGAATACTAGAAGATGGGCTGTCCGCATTTTCACTCTAAACAGAACAAAAGAAACAATGTTTCAACAGTAGTAAAGGTATTTTAATTGAGAAAGAAGAAAACACTTCCTCAGAGCTTGGTATGCAAAATTCTGGAATGGCTAACAAAGGCGTGTTGTGGCATCTTGTTATTTGTTCTCGCTAATTGGAGCCAGTTCTGCCTCAGGCTCTAAAGTCAGAGTTGAGCTTGAATCCGTACTCCTGGATTTACAAGGTGGGCTACTCTTGGGAAAATTGAAGTCTCCATACCTTAGTTTAATCATTTGATCATGAAACAACTATTTATCAAACAGTATCAGCTAGGTACAAAGAAAGCTGTGGAGATACACCAGTGAACAAAACAATGTGTGCCAAATGGGATGACACACCCACCTTATCAGGTTATTTCCAAGGATAACATGAGACATATATGCAAAGTGGTAGTAGAGTACCTGGTTGTCGTTGTTGTTGTTGTTGTTGTTATTATTATTATTATTATTATTATGTGAAGTATTTTCTCTAAGGGATAGGGAAACATTAGATTGGAGTTAAAATCAGTGGGAATTTTTATTAATAATCTGTAACCATGGTTATGAGTTTTGCTATTCTCTGTATTTCAAACAGAACTTAAAAACAAAATAGAGGCACACCTTTACTAAAACTATCCTGCCAACCAACTACCACCACCACCGACAGCAACAGAAACACAAAGCTTATAATATGTCCTGGGACACCGAGCAATCAAAATGTCTCAGAACCACTTGAAAACCATCCATAGTATGTTCATCACAGGATGTAACGGATTACTGTTCACCTCAATCTCCTTCCATTTCTTAGAAAAGAGGATGTTACTGATAAAAAGAAATAAAATTGATCTGTGCGAACTGTACATTCCTAAAGCATTAGCACAGAAATGTGGAGTTGAGTAACCGACTTAGGAACAATTTGACTACCTCATTAAAGTGTAGAGAATTCTCCTTAAAAAGGATGTTCTTGGAATGGAGGAAAAAAATGAGAGGCAAAAAAATCTCAGAAATTTCTATGTTGCTCCTTCAGATGTGGGCAACATACTTATGACTGGATGAAACTTTGGAATAGAAATCTGTTATGAAAAGCCAACAAGTATTTGTAGAGATCTTCATTGGTCAGCATATCTGGGAACGTGGGAAATGTAAACCATTTAGGAAACTCTACCACATAGCTGGGCGTTTAAATTTTCATGTAAAATCTGTGCTAGAGTTACTAGTAAAGTGAAAGCATTTGAATTTTTCTCAGGTTATTACAGCTCTTGGGCATACAGTAAATTCTTGACAGCGTTATTTTCTTTTCTTCCCTTCCTTCATGGTCTTTACACACACGCTCCAGTGCAGTAGAAGATTCCAGAAGGGACAGGGGTAAATGAACACTTCACTTCACTTTGAATCAATCTCAAGGGCTCCTGTGCAGCAAGAAGGGCCAACAGATGTCATACCCACTGTTCTGTTTCCTTTCTTGACTTGCTTGCGTACAAATAGATTGGTTCTTTAGTTAATCTAACTTGGCTGTTAAGGTGTTGAAAACCCTCAGTCTGAACACTTTTTTTTTTTTTTAAAGATTTTATTTATTTATTTGAAAGAAAGAGAGCAAGCACAAGCAGGTGGAGGGGCAGAGGGAGAGCGAGAAACAGACTCACTGCTGAGCAGGGAGCCCGACACAGGGCTTGATCCCAGGACCCTGGGATCATGACCTGAGCCAAAGGCAGATGCTTAGCCGACTGAACCACCCAGGCACCCCCAGTCTGAACACTTTAAAGCCCATGTTTTGCACTGCAGACCTATGATCTGAGTTTCTAACCTGTGCTTATCAGGGTAATAAGGATGGTCTGCATTAGGAAGTCATAACTTCTTTTTGAAACATTTAAAATTGAAAAACAATAACTGACCATATCTTGCTATAATGGAATTACCCACACATTGTTGAGATGGAGCTCAGTTTAGGCAGTTTGGAAGCTGTGCAGTTCTTGATGGGCCTGTGCTCATTGGCGTTAAGCTTTATTGCTTTGTTCTCCCAGAGGCGAATGACTTCTGAATGTTCCTCCTTCGTGCACTGTCATCCTCACTCCCTTCTTTGGCAAGTCAGCTTCTGTTTCCTTTCTGTTCCTCACACTTGACCTCTTGACCCCTTACTCAGTTATTCTTTTTCTGTTTTTATAACCAAATGAGAATAAGACAAAAAGGGGGGGAAGCATTTAATAATTTTTAAATTAAAAGATGTCAATTTTGTCCTTTTTTTCAAATCTCTTAAAAGTTTTTTTTTTTTTTTAAAGATTTTATTTATTTATTTGACAGAGATAGAGACAGCCAGCGAGAGAGGGAACACAAGCAGGGGGAGTGGGAGAGGAAGAAGCAGGCTCACAGTGGAGGAGCCTGACGTGGGGCTCGATCCCAGAACGCCGGGATCACGCCCTGAGCCGAAGGCAGGCGCTTAACCGCTGTGCCACCCAGGCGCCCCTCAAATCTCTTAAAAGTTAATGAGAGAATGAGGCATAATATATTTTATGATTATGTATTTACTCAATCAAATAATACATAATTATTAGAAACTAACTTTTATGTGAGACATTATAATATATGCTGAATTTAAACTCTGGGAATGTTCTTATTATTTGGATTTTAACATTATGTCATTAGGAAATAGGATTTGGTAAGAAGTGCAAAACTTATAGAGGGCAACACACACACACACACAGAGTCTCTCTGTGTTCTGTTTTCTTTAAACAAAACATAAATAAGTGAAAACATGTTGACCCTAAATGGCTATAAAAATCTGTGCTTCTTCATGACTTGTTGATACTGAGAGTGGAAAAAAAGACGAGAAAAAATGAATTGTTTTAGGCTTGGGCTTTCTCCTTTCATTTCCCAAAACAGTCACCCATGCCACCCAATCCAGCCAACAGTCTCTGACAGTAGCACAGCAGTGAAAGGGAACGGAGAAAAGGGGAAATGTTGAGATTTGATCCAATTAAAACCGATAGGAAAAAATGTACCACTTCCCACAAATGACTGAGTGGCTTCTTTACCTCATTTGCTGTCCAGTTAAACCTCTGAGAACTATATTCAGATGCACTTGCAGCAGCTAATGTTCAATCCTTGTTTAGTAGTTAAGATGGATTTGCAGAGATGCCATTTGAAGAAACTTGGATAGCATAGCTGATTTAAGGAAGATTTAGCCAAGATTTGGGGGGAAAATGTCTAAAGTAGCATAGTAATGATCTAACACACATTAAGTTATTTCATGCCTCGCCCTGCTCTCATCCTAGTTGTGACCGCTAATAATATATGTAAATACGTAAATTCAGGCAATGTTGTCTTAAATCTTCAGAGAATTAACTGGTCTCCCACACAGCCCTCAAATTTAGCGTACTGATGGCAAAGCATCCTCCCGCAGTTTCTGTCTTTTCCTTATCCTTTGGATTCAAAGCACATCGTTTCCTTCAGCAGTCAGCTTAGATTTGTTCAAGAAGAGGCTTCTTCTCACTTTGTATTGACTACATTCAGTGTTGTGTAGTTAGAGACGAGGCACCAAGAGACTTGGAATCGGGTCTGTTACCTTGGAATGACATTTAACATTTATTTAGGCACACACTGTCCTTTAACAGCCACTGAAAGGAAGGCACGAGAGGAGAGGTGACTTACCCAAGGGCACCCAACTCAGTAACCTCAGAGGAAACTCTCCTAACTGTCCATTCAGTGATTTTTCACTCCACCAGGGGGCCCCTGTTCCCTCAACTCTTTTGGTGACTCCACCTGTTACAGAATCGAGGACTTCCATTTCCTTATCTGTGAAATGGAAATTATAAAATAGGTATTTTGTAGCATTGCTGTACATAGAAATAGTATTTAATGTCCATTGTGTAGCGTAATGCCTCTCAGGTAGTCAGTAGATTCATTTCATCATCCTGCAAATGGGATCCAGCATCTTCAACACAGCTGCAACAGAGAGCGATAGCAGAATAGGCCTTTCAGAACTTCTCACATGCTCATGCTGTGAACAATTTTGGCAGTGAATCTGACTGATTGGAATAGGATTGAGTCTTTTTTATACTACATGGTTATGAATTATCATTTTTTTAGGTCTTTCCCCTAATTAAAAAAATTCTCTTTTAAAGTGTAGTCTGGGTATGACTAAAATATATTTCTAAAATGCATTAACTCATTATTGGCAGCTTCTCTAATGTTATCACTTGCTGTTTGGCAGCATAAGGGGCATGATGGGTTGGAGCCCTGGTCTGTAATCACAAGTCCTGGGTTCATCCCAGCTACTACAGTGGGACCTTGGCCACATTGTTGAACTGCTCTAATACTCCACTCCTCTTCATGTGAAGTACAGACAGAGATGGATGATTTCTAAATTCCTTTCTAATTCTAAGATTCAGAGAAATCCCAGCATGGTAATCAAAAACAAAACAAATGTTTGAGGAGCTATATGGCATTTTCTGGGAAAATAGATCATCTAACATGTTTTTTGAATTAAAGTTACTAAAAATCAAAGCAAAAGAACAGAAAGTCTTAAGTTAGTGGCAGTGGGCCTTCTCTTGCTGGAAATTTACAGTAGTTGTAGAATGAAAATAGCCATTAAATCAAAATTGACTTAGTACATTCAGAGACACAAGAATAAAACCTATTAATAGCTTAACAGAATTTACTTGAATACTATGGGTAATAATAGAGAGGTCTGGGGGTGAATGCTGAGAACACTTATGGATGATTCTCAAGTGCAATATTTGACTTTCTGGGAGTGTGAAGAGCTGAGTTCCAACTGTGTATGAGCTGAGTTGATTGAAGAAGCTAAATTTCTGGGACGCCTGGGTGGCTCAGTTGAGTAAGCATCTGCCATCGACTTGGGTCATGATCCTAGGGTCCTGGGATCAAGTCCTGCATTGGGCTCCTTGCTCGGGGGGAGTCTGCTTCTCCTTCTACCTGCTGCTCCCCCTGCTTGTGCGCTCTCTTTCTCTGACAAATAAATAAAATCTTAAAAAAACAAAAAAAACCCACTAAATTTCCGTTGACCGGAAAGTGTACATGTATGGCTGTGGTTTCCTTTCCCAGAATATCTTAGACAGCCTGACATTGCCTGGAAGAGGAAAAGGTTAAGTCCTATCTGGCACTTGGCCCCTGGGGCCCCTCCCTATCTAGAGGCCTCGAGCCAGCTGACCATCCACTTCCATCTCCATCTGGCTCTGTGATATTCAAGCGGGAAGGCAGGGAGGGAGAGCGGAAAGCACATCTGGTGTTAGGCAGACTTGATGTTTTGAATTCTGGCTCTGCTACCTTAATAGCTGTGTGAACTTGAGCTAGTCATTTAACCTGTCTGAGCCTGTTTCTTCACCTTCAAAATGACCTTGATAAATGGTAACTGTTACACTTTCCTGTCTTACCTTTTTGGCTTAGCCTTTGCTGGGATTTACATCCCAATTTGAGTTTCTAGTCTAGTTTATGCCCGGTTTTCATGTTTCTGGATTTTGTCTATGGAATACATAATCCTGCCTTATATGTAAATGATGTCCTCTATTTCTTTACTGGTGTTCTCTACCCAGTTCCACTTCTTATTTCTTGACATCTAAGTGTACCTACGCATATATTATGTCCAGGCAAAATAGAACAAACATTTAAATGAATGATAGTATTTCCAAATAAAACACGATTAGTATAAAATCAATTATTTCTTCACTGTTAGAATCCAAATGTTCAGATCAATTGATTCTTTTTTTAAAAAAGATTTATTTGTTTGAGAGAGAGAGAACACGTACACACACACACACACACACACACACACACACACGTGCGAAAAGGGGGAGGAGCAGAGGAAGAGAGAGAATTTCAAGCAGACTCCACACTGAGCGTGGAGCCCTATATGGGGCTCCATCCCACAACTCTGAGATATGACCCAAGCTGAAATCAAGAGTCAGCTGCTTAACCGACTGAGCCACCCAGGCACCCCTGGATTAATTGATTCTTAAATATAACTACATTTGCCTAGTATTAAGTCTGAATATTGTAACCACATGCCTCTGAAAAGAAATCATACCTCTTAGTATTTCATCTATCAATCAGGTAAACAAATACTTGGTCACTTTTATGAGTCACTAAACGTTTAGCTTAGCTTTTCTGCATCCCTTTGAATTGTTGCCTTGGGCCCTTGGTGGGGAGCCTCAGGGAAGTCACCCTGTAACGGGACATTGCTCATATGTGTCATGTTTTCCCTTCTTATGGGATCATAGAAAAATAATAAATTATGATTAGCATTCTTAAGATGAACTAAATCCACTGAATTTTTATTTAAGATATTGTTTACATTGAGGTAAAATGAGCTGATTCCTTGGCCAATTGTCCTCTTATTTAGGAAACCCACATGCTTGCTCTGAAAGGAAGTTAAGGAGAAATTTTCATTTTTGTATGCCAAATAAAACAAAATGAAATTACAATTGGGTTTCACTGTGGACCCACAATTTCTGCCTGAGAGAGAGTAATGAAAAGCAGGAGAGTACTCTTAACATTTGCTGAACTAGTTCATTCCACAAAATCTGGGCTGTAAGATGAGGGCAACCCCTCTCTCCCTAAGGGAGCAAAGTCAGATCAGGGGTCCTATAAGAGTCAGATACCCAGAGATTCCTATCTTAAGAAGATGGTTGGGAAGATGAGTGAGGAATATGGAAACTGGTGGACCCTTTAATTTATTGGTATGTCTTGTTGTCGTGAAATATCAGTCTCATCACTGTAAGAATACAGGTATGGTCCTGTTCAGAGATAGCGGAGGCCCAAAATGTTGTAGACTTTGAAAAATGCACATTCAGCATTGTTTTACTAAAATCCTGGGGATGTACCTTTTCATGTTAGATAGTAAACGTTTTGTTTTCAAATTTGCGTTCACTGCTACACCTAGAATAGTCTCCTCTAACAGAGCAGGAGCCTATACATATAATATATATGTAATATATAATTATAATAAATAATATATAATATGTAAAAATAAAAATATAATAGATAAATAATATATAGTTATGTATTATAATAAATAATAAAATATATATTTACATAAATATATATTATATATATACGAAGATATATATTTTAAATCTTTAAAATTCTTCTACCCAGAATATATTCAAGAAATCTTTTGAAAAGAAACACCCCATAGGGAATGGTAAGAAAATCAGTATTTATGACAACTCCCTGTTGCCTTTCCCCCTACCTCCTTGATTCTGACTTACCTACTGCAAATCTTGCTTGCCATGATGGTTAATCATTTTGAATTATCTTTCAAAACCTGGAATTGAAAGATTCTATCACCAAAGACCTATTAACATCTCTCTCTAAAACTCCATTCTGTATTGAATTAAAGGAGCAATATATTTCTGCCCAAATAATTTGTTATGGATTCTTGGTAGTAATGCTTAGTTTCCATTCTCAGCTTGACAATCAATATTTTTCTTTTTTTTTTTAAATTATGTTAGTCACTATACAGTACATCATTAGTTTTTGATGTAGTGTTCCATGATTCATTGTTTGAGTATAACACCCAGTGCTCCATGCAATACAATATGTGCCCTCCTTAATACTCATCACCGGGCTAACCCATCCCCCCCCCCAAGCCCTCAGTCTGTTTCCCAGAGTTCATAGTCTCTCATAGTTCTGTTTCCTCCTCCGATTCCCCCCCTTCATTCTTCCCTTCCTTCTCCTAATGTCCTCCACGCTATTCCTTATGTTCCACAAATATGCTAAGTGAAATAAGTCAGCATTTCTTCAATAACACTTTTTCTTGTGTTTTAGTTAGCCCACAACTATGCTGAGCTTTACTGCTGGGTCCGCAACCGCATTCCACTCTCCTTCAATAACATTTTCACCTGATGTACTGCAACTAGAAAGAAAAAGACACAAGCCTCATCTTCCAGGATTCTCCTAAATTCCTTCTTCCTGCTCACTTTTGAGCCATCACTATGAGGTTGCACCATTACCGCTCTATTGAATGGGCCCTAGGAAGAGCCTTCATTCCTATACAAAGGCTTTGATTTCTGAAATACATTCTTTAGTTTATGAATAGTAAGCTTTCTATTTTCCTCTGAAAATGGCTTTCTATTCCTTACTCCTGATTGATGATTTAGCTAAATGTACAATTCTAGGTGACATATTATTTTAGTATGCTGAAGATATTATTTTATTTCTTCTGATTCCCATTGATGCTGAAAAGGACTTTGCTATCAATCAAACTGTTGCTGTTTTCAAGGTAATATTTCGTCCTTGGTTGCTTTTAATTTTTAATATGTGGTGTTCTGTGTTTCATCATGCCACCATTGTGAATTTGTTTCTGTTTATCCTTTTCGGTGCTTATTGCATTTCTTCAAGCTGAAGACATGTCTTTTTCTTTTATCTGGAAAATCCTTGCTATAGACTGAATGTTTGTGTTCCCCTACCATCCCCAAATTCATATGTTGAAACCTAATCCCCAATGAGAGGGTATTTGGAGATGAGCCCTTTAGGAAGAGATTGGGTCATCAGGGTACAACCCTCCTGATGGGATTATACCCTTATAAAAGAGACCTCAGAGAGTTCCCTTTCACCTTCTTCACTTGAGGATGCAGAAAGAATTCTGCAGTCCAGATTAGGACCCTTACCCAACCATGCTGGCACTCTGATCTTGGATTTCCAGGCTTCAGAATTCTGAGAAATAAGTTTCTATTGTTTAGAAGCCACCCAGTCTGTGGTATTTGGTTACAGCAACCAGAATGGACTAAGATAGACAAATGTATGTATACATTTCCATAAGATGTGCAATTTTATATACTCTGCAACTTCTACCACAACCAAGATATAGAACATTGCATTACCCTAGAGAGTTCCTTTATATTCATCTCTATCAACCCTCTCCAGCCCTTGACCACAGGCAACCACTCATTTGCTTACTATCTCTAATATAGGTTATGCTTCTTTCTTGGAGTTTTATTTGACTTCCTATTAGTATTAAAATGTAATCACTATTTGGGGCAATGGACATGTTCCAAAACAAGATTTCAGTAATGGATGTATGCCTCTATACATTTACTAAAAATTATTGAGCTATGTCCTTACAAAGGATTAATTTTCTTGTATGTAAATTATACCTTGATAAAGCTAATAACATTGGTATAAAAATTTAATAACTATTTATTTCCTTTTAGAAATTTTATTTGGCTCTGTTTTTAAATCTTTCATATTTACCTAATAATTTCTTTTCCTTTCTCTTAACCTCTTAAGCATTTTAGTATATTTGCCTGATGATCTCTTTCTAATTATTTCATTTGTTCTGTTTTTTTTAAATAATATTTTTTTATTTTATTATGTTAGTCACCATACAGTACATCCCTAGTTTTTGATGTAAAGTTCCATGATTCATTACTTATGTATAACACCGAGTGCTCCATGCAATACGTGCCCTCCTTAATACCCATCACCAGCCTATCCCATTCCCCCACCCCCTCCCCTCTGAAGCCCTCAGTTTGTTTCCCAGAGTCCATAGTCTCTCATGGTTCATTCCCCCTTCGGTTTACCCCCCCCCCTTTCTTCTTCCCTTTCTTCTCCTACCGATCTTCCTGCTATTTCTTATGTTCCATAAATGAGTGAAACCATATGATAATTGTCTTTCTCTGCTTGACTTATTTCGCTTAGCATTATCTCCTCCAGGCCCGTCCATGTTGCAGCAAATGTTGAGAAATCGTTCTTTTTGATGGCTGAGTAATATTGCATTGTATATATGGACCACATCTTCTTAATCCAGTCATCTGTTGAAGGGCATCTCGGCTCCTTCACGATTTAGCTATTGTGGACATTGCTGCTATGAACATTTGGGCGCATATGGCCCTTCTCTTCACTATGTCTGTATCTGTGGGGTAAATACCCAGTAGTGCAATTGCTGGATCATAGGGTAGCTCAATTTTTAACTTTTTGAGGGACCTCCACACTGTTTTCCAGAGTGGCTGTACCAACTTGCATTCCCACCAACAATGTAGGAGGGATCCCCTTTCTCCACATCCTCTCCAACATTTGTTGTTTTTTGCCTTGTCAAGTTTTGCCATTCTAACTGGCATAAGGTGGTATCTCAATGTGGTTTTGATTCGAATTTCCCTCTACACTTTCAATGCCATCCTGATCAAAATACCAATGACATTTTTCAAAGAAGTGGAACAAACAGCCCTTAAATTTATGTGGAACCAGAAAAGGCCCCGAATCGCCAAGGAATTGTTGAAAAGGAAAAACAAAGCTGGGGTCATCACGTTGCCAGATTTCAAGCTATACTACAAAGCTGTGATCACAAAGACAGCATGGTACTGGCACAAAAACAGACACATAGACCAATGGAACAGAATAGAGAACCCAGAAATGGACCCTTGGCTCTTTGGGCAACTAATCTTTGACAAAGCAGGAAAAAACATCCAGTGGAAAAAAGACAGTCTCTTCAATAAATGGTGCTGGGAAAATTGGACAGCTACATGCAAAAGAATGAAACTTGACCACTTTCTCACACCATACACAAAGATAAACTCCAAATGGATGAAAGAACTCGATGTGAGATAGGAATCCATCAAAATCCTAGAGGAGAACATAGGCAGCAACCTCTTTGACATTGGCCACAGCAACTTTTTTCATGACACATCTCCAAAGGCAAGAGAAACAAAAGAAAAAATGAACTTGTGGGACTTCATCAAGATAAAAATCTTCTGCACAGCCAAGGAAACAGTGAAAAAAACTAAGAGGCAGCCCATGGAATGGAGAAGATATTTGCAAATGACACTACAGATAAAAGACTGGTATCCAAGATCTACAAAGAACTTCTCAAACTCAATACACAAGAAACAAATAAACGAATCAAAAAATGGGCAGAAGATATGGATAGACACTTTTCCAATGAAGACATACAAATGGCTAACAGACACATGAAAAAATGTTCAAAATCATTTGTTCTGTTTCTTAAGTGTAATAACTCCAGGGGCGCCTGGGTGGCTCAGTCAGTTAAGGGTCTGCCTGCGGCTCAGGTCATGATCCCAGGGTCCTGGGATCGAGCCCTACATTGGGCTCCCTGCTCGCTGGGGAGCCTGCTTCTCCCTCTGCCCCTCCCCCATGCTTGTGTGTGCACATGCTCTCTCCTTCTCTCTCTCTGATAAACTCTTTTTTAAAAAAGAGTGATAATTCCATTCACTGATTATCTGTAGACTCTCCATTCTTATTTTTTGCTTCATTATAAATTGTGCAATTTTTTATTGTCAGCTCTTCTTCAGAAATTGTTTTTAACTGTGGGAATACTTTGTGCCCTGGGTTTTAAAAGTGTCCTATTGAGAGAGTTTGATATTGCTGGATCATTGTTTTTTATTAGTTGTCAACCATGCAGGTAGTCTGAGTCCAGATGTCTCTGGAGCAACGTTGTGTTTCTTTGATTGCTCTATAGGAACAGCAAATTTCCTTATTGCTTTCTCATCCAGTTGTACCCAGCTTTCTTACTTTTTTTTTTTTTTTTTTTTTAAGACAGGGCACCCTTTGAGGGCCTACCTGCCTGAGGCTCTGTCTCAAGACCTGCATGGGTATTGAAAACCCAGGCTCCAATCCCTGAGCCAATATAGGTCTGAGCACTCAAACTCCCAACACAATATTAGTTTCTATTTCCCATTGAGTATTTGAGTTCAGTCTTCTTTTTGGTATTTTGGAACCCTTACCCTTTCTTTCTTTTGAGCTCAGCTTTGTATTTAAAAATATTTTAGGGGACACCTGGATGACGCAGTCAGTTAAATGTCTGAATCTTGGTTTGGGCTTGGGTTCAGATCTCAGGTTCCTGAGATAGAGCCACTTGTCTGGCCCTGTGCTCAACAGGGACTCTGCTTGAGCTTCTCTCTCTTTCTCCCTCTGCCTCTTTCACCAAAATAAATAAATAAATCTTTAAAAAAATATTTTTGATTAGCTTTTTCCATCATTTCTGTGTGTTTTTAACGTGTTAAATGCTTAACTACATTAACTTAGTTCACCATGTTGCACGAATACTTACTCTTCAAATCGTATGGTCCTTTTTCAGTTCTTAGTTCACTGATTCCTTATACCTTGGCTTTTGTGACATCATTTGCTCTCATTTTTTCTACTACTCACGGAAAGCAGTATAAACTGTTGGAAGAGCATGAACTTTGTCATCAGATAGACTCAAATTCAAATACTGATTCTTCTTCTTACATATTGTGTGATCTTCAAGTTCATAATTTAACTTTGTTTTTCCATTATACTCTTTTGTGACTTGAATCATGGTTCAAGTTTGAGAATCCATAATTAATAGTAACAGGATTCTTGGCAGCAGGGAACAGTAGTGATGGGCTATTTTTTTCTTGCCTTTTTAAAATTTTCACTTTGCAATGAGTTACTATATTTTAAAAATTAAAAATTGAGATAATAATTGACATAAAACATTATATTAGTTTCAGGTGTACAAACCCGATGATCTATATGTGTGTATTGAGAAATGATCACCCCAGTGACTGGTCAACATCCATCACCACACATACTTACAATCTTTTTTCTTTGTGATAAGAACTTTAAGATGTATTCTCTTAGCAACCTATGTTGGGGTGCCTGGACCCCTTTGGGCAGAACTGGGACTGCCAGGTGCTCCAGTTAGGGGATTTGGAGGGGGCTCTTCTTTAGGGAGATGACAGCACTGCCCCCCAGGTTAATTATTTAACTTTAAGATATTTATCTGTAAATGGAAAAAAATGTGTTTTTTAAAGTTATAATGAAGAATAAACTAAATACTGCGTATAAAGGACACAGAGCACCCGACAAAGATTAAGTGCCTTAATATTAGTAGTAGCAGCAGGTATTTATGATGCTCTTGCTTTCCACATAGAAGTGATTATTCTTCACATTGCTTATTTTTCCAGATTCTTCAAACTGGATCACTTCATATAGTTTTTGAGGGGGAAAAAACCAAACAAATGGAGGGGATGCCCATTATTTGCTGACAAACTTGTAACATTACATCACTGACCATTCAGTGATGGATTTTTTTTTTTAATCCTTGTAATTGCTTTCCTAAAGACAGGGATTGTGGACAGTTAATAACATCCAATTGAAAATCTCTTGGGTCATTTGAGGTGAGCTCAGTGGTGATATCAATAATAAATCCTTTGCCTCATTGGAGACATAGGTGAATAGATTTTTCTTTATTTTCCAATAAAAGCAGACTGAGTCAATGTACCATACTAACATACAGGCTTTGCCCAAGAGGACTTATCTTCATATTCTTGCTCAGTAGTTTGTGTCTATCATTTAGGAAATGAGCACATAGATGTTGGATTTACAGTGTTTTAGTACCACCAATTACCATTTACAAGAAGGATAAAGTCCCTAGCTGCTCTCTTTCTTTCTCATTCTATACTTTTTCCCCCTAGAATAAGCCTTGCTACTCCCATGATTCCCAACATCACTCACAAACTATCTACTCTCAAAATGATAATTCTAGACTTCATCTCTCACCTCTCTCCTGAGTTCTATATCTAGATGCAGTTAGAAGCTCATGGTTCCTAAATAATCTCAACTATGATTATTTTCCTTTCTAATTTCCTGCAAAAAAGGAAACTTACAAGGGTAATAACCAAACTGGAAAGTACCACTTTGACAATAATTCGGTAATTATCCTGTAACTTTGTAAAAATCTCTAGTAAAAGTTGCATGGAAAGATTTAATTTGAGAAAGGTCTTAGGTTAAAGCAAGATTTCTTGCTTCCTTTACCCTTAAACAATGTATATTTCACTTTCAACCTCCATCCAAGTATGGCTCCCGCAACTGCACTGAGATCCCAATCCAAAGTACATTACCAAGTCAGGGGAAAAAGAGAAAAATGAATAGCAAAAAAGATCTTTTTGCCTCTAATATCTCCTCCTGAGGAGAGCTGGACTGCACAGCCATGGGCAGAGCAATCTGGAGGTCACTGTGTGGGAACAGAATGAACAGAGAGACTTCCCAGTGTACTTCCTACACAGGGTATTGGAGGTCCCAGTTTCCTCATTATACCTGCTACTTGGATCCAGGAAGTAGAAGACAGTCTTCTGATGTTTAAAAATGTATCCACCCCCGTCTGGACATTTCACAGTAATTTATAGTCAGCACCTAATGCTTAGTCTGCACACTCATCTTTCTTCTGGTACTAGTAGCTTCTTCCACTGCAGAGCTACTTCTCTGCCTCTCCTTGTGCTTCCAAGGATGCCAATTCCAGAATCTCCGATATACAACCCAGAACTGGGCAAACATAGTGTCCATCTAATTGGCAGTAGTGTTTGGCCTGAGCATGAACATATTAACCAAGGCAATCAGTCCTTTTCTTCAATTTCACCTTAGGAGGGGAAAAAAAATCTCTCTATTTCTGGATCGTGAGCTGTAAAGATAGACCCCAAAGCTAGATCATCTGTATAGCTGCAGTGTGGCAACACCTGAAAGGAATAAGCCTACAATCAGAGAGCCGTGGTGAAAAGCAAGGCAAAGGACATTGATGATGCATTTGGATTCCTCTACTACCCTTCTTCTTTTTATATAAGCCAGTGGTTTCTGTTTGATGTGGTTTGAGTTAGATTTCTGTAATTTGCAAGTAAAGTATTCCAATATACATCTTAGCGTATCTAAAGTAGAACTCAGCATTATATAACTCCCAAATCTCTTCTCCCTCCAGTCTGTACTCGTTGGTGAAATCTACAGCTACCTGATCTCCCAAGTCAGAAACAAAGAAGTCACGGTAATCCTGTTACTGCTGCTGCTGCTGCCTTTTCTTATGAATGGTGGTGTTCCAGACTCATTAGTCCCATTGTTCTCTGATGGTGGCAGCCCTGAATTCCTTACACAATTAGCATTCAAGTGGATGACTTTGAATCTAGCTTCCAGGATAACCAGAACTGTCTGAGAAATCACTAAGTGTCTAAGCACTCACAGAAATATCTGAAAAGGAAAACCTCTATGGAGTCAGCTATGTGATTCACAAGGGCCCAGTGTGAAATGGAAAGACGTGCTCCTCATTCAAAAGACAGGAAAAATAAGTGCCATTAAAGGTACTAAAATATAAAGCTTTCCCCTTTCTTCCTGGGTCTCTCTTGACCTGTCATAGTGTATTATTTCCTATTTAATTTTGAGCCCTTGGGGTGGAGATACTCATTGGGTATAGGTGCTCACAGGTGCCCCCTGTTTTGTCTAGTGCACAGCCCCTAGCAGCAGGGCTTCCTCCCTTCCTCTGCCACCCATCACTACACAGCACCATGTCCCAACTGGAGGCAGGGAAATAAATCTCCCCTTCCCGTGATCTGCCACCCCAATTCACAGTGGACTGGAGATGGCCCGAGAGAAAAACCTCAATACCTGGATGAGCCCATTCTCAGGGTGGAGTGGATAAGAAGTTTAGAAGCTCACCTTTGTGTAGTGACAGTTGAATGTATGGATGCACTGCTTGCCCATGGCAGGGTCAGCCACTGCCATGTCTGCCCTGAGATGCTGTCTCAGGTATCTATCTCATCTGGAACCTCCCCATATCCATACTCAGGCCTGCAAAAGACACTAAGTGTAGCAGTGCTTGCTGGGCAGAGAAGGGAGTAAGAGAAGTGGTGAGGCAGGGTGCACTGGGCAAGGGTGGCCTTGGAGCTCCTCTCCAGGAAGGGCAGAAAGTGGTGGAAATCAAGGCTGCACATAAGCAGGACTGCCTATGAGCTAAGGCTCCAAGCCCCCAACACATGCTCCATTGTTTTACTGATTTCACTTACAGCATGCAAATTCAAATATACAATTATTGAAAATTTTAAGATGGTGACCAAAGAGAAGCACAGGGCCCTTCTGAGGTAGGGGCTCTGTGTGACCACACTGGTCCAACCTGCATGAAGACCACCCTATGAACAAATGGTCTTTCTGTTAACTGGGCCAAAGACAACACAGCGAAATTGTAATTTAGAGCATGTTTCTTGAGCATTTTTACTAATAGAACAATGGACATCCAACTTAGAAGCCCTATATGTAAACCACATAAGACTGCTCTGCTTAATCAGACAGAGGCAGGAGACCCAGTTGTAGGTCCTCCCAGTCGCACTCTCCTGCCTCATCCCTCCAACCCCACCTGTGGCCCAGGAAGCACCAAATACTCCCTGAAACACAGTTGGAAAATTAAAAACAAAACAAGCACGTATTGTATGGAGCACTAGGTGTTCTAATCAAACAATGAATCATGGAACACTACATCAAAAACTAATGATGTACTGTATGGTGACTAATATAACTTAAAAAACAACAACAACAACAACAACAACAAAAAACAAAACAAAAAACAAACAAAAAAACAAACAGTCTAGGAAAATTCTGGCACTTCAACTTTAATTTGCTTTCATTTTCTATAGAAATTCAGGAGGTAGCCTGTGCTTAATAACATAATCATTCTAAATATTTTTTTAAAAAATAAACCCACTTGACCCTATATTTAATTATTAAACCAAGAGTAAAACAACATTTGTGTAATTGTTTTAAAATCAGGAATTTAACAAATATTCATTTCCTTTACTACACACCCACTTCCTATTCTTGTGTTACCTTTTCCTGAGATTATAATTATAGACCATGATTATGAATTTTCAACATCAAAGTTTAACTATAGGAATATTTTTGAGTTTTCACTTTAATTTTGAGAATTTTCAGAAGACACATTAAAATGTCTTTGCACAATTGCAGCTAGGTTCATTGTTCAGTACTAACAATTCACAAGTACTTCCCCATTTTAGAGATCTTGATGATGATTAAACTTCCAAGTGGGTGGAGTACATCTCTGAGGTTTTGTTTCATTTCTCTCATTCATGGTAGGGAAGTGGGTGTTATATTTTTTGGAGCTTTTGCATGTATAAGAATGTTTTCTGTTACTATCACACATGAACGACATTTGGCTTGATTTGGGATTCTGTGTTCGCCTTTAAACCTCAGACCTCTATAGACATTATTCTATTCTTTACTGAAATTTAATATTTAAGAGAGCATTCTACTCTTGTAGTTAAAAATGTTTTCTTAATTTTTTGTGGAACACAACAGATTCTGGTCTTTCCTGCCTAGGAAAGATTCTTCTGTTTTAACTTGGATTATAGTTTCTCTTTTACTTGTTTTGTTTCCTATTTTAGAATATCTTTTTATCAGTATATTGGATCTCTTCTCTGTTCCTCATATGTTGTCACAGTTAACATTTTTATGATTTCTCCCTCTTTCCTGTGAGAAATTTTGAAGTTCTTTGCTCACATCACTGACTCGATTTGTTTGGCATCAGTTTTGTTCTCCATGACTTCAATGAAAGTTTTAATCCCGCTATTACAATTTTTAGAATTTCTTTGAAGTGTTTGTTTGTTTTTGATCTCATCTGTTCTTATCTTATTCTCTGCTTTTTTTTCATTCTGGTATGAAGTGAACTGTATCTAGGCCTTGGGTTTGCAGACACATTGCTGGTATAGATTGTCCATGGCCATCCTTACCGTCACTTGTGTATTGGTAAAAACCATCCTCTCAACTTATGCACAACCTTAGCTCAATTTATAATATCTCAGAAATATTCATCTGGCACTGAAATGGAAAATTCTGTTTTTACTTCTCAGTTTCTTTACTGTAAGATAGCTAGCATATACCCTAAAACAGCCCTCCATTATTTAATCACATGCAGTCCATGAAAGATTGTTCTTCCCAGCCAACACCACTGCCAGGGCTCCTCCTGTCTCTGCTACTATTTATTTAACTTTACTTGAAAGGTCATCCTCCTAGGATTACAAGGGCCACTTTCCATTACTCTCTACTCCTGGCCTTGTTCTACAAACACATTTGACAAGATGAGGGCAATTGACAAGGGAGGTACAAGGTCTCAGCTGACTCAAAAGACAGTAAAGGGTGGCTACTTAGTTTTCTTTCTTTCTTTTTTTTTTAAGATTTATTTATTTGAGAGAGAGAGAAAGAAAGAGAGGGAGAGCATGAGTTGGGGTGGGGCAGAAGGAGAGGGAGAAGGAGAGCAGCAGACTTCTCGCTGAGGGCAGAACCCCACATGGGGCTCCATCTCACCACCCTAAGATCACTACCTGAGCTGAAATCAAGAGTCCAACACTTATCTGACTGAGCCAGCAGTTTTTTGATTAATGTGATATTTGCCGCTTTGAAAGCAAGCAGTAAAAATGAGTCAAAGCCTCCTTCTCTCCTCTTTATTTCCAGTTATGTCATTCTAGTTCAGAGAGTGGATTGCAGGCAGGCCACTGATAATACTGCTCCATCCAACTGCTGCAACATTAAAGTCAATGGAACTATCTATCAATGTCGGCATATACATTTGATTCCTGTTCTTATGTTTTAAGCTATTGTTAATTATTGCCTTTCCTTATGATTTTGCCTGTAATTCATTTACAAGTCGAAATCATGCTCTCAACCCAGAAGTCAGGGGCTCCTAAATGCACGTATAATCAACAGGCTAATGAATGTCATAGTCATTTTATTATTTACAAGGAAATAGTTAACACATTCAATTTGAAGCAGTGTTATTGAGTGGAAAGGATGCCAGTGTCAGAAAATGCCAGAGTCGAGTTTTTAACCCTGTTTATTAATTATGTGGCCTTACACAAGTCACTTAGCCTTTATGAATCTGTTTATTTTTTCATAAAGTGGCAATAATCATGCTTGTTCTAAGGATCTCACAGGGGTGTTGTGAGGACCAAATGGTGTAATACTTGTAAAAGACCTTTGTAGTCATTAACACTCTAGATCCAGTTATTACTATCACTTCCATGACCTTGGCTTCATCAGTGGCGAGTTGAAACAGCTAAGCTAACTGAGCTAACAGGTCACAGAAGTGATTCATTAATATTTATTTCTAATTTTTAGCCATTAGTGAATATAGGTTTTGAACATACAAAGTAAATGGTAATTGTGAGTACTGTAGCCTCTGTCATTAAAAGAAAAAAGAAACATAGACTTTTTTTTTTTTGCCAAGTTGTTAAATTCATATGAAGTTTACCTACTTCCCCCTAGGTTCTATAAATAGAGGGTTTCTTTCATAATTTTTTCCCCTTTACCCATAAGAACATGTGAATTTTCAGACTGTACTACCTCATAGCTATGTAAAGGATAGACCAAATGAGACCAGAGTCACGGATAAACTTTTGCTGTTATTAAATTTGATTAGGACAAAAGAGTAGGCAATTAAAATTGGTAAGTATTGTGTAGAAAAGGAAACAATGAAAAATTGGTCCTTAATTGTCTTTAAGGCTAATTGGAAGCAGAGACTTCTAAATAGAGTTATAATTTATAGGCTAATAAATGCCACAGACATCTTGTTATTAACATGAAAATTAGCAAACATATAAGGAGAGACTAGTTTTAGTTTGGAATATAGCAGTTCTAAGCACATGAAATAAAACACAAATCAATTATATATTTTATTTTTAATTGGTGTATAATGTACTCCTCTAAGAAGAGAGAATGATAAAAACTTCTAGGCTTTTAACTGTAGTTGCAAGTGAATGAGATGGCCTGCTTCATGGCAGTGCAAACAACTTTCTTAAGAAGCAAGATTCTTTGCTGGAATATGACAAAAGCTTCTCTCTCTCTCTCTCTCTTTTTTTTTTTTTTCTCTTTTTGTTCCCTCTTTAGCCCTAAGTTATTGAAAGAAGTCTGTTAGTCTGTCTTCATTTTCCATGTAATGTGACTTTTCCTCTCATTTTACAAATAGGAAAACTGAAATAAAGAGAAATTGAAGAATATCAGCATCCTTATCATTTTACATTTTGTGTATCTTTCCCCCATGTCTTTTTTTCTTAATAAGCTAGTTACTCCTTGAGTTAAAAACCATATCCTATCCATTGTAGGCCACCACAGCCTTGGATGCAGTTACTCGGTGTGCACTTGCCCCAGAGCTGTACCCCTCTAATGCATGTTACAAGGAAGGAGATGGCCAACAGCAGGTCTGTGATCTTTCCTGTAGCCTCTGGGATTCCTTGAAACATTAACTTAGGAAATTCATAGAAGGATATTGCAAGTTATGGAGGTTTTACAACACCGCCCTTATGTGCAAGGATTTGCTGGAAGGACTCGCAGAAGTCAGAAAGGCTGTTATACTCACAGCTACAGTTTATTATAGCAAAATCAGCAAAGGGAAGAGGCACATAGGGCAGGTCCGGGGAGAGTTCCAAGCATGAGCTTCCGGTTGTTCTCTCCCAGTAGAGTCTTGCGAACAGTACTTACTTCTCCCAGCAATACACTATGTGTATTGTCAATCAGAAAAGCTCCCCCAAGTCTTGGAGATTTCTTTTTCTAGCTTTATTGAGGTATAATTGACAAATAAAATTGTAAGATATTTAAGGTGTACATTGTGATTATTTGATATATGTATACATTGTGAAAGGATTTTTCCCATCTTGTTAATTAACACATCTATCACCTCACATGTTTGTCTTTGTGTGTGCGTGTGAGGACATTTAAGTTCTACTGTCTCAGCGAATTTCAGTTATACAGTAAAATGTTATAGGGAGAGGTTGGTAAAATGGTATAAACTTTCAGCTATAAGATAAAAAATTTTGAGGATCAAATGTATAACATGGTGACTGTAGTTGATAACACTTTATTATGTAATTGAAATTTGCTAAGGGGTTCAGAAATCTTTATTGGGGATCAGCCATGTAGATGTGGTTAACCATCTGTGGTTGACCTTATTCTCCAGCCTGTCCATAGATCAAGCTAATACCAGCATGGCCCAAGGCCTTCACCATAAGTCAAATTATTTGCATGGACCAGAGGTGGCCTAAGACCTGCAGTTAAACAGACATTCCGATTAGACAGAACATTTCAAGGGCTTAGAGATTACCTTCTAGGAGCTGGGAGCCAGGGATAAAGTTAACCCTTTATTGTGTGTGTGTGTGTGTATATATATATATATATATATATATATATATATATGCATATACTATCTATGTACACTGTCTTTACTATTTTGAGACTACTTTCACTATATCTCAGATAAATCAGCATTGGTTGAAGTTGTTATGTTCCTCATTGTTGAGATTGTGCATCAAGTAATTGTAGCTGCTACAGATGAGATAGAGCTGCACTGAAGCCAGATAAAAAAGCTCAAGAGATCCCAGAGCTGATGGCTTCTCTAGGTTGAAGTGGTCCATGTTAGCCTATTCTCTTGTGACCTCAGGCTCCTAAATGAGGAGAGTTTGGAGGATATTTGGGAACTGTATCTAGTGGGAGTAAAGAGACCTCCCCTATGCCATTACCAGTCAGGCTGTGGGTTTTCTATCCCTTATTCTTCCTGCCAACTAAGTGAACTTGATACTAGGGAAAAACTGTTGTATCACATGGATTTTATTATCAATCCAAACCCAAGACATCTGATTGTTGGGCAGAGTGGATATTGGATTATATTACTAATATTATTTGTGATGCCTATAATAAAATTGATCTCTGTAATTTTTCCAATTAATTGCATTAGCATCTGTCAAACTTTATTAATGGTAAATCCATTCTCTGTCTTTTGAGATCTTCCTCACCATTATTCTCATCTCTGATGTGGTGACTTGTGCAAGAAATCTGGAGGCAGACCCAGTCAGTGTCACTGTGGTCTGTACTAACCTATTATCAATATGGGGAGAAGACTGAGATCTAGGACTTCTCCTTAGGAGTTCCTTGAGCTTTTTATACAAAGTAGTCTATAATGAGATGAGAAGGGAGATCATTGCTAAGGTATAAGGTGTTGAGAAGAAAATAAAAAATAGTGAGACAATGGAGTTTGTGTGATTGGAGAAGACCCATACAATGTGTGTGTCCACCACTGTTCCTTGCTGTTAGTCACAAATAATGTTCATCATGCTCAATGAGCACCTGGTGGAACCACTATGTGTAGGAGTCAGTGGGATTCAAAATGAGTATAAGGTAAGAATATTCCATCTCTGTTGGATAAGCAGGTCTCTGACAGCCTTGAGAGGCCATCCTTCTTTCCTTTAATTTAAAACTTGCTTAAAAGAAGGCAATTGTATTTTAAAAAAGCACACATGATCAAGGAACTTTGTCATATCCTTTCTTACTAATATTACTTTCTCGTATTAGCCAACCACTTATGCTAAAAATAATGACATAGAGAGAAATAGGAAGAAAGAGCAGCTCATATTTATTTTCTTTTTAGTTCTGTATGACTCATCAGTAAGCTGAAGGTAGAGCATGTTAATAGAATGTGCATGTATCAAGAAGTGAAATAAAAATTGTTGAGTTGCTTTTGTGCAGAATTTCCATTCTGTTAAGAATGAAATACATATGCAGTTATGGACTATAAAATACAAATTATGTAATTTCGGTGATTCTGCATACAAGTTGTATGCTTTTATATTTTTATTTAAAACTACATTGCACTATATAGGGGTGCCTGGATGGCTCAGTTGGTTAAGCATCTACCTTTGGCTCAGGTCATGATCTTGGGGTCCTGGAATTGAGCCCCACATCTGGCTCCCTGCTCAGCAGGGAGGAAGGAGTCTGCTACTCCTTCTGCCTCTCCCCCCCACCCCGACTCATTTCCTCTCTCTCTCTCAAATAAATAAATAAATAAAAATCTCTAAAAAAAAAAAAAAAACTACATTGCACTATACAAAGATGCTATTTAAACTTTTAATTTTTTTTTTTTACTTAGAAAGGCATCTATTAGCAAATAAGCATAAAAGACCTTGCTCTTCAAATACTAGGGATCTGATCACTGATTGCTGCTTCTGATCACAGAGATGGAAAGAGGTGGGAAGTCTGGGTTGTTGCACTTCCCACTATTGCTGCAAACCCCTCCACTGGCTGAAGTGACTTCCAGGAAATTTAAAGAGCCAGGGCCCTTTTCTTTCTCCTTCATTTTCCTCTTTTTCCCCTTTTGGGAGAAATATATTAAAGACTTGAAGATTAGAACAATCAAAAACAACTAAATAGGGAAAATAAGGAAATGATTGCATGCCCAGGAAGATCTTACAAAAGACCTAAGAGGTCTTAAATTTACACCAGGCTGATCCTCAGTATTGAGATAGTCTACAACAATCAAAAATAAATAAATGAACAAAAATAATAACAATATATAGCAAATACTGGGGAAAGGGAAGGAGGAGAATCTTATTTCCAAGTTACCACATTGTGAGATTCAGCTGCCTAATTTTCAACCAAACAATCACGAAGCATACAAAGAAACAAAAAAGTATGGCCCAGTCAAAGGAAAAATTATATCAACAGAAACCTTCCCTAAGAAAAATCTGATGGCAGATCTCCTAGGAAAAAACTCTAAAACAACGGTTTGAAAACTACTCAGAGAAATAAAAGAAGATGTGAGGAAAGTCAAGAAAATGATGGATGAACAAAATGAAAGTATCGAGAGAAAATTTTTAAAAAACTTAAAAATTTCTGGAGCTGAAATGTACAATAACCGAAATGAAAAATTCATTAGGATACAAAAGCATGTTTGAGCAAGCAGAAGTAGTAATCAGTGAACTTGAAGACAGGACAATGGAAGTGATCAAGTCCAAGGAATAGAAATAAAAACAACTGAAGAAAAGTAAACAGAGTCTAAGGAATCTGGGGGATACTATTAAATTGTGAGAATTCCAGAAGGTGAAGAGAGAGAGAAAGGGGTAGAGAGATTATTTGGGCTGGAAACTACCCAAGGACATGAATACACACATCCAAGAAGCTTAAAGAACTCCAAGTAGGATAAACTTAAAGAGACCCACTCCAAGACATATTATACTTAAACTTTTGAAAGATAAAGACGAAGGGACAATCTTGAAAGCAGCAAGAAAGAAGTGACTAATCACACAGAAAGGATCCTCAATAAGTTATCAGCAGATTTCTCATCAAAAACTTTAGAGACCAGAAGGCAGTGGGCTGATATAATCAAAGTGCTAAAAAATGTCAAAATCAAGAATTCCACATCCAGAAAAAGTGTCCTTCAAAAGCGACGGAGAGATTAAAATATTACCACATAAACAAAAGCTGAGGGAATTTGTTGCCATTAAATCTGTCCTGAAAGAAATGCTATAGAGAGTTCTGCAGGGTGAAACGAAGACTCTAGACAGTAACTTGAAGCCATATGAAGAAATAAAGATCTCAATAAAAATAAACACATGAGCAATTATAAAAGCTAGTATTATTGTAACAATAGTTTGTAACTCCACTTTTTGTTCTTGACTTGATTAATTAATTTAAAAAACTAATTATTTATATGAAATCTAGTATAACTTTGATTTGTAACTCCAAAATTTGTGTTCTACATAAATTAAGGGGCTAATACATTTAAAAATTATTAACTTATGCTTTGAGACACACAGTGTATAATGATGTAATGTTATGGTATCAACAACCAAAAAGGGTAGGGATAAAGCTGTGATGGAGGAGAGTTTTTTTGTATGTTATTGAACTTAAGCTGATATAAATTCAAATTAGAGTTACAACTATAGGATATTAAATATAATACTTATGGTAACCACAAAGAAAACAGCTATAGAATATACACACTAGGAAATAAGAAAGGAATTTAAATATTTCACTATAAAAACTTGAAACAAAAACAAAAACAGTAATTCAGGAAATAAGGGACAAAAAAATCTATAAAGTAAATAGAAAACAAATAAAAATGACAAAAGTAAGTGCTTTCTTATAATTAATTACTTTAAATGGGTTAAACTCTTCATTCAAAAGACAGATTGGAAGATGAATAAAAACACATAATCCAACTATATGATGTTTATAAGAGACTAACATTAGATCTAAAGACACAGATGGATTGAAAGTGAAAAGATGGAAGAAGTTATCATCCCTTACAAATAGTAATCTAAGGAGAGCAGGAGTGGCTATACTAATATCAGGCAAAATAGACTTTAAATCAAAAAAGTTATGAGACAAAGAAGGACATAATATATTAATAAAATGTTCAATATAACAAGTAGATATAACAATTACAAGCATTTACAAACCTAATGACAGGTATTCAAAATATATAAAGCAAAAACTGACAGAATTGAAGGGAGAAATGGACAGCTCTACAATAATGTTTGGATATTACAAAATCTCATTCTCAATAGTGTATAGAACCAGTGAAGATAAATAAGGAAATCAGGGACTTACACAACACAATAAAACAACAACTAGAACTAACAGATGAATACAGAACATTCTACACAACAACAGCACACACATTCTTCTCAAGTGCACATGGAACATTTTCCAGGATAGACCATGTGTTAAGTTACAAAGGAAGTCTCAGTAGATTTAAAAAGATAGATATCATGCAAAATATCTTCTCTGACCACAACAGAATGAAATTAGAAATGAATCACAGTTAAAATGAAAAAATTTGGAAACTTGTGGAAATTAAACAATACACTCTTAAAATAACCAATGTATAAGAAGTCACAAGAGAAACTTAGAAAATAGTTAAAGACAAATGAAAATGAAAACACAACATACCAAAATTATAAGATAAAGTGAGAGTGGTGCAAAGGAGAAACTTATAGCTATAACACTTACATTAAAAAATGAGACAGATCTCAAATCAACAACCTAACTTAAGGAACTAGAAGAACAAAAACAAACTAAACTTAAAGTTATTGCAAGAAAGGAAATAATTCAAACACAAATAAAATAGAAAATTAAAGAAATAGAGAAAATAATTAAATAAAAAGTTGGTTCTTTGAGGGGTGCTTGGGCAGCTCAGTTGGTTAAGCATCTGCCTTCAGCTCAGGTCATAATCCTAGGGTCCTGGGATCGAGCCCCAGGTAGGACTCCCTGCTTAGCGGGGAGCCTGCTTCTCCCTCTCCCCCCTGCTCGAGCTCTCTCTCAAATAAATAAATAAATAAAATCTTTTTAAAAAGTGTTGGTTCTTTGAAAAGATCAACAAAATTGATAAATATTACCAAGATGGAATAGAATTTACTAATCAGAAATGAAAATGGGACATTACTACCGATTCTAGAAATGATAAGGATTACATGAAAGTACTACAAACAATTATAAACCAACAAATTGGGTACCCTGGATGAAATGGACACACCCTTAGAAACACAGAAACTACCAGGAGATAGAAACTATGAATAGACATAACTAGTAAAGAGATTGAATCAGTGATAAAAAATCTTCAGACAAAGAAAAGCCCTGGATCAGATGTCTTCACTGATAAATTCTATGAAACATCTGAAGAGCTAATATCAGTCCTTCTCAATTTTTTTTCAGGAAATTGAAGAGAAGGGAACACTTCATAACTCTAAGGCTTCTATGAGGCCAGCATTACCCTGATATCAAAGCCAGACAGACATTACAAGGAAAGAAAATTACAGACCAATGTCCCTCATGAACATTGATGCAAACTTCCTCAAGAAAATACTATCTAACCAAATTTAACATCATATTAAAAGGATTATATACCATAACCAAAAGGAATTCATTCCTGGAATGCAAGGATGTTTTTGCATATGAAAATTGATCAGTCCTTGGGGCGCCTGGGTGGCTCAGTCGTTAAGCATCTGCCTTCGGCTCAAGGCGTGATCCTGGCATTCTGGGATCGAGCCCCACATCAGGCTCCTCCGCTGGGAGCCTGCTTCTTCCTCTCCCATTCCCCCTGCTTGTGTTCCCTCTCTCACTGGCTGTCTCTCTGTCAAATAAATAAATAAAATCTTAAAAAAAAAAAAAAAGGAAAATTGATCAATCCAAAACATCGTATTAACAGAATGAAGAGGGGGGGAAAACACACAACCATCTCAATTGTTGCAGTGAAATTATATGATAAAAACAATCAACAAACTAGGTAGAGAAAAAAATCTACCTTGACATAATAAAAACCATATATGAAAAATGCACAGAGCATTACAGTAATGGTGAAAGACTGAAAACATTTCCTCTAACATCAGGAACAAGAAAAAGGTGATCCTTCACCACTTCTATTCAACAGTATTGGAAGTTCTATCCAGAGAGAATAGACAAGGTAAAAAAAAGACATCCATATTGGAAAGGAAGAAGTAAAATGATATCTGTTTATAGATAATATTATTTTATATGTAGAAAACCCTAAAGACAGCACCAAAAATCTGTTAGAGGTAATAAATAAGTTCAACAAAGTAGGATACAAGGTGAACACACAAAAATTAGTTGCATTTCTATATACTAATAATGAACAATCTGAAAAGACAATAATGAAAACTATTCCATTTATAATAGCATCAAAAAGAATAAAATATTTAGAAATTAACTTAGCCTAAGAGGTGAAAAACTTACACAATAAAAACAATAAAATACTGCTGAAAGAAATTAGAGAAGACATAAATAAATGGAAACACATCCCATGTTTATAGAATTGAAGACTTAATATTGTTAAGATGTCAGTACTACCCAAAGTGATTTAGATTCAGTACACTCCTCATTAAAATCCCCATGATGCTTTTGCAGAAATAGAAAAAGTTATCCTAAAATTCATATGGAATCTCAAGAATACTGAATAGCCAAAGCAATCTTGAAGAAGAAAAACAAAACCGGACAATTCACACCTGATTTCAAAAGTTAATGTAAAGCTACAGTAATCAAAACAGTGTAGTACTGGCATAAAGACAGACATATAGGCCAATGGAATGGAATAAAGGGCCCAGAATTAGCACTCACATGCATGGTAAAATAATTTTTGACGAAGATGCCAAGACCATTCAATGGGGGAAAGAATAGTCTCTTCAACAAATGGTGCTGGGAAAACTGGACATCCATATGTAAAAGAATGAAGTTGGACCCTTGCCTAACACCACATACAAAAATGAACTCTGAGTGGATCAAAGCCCTAAGTGTAAGGGATAAAAAATATAAAACTCAAAGAAAGCAAAGAGTGAAGTCTTCAAGACATTGGATTTGGCAATGATTTCTTCCATATGACACCAGAGGCATAGGTAACAAAAGAAAAAATAGACAAACCAGACTTCACAAAATTAAAAAAAGTTCATCATAAACAATATCAACATATAAACAGAGCAAAAAGGCAATTCACAGGATGGGAGAAAATGTTTGCAAATTATACACTGTATTTTAATATCTGTAATGGGATTTTACTCCTGTTTTTTATCAAGTGGCCCTGCATTTTTAGTTTGCACTGGATTTTGCAAATTATGTAGCCAACTCTTCGGTGAAAGTTTCACTTAGGCATTAAAAAATATTCTATGACCAGCCTAAAATGCAGTTGAATTAGCTGATAGAATTCTTCAAGAAGTATAGGAAGATAGAAGCATGTTACAGAGATACGATGAAGTTGGACTTGTAAGAGTCTTAAACCTAAATCAGACAAATACGGTGGGGCCTGGACAGTCTTTCTGACAAAAACATATCTTGAACACTATTCATTGCACCAGTGAAAATTATTTCAGGTTAAATCCTATCACATATTTCAGGCTAATTAAAAAACCCTCTGATGTAGGTTTTGAGAACAATATTTTGAAAGCAACAGCATCTGGAGTGTGAATTTCTGATTAAGGCACTTTAAAAGTTAACCAACCAGCTCCAGAGTATAGATTAAAATTCAGTTGCTTGCACGTGCATTCAGCCATTTATATTTCTCCGACAATGTAGTGCCCAGGCCAGTCCCTCTTGGGAGCTCTAAAACCCCCTCCCTTCCAGACACGCAGGGACTGATTGTCTCCCATTAGCTTTTAAATATATTTAAATCTATGCCATCTTTAAAATCAAAACTAATTTCTGTCCTTATCTTTGCCTCTCCCGGCCACATATGTATGTGCATGTAGACACACACACACACACACATACACGCACAAGCTGCCTTGATTTGCTATCACTCTTATTGCCACCAAACCATTTAACCTCTTAGTAGTGCTTTAATTTCCTTACTTATAAAATGAGGACACTAATACTTACTTGTAGAGAATTTTATTTTCATCTGCCCCCTTTCAGTTTAAATATTACTTCCCCTGGAAAGCCCTCCCTGACTTAGTTGTCCTTCCTGTTTCCCTTGTAACGCTCTATCTCCTCTTTCACATCACTCATCATGCTCCATTATTCCTTTACTTGTTTATATGCCTAACACAATGCAAGATTTGAGACCAGAAAATTGACATATATTATTCACAATTGTCTCTCTGGCGCCTGACAGAATGGCTGCCTAATAGTATTAATTTAATACATTTGATACATTTTGTATTCATTTGGAAATATCTAAATGGTTTGCAAGTGAATTTTCTGCTATATAAAGAAAAATTTCTTCTTCAAGCTTCCAGTGATGTTTTTTTTTTTTTTAAAGATGCCGAGCTTTCTTATAGCAATTCACCTTTCTGAATGTTAAGTGCTTATAAGGTTTAGAGATGCCTTCTGGCTAACTTCGAAAAGGACATTTGCAATATTAGGTCTATATATCTTCTTCCCATCCACATTGCACCACCACTACCCCCTCCTAAAGAAATACACCAGTTTGTTTTCTCCAGACGTCCATGATTGATAGCTATAGCAAGAGACTCTCTGAAGGCTTGGTCATAGCAGCCAGAGTGTCACTCAACCAGGACTGATGAAAACAAGATTGAATATCGCTGTTTATTTCGTTTAATTGTCCCTGCAAAACCTTCAGACATTCCCTATGGAAAGACACAATTATAAGAGTTCAAAGTTCCTCCAGGAACACTTTACTTTTTTTAAAAAAAGAATAATCACTCATGTTATCAGAATTGCCACATGCACACACACACACACACACACACACACACAGCCCACGGTAAAAAGTATCTTCGAAGATGTGTTCATTTTATAGATGAGGAAACAGGCTTAGCAAGAATTAACCCAAGGTCTCGAAGCTAGTGAGGAGGACCGGTTTTCAGACATCAAGCCCTAGGCCCTTCCGCCACACCAAGATGCTTCCACAGAGGAGTAAAATGCCTCAGTCTTAAACACTTCATTTAATACACGTATGAAACTTTATTGAGACTGAAGAATGGCAGTCATCTCAGTAATATGAATTTCCTTTGGGGTTTTCTACTGTGAGCACTTGCCCTTCAAGATATAGAACTATCTGTAAAAGGGAAGAGGAGTTGAAATACAAACTCAGTGCAGCTCTCATTCTTAGACACAGACACTGTGATTAACTTTCATAGAAATAACTGAAATATAACATTGGACTTCATTGTTTCAGAGTGCTCAAAGGAATTTGTATTTTGGAATTCACCAAATATTATTGAATATTCTTTGTGGTCCAAGGCCAGAGTTGATTTTCCTTAGTGTCCTCCTTGCCTAAAATGGCACCTGTCACCTAGTAGGGACTTAGTACATGTTAGCAGAGTAAGGAGGAAGACCTGCTAGCCCACTCTAACCTTCGTAAGCCCACTCTGGCACACCCATCCTAATGACAGGCAGTGTGGATAGCTGGTGAGTATATAGTATATAATATATATACTAGTGAGTATATAGTATATAATATAGTATAGATAATGGACTCCAAAATCAAGCTGCCAGGCCTGACATACATGTCTATAAAATGGCTATAATTGCAATATCTACACTTTAGGCTTACATCATTTTGAAGAGGAAATGACTTATATGTACTAAGTTAGAATAGTGCCTGGCATTTAATAAGCTCTATATGTGTTTGTAGTTATTATAAATATGGGTCCTAGGGTCATAACTGTGGATGTCATAATTTAGCAGATGTTGCATGGAAAAGACTAAATGAGTTTATAAGATCCAATGTATATATTTACACAGATGCATAAATTTGGGATTTATTACCATAGAATTTTTATGAAATTCGTTTGTGGTTATCGGTCCTTTAAAAAATTCCTTCCCTTCTGCCCCTACAAAAGGAAAGTGGTCACTAGAAGTTTGTAGTTATGTTCTCTTAATCTATCATGATATTGAGTTGATTAAGCCAAAATAAGTATTGGTGAGGCAATACTGAATAAGGGAAATGGGTTCCTGATTTGTACAGGTTGTCAACTACCATGTGCAATGGCTGTGGTAGGCGGAGATTGTCTGATCCAGGTATTTCTCTAAACAATACCAAGAAAGGATATTTACTGGGACAGGAAATGCTCATTACAACTGACCGAATCCTCATTATGGAATATACAGTAACATAAGCATAAATTATAAATGCCTATTAGATGCCCAATACATAGTTCTTTGAAGGATGAACAGAATGGAATAGAAAAAGCTGGTGGAAACCCTTACCCTGTCGTATGGATTTTTCTTGTTTTACCTAAGCATTTCTTTTCTGGTTTGTCCCTCACTAGCCTTGTCCTGTATTGGTATATTCTGGAATGCGACTTCCTAGAATCAAGGTCTTTATTTCCATTTGGGGAAAAAATCTTAGTTCATATGTGTGTGATTGCTCCAAAAGTTCTTTATATATGGGGTTATCGCCTGCAAGGTTCTGGATGCAGCTTGTGCAATAAACAGTGTCCTAGGTCCGCTCCAGGCTGCCTCACTTCTCATCAACCTGAGCCCGGTGGGTTTGGCATTTGCTGCCAGGAAGGCAATGTCCTTGTCCTTTGCTGGAAACAGTGGCTTCCCAGTTGAGATTTAAGCTGAAAGCAAACTGCAGGCCCCTTTTAGTCTGGGTGCCAGATGCTCTTTATGTGACTATTAACAAACTACAGACTGTAGCAGTTTAAGAGTAGTAAATGTTTAACCCTTTTATGGTCAATAGCAATGTACTCTTCTAGAGGTAACTGGTCATTTGCAAGAGGAGCATTTCATTCCAGAAAGGGGATGTCAGTGGTTATACTGCATTCTCAGATTTTGAGGGTTTTTTCAACCCTTTGGAAACTGAAATACAGGTGATGATCTATAATAAACAGAATGTTTGAACTATTCAGTAATATGCTGAGATTGTCACTATTTGTATCAGCACGCATGAAAAACACAGAACAGGAAAATTAAGAAAAAGTAAAATTATTCCCACAGACAGAAATGAAGTCATAAAAAGTCATACAAAGTCAAGGTACTTAGGGAATATGAAAACCACCCACCAAACCACCCACTAAAACTGGTATTTTTTTTGTCACACTGAGAAAAAAAAAGTGTGTAGATGAAATAATGTCACCCTTTGATACTGAGTTAAAATAAACAGGAAGCACATTTACAGAGTTAATTCATCTAATCACAATTTCTCCACGAGAAGATTTTTTTTTATATTTTATTCCTTACGTGAAAGATGTTTTCCTTCAAATCTTTAATCAAGCTCAATAATTCATTTCATCAACATACTATAACATATGCCATCACAATATGATGTGCCATAGATCATTCTACTGACAGAGGACCATAAACCAAGGAGTCAATGAAAATAAATCACATTGTCTTCTATTTTGCCTTGAAAGTAAACATGACTACTCATAGAAGAGAAATACAAAAGGAAAACCAGAATTTGTGGGTAAAATGTAAAATATCATTAAAGACTTTAATTAACATTAAGTACTTCATCTGAAAATAGTGCCCATTAAACTTTGAAGGTTCAGAGGATTAGTTTGTTATTATACATTTCAATTCTGGAATAATATTTTTAATTGTATTCATTCTAAAGTGGAGTTGGTGACTCCAATGGACCGCTGCGCCTTAGTCAAATATTTTAGAAAGAATCTTGAGTTGTGGAGGGGTCTTTGCACTAAAAGGTGCTGGAAGGAGAAGGAGTGGTGGAGGGGCGGAAAAAATATTTTCCAGCGATCTCCAAACACATTGCTATACTGGAGAATAAAATTGATTCAGTTGAACATGACAGATTCTTTTCCTTAACTAGTAATACTCAGAAATGGAGATACAGATTTCCTTGGGCTTGAACTACAGTTTGACAGTAGACTCAGCATCCAGATTCAACCCTGAGATTGAAGTGTCAGCCATTAATTCTCCTGTGTGCGTTTGTCCCTGGGATTGCGATAATGAAGCCCTACTCTCCAGGAATTAGAACATTTTTGTGGGGAGACGGGGGGAAAATAAATTAAATAAATAAATAAATAAATAAATAAATAAATAAATAAATAAAATAAAGTTGGTTAAAGAAGAATAATATAGTATAGATAATGTACTCCAGGCAATTCTACACAAAGCTGCAAAATTAACCTTCTTCCAAAACCCAGCTCTAGTCATGCCATTTTTTGCTCAAAAATCTTAATGGTTTTCCATTTTCGTAAAGATTGAAGATTTACCACATAGTTGTCACCTTATGCTCCAGCCAAACTTCATTATCCCCTTAACATCCCCTCTGTGTTTTTGTCCACACTGCTCCCTCTGCCAAAAATTTCTTCCCCGCCTCTACATGCCAAAAGCTAGATAACTCTTTCCTACCCATTATTTGCATGTTCAAACTCTAGATAACTTTTACGGTTCAATCAAATGCCAACTCTGTTATGAATCCTTCTCTCCATACAAAATTCTTCTTCCAAACCCCTATCTATCATAAATACTTTCTATACTAAATTATAATTATTTTCACACCTGCCTTAACTCCTTTACAAAACCATAAACTCCGTGAAGGCAGTATCTATAAGAGATTAATTTTAGTAAAAATATCTTAAAATGCATTTTATGGAATAGTTGATGGAAATTATGTATCTTTGGGATTAAAAGAAAGAGTTGATTGTCATTTGAGTAATTCTGTCCTTTCATGCTTACTTGCATGTAGCACTCCTAAGAGATGAGGGGTGGGATAAAGAAGGAAATACTCAAAAGCAGTGAGTTCCCTCCGGTTTCTCTTTTAGGGGAAAAAAAAGGCCCAGGTTTTTGCCTTGGACTTGACAATTACCTGACTACTTAATTATTTACCCACATTTCAACTTTTGAACTGGTCACTTAAACCTCACAAATAAGTGAGTCTAAGTAAAGCAAAATATCAAATAATTCTTCATTACCAACAATAAGAAAATATTCTTTTAAATAGAAGGGAAATATAAAATGGAAATGGAGCATATCCATTTATGTTCCCGATATGTGAACATAGAGTTAAAACATAAGGCTTTCAAGAATTACACAAATTCTCACAATTCCCATTAAAAAGCCATATCTTCCTCAGTGATGGAAAAATACAGCTACATTTTAAAATATTGCAAATGTTTGAAATTGGAGAGGACCCGATATTTAGTTCAGACAGTAAAATTCATATCAAAATAAAAGTGGAGACAGTAATTATTATAGCTCCATATTTTGGAGGGAGGTCACATTTTAGAGTTCAGAATAAAGATAAATCTCAGACTCCTTCCGCAGATGTATTTTTTTCTAATTTTCAAAACCATTTGTCAACCTGTTTCATACATCGGCTACAATGAATTACAGCACAGAAAAATCACACTTAGATTGGAAGCAAAGAGAGGTTAACCCATAGACTATATCTTGTTTTTAAGCACTCAACTCCAGCATAGATTGAAAAAAGAAAAGAAAAGAAAAAAAGACTTTTATTACCTTGGCATTGATGAAAGCAGAAATTTATTCTGGTAAGTTTTTCTTCCCTTTCAATCTTTTGGGAGAAAATTTCAATTATTTTAAGCCAGCAGAATAACAGAATACTTAAAGTTTACTATCCACCTCCCCCCCCCCACAGAGCACTGATAAATTAATGTGTAGAAGCTTAGAAAATTTAAAAGGTCTGTCTTAGAATTGAATGACTATGAAATTTGGGTCCTCTTTGGTGCATTAAATGCCCAAGGATCTTGTATGGCTCATTTTAATATTAAGTCTCACTCCTAAATCCATGTCCTATATAATATACAATATCTTGGCAAAGACTTTTAATAAATTTCACTTATAAAAGTGGTAATAGAATGTTCTAATTTTTCAAAGCTTGGGGACTTACATTTTATTCTTTTTTTTTTTGTATACTCTGGCCTACATGACATGGCGATTACTATCAATCCAACCAAATGTTGCCTTTCACTCTGTTTTGCCATCTTATCGCACAATACTTGTGTTCTTCTGTTAATATTTCTATTAATTTATCCATTCTCTGTGTAATCCTGCATTGCCTCTGGAACTTAATTTGGTTCCCATCTGCCATCACTCAGATGAAATTCCTCTCTTAAGGGTCACTGATGATGTCCTAAATCCCAAACTCTCTTCTTGGGCATTCTCCATGGTATCTCTACAACACTTGGAACTGTTAGCCACCTTCTACTTCTTGAAATTCTCCTCCTCTATGAATCTGATTACTCCTATGTCTCTTCCATCATTCTTCTCCTGTTATTTGATCACTCTCATTTCATTCTACTGTGCCTTCTTTTTTTAAAAAAAGATATTATTTTTAACTAATCTTTACACCCAACATGGGAGTAGGACTTACAACCCTGAGATCAAGAGTTGCATGCTCTACTGACTGAACCAGCCAGGTGACCCTTCCTGTGTCTTCGGATACCTAAGTGTTGGCTTTCTCTGGGTTTCATTCTTGGTCCTTTCCCTTCTATACCTTATTCCCTTAACTGATGTTAAAGAAAATGCAGAACTGAGCAGTAGTTGAAACAGTAAAGCCAAGTTTTATTAAGGAACTACTACAATAGAAGAAGAGAGACTTCAGTGCAGAGCTAGGCTGAATTCTGAATACAGCATGGACAAGTGGGGTTTTATAGCCAAGGAGCAGAGTAGGGGTCAGCGGATAGAAACTTACTAAGAAGAAACATCAGGGGTAAGGGGATATTCTAGCTAAATGGACTTAGGATTCTTACTGGAGGCAGGCCAGGGTAACCAGATATCAAGGATGGGGATGAAGAATTTGAGCAGATATCAAGGGTGGGGGAATTCTCTCTAAACAGGCTTTAGAAGATTCTTGCTATAACTAGGCAGTACAGGCTTGACAAAGGTGGGCACTGAAGCCCAAGGCTGAAGCCTAAAGGGCTTAGAGGAGTCTGACTGAAGTTTAGAAGGAGAGAGGCTTTGTCAGTGATGCCCTTTTCAGTGATGAATGCAAGGCAAACCTTACTACCAAAATACAAATTCTTATTTCTGAATGCATTCTGAGTATGTCCACTTGGATATTCTAGAGATCTCTCAAAACTAATATGGCCCAAATGGAAACTAATCATTTTCCCAACAAACCTGCTTTTCCACATTAGATATTGCCAGTTTTATTTGAGACCCCCACCCAGGCTCCAGCCTGGAGACCTCAGGTTGGGTTTTACTCCCACTCTCCCCCTCCTCCACCCGGTCTATTCCATCACACTCTCATGCATTTACACCCACAGTGTTTTTTAGATGACTCCTTCTTTGCTGCTTCCACTCTTCTGGTCCTTGATCAGATCATCATTTTTCAACTAGTACCCAAATTACCCTCTTATTTCCCTACCTGCAATTCCTCCCCATTCCACCTTTTTAACTGTTGCCAAAATCCTCATTTATAAATCGTGGTAATGATAATTATTCCCTTCCCTGCATTCTTCGGTCATTTTCTTCACCCTGTACAGTAGAAGTAGGCACAAACAAAGGGACAGTGGTGAGCTGGAGCCAGCTCCTAGCAGCTCTCGAGAGCCTATGAATGGTGTGCATCTCTTCCCAGCTCTTCATTCAGTGATGCGTCTGTAGCTTTAAGTTGACCATAATAGCAGTATTTACAGTCTCAAAATCAGTAAATGCTGCAAATCAAGAACTTTTTTTTTTTAGTCTTGTTATTAAACATGAACCAGCACATCATGGCAGAGGGAACTCAACATTTGTTGAATATATATATATTCATTCCCAAATCTAACTTTCAAGTCCAACATCTTATTCTATCCATATGCCCTTTTTTATTCATGTACTTGTACCCTAACCAAACACTTCAAATACATGGATTCTGAAGCTTCTATGTCAAAGCTGAAGCACCATGTCCACCTAGAATGTCCTATTCTCCTTTTTCCACTCTAACCCTACCTCCTTGAGATGTCTCTTCAAAGCCAAGTTCAACTCTCATCACCTCTATGAAGGTTTCCCGGATACCCTTTACCTCATATGAAATTTATTTCAGCCTGATTTATATGTATTTGCTTCCCCTGCTAGATTGTGAAACATTTTAATAAAAATATTAAAACTTATTTAAATTTATTTGTATCTATTTTATTTACATTGAGTGTACCCCCCGTTGCCTAACATATTATATAGTACATGGTTTAAATTTAATAATTATTGAACAAGTGAATAAATTTGGGAGAATTTGTTAGGTTCTCATTTCATAGCAGATACAAAAGTAAATCCCAGATGGACAAAGGTTTGAATGTAAAAAGCAAATGTGTTTATATACTTGCAAAGGGCCTTTCTGAGTAAAAGGAGAAACTCAGAAGCCATAAAGAGAGCTATTGACAGATTTGACTACTTAAAATTAAAAACTTATGTGTAAATCAGTTACAAGAAAAAGTCTAGAAAGAACACAAATACATAACTTGCTACTAAACAATGAAAGGGTCAACCAAGAAATCAGAGGAAATAAAAGAATACATGGAGACGGATGAAAATGAAAACTCTATGGTCCAAAATCTTTGGGATGCAGCAAAAGCTAAGAGGGAAGAATCATATCAATATACAAGAAGCAAGAAAAGTTCTCAAATAAGCAACCTAACTTTACACCTAAAGGAGCGAGAAAAAGAACAGCCCAAAGCCAGTAGAAAAAGGAAATAATGAAGATTAGAGCAGAAATGAAATAGAGACTAAAACAGCAATAGAATGAATCAATGAAACCAGGAACTAGTTCTTTAAAAACATTAACAAAATTGACAAACCTTTGTCCAGACTTATAAAAAGAGAGAGGGAGGGAGGGAGAAAGAGGACTCAAATAGATAAAATCAGAAATGAAGGAGAAGGGGAAGAAAACAAAACAAAACAAAACAAAACCCTTACATATGGAGAAGGACACCCTAAGTGAGAAACAAAGAGAAAACTGTGAGAATATAATTTTTCAACAGAGATAACATCAAAATCATTTATGATTCTAATATTAAGAAGGAACTCTATATAAAAAAGAAGACAACCCAAAAGAAAAAAATAGGCAAAGCAGTGGGTAACAAAAAGAAGAAATAGAGGCTCCTGGGTGGCTCAGTCCATTGAGCGTCTGCCTTTGACTCAGGTCATGATCCCAGGGTTCTGGGATAGAACGCCATGTTGGGCTCTCTGCTCAGTGGGGAGCCTGCTTCTCCCTCTCTCTGCCCCTCCCCCTATCGCTCATGCTCCCTTTCTCTCTCTCTCTCTCAAATACATAAAAATCTTAAAAGAAAAAAAGAAATAGAAATTTCAACACCAAATATGCCATGATGTTCTATTTGACTAACAGGAAAAGCAAATTAAAATGAAATCCATTATATTAGCAAATATTAAAAATATCTGTAATATCCATTTTTGCTCAGGGTACTCACACACAAGTGTTGGTAGGAATGCATATTGATACAGTATTTTGGGAGTGAATTTAGCAATTTTAGTAAAATCTAAAACAAACATGCTATTTGACTGATATAAGAAATTCCTACCTGCAGGAATGTAGCTTATAAAAATAAAAACACAAACACATAAATAAATATGTAAGAAGATGATAATTGTTATATTGTTTGATGTGGCAAAAAAATTGGAAACACCATGAATATTTATTAATATGAAATGATTGAATAAATTATTATATATCAATTTTATTAAATATGATGTAGCCATTGAAATGAAGGAAGTAAATAGATATCTACAACATTAAGTGAGAAAGGACAAATGGCAGAATATTACGTATAACAAAATTTCTGTTTTTATTTTATGCATAGGGATAGTACATGTCTATAAATGTCCTATAAACATTAAGAATAATGGTACACACACTGTTAATATCAGCTACTTTAAGAGGTTGGTATTTCTTTAACTGACATATAGTTGACATACAATATTATATTAGAGGTTGGTTTGCTTTTAATACATATGATACTTAACTTTTAAAATGACCATGTATTACTTTTGTTAAAATACTGTCTTCATAAGGGTTTTGTTTACTTTTTTTCTTTTTGGTAGTAAAAAAAGTAAACTAGATCATTGTCTAAGCTGAAACAAAATTGCCTGATGAATTAAGCTAACCACTGCCCCCCCCCAACACACACATACAATGACCTTCCAGTAAAATAAAAAGAATCTGTCAATAGTGAAAGAAGTGTAGAGGTTTGTACAGTTCTGTAAGGTCCTTGTTCTAGAGAAAGCAGACTGCCTGGGTTTGACTCCCCCATTCCCGTGTTGAGGGACTGAAAACACTCAATAACCAGTTTTTGTAATCTCTAAAAACATGGATTAAAATGCTATCTATATCGCAGGCTTATCATGAGGATTAAGTAAATTAATAGCATTTAAAATAACAGGCAAACACATGTATCTGATTATGAGTGAAAGAATCACTTGATTTTGAGGATATTAATAAAATACTCTTCTGCAACTATGAAAAAAATTCGTAGCAGGCACACAGTAACTGCTGTAACAAGTTTAGTTATTACTATAAATTTAAGAAACCCTGAGATAAATTACAATAATTTATTGGAGTTGAGTGGCAAAACCTTTCACTTCTTACTGGTGGTGTATCAAGGGCTGGATGTGGAATATTCTACTTGGATACAGGCAATAAGTTGGTGCACTGGAGGTGGAGATGGGTATGAATTTAAAAACGGTTCATGACAGGTAAAAGTCACTTTGCTTTTTATTATCACTTTGCACCAGCAATTCTAAACATTAACAGTAATAAAACTTAACTGTTTCTCCTCATGCCTGAAAAAAATCTTTCATTGGTCTAAGTTCAAAACAATTTCTGTGCTTAACGTTGAGTTTAATAATGTATACATAAGCTTCAAATTAGCACATTTTTATTGCTTCTTTACTAAATATTGTATTTTATGTGAAAGTTAATTCTCAGAACTCCCAACTACATATCGGACTTCAGTACATGTGGACTCAGCTACACGTGTTCATTCTGAGCCTGAATTTATAATGGTTTATAATAGTTGGAGCTTTCTTTGGGCGCCTGTAGTCACCCATCCCTGGAGTACTACAGACTCCTGCATTTAAAGAGCGATTTTGAAATAAGTATTGATTGAACAATAATTGTCAAGAGGAATAGAGAACTTACGTTATTTCAATTCTGTCATTCCATGTGACCACTGGGAGTTCCTATGTGCTTGATATTTAAAAATATACAATTTTCCCCTCTCCTGGACAGTCCAGTCACACTAGCAATTTTTTCTCCATTTTTAAAAAAATTTTTATGCATTTATTTTTTATTATGTTCAGTTAGCCACTGTAGAATATATCATTAGTTTTTGATGTTGTGTTCAGTGATTCATTAGTTACATATAACACTCAGTGCTCATCACAGCATGTGCCCTCCTTAATACCCATCACCTTGTTTCTAAAATATACTAAACTTTTCCCAACTCAGGACCTTAGCATAGGCTTTTACTCTGCCTAAACCTGACTTCCTGAGCTCTTTTCATGGCAGACTTCTCATTTTTCCGATTGAAAGAAAATGCCATCTCAGAATCTGCCTGACTTCTCTGCAGAATGTGAATTTCGAAGTGTAATATCTTGTTAAGTACAAATATTCTATCACACATGGAATATTGTTTGAATACTTTCAATTTAACATGTATTATTTTAAATTGTTTTAAAAATAAAGAATAGATAAAGAAAATAATGACCATTATTGATTGCTACATGATCATTAATGAAAATAATGTTACTTACAAGGGAGGGAGCTTTTGAATACCTACTAGGTGTTATACACAACTAATGAATCATTGAACACTGCATCAAAAATTAATGATGTACTACGTGTTGGCTAACTGAACATAAAAAAAGTACCTACCCAGGTGTTAATACACTTAGGTATGCACTTGCTTCTGACTTTAAAAAATTTTAAATAATTGGAGGTGATTTTTTTTTTTACTTTCAGAGCACTGAAGAAAGAAATGAGGCAGTACAAAACCAGCTGCATTTCACAATTATTAAATATTTAAGGAGGTTAGTCAAGAAAAGCCAAAATAAATAAATTTCAAGTGTTTTTCTCAACCATATTTGTAGTACTTCTGTTTCTATAATATTGCAATGCATGATAGCTACCCACTTTATAAAAGAGTAATTAAAAAAAAGTCTTTTAGTGATAGGGAAACAAAGAATACCTAAGCAAAATCATAGATATTTGCTTTCCTGGTAAAAATGACATAGATGAGTAATGTTTCATTGGTCAGAATTCTTGCATGAGAGACTATGGACTCTGGGAAACAAACTGAGGGCTTCAGAGGGGAGGGGGTGGGGGAATGGGATAGACCGGTGATGGGTAGTAAGGAGGGCACGTATTGCATGGTGCACTGGGTGTTATACACAACTAATAAATCCTCGAACTTTATATCAAAAACCAGGGCTGTACTGTATGGTGACTAACATACTATAATAAAAAAAACATTAAAAAAAAAAAAGAATTCTTGCATGTGGAAGATGCAGAAGATTCCTTGCAAGAAGGAATTCTGTTAGATGGTTTGTTACTTCTACTAGCCTCTATAATTTGTAGAATGAAGAAAATTCCATTGGAATGGGTATTGAGTGAATTACTCAATACTTTTAACACTCTTTCATATATATATATGTATATATATATGAAACATGTTCCTTTTTTTCCAAGGAAGACAACCTAAAAATTATATCCAAATTTTCATTCACTCATTTATTCTTTTAAAAATATTTATCAAGAATTTATGTAAGGCCAGGAACCATCTACAGTTTTGGAACACATCAGTAAACAGTGGATGATCCCTGGCCTCATGCAGTCTTTACTCAAACCTCCCAAGGTTGAAATCTAAGATGTCTGGGTCATGTTCAGCCCTTTCCCTTCCAGTGGGTCAGGGTGTGGTTTCTCACGGTCTTTCATAAACTGAAAGATCTGTTATTTTCCCTCAGCATATCTGATACACTATGTGAACAAGTAAAGGTATAACTCCAATAAACATGGCTATTCCATGAAAGAGTTGGGCCAAGTTTCAGCAGTTTGGTACTATTAGAATTTTTTTGATCTTTTGAATATGATTTATTCATTTTTTTCTCTCTGGAATCTTTTAAGATATTTTAATATGTTCTCCTTGTTTTGAAAGTTCTGAAAGTTCATGCTAAATGAAATGTAAGGGTTTTTTTTCAACCAGTGTGCTTGGCTCATCATAGAACTTCTTTGTCCAGAAGCCAGGGTTGTATTCTTCAGTTATGAACACATTTCAAGATTTTTTACTCCAATTGTCTTTCCTCTATTTTCTATCTCTAGAACTTGTACTAATCCAGTATAGAACTTAGTGTATAGACTCTCTAGATTTATTACCTTATTTTTTCTATTTTGTTGCTGTTGTTCTGTAGAGTATGGTGATTCCAGTACATTTAATTTCTACAAGCATAGTTTAAATTTCCAATTTTTAAGATATTTTTGGGATGTTCCGCACTAAAGGTTTCTACCCTCTTTTTCAATGTATGCAATACTAATTGTAGATTTTTAAATTTGCCTCTTCTCTCTGCATAGCCTCTGTTCCTATGAGGTTTTTTTTGTTGTTGGTGGTGGTGGTGTGTTCATTTTGCTTCCATTTTTATTAGAGAACATTCCCAACATCTGTTGGTCTGTGGCTGGCAGCTCATATTTAAGACATGAACAAACGTTAATTGGGTACAAGGAGCCAAAGAAAAAATAGATAAATTGGACTGCATCAAAACTAAACTTATGTGCTTCACAGGACACTATTAAGAAAGTAAAAAGACAATGCACAGATTGGGAGAAAATATTTGCAAATCATATATCTGATAAAAATCTATTATCCAGAATATATAAGGAATTATTACAACCAAACAATAAAAAGACAACCTAATTTTAAAAAATGGGCAAAGGATTTTAATATCTTCAAAAAATATATTCAAATAGCCAATAAGCACATGAAAACATGCTCAACATCCTTGGCCATCGGAGAAATGACCAAGAAAAAAGTACAGTGAGAAACCACTCACCCATTAGGATGTCTAAGTAAAAAAGGATGGACAGTAAAAGTGTTAGGTTGTGGAGAAATTGTAACTTTCATATATGGCTGGTGGGAATGTAAAATGGTGCAGCCATTTGTATGAGTTCACATAAAATCTGGTATTTGGTTGTATTAAGCAGCACTAGTCACAATAGCCAAAAAGTAGAAAGCACCCAAATGTCCATCAAATGATGAATAGATAAATGAAATGTGGTATATCCATAAAATAAAATGTTATTCAACTACAAAAAGGAATGTAGTAGGATACATGCTACATAAGGGATGACCCTTGAAAACATTATGATAAATGGAAGGAGTCAGACAGAGAGAACCACATATTATATGATTCCATTTACATGAAATGTCCAGAATAGGCAAATCCATAGAGACAGAAAATAGATTAATGTTTTTCAGGGGCTAGGAGTAGGGAGGAATGGGGAGTGACTGCTAATAAGTATGGGGTTTCTTTTTGGAGCGATGAAAATATTTGAAATTAGAAAGTGATGATAGTTGCACAATATTGTGAATGCACTAAAACTACTGAATTGTATTCCGTGAAAGGGTGAATTATATGGCAGAAAAAAAAAAAAAACCTTAATTGGAAGTTCTGTGAGTATGCACAGGACTCTGACTAGTAGTAACTACTGGTCTTCATTGTAGGAGATGAGGTAGAGAGGTTGGGTAATTTGAATTTGGCCCCCAATAGTATTATCTGTGAGTCTTTATTTGGGGCTTAGTTCATTTCTCCAGAAATGGATTTATACTCCCCCAGAATTCCCAAGTCTAGTGGGGAAAGGAGACTGGGGTCTTCAGTATGTAACACTTAGACTTGTGCTCCATCCACCTGTCTCAGCATGCTGTTTCATCATCCTGCTGTGCTCAGAGTCTCTGAATCTAAGTCTTTCTGAATCAACCTCTCTAGAGATGCATCTAGTTTCTGAAGGAATTATGAAAAGCAGTTGCCAGGAAGCTGAAAGTCGAGAAGAGGATTTGGAGGTGCAAGTTTCATGCTATAAATACATTGAACTCCACTTAACTCTCCTACTTTTCATGGTTATGAGACAGGAATCGGCTTGTTTCTGCACTTTCCCACATGCTGACAAAGATTTTAGCATTCTCTGGTCTGCCAAATCAGTTACCACAATTCTCAGTTTATATATTTGTGCTATTATCTCTTCACCTCTTCTCTTTGGATTTATGAATTGATGGCCTTTTTAAAAATTCCCTTTACTGTCTGAGGTGGGGAGAACAATTGGTCTTCCAAAAAATTCTGTAGCCTAACCCTTGGAATCTGTGAATAAATTGGGTGATATGGCAAAGGGAATTAGGGTACAAATCAGAAGAATTTAAGCTAGGGAGGTTATCTTGGATTATCAGGGTGCCCCCGTGTAATCACAAGGGTCCTTAAAAGTGGAAAAGGAAGGCAAAAAGAGAAAGAGGGAACTATGCAGGAATAGTAAGAGATGTAATGTTGCCAGCTTTGAAGATACAGTACAGGTGCTGTAAGTCAAGAAATGTGGGTGTTGTTCTGTAGAGTGTGGTGATTCTAGTACATTTAATCGATGCTTAATTAGAAATCTCTCCCTTCGCATTTCACGTGCTGAAAAAGATTGACCACACTCTACATCTTCTCTTTGGCTTGCAATCTCTTTCAGCCTATCTGTTGAATCATTTTTTATTTCGTTGCTAATTAACATGGAATCTTAAGTTGACCTCATGGGTACCAATGTAGACTAACCTCTGGTTTCAGTTCTTATTAATTGGTTTCTGTGCCACAGCAGTCATTAGATATTTGGAATATTACACCTGGATATAAACCAAAACAAATTTTTTTCTACTGTGGAATTGAACTTAGAATACTCTTCAGTCAAAGAATGTCTTACTTTTTCTTCATTCAACACCCTAGCCCCCCGTCCCTCCTATACTTTGCATTTTCTACCATTCAGGTCTGTAGTGTGACTTTCTGGAAAGATTAGGGTGTTTTGAAGATTAGGGAATGCAACTAATTACTTTATCACTGACTCTAAGCTTCCCTGTAAATCTTACCAGAGATTTCCTAAGATAGACATCTCTAAACTTAAAAATTTAGTACCCTTTCAGCAATTTTATGGTAGGTTTCTCCTTTTTAAAATAACTTTAATGTGCCTCTATCTTATATCTACACTGAAATTTTGATAGATTAGAATCGACATGATTTTTAGCATACCTAGCATATCTCTGGTATTATGAATTTGTTTCATAAATAGGCAATATGAAGCCTTCAAAGAAATCAGAAATAATCATATTCTTTGATTCTAAGGACTTCTGAATTCTGAAGCTGAACCTAGGCTGTGTCATGTTTCCGGGCTACCTCCTGACCAAGAAAACCAAATACTTCATGACCAGATCATAAGTGTCTAGTGCTCACATCAAATCCAAACTCTGGAATTGCATCCTCGCATTTGATTTCACCCTGAACCTTGGCTGAGCTACAGCTAGACTTGGGATTTTAATAAATCATTCTTGATTAGTCACAGCACAATACTCAAATTCACTCTTCTGCCTTAGAAATCACAATTTACAGATCCTCAAATATTATTTAATTCTGTGATGTTCTCCCTGTTTCTCTAAATGTCACATCGTTTTTATCACAATGCAAATTATTTTGGAACTTAAGAAACACAAGTATCTGGATGCTTTAAAGCTGCTTTAAGCTTTTGGAAAATGAATCGTTCTTAGCCAAAAATCTGTTAATACAAATCCTGCTAATCCACCACATTGAATAAAATCCTATTAATAAAGTCACATTTTAAATTTGCTTACATGCAGAGAGAAGATTATATTCAAAATTATAGCTGGGATATTTAGATTTTTATGGGAAAAGTCAAGGAGGCCCAAAGATTCCTGATAAGCATATTAAAATTTCTGAGAATTTTCAAGAGCTGATTTCTTAAAGTCTGAGATGAGTGTGTTGGCTTTAAACCGGTCTGTTCTTTAACTCCTCTACTCCCCTGAAAGAATGCTGATTATTAGGTAGGTAGATTGCAACAGCAAGTTTCTGTCAGCCCTCTCTACGACAGACGCACAGGTGACCACTCTGTACGTCTATTCTAGAGCTTTTTAAAATACACATTTCTAAATATGGTAAGTCCGAGTTTTGTGAAGAGGAGTTCAGCCATCTGTCCTTAAAAGCTTCCTTGTGATTCTGATATATCGCAAGGGGAACCACTCCCCTTACAGTGGAGGAAGAGAAGGGTAAAGAAACTGATGCACGTTTGTTAAGAGCCTGTTGTGAGCTGCGCACTAGACAGGACATGTCCTATCTCTTAGTTAGGACTTGGTTGAGATAGAACATGCATTAAGACCTGTGTTCTTCTATCTTAAAAAAAAAAAAAGGTAGAATCACTTGCATTTCTAATCCAAGTAGTTTGCTTTGTACAGCCTTTTTAAGACTTATTTTTGAATCAGTTTGGACTTGGATGATTTTGAATGTATTTTGTTTTCCAAATGATATTTCTCAGTTTTCTTGAAGGGGAAGTTGAGAACTTTTTACTTTACCAAGCAAATGTTGTGTATTAATGATTAGTGCTGGGGCTTTAGGACAATATTCTGGGCCTGCATCCTGGGAAAAGCTGTGTGAATTTCGGAAAGTAACTTAACTTTTCTAGGCCACAGTTTCCCCTTCTATGAAAAGAAGGATGTCTTATTGAGTTTTCCCAGAAGTTGACTCTGAGACAGGAATTTAAGTATATGTATTTTATTTGTAAAGTAGAGAAAAAAACCAATACAAATGAGTAAAAGTGAGATAGGGAGGTAGTCAGCAAAATGTGTTTGGAGGCAGTTAACATGTGAACCTTGGGGCTGAATCCCATGGGGAAATTTTGAGAGTCAGTTCAGTTACCCCAATGGCGATGGGGATGGAGGGAGGTGGAAGAGAAATGCTAACCCTTGTCAGTCTTTGGAAGGAGGCTGCTCCAAGGGAGTTCATTCTCTTCTAGCCTACTAGCCTACCACACAAGCAAGTATGAGAGAGAGAGCCCTTGGGTAAAGGTTCAAGAAATGCAGTTGCTGGAGGTTGGAAGTTGGACAGTGTGCAATGAAGTGGTAAAGGGAAGGGGATGTGGATGGGACAGCAATAACCCTTATTTCATAGAGTTTCTGGGAAACTTGAATGAAGCAGTACATATTAAACACTCAATACTGCCAGTATCTGCCTCTCAACCTCAGACTGCTTTTAAGGCTTTATACCTTCATTTTCTTAAATATCTAGTGGCTCCTCTCTTACAGTCATTAATGCTCACTTACTTTTTTTTTTTTTTTGGTAACAATGCAATGAATGAATGTTTACTTAAAATACAATCTTTAAGAGTTAAACAACAAAACTATTTCCATAGTTATTATTCCTGGTGGTATATTAAAATGACAAGCTAGTCAAGAAAGTCACTACATTTTTCCTCTTTTGTGTGCTTTCCAAGAGCTGGCTGTTCAAGAAAATTATAAGTAAAAAATGCTGTGCTCTGGCTACTGTCATACAGCTAACTCAATAAAGCAACAAAAGAATAAGCTGTGTTCCATTCTGTCTCATGTATCAACAGAATTGCCCCCTGAGTTCAGACATGCTGTTAGTCAAGATAGTTGATGATATATGGGTCTACAGAATACAGCTGGATTCCCAGCTTGCAGTTCAGTTTATGGTAAATCGTAGTTTGATTGGTATGGAGAGGTAGAATGATAGGAAAGGTATTGATAAAAAAAAAAACACATAACAGCAAGACACTGTTTTAACTGTCCATCTTGGGCTATTAAGAGTTTCAAAAACATTATTTGATCGGTTATTGTATGACAAAGCTCTTAAAGGAGAGAATAACAGTCTTTCTTTCAGCCCATTGATAAGATGTATAACCACCTGAGGACCAAGCTACCAGGAAGATAGTGTGGATTTTACGACATGGCTGTCTCCATTATTTGGGCATGATTATATGCCTAAAATATGAAAGAAAGAAAGTACCTGGTCCTTGTACAAGTTAAATGAGGATTTCAACAGACCTTTAAGTTAGGAAAGCTGCTAAGATCATCATATGTTCTCTGAATCTAAGCAGTGATAATGACTTTGGAAGCTTTCAGATCTGTTTCATCTTGCCCTAGGAGGAAGGTTTCCTAATGCACATCGGTAGGGATGAAACTAAATTTCTCTAGTCTTGGGGAGAAGTGTCACTTTTTCTGTTCCAATCCTCCTTACCTACTCACTAAGCTTTTTCAAAAGAAGATTGGTGATAGTATTTGATATCTGTTTGGTACCAGTGGATATTGGTCCATGGTTTCAGGAACTACGAAAGTAGAATATAGGGAATTAGGCCCTTTGGTTCCAGTGGTTCTTTCTGGGCAGTCAAGTAAATACAGGGAAGTGGAACTATGCAAGTGTCTGCACCCCAACTGTAGCCAAATCCATGTAACATTCTGGAAATAATTTCAATATGAAGGCAGATCCCTATTGACGTAAAGTATGGTTTAAGATGCTTGGGAGATCTTTGTGAAGCTGATAGATGTTACATTAAGTCACATGAATGCTGAATGGGATTAAAGTGTTTAAGAAAGGCTAGGAAAGTGTTTGGAGAATTATCTTCTGTGTTCCTAAGATGAGCACAGGGAAAGAAAAACTGTCTTATTAACAATGGTAACATGTACAAATTTGATGATAAGGAAGACACTTCTTGATGCTATATCATTAAGCAAATACTCTAAAGAGGATGTTGTTTTCCCATTTGAAGCAAAGATAAATGTAAAAAATAAATATGGAGTTCATTTTTATGAAAATAACTACCCACTACGATCAGGTTTGAACATCCAAAGGCAAATCTCTCAAGCACTTAACTTAGCCTCTGGGTAATGCACTGTGTATACTTGCCCTCACACACATTTAACCTAGAGCTTCCACTGCTTCTCTTCATCTCATTTACTTGTGTAATGAAAACCTGAAGTGCTTCTCCGACAGATAATGGGTTAGAGGTCGTATGTATAAAGAATATTGGCAAACACAGTTGTGCTATAGATCAAAATCTGTTGATGTTTAAACAGGAGAGCAATACAATCGAACTTGTTTCACAGCTATTTCATGACCACACAGACTGGGGGATCATGGCTGAGGGTCAAAGGGGGTTAGAAGGGGCTCCTGGAGTCCCGGGGTGAGATTATCAGCTCAAATTTAGGCAATAAAGGTAAAAATAGAGACACAGGGACAAATTTGGATCTTATTTTTGTCCTATCAATAATATCGCTTCCATTTCTCTAGTGTGAACAGGAAATCATACAAATAGATGTTGAAATTTCCTTTTGTAGAATCTTCAGATTAGAAAAAATAATAGGACACACAAATTTAAGGGCTGTTTGTTCCAGTTCTTTGAAAAATGTCATTGGTATTTTGATCGGGATGGCACTGAAAGTGTAGATTGCTCCGGGTAGCATAGACATTTTAACTATGTTTATTCTTCTGATCCATGAGCATGGAATATTTTTCCATCTTTTTGTGTCTTCTTCAATGTCTTTCATGAGTGATTTGTAGTTTCTAGAATATAGATCCTTTACCTCTCTGGTTAAGTTAATTCACAGTTAACGTATGATTTTTGGTGCTATTGTTAATGGAATTGATTCCCTAATTTCTCTTTCTTCAGTCTCATTATTTGTGTATAGAAATGCAACTGATTTCTGTGCATTGATTTTTATATCCTGCCACATTACTGAATTGCTCTATAAGTTCTAGTAATTTGGGGGTGGAGTCTTTTGGGTTTTCCATATAGAGTATCATGTCATCTGTGAAGAAAGACAGTTTGACTTCTTCTTTGCCGATTTGGATACATTTATCCCTTTTTGTTGCCTGATTGCTGTTGCAAGGACTTCTAGTACTATGTTGAATAATAGAAAAGGTCCCAAATCACCAAGGAATTGTTGAAAAGGAAAAACAAAGCTGGGGGCATCACGTTGCCAGATTTCAAGCTATACTACAAAGCTGTGATCACAAACACAGCATGGTACTGGCACAAAAACAGACACACAGACCAATGGAACAGAATAGAGAACCCAGAAATGGACCCTTGGCTCTTTGGGCAACTAATCTTTGACAAAGCAGGAAAAAACATCCAGTGGAAAAAAGACAGTCTCTTCAATAAATGGTGCTGGGAAAATTGGACAGCTACATGCAAAAGAATGAAACTTGACCACTTTCTCACACCATACACAAAGATAAACTCTAAATGGATGAAAGACCTCGATGTGAGATAGGAATCCATCAACATCCTAGAGGAGAGCATAGGCAGCAACCTCTATGATATTAGCCACAGCAACTTTTTCATGACACATCTCCAAAGGCAAGAGAAACAAAAGAAAAAATGAACTTGTGGGACTTCATCAAGATAAAAAGCTTCTGCACAGCCAAGGAAACAGTCAAAAAAACTAAGAGGCAGCCCACAGAATGGGAGAAGATATTTGCAAATGACAAATAAAAGATAAAAGATAAAAGACTTGTATCCAAAATCTACAAAGAACTTCTGAAACTCAATACATGAGAAACAAAAAACTAGGAGGCAGCCCACGGAATGGGAGAAGATATTTGCAAATGACAAATGAAAGATAAAAGATAAAAGACTTGTATCCAAGATCTACAAAGAACTTCTCAAGCTCAATACATGAGAAACAAATAATCAAATCAAAAAATGGGCAGAAGATATGAATAGACACTTTTCCAATGAAGACATACAAATGGCTAACAGACACATGAAAAAATGTTCAAAATCATTAGCCATCAGGGAAATTCAAATCAAAACCACATTGAGATACCACCTTATGCCAGTTGGAATGGCAAAAATTGACAAGGCAGGAAACAACAAATGTTGGAGAGGATGTGGAGAAAGGGGATCCCTCTTACACTCTTGGTGGGAATGCAAGTTGGTACAGCCACTTTGGAAAACAGTGTGGAGGTCCCTTAAAAAGTTAAAAATGGAGCTACCTTATGACCCAGCAGTTGCACTATTAGGTATTTACCCCGAAGATACAGACGTAGTGAAGAGAAGGACCATATGCACCCCAATGTTCATAGCAACATTGTCCACAATAGCTAAACTGTGGAAGGAGCCGAGATACCCTTCAACAGATGACTGGATTAAGAAGATGTGGTCCATATATACAATGGAATATTACTCAGCCATCAGAAAGAACAATTACTCAACATTTGCAGCAACTTGGATGGGACTGGAGGAGATTGTGCTAAGTGAAATAAGTCAAACAGAGAAAGACAATTATCATATGGTTTCACTCATTTATGGAACATAAGAAATGGCAGGAAGATCGGTAGGAGAAGGAAGGGAAGAATGAAAGGGAGGTAAACAGAAGGGGGAATGTACTACGAGAGACTGTGGACTCTGGGAAACAAACTGAGGGCTTCAGAGAGGAGTGAGTGGGGGACTGGGATAGGCCGGTGATGGGTATTAAGGAGGGCACATATTGCATGGTGCACTGGGTGTTATACACAAATAATAAATCATGGAACACTACATCAAAAACTAAGGATATACTGTATGGTGACTAACATAACATAATAAAAAATTATTATTTAAAAAAATAAAAATTAAAAATAAAAATTATAGGACACCATATTCATATGTTAGTGCTTCATGAGTTATGACGGGGATTATATAGCATATTCCTGAGATCAATATATAAGTTATAGAACACCATATAGATATATGATTATTGTTGTTATCACTGTGAATAGTTTTTGCCAATAATAAAATTGGCACTTACCGTTTTACGGTTTACAAAGTTACAAAGTGCTTTAGTGTATATTATCTCACCTGACATCCCCTTTGTATCCATGTGAATATGTGGGCTTCTTTTCACATGATGTGTTTGTTCAAACCGTTCCTTTTGCTCAGAATGTCTTAATTGTACTTTTTACCCTTCAAGTCTTGGCTTAAATGTCACTTTCTCATGCATGCTTTCAACTCTCCCCCACTCTCAATTCTGTCCTTTTGTATGCCATACCATAATACAAAAAAAACCCCACTACTTCTTTTTCAAAACACTTACACCACTACTTATAATTATGCTGTTGTTAATGGCTTTCTTCTCCAGTCCATAAGATCCATGAGGAGAATGTTCTGTTTTTCATGATACCATCAGGACCGACTACAGGGCCTAGCTCGTAGTAAAAGGTGAATGCTTTTTTAAAGAATAAAGGAAAATAATTTTTAAAATTCCCTTTGGCATGTAGAGGGTACACTGAACTTCTTTCACCATGTTTGACTTCAGTTACTATCAAGGTTTTGTTGGCACCATTATTGTTAAAACCATATTGTATTGTAATTCTTCTGGGTCCACTAGAGCATGAATCACTCAAGAGGATTATTCGTGTCACATTATTTTTGCACGTCCGGGTTCAGGGCATAGGATAGGGGAGGCACACAATTTGCCGACTAAATGAGTCATTGCAAGCCATAGGGAGATTTTCCCAGTAACTCAAGTGAGGGGTTATGATAACTTGAACTAGGGTAGTAAGTTTTATGAACTGAGATAAAATAGAAGCAGATTTTATAGAAATAGAAGCAATAGGACTAGACAACTTATACTAATTATATATAACAAATGAAAGAATTAAATAAGACATTTCAAATGCAGGGACTGAGGTTCTGGGAGGAAGATGTTATGTTTTATTTGGTTGAACCATGTGAAATTCCTGTTTTTGTAAGGCAAAAACTGTCAGTATTGTCAATTTTACTTGGCTCAACAGATTCATTCTTTTTTTTTTTTATGATATTGAATTTGAAATATTGGTAGTTTCCTCATTCATTCCACACTCAAATGGAAAATTCTCCAGATTTTTGACATACTTAGAATTTGGGCTAGATTAACAGCTTGGTAATCATTTGAAATATGGTTATGGGAGTGTAGGCAGAAAAAAGAGAAATCAAGAGAAAAATCTTGAAGAACATATTTGTTGATGGACACAAGTCATTTCTACATTTGTTCTGATTATCAGCAATGTATTAAATTTTCATGGCTTGAACAGACTTTTAATTTTTTTGCACATGTCCTTTTTTTATTTACCATAAATTCCTAGAAGAGGCATTCTTGGATTAAACAATGCAGGAGTTTAACATGTTTAAGCACACTGACAGATTTCCCTTTGGAAAAGTCATCCTAATTTTCACTCCAAAGCACAGTTTTTTTTTTTCACAAGGCATAACATAGGCTAATAGAAAGTATGTAAGCTATAGAAAGAACATAAACGGATATTTCATTTTCCTTTTGAAAAGTATCCTTTAGAATAATGGTTCCCAAACTTTTTGATCTCAAGGACTGCTTACATTTTTAATAATTAATAAAAGTTATTAACTTAAAAGTTAATATTAAATGTTAATAAAATTATTAGCACTGTTAATAATTAATAAAAAGAATTATTTTACATTAAAACCCATTGTCCCTTTTGCATTTTCAGTCATTTACTTTTTTTTTTAAAAGATTTTACTTATTTATTCGACAGAGATAGAGACAGCCAGCGAGAGAGGGAACACAAGCAGGGGGAGTGGGAGAGGAAGAAGCAGGCTCATAGTGGAAGAGCCTGATGTGGGGCTCGATCCCATAACGCCGGGATCACGCCCTGAGCCGAAGGCAGACGCTTAACCGCTGTGCCACCCAGGCGCCCCTCAGTCATTTACTTTTACATTGTAAACGTGTACATTTGGAAAATAGCAGTGCATTAGGTTATGAAGAACTTATAAAGGATATATTCCATCATATAACATCAAGTAATCTTGTTCATTCACATCCCTGCAGATCTCATGAGAAAGTCCATAAGTATTGTGAAGTTGTCAAGTTCATGGTGGAAGGCACAAACTTCCCAAAATTTTAGTTTTCACTTGAAAGCTGCGATTTTATCATTGGCAATAAACAGTTGTTTTCTTTGGAGGGTAAAATGTCTGTCAAGTACCTGAGTATGAGTAACCATATTTTGTCTGTCATTGTTTCTAGTAAAAACTGTGTCCCATTAAACAAGCAGAAAGAAGGTTGTGAAAGGTCTGAAAAAAATGAAAAATACTGATAATATTTAAGCTTGACAAAGATAAGAAGAAGCCTACACATTCTCAAATTAATAAAGCAAGTAAAAATTGGTACCATTTATATATCCTCAAATTTAATTTTGTAAATATAAATTAGAATAATCTCCCGAAAAAAAATTTGGCAATATCTTCCATTTCTGGAGATTTATCTCAAGGAAGAAACTGGATGAGTGTTTAAAGATTGTGTGTGTGTGTGTGTGTGTGTGTGTGTGTACTTAACTAAAATAGGTATTTATAATAGTAAAAAAATTGAGAACAACAGTAATACATATAGGAATATTATAGGAATTTTGCTGTATTCACACAATGGAATTCTACACAGCCATCAAAGATAAGGATATAAATGTTTACTACTATCAGAGGTGGTCCAAGATGCATTAGATAATTAAAAACAAACAACATGCTACAAAAAGCACAAAAATAGTATGACTGTATTTAAAAAATATGTATGTATAAATGCATAGACAAAAGATATGCACCGCATGTTAACAGAATGTATTTATATGTAGTGAAATTATAGGTGATTTTAAATGTAGTTTAACTTAAGGCAGTGTTTCTCAATGACATTTGTATGGTGAAGAGGCAGTACTTGCTTTTTTCCTCAGGGGACATTTGTCAATTCGGGCGACATTCTTGGTTGTCACAACTGGGAAAGTACTACTGGCATCAAGTAGGTGGAAGACAGGGATGTTGCTAATTATCCAGCCCAAAATGTCAGTAGTGCCAAGGTATTGAGGTCATTCAAGCTCATTTGATTTCATAAATATATATTGAGCTGCTATCATGTGCAAAGCACTGGCTATATAGCAGTAGGCAAAACAGATATGGTTGCTTTCCATAAGGAATAAGGATATTTCTAATATCTGAATCTTACATGAGTCTTTTATAAATTAGTAAAAATCATAAAGTTGTATTAATTAAAGGGAAGAGGGGGTGAGTCTAAAAAGTCTCTTTGATCTTTTAATCTCACTTGTAGGAATTTTTTAAGGAAATAATAAGAAATTTGTGGAGATTTATGTACAATATTGTTTCATAGATCATTGTTTATCATAGTAGAAATTTGGAAACGAATGTTCAAAAGGAAGGCAAACTAAAGTATCAACAGTTGATGGATTACTAAATTTACATTTTTGAAAAATATGAATACGACAAATGTTCATTGTATAAAGTTAAATGAAAAAAGCAAAGCACAAATCTCTAAGTACTGCATGATCCTAGTTTTTAAAAACACACGTGGGGGAAAACTAGCAGGAAATAGCCAAAGTGAGTTGTGACTGGCTCTCTCTATGGTGTTGTATTATAAGCAATTTTAATTTTTTTCTTTACAGAGTATAAGCACTTTCTAAATTATCTAAAATGAACATATCTTTATAATCAGGAAAAAAGCCCTATCATATTGATGACTACATGCAATGCCTTACATGAGTATAGACGAAAAAGGAGAAATCATTTTTCTACCCTTGAGGAGTTTCTACATAAAGGTAAAGAGAGGAGTCATACATCTGTGGAAAGCTCATAATTAATAACAATAAATACAACAGTACACAAAGAAGAATGACGTAGACCTATTTTGAATCCCTGCTGGTCTGGCACGGCTTAGGTACACTCTCCGATGTCACCGCGGCTCTTCTACCCACAGTCCTGTGAGGCGGGGTTAGCCTCCCTATCTTGGTGATGAAACCGAAGCTCGTCAAGATTACGTGTCTGTCTCAGGTCAACCACAGACAGGATGTAGCTGAAGAGTCAACCCCAGACCTGACTCATTTTTATAAGAAATGGTCGCTTCTGCCTAAGGGGAGAACACAGAAGGGGTGGACCATCGTCATTAGCAGAAGCGTTTCAAAGGAAGCTGTGAAAATTCATACATTTTTCTCAAGAGACATAGGAATCATCACCAACCGAAAGAGCTGAAAAATATTTTTTAATTCCTTCCAGGACTAGTTCACTGAATGTCTTACATGCTCAGTGTGTCCTGAGTACACGATTTTTATGTTTCTGATACTCGATTGTTGTAGAAGACAGAACATGAAGGTCTGCGTAGTCATCAATTGCTTCTGCAAAAGGGGAGTTTTCAATCACCCGAGGTGAAGTGCGGCTGTGTGACTAATGCCTGCAGGCCCTATTACTTTTCAGGCCGCTCCTCTTATCCACAAGTGATATAACTTGGCAGGAAGTCAGAAAATGAATGTTTTAATCAATCCTGCTTTCATCTGTGATAGATCGCTGCCTGAAAAGGAGTGGGCAGTCTCATGTCCTTCCTATCCTTTGTCTATATGATGGGGTCTTGGACTCCATTTTCTCTGACATGGGAGAAGAATTTATTCAAAATAATGGTTCTCATTTAGATAAGGGAGTTAGATCTATCGCTGTGCCCAGACAGCACAACCAGAACTAATTCTCTCTCTCTATTAAACAAATAAAACATCACCCTGTGTCGGCCATTTGAAAAATGTCTGCCAGTGGTTCAAGATTTATGAGTTTGTTCAAGCCCCCATTACAAGAAATCTAAAATTTCTTCTGTTGTTTAACTCAGAACTTTTACCATGCAAAAGGGTTTGCGAGTAGAGAAGGGGCAAAAAAATGTGGGATGTGTTTTTTTTAAGAAAAAGGGCATTAAAATATTTTGTTTCACTTTTACTTTTATACATTAAAAGGACTATTTTCTTTATTTCTCCCCTAATGTAATATTAAATGACTTGCAGAATACAGAGTTTCTTCACTATTGATAAAACGGGAATCTCACTTGGAATTTTGCCAGTATATCTAGTGTCCTGAAATAAAACATTAAATTTGTTTTCTTATTTTACAAAGTTATTAATTATGACCATTAACTGGGTGCGTACCTTAAACTCGGAAAAATAGTATTACTTCCCTCACTTTATAAATGAAGACACAGAGGCTCAAAGAAGTTTAAATAAATTAGTCTTGGTCATGTAGTGGTAATTGTTTGGTTTGGAATTCTAGTCTTTCTAAATGCAAATTCCATGCTCTTTCCTGTATACCATGTTCACTTTTATGTCAAGTATAATTGTTGAAGCACATGAAAATATGTTCAACATCACTATGTCATTATGGAAATGCAAATTAAAACCACAATGAGATACCACTTCAAACCCATTAGGACGGCTATTATGAAAACAAAAAACAAAAAACAAAACAGAGAAACAAAACAAACCAGAAGAGAACAACTCTGGTAAAGATGTGGAAAAGTTTAAACTCTTGTGCGTTGCTGGTGAAAAGCAAAATGGTAGCAGCCACTGTGGAAAATAGTATGGTGGCTCCTTAAAAAGTTAAACATAGAATTACCATGTGATCCAGCACTTCTGGGTATGTACCCCCAAAAATTGAAAGTAAGGACTCAAGCAGAGACTTGTTCATGGATGTTCATAGCAGCATGACTCACACTAGCCAAAAGGTGGAAACAACCCAAATGTCCACCAACAGATAAATGGATGAACAAAATGTGCTGTATACAAACGATGGAAGACTATTCAGCCTTAGAAATTAGTGAAATTTGGGGCGCCTGGGTGGCACAGCGGTTAAGCGTCTGCCTTCGGCTCAGGGCGTGATCCCGGCGTTACGGGATCGAGCCCCACATCAGGCTCCTCCGCTATGAGCCTGCTTCTTCCTCTCCCACTCCCCCTGCTTGTGTTCCCTCTCTCGCTGGCTGTCTCTCTCTCTGTCAAATGAATAAATAAATAAAATCTTTAAAAAAAAAAAAGAAAAAAAAGAAATTAGTGAAATTTTGACACACACTACAACCTGGCTGAACATTGGAGACACAATAATAAGCAAAATAAGCCAGTCACCAAATAATAAACATTGTATGAATCCACTTTATGAAGTACCTAGAAAAGGCAAATTCATGGAGATAGGAAGTGTAATAGATGTTACCAGTGGTTGGGGGGGGCAGAATAGAGGATAATTGTTTAAGGGGTACTGAGTTTCTCTATGGGATAAGAAAAAGTTCTAGAAATGGTGACAGTTGCACAATGTTGTGAATGTACTTAATGACACTGAACTGCACACTTAAAATAGTTGAAATGGCTAAGTATTATGCCATGTATATTTTACCACAATAAAAAATATAATCAGTGAAAAATTATAAAATTAGAGCTTACGAAGCCATCTCTCTGCTATATGTTAGAAATTGAGCTTTGGGGGGCGCCTGGGTGGCGCAGTCGTTAAGCATCTGCCTTCCGCTCAGGGCGTGATCCCAGCGTTCTGGGATCGAGCCCCACATCAGGCTCCTCTGCTGGGAGCCTGCTTCTTCCTCTCCCACTCCCCCTGCTTGTGTTCCCTCTCTCACTGGCTGTCTCTCTCTGTCAAATAAATAAATACAATCTTTAAAAAAAAAAAAGAAATTGAGCTTTGGTATTTGCATGACAACAAAGTTGTATATAAAATATCAGATCAAGTTGTGAGAGATACTGAGGGCTCTATGGGGTAAGAAGAAACTGGGCAGAAAAAGACAAGATAAACATATCAATATAATTTAACATCTCTAGTTGCACATATCTCCCAAATTTGAAAGATTTTAGAATTCAAAACAGCAGTAAATAGTTTAGTTGAAGGAAGCTGTGTAAAACTTCATTAAGAATACAGATTTTAGTCTATGCAAATCAGGTGAAAGAATTGGATATGAGTGTGGATTGAAAGCCCTTGATCACCTAGTGACTCTAAAGAAGGACTAAGCACTCAGGTTGAGGGTCATGTGATCACCCGGTATGATATGGGTCTTGTGTTTCCTTCCTGGGCTCCGACCCTCATGGAATCATATCATTACCTTGAATTGTCAACCTTGCTCCTCTGAAATGGTGAAATGGATTTCCCTTGATTATGTAGCGAAAGACTCTCAGTGTAAATTATAATATCATGGATTTCGGAATTGTGTTTTTCAGCGAAAACTATACCTGAGAATTTGAGTAAATTTGTAAAAATAAAAGAATTGGCAATGCACTCTATTTAAAATCATACGTTATTGTATTTACAAGCCTATTTTCAGTGTATAGGCAGGGTTTTTGTTAAGGTTTTGATTTTGAGTTATTAGGAAGATTTTTTAAGTGTTTTAAAAATAAAATATATTAAATTTCTAAGTGTAGTCTAAGATATTTTAGAAAATGTAATTTACTAAATTTGTCAATGGGATGTATTATTTAAAGTAATTTAGTCTATTCAACTTGAATTAATTGGGTATTCATCAAGGAAAAGTGGAAAATAATTGCTCTTTGCTTATTAGGTTTATAAATACTAGAACAAGATTTGTTAGTTAAAAGCTTAAGAGAATCAATTTCCTTTATAATTATAACTTTAATAAAAGTTATATTAATTTAAAAACTAAGTAATTAGGCGTAGTTTTTGCCATGAACAAAGATCCCTTTAAGATACTTAATAACTCATACTGATGATCTTGACATGCGAATTACACTAAAGCAACGGTTCTCAACTCCACTGGACACACTTTTGGTTTGGGATCAAGTAAATTGTTAATAATAAATTTACTAAAGTATAGAAATCATTCTCATTAAAGAATGGAGTAGATTCTAGGTTTTCCCTATGATAGGATCGACCTTTTCCTTATTTTACTACATGCTTTCTTCAGAGGGAGTTATTTCTGAATTGCAGGCACTGGAATGTTACTCTCATCCATGAAGATCTCCTGCCCAGAAGCATCCCCAAGAATGTGGAATGAAGAGGAGAGCTACAAGATTAAGGAAAGGTGAAGTAAAACAAAGAGTTCACCAGAATATACCATTCTTTTTGGGTTCTAGTACAGAATGCCATTTCTTGCCAGCCATACTTGCATGAATCTTCTGTTTCTGTCTCTGCGCATAGAGGTCCCAGGGAATAGGAACTGATATGTGAAATTTTAAGATATGAAAAATTTTGATAAAACTTTTGATGAATCTGGTTGTGTAACACTGAATGGACATCAGTTGAGTACAAACGATCTGTACCTTCGAGGACTGATTCTTTAAGACATTGTTTCTTAAGGGTGAAGTAAAAAGAAAGCATAGCCTTCGTATATAACTTCAAAGCATAGCATGCTGGTAAATATTTAACAACCAGGTGTCCCGCGGGGAAAAAAAACCCAAACTCTGATATGTAGTATTTGCCAATTTCCCTGTTGTAGATAATCTCACCATGCTGATTTCAAGCTTTCAACATCAGCTCAGGTGTGAGCCAACTTTAGCACATCACTGGCTATAATGCTTCCATTTTTGCTCCTGTATTCTGGCAGCTGATTATGACTAGGAAAATGATATATATGGGGTTGTTTTGTTGTTTTGTACCACTGTTTAATTTTTTTATATATCATGTTGACTGTGCGTACTTTGTGGCTCATGACCATGAATTCCAAATGGGCTGTAAATCTGCCAGGCAGTCTTACTATATATTCCCAGTCTGTTTACACTTCCACTGTTCTAGATAACTCTTCTGTACCTTCTCTTTTCTCTTCAAACTGCAGATAATCCCTGGCCCATTTTCACCCTCAGCTCATGGCCTCACTCTGTGTTTTACCAAGAAACATATAAAGCAATCAGATAAGAAGCCCTACAGACTTCCTTTATCTCAGGACACACTTCCAACCACCTGTCCTCTGTCCCACCTCCCGATCTGCTCCTGTCTGCAGACAGTTCCCTCACGTGCGGGTCAGAGTCCATCCTTACTGAAGCCTCACACCTGTAATTCTGCCCACTTCCCTCTGACACATCAGTTTCTTGCTTTCTATGAGATCAGTACCAGCAGTTAGACTGTTACATTACCGTCTTTGTGTTATAGACCTTGTCTCAGCCCCACCTTCCTCATCAGCAGCTGCACCATTTTTCTGCCCCCTTTTCGGTGGAATTACTCATGAAAGAGTGGTGTGTTCTCATGTCATCAGCTTCTTCCCTGCCCTCCCCCCAAACCCGCTCCAGTCTGGCCTTCACCGTAATCACCATTTGCCCTGCAGTGCCCACCCACACTGTTTAGACCGAAACCATTTCACTGCACTGGAGCTCAGCCTGGAAAGTACCAGGATCAGCACCTCCACCTGAGGGTTCTTTCTAGATCCTTTGGAAAGTCACATTCATGTGAGAGGAAAGTGAGAGACATCAGGGAATGAACATCACCCACGCCCTCCATTACAGCATAACTAATTCTTGGGAAAATAGCTCCCTTGCCCTTTGGGTAATTCTGAGCCAAGTTTTACACCCTCCCAGAGTTTTCTTGTGCGATTAAGCTCCAGTTGTCACCTGTGGCTGAATAACACACTTAGGGTTTAAAGCACTTACTGGCTGCCTTCACTTCTCTTTCTCCTGTCATTCGCACTCCACTGTTGACCTCCGTACCTCCCAAATAAACCCCTTCTCTCAAGCTCTTGTCTAAGGTCTGCTGCTGGGGAACCCAAACTAACACTGGTTTCTTCTTAATTGGGCCATGCAGCAGGATCTGACACAATTGTTCACTCCCTTCTCCTAGAAGCATTTTCTACTTTGACTCTAGCTCAACACACCTTTAGACTTTTTTCCTAAATCACTAGTCCTTCTTTCTCAGTCCCTTTCCTTGGTTCTGTTCCTTCTCCCCACTTCTAAATTGGAACGAGGCTTCCTTTGTCCTCTTCCTTTCTCTATAAGTGGCTCTCAGGGCTTTATATACCAACTCTGCCAATGACTAGAAAGTCCTGTCTTCACCATGAATTTCTCTTCTGAACGTCACACACATAGATAGACACAACTGAGTACTCAGCATCTCCACTTTGATGTTCTATAGTCATCGGAAATGTAAGATGTCAGACTGAACTCCTTTTTCATTTGCTCCACATTTGCTCCAATAACAGCATTCCCCACTTCCTTTATAACAGTGCCATCCTTCCAGGTATCCAGGCCCAAAGCCTTGGAGTAATTCTTGATTCTTGTATTTTTCTCAGCAAGCCTTGGCTGCAGCTTAAAAATATATCCGGAATCCCAACATTTCTTACCACTTCCACTGCTCTCATCCTGATTCAAGCCATTGGCATTTCTCACCTGAATCCCTTCAGTAGCCTCTCACCAGGTCTCCCAGCTTCTATTCTTGCCCCACTTCAGTCTGTTCTCAACATAGAAACTGGAGATAGGTTTTTAAAGCTTATAATGATCATTCCCTCTACTGCTCAAAACTAGGCAAAAGCTCTCCTATGTCCCATAGAGTGAAAGCACAAGACTCTTCCCTCCCTGCATTTCTTACTCCATCTCTTTTTTTTTTTTTGATTTTTTATTCTGTTATGTTAGTCACCATAGAGTATAGCATTAGTTTTTGATGTAGTGTTCCATGATTCCTTGTTTGTGTATAACACCGAGTGCTCCATGCGATACGTGCCCTCCTTAATACCCATCACCAGGCTAGCCCATCCCCCCACCCCCCTCCCCTCTGAAACCCTTGTTTGTTTCCCAGAGTCCATAGTCTCTTGTGGTTCATTCCCCCTTCTATTTTTTGGGTTTGTGTGTGTTTTTTTTTAAGATTTTATTTATTTATTCGAGAGAGAGAGAGAGAGACAGCCAGCGAGAGAGGGAACACAAGCAGGGGGAGTGGAGGAAGAAGCAGGCTCCCAGCGGAGGAGCCCGATGAGGGGCTTGATCCCAGAACGCTGAGATCACACCCTGAGCCAAAGGCAGATGCTTAACAACTGAGCCACCCAGGTGCCCCCATTCCCCCTTCTGTTTACCCCCCCTTCATTATTCCCTTCCTTCTCCTACTGATGTCCCCGCTATTCCTTATGTTCCACAAATGAGTGAAACCATATGATAATTGTCTTTCTCTATTTGACTTATTTCACTTAGCATAATCCCTCCAGTCCCGTCCATGTTGCTGCAAATGTTGGGTAGTAGTTCTTTCTGATGGCCGAGTAATATTCCATTGTATATATGGACCACATCTTCTTTATCCATTCATCTGTTGAAGAGCATCTCAGCTCCTTCCACAGTTTAGCTATTGTGGACAATGCTGCTATGAACATTGGGGTGTATATGACCCTTCTCTTCACTACGTCTGTATCTTTGGGGTAAATATCCAGTAGTGCAATTGCTGGGTCATAGGGTAGTTCTATTTTTAACTTTTTAAGGGACCTCCACACTGTTTTCCAAAGTGGCTGTACCAACCTGCATTCCCACCAACAGTGTAAGAGGGTTCCCCTTTCTCCACATCCTCTCCAACATTTGTTGTTTCTTCCCTTGTCAATTTTTTTCATTCTAACTGGCATAAGGTGGTATCTCAGTGTGGTTTTGATTTGAATTTCCCTGATGGCTAATGACATTGAACATTTTTTCATGTGTCTGTTAGCCATTTGTATGTTTTCATTAGAAAAGTGTCTGTTCTTATCTTCTGCCCATTTTTTGGTTTGATTGTTTCTCGTGTATTGAGTTTGAGAAGTTCTTTATAGATATTGGATAAGAGCCTTTTTTCTGTAGTTTCATTTGCAAATATCTTCTCCCATTCCGTGTTCTTACCCATCTGTTATTACCATTCCTTCTTCCTCCCCAACCCCACCTCCCCACCCCCCACTCCCCATTTCACTCTGCATCAGGGACTCTGGTTTGCTAACAGCCTTTTGAATACAGTTGGTTTATTCTTGCCTTGGTGCCTGTGTTTAGCTGTTTTCCCATACTTTAAATAATCTTCCGGGGGGGGGGGGGTCCTATAACCCCACCAGTACATTTTTAGATTTTTCTCAAATCTTACTTTCCAAATGAGGCCATTGTGGCCAATGTTAAGACTGCCCTCTCCCATCCCCACACTTCTAATTCCCCTTACACTGCACTACTTTTTCTTTATCTATAAAATTTATCATTCTGCAGCACACAATTTAATTTGCTTATGTGTTAAGTTTATTGTTTATTATCTGTCTCATCCTATATACTGTTAAAAAGAAAACCACAGGCCCCAAATGGAATTACTTATGTTAAGGCCCCGCATAAGCAAACTAAGACTTAGTACCTCACCTAACTTCAGTTTCAGTGTCCCCAGGAATGTTACTTTTAGCCAGTCAAGGTGGAATTTCCTGCTCAGCACTATGAAACTTACTGATAGATGCCCTGTGTTCTCCTTAGGAGGGCAACCTTGCCTAAAGCCATACCTCTTTGCCAGTATTTCCTTTTATTCTGCTGCTTCTCTGCCTTTAAAAACTTTTCCTTTTCTACAGCTTGAAGGAACTCCTTTCTATTTTGCTAGATGGAATGCTGCCTGACTCATGGATCATTTAATATAGCCAATTAGATCTTCAGATTTACTCAGGTGAAATTTTTGTTATTTGACAATATCCACTCCCTTCCCAAATGTCAGGCCCATGAGAACAGGAATCTTTGACTGTTTTATTTAGTCACATATCCCAAGTGTTGAATGAATAAATCAACGAATCTCTTGAAAGGAAAAGTTGATTAATTTAGCAGTAATTTTTCCAGTGTCTCAAGGTATTTAACTTTAGGCCATTTATTCTTTCAGGATTTCATTTAACATTTCGACAATAAGAAATATTTTTGCTATCTTCCCAGTACAAATTCAAAACTGCAGCAACAAAACAAAAAATGTATTTGATGACATAGGGACCATCAACACCTCTCAGATGTAGATTTTATACTTTCAGGGTAAAGATATGTATATCCCAGTGGTTCTCAGTGTGTGTATGTATGTGGAGGGAGCATGATTTTTATGACTCAATAAGTATGTGGCACTGCCTGAAGATACTTTAATTGTCATAACTGATGGGGAAGTGCTGTTGGCACATAGTGGGTAGAGACCAGTGATACTGGTAAGCATTCTACCATGCACAAGACAGCCCTCAGATCAAAGAATTATCTAGTCCAAAATTTCAGTGGTATTGAGTTTGAAAAAACATGGATTAACCTAACAATTCTCTTAACAGGTTATTGATTCAACTAGTCTGTTCAACACATATGTACTGAAGGCCTACTCTCTGCCAGAATGTGTCAATGACCAAAATATTCTTGCCTGCATAGAGCTTATATTGTCAATAGTTAGAGATAACAAAACAGGGAACCGTCTATGTATAGTTCTTACTATGTGCCAGACACCAACTCATTTAAACCTCAAAACAGTCGTAGAGAAGGAGTTATTATCCTCTTCTTAAAGACAACGTGAAGTAGAGACAAGTAGACCAACACACCCAAGTTCACACAGACAATAAGTAGCAGAGAAGGGAATTGAACTGAAGCTGTTTGGCTCCAGTCTGTGTTCTTGATCAGTACACTGTAAGTTTCAAATACAAACTTACCTATTATAAAAGAAACAGATTTAAAAAATTTTAATGATTTGATGCAATATTCCCAGTGCTTCAGATTCCAGAAAGTTTTAGTATGACTCCAGATCTCTCAGGAATTTCTGCTAATAGATTAAACATTCAGTAAGAATCTATCAGTGTAGAGCAAAAGTCCTTAGAGACATCAAATGGGAATATAAAGAAGATATTCATCTTTACATCATTTTACATCATTTTAGATAAGCCAGTGAAAATTCATTAAGCAGAAATGTCTAATAAATGATTCTAATAATATCACACAGAGACACTGGGAGGGTCACCTGGAGAAGAGCAGCCATATTTGATCAATCCACAAAAAATAAGTATTGTTATTATTGTGGCACACACAAAATTCCAGTTTCACTTCTCGTGGAAGTTAAGGATGACAATGTTCATAATAATCATGAACTATGTTAGAACTTGGAGTTCATTGACTTTACTTCCCTCAATTGAGATACATCAATAAAAAGAACTGTAAAGAGATTCACTGATTTGTTCAAAACGAAACAACCAAAAATTTGCAGAGCCATGACAATCTACTACAATAAATTCATAGTTCAGGTATTTTTCCATTATTACTTCAAGGAATTAAAAAGCTCTTTCGGGAAATATACAAACTGTATCTATTCAACTCTGTATAACACCCATTATGATAGTTTATACACTGTATTAGACCTGCTTGGCAGATAGTAAGTACTTAATATATATTTTCTGAAGTATGATAATTTGGGAGAAAAACGATTGTGTTAAATTACGTAGTAAAAATTTAAATGCTTTTGAAAATTGGAGAATATAAAAACAAATGAGAGTTGAAATGTTGCAGAAAGACTTCACAAAAGTGGGACTCCAGCTGTATAATTAAAAGAATTAAAAGAATATAAAAAAGTTCTAAATTTGCAGTATTCAGATAGTGCAAAGTATTCTTGCCAAAGGAATCAGAGTAACAGTCAATGGAACAGAATAAAAGATATAAAAAATAGTCAAGGGTATATCAGAATATAGTACACAGGAAAATAGACATTTTATATGAGTGGGAGAAATTAATGAACAATTATAGGGTTATTTGACTGGTTTGTTATTAGAAAAAAATGTATTCCAACCATAAACAACAACAAAAGAAATAGAAACAAAAAACAAAAAACAATGTTCACCATACTTACTGTGGTGATCATTTTGCATTATATGCAAATATCGAATCATTATGTTTACACCCTGAAACTAATATAATATTACGTCAGTCATATCTAAATAAAAAAGATTTCCTCAGCAATAAATTATCTAATAAAAAAACAAATCAATATGCTGAAGATTAACATTTAAAGAATAATATGCCCTTCTCAAAATCTAGAAGAAAGTATTCACAAATATTACAAAAATCTTGAGTACAGAAGGCTTTTTAAAGTATGCAAGCAAAGAGAACTCATAGATAAAATTAGTTATTTAATTTATGATATGAATTAAAAGACTATTAAGTCAAAAAATGTCATAAACTAAATTTAAATCATGATTTAAAAGAGTCATACTATATATAACAAATAAAGAAAAATATCTCTAAACTAAAAAGAATTCTTTCAAATAAATATGAAAAAGGTGAACATAGGCAACATAAAATAATAAAATCCCATCTTACATAGTAGAGAAAGCTCTTTTACATATTTTATGTCAATCGGCTCCTGATACCAAATCATATAATCCAGCAGGGGAGAAATTAATTACAGAGATACAACAAGAATGAAACTTCCATATGTATGCTAAAAATGAAGACATAGGGGATTACTTTATATTTGTGAAAGTGATATAACGAAGTTTTAAAAATTATGTTACTCAGATGATTCATTAATACACTTTTTCTCTTCCACTTGATCACAAATATCAAATTTTATAAGAAGATTGGGTTTAGCTGTGTCTTACAGAAACCCCCAAATAAGACTGATTTAAACAAGATAGAGGTTCATTTTGCTTTCACATAAGCAGAAGCTCAGAGAACCTTTGGTCACTAGGGATGCTATACAGTGCGATCAAGGCTTTACAATACCATCAGGACCCGGACTTCTCTTACCTTGCTGTTCCCTCCTTGCTCACCTCACAGTCCTGACCATTAGCTGTCACGGTCACCTTCCAGCCAGCAGAGCGAAGGAGGCGTGAAGGAAGGTATGCCGTCTTTCTTTAGTAACTCTTCCCAGAAGTTGGAGAGAACTTGATCACGCGTGGCAAAAACCAGTTGTGAGGGAAGCTGGCAAACGTAGCACCTATTTCAGTTTGGCCTTGTGTCCAGCCAAAACTCCGGAAGTTCTATTATGAAAAAAAGAAGAAAACATTTATAAAGAGAACTAATAGTCTCTGCCTCTTAGTTCATTAAAACACATCTGTTAGAAAATCCGTATTTTTCTGAGTGTTTATTTAACAAAGGACTGGGGAATTAATATGTCATTCCTGCATCACCACAGGGGGTAAATACAAATCAGAGAGGTATTAAGTACCAGAATTTCAATCTCTTTCCCCCTCATCCTCTCTATCATTTATCTCTTTCATCTATCTATCTATCTTGACCTCTGTTAAAATTTGCATTGATAACCCTTACTTATGCAAATAGAAATTCACTTTCCCAAGAAGATGGGGAAAACAAATTTTAAACCCTAGAAAGTAGAAAGAAGAAACAAGATAAGAACGGAAATCAATGAAATATGAGTCAGTTGAAGAATAAAGGAAGTTGACAAAGAAGCTAACAATTTGTTCTTTGAACAGACTATCATCATTCATAAACCCTCGGAAGACTGAAATGAGAGAAAAAATACGATTTACCAAAAAATGTTTTGGAGACATCTCAGAACAACTCTGAGAATAGAGACAATCCTATAAATTGTATGACATTTCAAGGGTAATAAGGAAATATAAACAACTTTATGCCAATGATTTTGACAATTTAGGTGAAGTGGACAAATTCCCTGAAAAACACATAATTCCAAGTCTGACGTAATAAGAAGCAGAAAAATATACACCTACTAACAAAATACATCTACTAAAGAAACTAAAGCTTACTTAAAACCTTTTTGTGAAGAAGTCTTCAGGTCCACCATACACTTAAGAAATAATACCAACTGTATACAGCTCAGTGGAGGAAAAATACTTCCAAACTCTTTTTGGGGGCCGATGTATCACCCTAATACAAAAGCAAACAAGAAAAGCAAATTAAAGCTACATATTTCTCACAAACATAGGCATAAAAAACTTGAACAACATATTAGCAAATGAAGTTCGCCAACTTATTAAAAAAATAGTGTATTATGGATTGGGGAAATTTATCTAAAAAATGCATGGTTGTCTGTAACATTTAAAAACGAATCAATGTCGTTTAGCACCACATTAACTGAATGAAGGAGAAAAACAAAATTACTTCCTCTATAAGTGCAAAAAATATGTTTCATAAAATTCTATTGTGATTTTTAAAAACTCAGAAAACTAGGCATTTAAAAGAACTTATTTGATCTGGAGGAGGATCTATAAAAATGTAGTTAGAATCACGCTTCGTGGTGGAGTATTGAATACTTTTGCCTCTACAAAATATTTGCTGTTTGGTTTTGCTCGAGCTGTTTATTAACACATCCGTTGCTGAGATTGTTGCAGTAGCGGAAGTAGATTATGTTTTATACAATGAAAGGAAATATTCAGAAGAGAAAAACAACACCTTGATGATAGAAGAGAGAGCTAATTGGTGAAGGATGTCCTTTCGTAGGTGCGTGGGTAGGACACCGAGTGCAGACGGGGAGGGGCTGGCTCTAGTGTGGAGCTCAGTTCCTTCACGTTACTGGAAGAGATTCCCCATATCTCCTCCACCTACATTATCCAAGTATAGCCTGTGGTCTTCATGGGAAAGGACATCATTAGGAAAGGGAATCAGAAATGTGTGCTGTAGGAGCTCCTTGAGTACAGAATAAGTCAATATTTCAGACTAGAAAACTACAGGGCCTTCTTCTCTTCTTCTGCCTTCTTTTTCTTTTCCTTTTTTTTCTCCTTCCCTTCCCCTGTGTTCCTCCTTTTCCCCTTTTCCTCCTTCATTTTCCCCATCCCCCTCCTCCTTTTCTGCTCTTCCTCCCCTTCATTCTTCTTCCCTACAAAGATCATTTCCTCACCATAGAAGATTGACAGCATTCCCAAACTCTGAGTTTTCATATGGCAACTTCATAAAGCAGTGCCTGCAGGTTTAATTGATACAAGATCAAGAAAGGACCATTCTGGAAAGTATCAATTCTATTATTTTGTTTGTTAGCTTGATTCTTTTTTAAAAAACCAGAAATAATTTGAATGGTGGGAATAATGCCAAGAAACAATTTAAATTTTAACATATTCTTATAATCCTATTTTCTTTTCTCCTTGACCAAAAATGAAATTATGTAATGTTGACATTAAAAGTAAAACAACTAGGGGTGCCTCGGTAGTGCAGTCGTTAAGCGTCTGCCTTCAGCTCAGGGCGTGATCCCAGCGTTCCGGGTTCAAGTCCCACATCGGGCTCCTCCGCTGGGAGCCTGCTTCTTCCTCTCCCATTCCCCTGCTGTGTTCCCTCTCTCACTGGATCTCTCTCTGTCACATAAATAAATAAAATCTTAAAAAAAAAAAGTAAAACAACTAGTTATTTTACCAGCAAAATGGGTTTATTTGGGAATAGCAGAGAAATTACAATTCAGGGCAAGCAAGCTCTAGTAAAAGCCCTAGGCAAGTCTAGGGAACAAGGGAGAGGAACCTCTTTTATAAAGAAGGGAAGCTGGGAGGGGCTATTATAAACAAAAAGTCAGAGTAAACTGGGGGTTCCAAGTCTAGTGGCTTTTCATTGGCTGAACTGTTGCCGGGCAAGGAGAAAATCTCCCTTCCTTCTGCTGGGCTAGTAAGCTTCTTCCAGATGAGAATGCAACCTATGTCCCTTCCTCTGGGGTCTGTGAAAGGCTATAGAGGGCTGTAGGGTATGAGACCTCCCCCTTCTGGCCTCCTGACTCTATTTTAAATGAGGTTTCCTTTATTCAGTTTCACAAATTAATATTCCCCTGCTGACCTAGAGCAAAAGAGATAGAATTTATTATTGCAAACAATTCCACTTTTTCCTGGGAGACAAACAGCGTAGGTTTTACTAGTGAGGTACACAGCAAATAGTCTGGGCTCTCTGGACAATGGAGAATTCCCAAAGCAGAGTTCCCAAGACAGGCTCTGTGGACTTTTAATGGGCATATCATGGAAAGACAATTCTGGGTTGAAATAAGCTGGTTAAAGTTAAACAATTTCAAAATTTTCGTTTTAACAACAAGGCATCTTATAGTCTTTAATGTATAAATTCCAAGAGACATATTTCCCACTTTTATCATGGTCAAGTTCCATATTGTTCTGCTATAGGGACAATGTACTTCTTTTGTATTACCTCATGAGGCACTTGTGTTCCGAAGGATGCAATTTGGGAAAAGATAATCTAAGGATGAGAGGCAAAATTGTAAATAAATTAGAAGTTTGTTTTCTGTACATTCATTTCCTTTTTCTGCTGTCCCTTGTTGCAATCTTAATTATGCTTTCAGGAGTATTTTATTTGTTTTCATATTTCTAATTATGGGATAAAAATCTCTCGCTTGTGATGGATCTTAAAAGAAAGGGCAATTGAGGTAGAGTGTAGGGGAGCCCACACCAGGACCACTAACACCCTATGGGGAGCCCTGGAAAGAGTTCAGTCAGCCGGCTGAGTTTAAGGCTACTTCTGCCAGCCAAAATTGTAGATGAGGAAAAAAAAAAAAAGGCCATTTTCATTAACGATCTGATAATCATTTTCTGCTGCCTTGAGGTAAAGACCCAGCAAATTCCAAGCTATTTTCAAAGGCTCTGCACTAATCTCTGTTGTGCTCCCAAGACTGGTACCACTGATGCCACGTGCACCTGGATGGGTCTGGCTGGCTACAGCATGGGCTGGTTTCCACCTGCCAGACCTGAAGACTCCCCTGGTCCACTGGCTCCCTTAGCACCTCTGCTCGCCCTCACTGTGTCATATGGGCACATCTCAGCTTTTTCATGTCACAGGCAGGCATTAAGGAACCTGGAGGGTGCAATCAGGCTCACCTGTATCACTATGTTCAGCTGCTGCTATTGCTCCAAACTGAGTTGGGTGACTTATCCTGCCTAACAACCTCTCCCCATTATTTCCGGGAAAGCATACCACCACCACTATCATACCTATTTTAATGTTTTTAAAACCCCATACCAGTTAGCTTTTGCTAAAAATAAAGCTACGTAACAAATAACCAACAAGCCTTCAAGGCATCCAGAGTTATACATTTATTGCTCCCATGTTTGGAGTCAGCTAAGTACTTCTGCTGATCTTGGCTGAGCTCACTCACCTGTGTGGGGGTTAGCCAGGTGTTCGCTTCTCTAAGCTGCTTTGACAGTTGCAGGGCAACTCAGCGATGCCCTGTATGTTTCTCATCCTTCAGCTGAGTGGCCTGGCATATGCTCATGCTAGTGACAGAGGCACGAGAAAGCGAGCAGAGACAGAAAGACTGCTTGAAGTTTAGGCTCTCACTGCATTACTGCCCCTTCTGTTTCAATATTGGCTAGAGCAAGTCGGTGGCTGAATTCAGAATCAAGTGGCAAGGCAGATCACCCTGTCCATAGGGGCAGGTGCTGCAAAGTTACATGGCACAAAGGTAGAGACAGGGAAAGAGGAAGTAATGTAGTCTTGGTACCAGACACATTTGGAGCTGAGCAAGGGCAAACCAGAGCCCTGGTGTTTGACTTTCCCATTCCCCTTCCTTTGCCTCAATTTTGTCCCATTCACCAGTACCCTAAGGAGCCATGTCCCTGCCTTTCTTCTTATGATCTGGATAAGATCTCCCTTATGTAATATTGTAAGAGCAAGCCCATGAAACAAGCCTCTTTAGTTATGAAAGAGTGAAATAAAATAACTTAAGAAATCCTTTTCTTTTTTGACACCTGATTTGCATGACAAAATTATTGCTACAGTGAGTGACAAATTCAGGCTTGAACCTCAGGTTGACTGTTGGGTGCTTTGCTTTAGGCAGTATTCTTCTCTTCTACCCTTGAGAAATAAGCCTTGAGCTTAGCTTTGGAAATTTCAGACTACCAGTGAAGATGATTTAATAGAGAAATAAAAATGCATCCGTTTAATATTTACAAAATACACTCCCATTACATATTACCTCTAACTTTAGCTACAGATTTTACTTCAGGCAGCAGATTGTATTGCTTGATTTCATAGTTTGTTCCGAGGACATTTACATTTTGATACAGGACCTACGCTGTTTCACCTCTTTGGGTTTCCATTTCCTTATCTATAAAAATAAAGTTAACAGAATTGAAATGTATAAGCTTGGGGAAATTATTTGTTTTCTGGGTTTTAGTTTCCTCATCTGTCTAATAAAGTCTATTAGGAATCCCTTGCAATTCCAAACGCCTTCAAGATCTAGATTCAGGACTCCAATTGTAACAGCAGAATAATTTCAATACTGTGCAAATGGGAAAGGAGACATTTGGAAATGCAGGGGAGCAAAATTTGTCACCCCAAAATGTGTCTCTTTGACATGTGGATTTTTGGCTTATTATTTTTAAGGAACAGAAGATTCAGGAGGAAACTTTGACCTTCCCCTTAATTGCCTAAAACAATTTAGCTAGAGGACTTGGTCTGGGAGGGGAGTTACCACCATATGTAACTACAGTATAATATGAACTAGGGGTTGTAGACAGGGAGAATCTTAGCAAAATGTATTTATTAAAATTCTTCCCTATGTTACACTGTTTCTGTATAGCCCAGCAAGCATTTGTTTATCAAACATTTACTCTTTTTCATCTTCCTGTGAATTGTCTTTTCTCCCTTTGAAGTCCCAGAACCCTAGCCTGTTCTCCTTAGCTCTCGATGGCATATATGTGTCAGTTGCCTGACTGCCAGTGGGCCTCATATTTTTGTGGATCCCCTGTACATATGTGATTAAATTTGATTTTTCCTGTTATGTCGCATGTCAATTTAATTCATAGACCGTCCAAAAGAACCTTGAAAGTAATAGGAAAATCTTTCCTCCCCAATAGAGACAAAGGACTCATTTCAGTACAGTTCAAATCAGAGAATGGAACCATAATACAACTTCTAAGGCCAGTTCTGCTAGAGATTGAAACACTGCCTAAAAACAAAAGATTCTAGAGAATGCCAACTTTCTAAAGAAGCAAGTCAGGAATACCTAACTTAATTGCACCTACAGCAGCTAAATGACTAAAAGAAAATTGAGCATTCATTTAAGTAGAAGGGAAGGTCAACCGAGGGCATATAAAATAGCAATAACGGCAACAAATACAAAGTTTATTCATCACTAATTACTATAACTTATTATACTTCAGTGTTTCAGATACCATACTTTCATTTTTCCACTAATCTTCACAAATACTCTGGCAAGATAAGCCTTATTATCCTGGTTTTCAAAAGTATGAATGAAAGTGACCTCTGCAAGAGCACACACATATTGGGGGGTGTGCTGGCTGGAGGTTTTGTGCATGGTTCAGGCTTTTGCACTGGCCCAGCACAACTAGGTGGTACACCAAGCGGCTGTGTGGGACAGCAGTATTGTAGACACCTCTTCCCAATCTCTCACGTTGCCAACTGAGTTGAAAAAGTTGAGTAAGCTGTCTTAGCCACTCTTGTTGGGAGTACTAGTCATTCTATCATGCATGCCTTGCATTGTCCCTTAAAAAAGTATTAATTCCATTCAGTCCGAAATAGATTGAGAAAAGAGAGTCAGGCTATTGCTGGCCATCTTTCAGAGCTAACCACGAGTTAAAATTAGAACTCTGTTCCTTCCATGTGTGTGTCAACCACTTCTACACAAGACCATAGCAGAATATGGAAGTATAAATTAGAGGTCTACCAAACTCATCCATGATTATTCTGATACCATGATTAACAATAATACTTTGCTGCAGAATGAAAAAAAAAACTGAGAAGAAACTTCAATAGAATGGAAATTAATATAAGAGGTGACAAAACTGAGTAATAGCTCAAGACCTGCCCGTTAAGTGTTTGCACTGGGGAAAATTTATGAGATGACACTACACTTTGTAACCGCACCCCCACTCCAACTCCTCCACTCAGTTTCACAGGTCTGATAAAAACAACAGATTAATCATGAAGAAAAAGAAACTCCATTTCCTCTTCACATCTGAGAACAGTGTGACAGAATTCCCAATCATACTATATGTCACTGTGACATTGTTTTCATTGCTACATAGGCTCATTGATAAGTAAAATAATTCTTAAGATCATTTCATATACCAATGTCAGATATTTTTAGTATAACAATGTTATAAAAGTCATTAAACCTTTCAAATAAGGCATGTACTGTGTTCTTCAAAGCTAGCTAATCAAGGAAACCTGGTGCTCACAGGTAGAAGACACATCAAGGTGTTTCTGTAGTCAGTGTATATTATTTTATCATTAACCTATAGTATAGTATTTTATCATTAACCTATAATGATAATATTAATTGATAAAATTTTGGAAAATAGAGACTATGCCCCAAATATGAAGTTAAATGTTGCACTGAGACAATTCGTAGATGATTCTAGTAAAGTGTTCACTTTTACAAATAATATGAACAAAAGTATATTTTCCCCACATTTACTTGACTTTTTATGTGTAATGATCATATAAATGTTTCTTTAGGGGAAAAATACAAACTATTCTTTTTTTTAAATGAATATGCTTTTATATCACACAAATATTAATTTCTCTAAATGAAGACTTTGAGAATACATTTGCCATAACCCCATGTCTTTTTAAAGAATTACAGCCACCAGTTTAAAGTAGATACCTGTTTCAAATAATAATACCTTCATCTTAATGAAAAATATCTCTGAATATCTGGTCAAGTATAACCATAAACATAATAATACAAACTTTTCTTATCTAATGGTCTTTTTAGAAATAAGACACAATGTATTTGAAATAAACAGATTTTAGAGGGGAACTTTTAGAAAAGATTAAGTATTGTAGTAAAGTTTTATCATACTCTTTTTACTAGAAAATTATTATTCAGGTTTAATAGTTACTTTAATCTCACTAAGCTTACCCTGTGTTGTTAATGAAGAGCAACAAAAATAAGAGAGAAAAGGCACAATTTAAAACCATATCACTTGTAGGAATTTCAGCAAAGGAAAAATGAGTGAAAAATACCTATACTAGTTTTCAGAATTTGGAGGCAACACTGAGGTGCCAACTCACTACCAACAACATGAAATGATAGAAATAAGATTCTTCCTCGATAATTCAACTGCAGGATAAACGCAAAGATCTTGACATTATCCAAAAGCTCGGAACTCTTAAGATATGTTCCCTGATAGGACGTATAAACTCCTTAAAGAGGTGTCTGCAGCTGTTAAGGTCTAAGGATGGAGGCTGGAAGCACAGCATTTTTAGTGCCCATCCAAGCACTATCCAGAGAGGGAGAAGCCTTAGTTAACAAGCTGTAAGTTACCTGGTCCTATTGTTCAGTCAGTGCCAGTCATTTGATTCGTGAACTTATCCTCTGTATTGATTCTGTGCACACAAAACAATCTTCTGATTCATGTGTCTGTATGTACGTATTCATGTATCCTTAACCACATTTTAGGTTTACCTATTGAGAAAGAATGCACTGGTCTTATAAGTCCAGTTGCTTCAGTCTACGTGAAAATTATATTTTACTTTCTAAATAAATAAATAGTTCTTTTATCAGTCTTGAGTGTTCCATTAATAGGAGACTGGCATTAGATCCAAATCTCTACACAGTCTCACCAAAGTCATAAATGACTCTGTGAGGCTCATTGGGAGCTATCCAGCCTGATTTCATGCTCAGTGGCTGCAAAGAACTTTATTTGTTAGCAGTCATGGCATTTCAGTATTATAAATGCTGAGTCTTAGTTTCCCTCTTGTAAAGCAAGGATAATAGTCCTTATATGCCTATATAATCTTGCCAGTACTTTGCTTGCCAAACACTCTTGGATCCTACTTTTGTCTCTTGCCCTCAGTTTCTTGGCTTGAAGAGCCTGCTTCCCATAATAGAGAGTGAATATTCTGAATGATTCTAGGTAATTGCTTTCCTACCTTCCCCTGAAGTTGGAGCATGGGGATATTACTCAGTCCTGGACAACAAAAACCCTGTAGGGAAATTATAAATTTTACTTCCTAATAAAAATCACACTTGACAAGCTGAAAAACAAAAGAAGGGGACACTTCCTACATACGCTTCTTTCTAAAAGTTTTAAAAAGAAAACTTCGACTAGCAGAGTCAAAGTTTTGACTAGCAGAGTTTTTCTTTGGGGGCATCAGAAAATGGGAGAAGTCAAGAAGAATTTGGATTCTTTAGTGCATGTGGTATGATTGCTCTCTGACCTGAGAATCATGCCTTCCCTTCTTCTTACAACCATTGCTGGAAATGACATAGACCAGGACTCAGCTGTGGCAACTACCTAATTATATCGCCAAAGTAGTGAATCTTTCTCTCTTCTCTGTCTCCCCCCTCTCTCTAATTCCACCACCCACCACACATATGCAGTGTGAGCTCACAGGCTAAAACAACTAGACACTTGATAAGTAAAACAACTTCAAAGGGAAGAAAACAAGCGACAAAACATGCCATGTGAAAAAGAAATATTGGAATAGATTGATATTTTATAATAACATTGATAATGTCTGAAAAGATATAAAGAAAGAACTTCACAATATGAAACAAGAATCAGAATGAAATAAAACCCAGAAAATATAAACTATGAAAAATAAAATTATTGAAACAAATCCACCATAAATCAGGTAAGTATGTGAATAACAACTGAAAAGGAAAATGGTATGTTGAATAACATATTAGGAATTCTCCTAGAAAGCACCAGGTAATAATGAATAGAAAATTTTAAAAATATAGATAGCAGAAATAAAAGACTTAATATTGGGATAATAGGAATCTCAGAAGTAGAAAAAATTGAAAAGAGGATGTAGCTCAGGAAATCATGGAGATAATCTTTAAAATTAAAGATGAGAGACTCTGAAAGGATTCATAGAGAAGGAGAAGAGAGAAAGAAAACTCAAAACCTATGCACATTAGAATGATACTGAGGAAAATCAAACATAAATTCTAAAAGCTTCAAGAGAACAGATAAACTAAAAAAAATTAATTAGTTACATCACATTTCTCAAAAACATCACTGGAAGTAAGAAGATAAGATATTGAATAAAATACTTCTGTTCTTAGAATTTTATACCTAGCCAAATTGCTACTCAAATTTAAAAACGTAAGAGCCTTAGAAGTTGTGGTGAGCAATATTCTAAATGCCCCCCAAGATCCCTAACTCCATGTGTACACACCCACATAATCCCCCTGGAGCATAAATATGATGAATTTTATGCCTGTGTGAAATTATGTTAAATGGCACAATTGACTTGGAGAAAGAGATTATCCAGTTGAGACTTTTCTAAACACATGAGCCTTTTAAGTCCTACATCTAGAGGTGGGAGAAGTCAGAGACAGGGAGAGTCACAGATCTGAAACAGCAGACGCTCTCCTGGCCTTGAAGCAACTGCCAATGTTTGGAGAGGGTGACTGGGCAGGGAATGGCAAGCAGCCTCTAGGAGCCAAGAATGGCTTTTAGTCAACAGCCAGCAAGAAGTAGATTTTCCCAATAACCCAAGTGAGCCTGAAAGTGGATTTTCCCCCATTGAACTTCAGACAAGAACTCAGCTTAGCCACCATCTTGCTTTCAGCCATGGGAGACACTGAGCAGACACCCAGGTCTCTGTGCAGACTCCTAACCCATTGAAACTATGAGATAATAAATTTGTGTGGGTTTAGGGTACTAACTATATAGTAAATTGTTACACACCAATAAAAATGAATGCAGACGTCTTGTCACATAAATACCTTCTTGAAAACAACTAGAGTTTTCAAATAAGAAAAATCCAGGGATACTTCAAGATGAGGACAAACGAAGAACAGAGAGGTATATTCTTTTTTTAATTATTATTATGTTCAGTTAGTCAACATATAGTATATCATAAGTTTTTGTTGTAGTGTTCAACAATTCATTAGTTGTATATAACACCCAGTGCCCATCCCAACACGTGCCCTCCTTAATACCCATCAGCCGGTTACTCCAACCCCACACCCCCCTCCCTTCTGTAACCCTCAGTTTGTTTCCTGGAGTCGAGTCTCTCATGGTTTGTCTCCCTCTCTGATTTCTTTCCATTCAGTTTTCCCTCCCTTCCCTTGTGGTCCTCTGCTCTATTCCTAATGTTCCACATATGAGTGAAACCATATGATAATCATCTTTCTCTGCTTGACTTCTTTCACTTAGCATAATTCTCTCCAGTTCCATCCATGTCGATGCAAATGATGGGTATTCATCCTTTCTGATGGCTGAGTAATATTCCATTGTATATATGTACCATATCTTCTTTATCCATTTGTCTATTGAAGGGCATCTTAGTTCCTTCCACAGTTTGGCTATTGTGGACATTGCTGCTATGAATGTTGGGGTTCCTGTGCCCCTCCTTTTTACTACATCTGTATCTTTGGAGTAAATACTTAGTAGTGCAATCGCTGGATTGTAGGGTAGCTCTATTTTTAAAGTCTTGAAGAACCTCCATACTGTTTTCCAGAGTGGCTGTTCCAGTTTGCATTCCCACCAACAGAGTAAGAGCGTTCCCCTTTCTCCACAACCTCGCAACATCTGTTGCCTGTCTTGTTAATTTTGGCCATTCTAGCTGGTGTAAGGTGGTATCTCTCTGTGGTTTTGATTTGTATTTCCCTGATGGCTAGTGATGTTGAACTTTTTATCGTGTGTCTTTTAGCCATTTGTATGTCTTCTTTGGAGAAGTGTCTGTTCATGTCTGCTGCCCATTTTTTGACTTGATTATTTGTTTTTTGGGTGTTGAGTTTGATAAGTTCTTTATAAATTTGCATATCAGTCCTTCATCAGAAATGTCATTTGCAAATATCTTCTCCCATTCCATGGATTGCCTCTTAGTTTTGTTGACTGTTTCCTTTGCTGTGCAAAAGCTTTTTATCTTGATGAAGTCCCCAAAGTTCATTTTTACTTTTGTTTCCCTTGCCTTAGAGACATGTGTTGGAAGACGTTGCTGCAGCTGAGGTTAAAGAGGTTGCTGCCTATGTTCTTCTCTAGGATTTTGATGGATTCCTGTCTCACATTGAAATCCTTTATCCATTTTGAGTTTATCTTTGTGTATGGTGTAAGAGAATGCTTGAGTTTCATTCTTCTGAATATGGCTGTCCAATTTTCCCAGCACCATTTATTGAAGAGACTGTCTTTTTCCATTGGATGTTCTTTCCTGCTTTGTCAAAGATTAATTGACTATAGAGTTGAGGGTCCATTTCTGGGGTCTCTATTCTGTTCCATTGATCTACGTGTCTGTTTTTGCACCAATACCATACTGTCTTGATGACCATGGCTTTGTAGTATAGCTTGAAGTCATGCATTGTGATGCCCACAGCTTTGGTTTTCTTTTTCAACATTCCCCTAGCAATTCAGGGTCTTTTCTGGTTCCGTACAAATTTTAGGATTGTTTGTTCCAGCTCTTTGAAAAATGCCAGTGGTATTTTAATAAGGATGGCATTGAAAGTGTAGATTGCTCTGGGCAGCATAGACAGTTTAACAATGTTTATTCTTCCAATCTGTGAGCACAGAATGTTTTTCCATCTCTTTGTGTCTTCCTCAATTTCGTTCATAAATGTTCTGTAGTTTCTAGAATATAGATCTTTACCTCTTTGGTTAGGTTTATCTCTAGGTATCTTATGGTTTTTGGAGCTGTTGTAAATGGAATTGATTCCTTAATTTCTCTTTTTTTAGTTACATTGTTAGTGTATAGAAATGCACCTGATTTCTGTGCATTGATTTTGTGTCCTGCCATGGTGCTGAATTGCTGTATGAGTTCTAATAACTTGGGGGTGGAGTCTTTTGGGTTTTCCACATAAAGTATCACACCATCTGTGAAGAGAGAGAGTTTGACTTCTTCTTTGCCAACTTGAATGGCTTATATTTCTTTTTGTTGTCTGATTGCTGCTGCTAGGACTTCTAGTACTATGTTGAACAATGTGGGTGAGAGTGGGCATCCTTGTCATGTTCCTGACTTTAAGGAAAAAGCTCTTAATTTTTCCTTATTGAGAATGATATTCACTGTGGGCTTTTCATAGATGGCTTTTATGATATTGAGGTATGTTCCCTCTATCCTTGTACTTTGAAGAATTTTAATCAGGAAAAGATGCTGTATTTTGTCAAATGGTTTCTCTGCATCGATTGAGAGGATCATATAGTTCTTGTCTTTACTTTTATTGATGTGCTTTATCATGTTGATTGATTTGCAGATGTTGAACCACCCTTGCATCCCAGGAATAAATCCCACCTGGTCTGGTGAATAATCCTTTTAATGTACTGTTGGATCCTATTAGCTAGAATCTTGTTGAGTATTTTGGTATCCATGTTCATCAGGGATATTGGTTTGTACTTCTCCTTTTTCATGGGGTCTTTGGTTTTGGGATCAGGTAATGCTGGCCTCATAGAACGAGTTGGAAGTCAGAAAAGTATATTCTTATTTCACTAACAAACATGGTTTAAAATCTCCTAAATAAAATATTAGTTTATTAATTCCAACCATGCATTTAAAAAAATCAGGATTAAGTACAGTTACTTTCAAGGTATAATAAATTACCCCAGAGCTTACTAGCATAAGAAGACAACCATTTTGTTTGCTCTGGACCCCAGGGGTCAGGAATTTGGGGAAGATGGAGGGGAGCAGTTCTCTTTTCAGTTACAGTTAGATATTGATTGGTCTTCTACTTTGCCTCATAGTTAAAGGTTGTGAACTTGAGCTTGGCCAAGTGTTAAGAAGGATTGGGGGAACTTAAAATGGCTTTTTTGGGGTCTGTCCAAGTCTTTAAAGACTACTGTTTTACTTGCGATTCAAAAATCCTATTTACCAGTGAAAGCTGAGAAATGACTTTATTGTCTGTCTCTTCTCCAGAAACAGGTTGGGACCCACAGAGCAGCACAGTCTACAATTTAACCACATTAGAAAATTTTACACTTCTTGTTTATTACCACCAATTACACCAACTATATGCCAAATATTGTCTTATAATCTTAGCTATGAAAACGAATAAAATATTATTTCTGCCCTAGAGGAGCTCCTAGCCTCAGGGCAGAGACAGGTGTATATAGAACTAACCACAATTTTACATAACTAACCCTGTAATAATGATCTAAGCAAAGCATTACGAGAACACAGAAAGGCTCAACTGAAAGTATTCAGGAAATAGCTGTGCTTTAGGCAGGCTAAAATAGTACTGGGGGAAAAAAAGGCAAAAACCATAATTTAGAGAAAGTATTGTGCTATATTGTAATCATGGGACCAAACCCATCAATATCCTTTCTTTATTTAAGGAAAATATTTTCTTGAATTCAAGATGTTTGACCTGGTGTCACATATGAGAGAAAAAAAACCCAATTTTTGGCCTCTTTTGTTTCTTGTTTGCTTGTTTGTTACCTTTTTTTTATTTTTTTTAATTAAAAGATTGCTTTCTAAAATTCCACTTTCCTAAGATTATTTAGTTATAGAGGCATGCAGTTTTGTCTTTGAAAATTAAATATTTCACGGGGCACCTGGGTGGCTCAGTTGGTTAAGTGTCTGCCTTTGGCTCAGGTCATGATCCCAGGGTCCTGGGATCTAGTGGAGCCGGCAGCCATGTAGGCCTCCCTGCTCCAGTGGGGAGCCTGCTTCTCTCTCTCTCTCTGCCCCTTCCCCTGCTTGTGCTCACTCACTCTCTCTCTCAAATAAATAAATAAAGGCTTTATTTAAAAAAAGAAAATTAAATGTTTCTCTTTTTTAAAGTTAAAACTTCTCTTGGACCGTGGTTACCAACTATTTGTGAGACATTGATGGAATGCTGTGGGACATATCAAGATGGAAAAAAAAAAAAAAGCATGAGTTTCTGGCCTTTTGAGGCTTACATGCTAGTAGGAGAGACTGTGGCACAAAATTATATAATATCAGGTAAAATAGAATGAATGCCATCAAAACATTATAGAAATTGAGGTTGAATTTTGTTGCTGCCTGTAACCTCAATGACATCATGTAACTTTAGGTTTAGGCTTTTAGTATTTTTATAACTTCACTGTTAGAATTGAATCTAGCACTGGGAGTGACTGTAGATGAGAGCAGTCAGTGTCAGAGAAGTTTAATGCTCTGTCCATGGTCACGTGCTTGAGCCACAAGATTCTGACACAGGGTTTCAGTGTGTACTTCTACATCAGGCCTGCAGATTCACCTTTAGCTCACAACCTTGTCTTAATGTTACTATTTTTAGCTACTTCAATATTTTAAGATACTTTCTTTGTGTTACTTCTGGCTGTGCATACATTCTTGAGTTGACATATATATGAGTATATATAGGATGATCTGACCACCTTCATGACTGTGGGTCTCTGGGGGCATCTGAGTCTGAAACTGCTTCTAAATCTCTGCCCTACTGTATATGCCACATAAGACCTGGAATGCAGGCCTTGTGGCTCCCGGAACCTGGGACCCGCACCTGTTCCACTTAGATTCTGGGTCTTTGAATTTACAGCTCCCACTTCCAGGGACAAACATCACCATCCTTTCTTTTTTTTGAACCGAGTATTATTTATATCAGGACTCTGCTAAGAAGCTACGTCCCTGGAAGCTGATTCAGCCTGGTTCTGCCTTATCTCCTATTTGTAAGCACTGCATCCCGAATGTATCTCTCAAACACACTGTAACTCTGTATTGTAATCATCCATTTACTTCCAGATGAATTGAGGGGAAGTATTACCCATTCATCTTGGAATCTCTAGTGCTGTGTGATACCTCTGCACACAGAAAAAAATCAATAAATGTTTATTGACAAAATGTTATTTTGTTAAATGGTGTGGAGAAGGCAAAAATGACATGAGAGTTCCATATTTATTTATACTTCTCTAGAAAAGTACTGTAGCATAAGCACATTCTTGCCATTTGTGATTTAATATTATATGCTTTTTTGTCTTTAATTATATTTGTAAATCTTCCAGGGAAAATAATTATAAATCTTAAATTATATAGATAGTATTAATAGTATTAATTGAAAAGGGGGATTAAACAAAGACATTTACCACCTTTTTTTTTTAAAGCAAGGCTTAATAAAGTTAGATCTAGATCAAAGGAAAATAAAATATATGAGTGAAGAACAAGGAAATCCATAAAGTTTATAGTGAAGCTTCCTTTCAGCTGTGGGTCTCTGTGACTGATGAGTTTGCCAGTCGAAGAGTCTGACTAGGGAGGCAGCTACTCCTGGCAGGTGCACCTTGGGATTTGGATTCGTCACCTCCCAATCCTACCTAGCTATTAGCTTGTTTTAGCTTCTTCTCTTCTATTAGCTTTTTCTCAAAAATAAACTTCTAACTCAAGAAGCCCTTGTTTCTCTCTGGCCTGCTATTCCTATTTTGGGGTGGTTCAACTCAGACTCCATAACTGACAAGGTGGGAAGGTTGTGAGTCTCTACTGTCAAATAGAAATGGTATATTCAAGAAACCAGCGGCTTCTTGACTTTACAAGAAAAGGTGACAGCTGCCTCGTTGGGAGAAACTTTGTCCCCCACTCTGGTGCCCAAATCATAGCCAGTGGAATTTCTTTATTCAGGAAGATTCCTCTAAATGTCTACTTCACTTATAGCTTGGTCGCGCTGAAATCTGATGGTGTCTGTTGCACTGTGGCCACAATTCAGCCTCAGCCCCAGCTATGCAGGATTAAAAATGGACCTGGTTACTTTGCTCAGTTGCAGGACTCAAGGCATTTCTCATAGCGCTGTCCAATACTCTCTTCATTGAACTTTGTTGTGCTTTATTCACTCTTTAACATTTGTCAGTGAACTGACTGGTTTGTTAGTTGGAAAACTACAGATGCGCTAAAGATAGTTTTTTGGGGGGCCATGAACTATAGAAAAAAAATCATGATTAATGATGATACTATCTGAATCACATAAGTAGGTGTTCATGATAAGAGCTTGTTTTTTCATGAGAATGCGTGGAATCAAACTATTAATGGAGGCTTCTACACTCAGATACCACCACTGCTATCTGATTTACCATAGTACCAGACATGGCAACACACTGACCATCAGAGACTTGGCATAAAGTAAAGGACTCTTGCTTTTTGATTTAGAGGGTACCACTCTCAGACCTATGACTCCTACCAAAAGTTGTCCTATTCATCTTGCAGTGGGAAGACCACATCACACAGAACATTGCCCCTGTTGTTCCTAGAAGATTGACTATATTAGGCTTTTGAACCCTTTCAGGGCTATCAGTCATGCCTTGCTGACACTGACACATTTTTCAGCTTACAGTGTTACTCTTCTAGTCTGATCAGCCATCTCTAGCCACGTTATTGTGTCCCTTAAAAATAATCTTTGTCATGTTCTTTACTTTCTGGGCCACTAGCAGTTGGGAAATAATGTACCTTTTATCGCAAAGGCCATTCAACAGTGGGTAATGGTCAAGATATTCAATGGACTTTCCACACTTCCACCATCTATAGATATCTAGCATTTTTTGAGTGTTGAAATTGCTCCTCAGAAATAGGCTCAAAAAGATTTCTGACTTATGTCTGTCATCTCCTCCTTCTGCAGAAACCTTAGTAAGTAGCTTAGTCACCAAATACAGCTGTCCCCAGAAAAAGATAGTGGTGCATATCTATGAAGGAAGACTTACACAAGAATGTTTATTGTAGCTTTATTCCTAACAGCACACATTCGGAAACAAACAAAACATCCAACGAGAGGTGACTGGATAAACAAACTCCGCTATTTCATGCAACGGACTACTACTTGGCAAAATAAAGGAATGAATTGCTGATAGGCACAAAAACACGGAGAGAAATCTAGGACACTTGCTGATTAAAGTAAGGCAGACATGAAAGCGCACATGCAGTACGCCTCCACTTAGGTGAAATTCTAGAATTTGCATAACCAATTTGTGGTCATAGAAATGAGAACAGTGCTTGTTGCTGGGCAGCAGAGATTGACTGGGATAGTAACAGAAGGAAATGTCTTAGAGGAAGGAGATCTTGGGAAAAATGGAGTTTATACAGCTGCAGTTTTAAAACTGATCAAACTGTACATGCAAGGTCTTTGTACCTCACTTGTTGGTGAATTATACCTTAAGAAATAATAAAAAAATTTTCTAGATGAATAAAAATGTGATGTGAAATTTCTAAACCAAAGAATCCTAACTCAAGCCATCAATATAACAAAAAAGAACAAATAAAGAAGAAAATAAGAACATGTGTAAATAGAAAAGAAACTAAATCCAGTGCAGAGATGAAAAATACAGCATAGGGAATATAGTCAATAATATTATATTAACATTGTCTAGTGACAGATGGTAATTACCCCTACGTTGGTAAGTGTTGAGTAATGCATAGAATTTGAATCATAATGTGCACACCTGCAACTAATGTAACATTGTATGTCCTCTATACTTCAATATTTTTTAAAAAACTGAAAAAAACACAAAATAGATGGTGAGCTAGTCAAAAATATACAAATAACCACAACTAGTTCTTTACAGAAGACAGAATTTTGCAGATTAAGCTATATAAAATAAATTTTGAAGACAAATGTTAAAATTCTAGTCACTAATGCTTTGAAAGAAACACCCATAAAACAATATGAAGCCAAAAGACTTCAGGCTAAAGAACCAAATATTAAATAACAAGCAAAAAACTAACTGAAAGAAGTACTTTATGGTACTATCAGAAAACATGTATTCCCAGTCAGACAAAAGAAATTCAATGTGACATGTTTATATATTGTTATAAGGTACAATCTACCAACATGTAATATCTTATGAATCTTTTATGCACCTAACACAATAACTTTAAAGTAAAGGAAAAGCTGTTAGAAATTTAAGAAGTACCTGACAATTATAGTTGGGTCATTTAACACAGTTCTCTTGAAAATTGGTAGATAATAGAGACACAATGTATATGTATGACCTGGCTAGTTCTCTTAATAATATCAGACAGTAAACCTAAAAACAGAAGCTTTTTATCTTGATGAAGTCCCAAAAGTTCATTTTTGCTTTTGTTTCCCTTGACTTTGGAGAAATGTCTTGAAAGAAGTTGCCGTGGACAAAACAAAGAGGCAGCCCACGGAATGGAAGAAGATATTTGCAAATGACACTACAGATAAAGGGCTGGTATCCAAGATCTACAAAGAACTTCTCAAACTCAACACCCAAAAAACAAATAAGTCAAAAAATGGGCAGAAAACATGAACAGACATTTCTCCAAAGAAGACGTATGAATGGCTAACAGACACATGAAAAAAATGTTCAACATCATTAGCCATCAGGGAAATTCAAATCAAAACCACATTGAGATACCACCTTACACCAGTTAGAATGGCAAAAACTAACAAGGCAGGAAACAACAAATGTTGGAGAGGATGTGGAGAAAGGGGAACCCTCTTACACTGTTTGTAGGAATGCAAGTTGGTGCCACCACTTTGGAAAACAGTGTGGAGGTTCCTCAAAAAGTTAAAAGTAGAGCTACCCTATGATCCAGCAATTGCACTACTGGATATTTACCCCAAAGATACAGATGTAGTGAAAAGAAGGGGCACATGCACCCCAATGTTCATAGCAGCAATGTCCACAATAGCCAAACTGTGGAAGGAACTAAGATGCCCTTCAATAGACAAATAAAGAAGTTGTGGTTCATATATACAATGGAATATTACTCAGCTATCAGAAAGGATGAATACCCATCATTTGCATCAACATGGATGGAACTGGAGAAGATACTGGTAAGTGAAATAAGTCAGGCAGAGAAAGACAATTATCATATAGTTTCACTTATCTGTGGAACATAAGGAATAGCATGGAGGACATTAGGAGAAGATAGGGAAAACTGAAGGGGGGTAAGTCAGAGGGGGAGATGAACCATGAGAAACTATGGACTCCTGAAAACAATCAGGGTTTCAGAGGGGAGGAGGGTAGGGGGATGGGTTAGCCTGGTGATGGCTATTAAGGAGGGCATGTATTGCATGGAGCATTGGGTGTTATATGCAAACAATGAATCATGGAACACTACATTAAAATCTAATGATGTACTGTATGGTGATTAATGTAACATAATAAAATAAAATAAAATCAATAAAATGGATTCATATACTAACCCCCCTCCAAAAAAAATCCTAAAAATATTTTCTTATGTTGAATAGTCACACATTTGATCACGTAATAGGCCAAAAATGAAATTGCAGACTTTTGCCCAAGACAGTTGGTAGGAAAAATAGCACTCTGCTACTACTTTGTTGATAATACAAATGGTTATAACCACTTTGTAAAGCAATTTGTTCATTTCTGTCAAGATTTTAAACGCACATGTATTTTGTCCCAAAGGATTTTGCCTCTAGGAATATATATGACAAAATTACTCAATATGTGCCCAAGTATATATAAATAAGAATGTTTGTGAGGCACTATAATATTTAAAAACTGCAAACAATCTGATAAAATCACAATCAGGAGATTGGCTACATTATGGTAAACTCATACTGTGGAAAAGTATGAATATATTTTTCTATATATATGTCTTTATATATATAAATTTGCCTATATATGAATTTATAAGTAACTGTGTGAGGTGATAGATGTTAACTAAATTTATTTTGGTAATAATTTCATAATATAGAAGTATATCAAATAATTGTGTTGTGCATCTTAAACTAATTTAATGTTATAGGTCAGTTATCTCTCAATAAAAATAGGGAAAATAATATATATATCTGCATATATATATTTATATATATAAATCTAATGCCTCAAAACTTACAAATGAGGGAAAACTAGCAAGAGACAGCAAAATTATATAAATATGAAATAATTGAAATAATGAGATACTTGAAATAATGAAATAATGAAAAGGTGCACTGCACAATGTAGGTAAAGTTGGCTTCTGAAGAAGAAAATGGGATTTGGATGGTAGAGAATGAAGAAGTATACTAGATGGGACTTGTGCATTTTATTCTGTATTCATCTGTAGTTTGAGTATTTTTATAGCCACTCATTTATTAAATACTTATCAAAGTATAATTCTAACAGTCTGCAAGTTACAGTCATCTAATTTTTAAAGACATCTCAACCCATGAGTTAATAATGTAAAGAAAAATAAGGTTTTAGTTTTTATTTTACGTAAAATGTATATTTTTTAAAGGACAAATTTGAATTTGATTATCATGTGTGCCATAATGAAAAGTCTGCAGCACGCATTAGCTGGTATAATATAATGCTTGTCCATTGTGGACTCAAGAAAAATTTGTTAAATGAACAATAAGCCCTTAGTAATTAGAGATTACATAGACAACAGTGATGACGACAACAAATCGATACTGTAACTGACTCACTTATAAAAGGGAATCTACAATATTTTATACATATGTATTTCCATGAATCCCCCAAAGCTTGTTTGTGGATGGGCTTCGGATCCAGTTAAGAGATCACAACAACAGGAGATTTTTCTCAATGTGAAGAGAATAGTAAAATGTTCTAATGCTGGGGCGCCTGGGTGGCGCAGCGGTTAAGCGTCTGCCTTCGGCTCAGGGCGTGATCCTGGCGTTATGGGATCGAGCCCCACATCAGGCTCCTCTGCTATGAGCCTGCTTCTTTCTCTCCCACTCCTTCTGCTTGTGTTCCCTCTCTCTCTGGCTGTCTCTATCTCTGTCAAATAAAAAATAAAATCTTTAAAAAAAAAAATGTTCTAATGCTGAGTTGAGCAAATATGGGCAGGGTAAATTTAAAGAATCCATAAGGGTTTGGTACATGCTGTGCTTCATAATATTAAAAAAAATCATCATTTAGAGGTACTATAATCAGTACATCGTTTTTGATTTTTTAGTTCACTTCTGTCTTTGTTACAGATCTGTCTCCTCTATAAGGTCTTTGAATCTGTTCAGAAACTACCCTATGCATCATATGGAATATTGGACTAGATCAGAGGTTCCCAACTTCTTTCCATTTGTGGTGGTGTTAGTATCTCAGTAATTTTTCCATGACACCTTTAGGCCAAAAAAAGTATCTTATTTTTCCTTTGTAAGAAGGTTGTTAGGTCCTCAAAACTCAGAATCTGTTTGAAAAAAATAATAAATTAGGAGAGTAAGACTAAAAAATAAAGATTTATGAACCAGCTTAAATAAATCTTAATCATTTTTCTGAGTACATCTATCTTGTTTAAGAGCGTACCAACTTTTAAAAAAGTAAGTACACATTAATTTCTACTTATTTTATAAAAGTATAACCTAAAAATGAAATTCATTCTGTCTTTCAGATTGTCCAGAGAATTGAAAGATGGCAGTCTTAGGAAATTATTAACAACATCGGTAACGTATATAATAAGATTAATTACATGATTTACACATGAATTTTTATTTAATAAAAATGTGTATTTAATCCAGCATCCCATTCCTCCATATAAAAGGTAAAAGATAGAATGTCCTGAATCTTTTTTTTTCCTCACTTAAGCTTATTTCGAGTTTCTGAAGCTTTTCACTCTGTGCCTTCAAACAAATGTTTCCCCGTGTAAACAAAATAGATCTTGAAAACTCTGGCATTTTTCATTTCCCTTCTGAAAGTGGAGCAGAACTCAGGGAGGGGGGGAGGGAGAGAGTGAGAAAGAGGGAGAAGGAATCCATAGATCCCAGTAGGGCAGATACAGAGGAGTCAAGGAGAAAACTTGTTATACTGGTTTTTCTCCTTCTTTCTTATCCATTTGCAAATCAGTTGTGATAGTTGTGCTCTGGTTGAAGAGTTGATTTAATTAGAAACTTCAAAATAATCCTCAGTCAAATCAGAATTGCTAGATAAGCTTCAGATCTGCCTGAAGGAGAGGTCGTATCACATTTGAGTACCATTGAGGCTGGCCGTGGGACGTGAATTTACTGCAGGCTTCAAGTACATGATATTTATGGAGCAGTAGTGCTCCTATAAACTCTGACTTCATGGGACAGTAAAGGTAACAAGGGAGTGCTGGGACAGATCCAGCCACCAGTGCTGTCGCAGTGCTAAGCAACAGCGCTCCTGTTGATCTGGTGGGGCGGACATTGTATGATTACGGTGAAGTGACCACCGCAGTACAGCAGGCAAAAGACACTGTAGGACTGAGCGAAATGAATCCGCACACTTAAGGGCAGGGAACTGGGAAACAATAGTAATGCATTAGAATAAAATGACATTGTTGGCACGAAATCATTGATATGAGATCCAAGAAAAAGAAAACTACCTACTCACCTAAAGGGAAAACAATAATATCCCAAGAGGAATCTAAGAACCTCTCTAAAATCTTGAAGAATGTATCTACATGTTTTCTGTGCTTTTGTCTCTATCTCTGCTCTCTCGATGATACTCTAAAGGGACATTTTTCCTCCCTATCTTCCCACCTCTATGATGGGACAACACAGAAGCAAAAATAATGACCCAGAGGAGCCATTGGCATAGAAAGATACCCTTGCAGAATAGTTTTCTTCTTGCTTGTAGAAACTAAATATGACAGGGGCAGAGGGAGGGAGAAGGCAGACAGAACTGAAAGGAAGGACCTGCCTGGAGGTAAGGGGTAGATGAGATGGTGCCATCAGATAGAGACGCAGCATGGAACAGTCTCTCTGCACCTCCCCTGGAATCCATTGTCTGTGTCCAGCTCCCTTTGCAACAATCCCAGACTTTTGTACTCCCATCTGATGTAGAAGTATCCTAAGTAGGGATGAAGGCGTGAAAGGAAAGCTCTACTTCTGACCAAGGTGGAACTAAACAGGAACAGCTGGGCATTTCTCTTTGAGCCTGACCAATTGTGAATACACTGTCAATGTTAAAATAGTCACATGAGGGCGTCGGTTTCAAGCAACATTACAAGTTCCCGGAAATTCTGAAGACTTCTGGAAGACATGTCAACAAAACCTTTTTAAATACTGAATAAAATTTTTAAAAATAGCAATCACATAAATAAATGGGATCTAAAGAGATGGATGAAAATCCTCTGAAGCCAGGAATGAAGCAAGAGCACAAGTCTAGGAGGAACTGAAAGTTGGAGCTGCCCACTGACCCAGGGAAATATCTCTAGGAGAAGACAAAGATTAGGGCTGGTGTATGGTGAGGAATTAGACTGGAGAGTCTTGTGTAAAGCCCAGACTTATAATGACCTAAACCAAGGAAGTAATAAATAGGAGACTTCTCTGACTAGGACTGGCTTTGGGCAAAGGGAAAAAAAAAGCGATAGTTTTTGTCCATAGGCCTGCTCCTTAATGGGTTTTGAACTTGAATTCACATTATTTTCAATTAAAGAATTTTGGTATAAGGAAGCTCTGGGCTTGTAGCTTTCTGGGACAGAGAGAAAGTAGGCAAGTTCTTTCTTGCTGAATACATCCCTGCATCAAGCCTCAACAAAGCCCCACAGAATTTTAACAGACGTATGCTCATAATCAAGGATCATAAAATGCATAAATACAGCAAGGAATTGTGAGGGAGAGACAACAGGACTAACACAGAACAAATATTGGAATTATTAGAGATATAAAATGTACAAATGTAACTAATAAATTTATGTAAACAAAATGTAGAATAAAAAACACGAGTATGGATCAAACATCTATCAAAGATGAACAGGCATCGTTGGTAAAAAGCAAAATTAAACTTTTAGAAATGAAAAACATAGTCAGTGAAATTAAAGCTGTTTGTAAAATAAGTGCTTAAAAGAGAATTAAGCACCCCAAAGGTACAAGCTAACAAATCATACAGCTGGTGCTCACAGATACAACCTGATGCAAAAGTATAAGAGAGAGGTCGGGGGACAGAGAAGCTAGAATGAGCTAGGGCAACACATACTAATCAAATTTCTGGAAAAAAAATAATAGACCGAAGGGGCAACATTTAAACGGACAGTGGCTGACATTTTCACGAGACCCAGCGAGCTCATTCTGAGGAATACCAACAAATCCCAAATAAGATAAATTATCATATGTGGGTATGAAATTAGAAAAACTGCAGAGAACCAAATAAAATAGCAATTGTTGGAAAAAGCAGAGAGAAAAGATGGATTATGAGCAAAGGAATGGCAACTGCACTAACATTTCACTTCTCAACAACCTCTTAACAGATGCCAGAAGGCACTAGAATAACATCTTCAACACGTCGCAAATTTCTTTCAACCTAGAGTCATGCCCGACAAAGACATCTTTCAGAGAAAACCAAATTAAAAACGTTTTCCTGTAATAAGTGGTCTATCACAACAGATTTCTCCCTGAAGCAACCTCTGGAGGATATACTTTAAAGCGAAGGAAAAAGAGGCTAGAAGGAAGGTTTGAGATGTATTTTAAAAAGGGGAGGGCAGAAAGACATGTAAATAGGAGAGAGTTTACCAGAAGCTTCAGTAGTCTGGGTACTGTTCTATTTCATTGTATGTGCGTTTTCAATTCAAATAGGAGGTAGGGTGGGGGTGGAGAGAGAGAAAGAAGGAGGGAGGGAGGGAAAGAAAGGGAGAGAGAGAAGGGAGAAGGGTTTCCCAGGCCAGAGCTATATTTGATCACAATCATACCATCAGAAAGAAACGAAGTATGAATCAAGGAAGGTTGCTGGGTGGTGGGAACAGAGTGGAAGAGACCCGGTGCCCATTTATACACCTTCCAGGAGAAAAGAGTGTTTTGATAAAATAACAGTTATTTGATTGGGCTATTGAGAATCTGAGCACATGATGTTATGTATAATCCTAATATTATTAAACATTCAAATCATATAACAGAAGGCTGGACCATATTAAATTTGTTGAATTTAATATGGCGAGGCCTCCTGACAACCAAACAGCCGGCCTCTGTGGGCCCAGCTTCAACTTGTTCACACTAATGAAAACTTTATCATGTAAATTACCTGAAATTAATTCTCACAACACTTATAAACTGTGGTATGCTTGTCATCATTTTATAAATTGTGGAAACTGCAGATAAAAATGGACCTGTCCAGGATCACACAGAAATGCATGGTGAATCTAGTATTTGAAACCAGGTCTCTCTCTCTGCCCCCCCCACTCCCCACCTGTACCCCAACCCCCACCCCTCTCTTTCAACAAAGCCCCATGTTCCCAGTGTATACTGCCTCTCGTGTGCCAGGCCCTCATCTCTAACCTTAAAACTAGCACCACAAGATAGGGATTATTATTACTTTTTAAAAGATTTTATTTTTTAATAAAAAATGTAAGCTTTATTTTAAAGAGCCAGAGAGCACAGGCAGGGGGAGGTGCAGAGGGAGAGGGAGAAGCAGGCTCCCCGCTCAGTGGGGAGTCCGATGTGGAACTCCATTCCAGGACCCTGGGATCATGACCTGAGCCAAAGGCAGAAGCTTAACCAACTGAGCCACCCAGGTGTCCCCAAGATAGGGATTATTACACAAACAAAACTGCAGGTTCTCTTCAGTCTGTCCCAGCTCTGAGACATGTATTAATCTGATTTCTGGAAGGCCAACCATCGCCAAGCTGGTACCACCATCTCAAGGAGGAAACAGATAAACACCTGACAGGCTTGAGAACGAACACATGCCCATACACAAACAAGTGTGTTCAAAGTTCAAGTACAAAGGAATTATTCTAAGGGAAGAGGAACAGGAATGTGAATTGAATATGGAAAGTCTCCTTGAAGGAGAAACCTCTTGAGATGGGCTTTGAAAGAGGATTTGGCTTAAAGTGTCAAATATTAACCAGAAAAGGAGCTAGCGAGGTGTATTTGAAGTGACAGGAGTAAGAGGCAGCAAAGTGAGGTGTTTTTTAGGATAAATACAATTACACAAGATTATAAAGAAAGATGAAACTCAGTGGCTCAGCTAATGAGAGGCCTTTTAAATAAGGACCTAAGGAGTTAGTATCTGATTTTATAAGCAATTACCTTAAGGTTCAGCTGTGGTTGACATCCAGTATGGAAAGTTAATGTTTGATCTTTTCTTTTCCTTTGCAAGTCAAAAGAGCACTTTACCATCCATTTTTCTGTATGTTATTTCAAAAAGCTACCTGGTAAAGTCTGTGTTTTACTGTTTACCTTGAAACTTTTTTGTTGAAATGAATAAAGCACCCACGTGGGCACCCATTAGATTGTTTCATAATTTTATATTTTTCAGGTTCCATCAAGCTGACATTGCAAAACAATATCTTACCTCAGTGAGTCCACATCTGTGAGATAAGTTTGCATGACTAATGGTACTTGCTTAAATAGATCAGTCTTTGAGACTTTAATCCTGCAATTCCTTTTCTCTCTATTCTTGAGCGCATAAGAATTAACACACATCTAGCATGAAAATTCCCACTAAACAATCACAGAAAAAAAAAGCTAGCCAATCAAAATCAATATCAAAATATCAAAAATGATACTGTAATTTTTATTTCAAAGTAATTGTAATAGAACATTCTCACAAAGTTTTTTGTATAGGGATTTCTGCAAACCACTCTTTGCAGTTATGTTATCTATAAAATCAACCACAAAACATTGCAAACTTAATGGTAGCAATTATGTCATATATTTTCCCTTTGTAAAGGAAGGGCTATATACTCCTTCTACCTAATCTGTGGCATGTGGTAGATTCTGAGCGCACAGTTAATCAACAAATGTTAGTGAAGGGATGATTTGATAGCATTGGTTTTAGGTCTCTTAGAGCCTTTTTCAAATCCACAAATCTTAGATTTCCCAAACTAAGTTTCATTATAAATGCAAACAGATGTAGATTTTAAAGGGAGGGTGTGCATTTTGGGGTGAGATAAGCAAATGAAGCAGCAAGGCTTCCAACACAATTTACATACCCAGAATTAGTTATTCGTGTGTGGATGAAAGTACCTTCGAACACCACATATAACGATTTCCAACGCTTCTTCTGTTTTCACTATTTTGAACATAAAAGTTAACTTTGCAAACGTAAGATTTCCCTTTGCCCGATCTATAACCTCATTTCTTATTCATGTTTCAAGCAGAATATGCCAACTCTTCCTTTTGAAAGCCATTTTTCAGGAAAATAGACATTCCATGTTTGCATGAGTTTCTGACTTTACGTAATCTATAGTAAATTTTGAAATGCTTTCTTGGATCATAGCACGCTTTCTGTGTGCTATATTGGTTCAGAATCCAAATAGGTACCATAGCACTCCCAGCTAAAATTTGCTTTGCTGTTTCAGCTGTATGAGAGTGGTTGCTTCTGTGGTTTATTTAATTAATGCAGTGTTATTGACAGTACTTACCTACATTGGACAAATGCTGATTTTTGATCTGTCCTTATTCAGAATATTTTGGAATGTAATCATGATTGTCTCTTAATTGAAGATCAGCAGGCTCAGGAATTTTGTAATATTCCTGTTACTTCCAAAGGCATTTCTTCTGAGGCCTGCCATTACATTGGCTATAATATTAGATGTGAATCACCCAGTTTCTCTATGCCCCAGTTTCTCTGAAAGTAAAGTAGAAATACAGTGAGTTTCCTTTTAGGATTTTATAGGACTACAGCCTTTTCCTGTCAATGTTTTTTAGACTCTTTGAACCAGAGCAAGTATGACCTAAGTTTAAATTTGAAATTCTCTAGCCAAATTTTATACGAGGACTTCTGAATTTTAATTAAAAAATACATCAAGTTGTAAATGACTATTAGTGGGTGAATAGTTAAGTTATACAGCTATTACAAAAATACTGTTTTTCAATAATGTTTATCACCAGAGGGAAATGTTTATAACTCCCAAACATAAAAAGCATCACACCAAAAGGTAACTGGATGGAACACAGAGCATATCCTATAGAAAAAATAATTATTTTACTGTTATGGCCCTTCTCCCTCAATTAGCATTGATAGTAGAGTTTATTCCAGAAGAAAGTAATGTGTCATCAATAGCATTTTGCTACTGTGTTTTTTGGAATACAAATTCTGTAAAAGATTAATTGGTGATCTACTTTAAAAAGATTCTTTGACCAATAAATTTGAGAAATAAGTCAAGCAATATTAACCAGGGCTTTTATTGCAGGATTCTCCAGAAATTTTAGTATGTTAATGGTCATTTTGGACCTTAAAGAGAGAAACATTTTATATTTTAATGAAATCTAGTTATATAACTTTTTTTCCTTTCATAGGACTTTTTGTGTTCTGTGCAGGAAATCTTCACCTATCTCAAAATTGCAAAGATCTTCTTCTATGCTTTCTTTTGGAAGGTTTATATTTTTAGCTTTTACATTTAGGTCTATGAACCATTTTGTGTCAATTTCTATGAATGATGTGAGTATGTGAATAATTTTTTTTTCAACTCAGTTGAAACCCTAAAACACCCAGTTGTTCCTGTCATTCGTTAGAAAGATTATCCTTTTTTTTGTTTGTTTGTTTTACTTTGGCACAATTGTCAAATCCAATTGACCGTATATCTGGTGTGCTAAATTTTATGAGCTCTGCTGCAATCTCTCAACTGCAAATGCAGCCTTAGCCACATGTAATCAAGTGGGTGGAGCTATATTCTAAAACAAAAACAGGCCACAAGCCGTAGGCCAGTTTGCCAACCCGTGATTTAGACTATCTTCAGTTTCCCTCAGCAGTATTTTGCTGTTTTCAGAGTACATGTTTTTACATACTTAGGCCTAAATATTTTATGTTGGATACATTTGTAAATTATATTTAAAAACTTCAAACTTCCAATTACTCATTGTTGTATACAAAACTATAATTTGTTTGTATAGTTATCTTATATCCTGTGACGTGCTTAATTCAATTCTAGAAATATTTTTTATGGGTTCCTCAGGACTCTATTGTCTGCAAATAACACTGTTTATCTATTTTTTTCTAACATTTGTGATTTTTTTTCTTATTTTATCACACTGCTTAGGATCTCCAGGACTGATTGAACAGAGCAGACATATTTGCTTGTAGCTGATTTTAGAAGTAAAGCATTCATCTTTCATTGTAAAGTAAGATATTAGCTGTAGCCTTTTTCAGGTTCCAGAAGTTTCCTTCTATTTCTAGTTTGCTGGGAGGTTTTCTTACACATAAGTGTTGAATTTTGATAAATGTTTTTTTCCTCTTTATTCAATTAATATGGAGAATTATATTGATTGGCTTTCCAAGATATTTCTGTGTAGATTTCTTTTCACGTAGTATCTTTGTTTTGGACAGGATAATTCTGGTTTCACAAGGTAAGTTGAGAGGTGTTTCTTCCTTTTGTATTTTCTGAAAGAGTTAGTGTAAGGTTGGCATTATTTTTTCTTAAATTTTTGTTAGAATTTGCCAGTGAAGCCATTTGGACCTGGAGTCTTCTTTGTGGGAAGAATTTTAATTATGAATTAAATTTCTGCAGTAGAAATAATTTAAACCATTTATTTATTTATTTGTTTATTTATTTAGATATGTCAGCCTTTATAACCTGTGGCTTTTAAGGAATTTATCTTTTTCTTTTAAGTTGTTAAATTTATTGCCATAAGTTGTTTTTAATATTCTTTATTTTTCTCTTATGTCTGTGGCGTACATAGTGATATCTCCTCTTTCAGTGTTGATATTAATAATTTTGCATTTTCTCTCTTTTTTCTTGATCAATTTAGGTTGAGATTTACCAATTTCACTATCTTTTCATTTATAATTGTTTTCATTGATTTTTTTTCCCATTTCATCTCTTATCTTTATTGTTTCCTTCCTTCTCTTAATTTTGTATTTTTGTCTTTTTTTCTAGTTTCTTAAGGTGGAAGCTTGTTCTATTGATTTTACCTTTTTTTCTTGCAATATAAGTATTGATAATTATAAATTTTTATCTAAGAACTAAGTTAGTTCTTAGGTATTTCCTCAAAGTTTGGTATATTTTGTTTTCATTATCATTCAGTTCAAAGTATCTTACAATATCCTCTGTGATTTCTTCTTTAAATCCATGGTTTATTTAGAAGCTTGCTGTTTAATTTGGTAAACTGTCAAAACCCATTCTGGGAAACTGGTAAATACTACTCTTTTTACATCTAAGACACTTGGAATATAAAGCATGGGTAGAAGATAGCTTCAGAAGTGGGGTATATATACATATACAATCTCATATTATATATTCCCATAAATATATACATAAAATACATTTATATTATAAATCAAAGTAAGGTAGTTAATGTGTTTTTGAACTAGATTTTGACTGATAAGATCAACCTTAAAAGATTGTTGAGAATAGTATTATTAGTACATTAAGTCATCTCTTGGTTCTATTTAAACTCTTTCTCCCCTCTACTGAGTACCAAAACAGTAAGACTGTTATATATCCCAAAGGAAGATAGCAGATTTGGCTTCATTCCATGGAGTTACTGAGATCCAGGATAGAATGGTGTAAGTGTGCAGGATACAGCTTCAGAATCAGCCAGATGCCATAGGTCAATAGGGCCTTTGGCTAAGGACATCGATGTCTGATGCAGGACAAATATTTATAAATGTGATAAAAGCCTCCAGCCATACCAATCTCAAATAAATAAAACACATTATCACAAAGATTACTAAAATATGTATTATTAAAGAATATTTGATTCTTCTATACAAGAGAACAATGAGATGTCTAAAGCTCCTAAGAAGTGTTAATCATAGTAAGTAGGTTAGAAGCTTTCGAGAAATTGGCAAAAATCATAGGATGTGTGTTAAATATAGACAATACATAAGTAGCTTTGAGGCTTAGGCAAATTTATAAGATGTGTTAAATATAGATGGTAAGTTAGTAACCTGAAAGACATGTTAAAAATGGATGGTACAGGGGCATCTGGGTGGCTCAGTCAGTTAAGATCTGCTTCAACTCAGGTCATGATCCCAGGGTCCTGGGGTGGAGCCCCGCCTCAGGTTCCCTGCTCAGCAGGAATCTGTTTCTCCAACCCCTTCTCCCTCTGCCCTCCCCCCTGCTTGTGCTCTCTCTCACTCTCTCTCTCTCTCAAATAAATAAATAAAGTCTTTTAAAAAAATGGATGGTATAATGAAATACTTGTAAGAACAAACAAGGGTACTACTTAAAGATAGAAAGGATAGAGAGTCATAGCTATGATTATGACTTTATCAACAGACATTTTTAATTAATTAATTTGTTTATTTATTTATTTATTATTAACATATAAAGTATTATTTGTTCCAGGAGTACAGGTCTGTGATTCATCAGTCTTACACAATACACAGCGCTCCCCACAACACATAACCTCCCATTGTCCATCACCCAGACACCCCATCCCTCTCACCCCCTCTACACTCCAGCAACCCTCGGTTTGTTTCCTGAGATTAAGAGTCTCGTATGGTTTGTCTCCTTCTCTGCTTTCTTCTTGTTTCATTTTTTCCTCTTTCCCCTATGATCCTCCGACTTGTTTCTCAAATTCCACGTATCAGTGAGATCATATGATAATTATCTTTCTTTAATGGACTTATTTCTCGGCAGACATTTTTATATATCACCTCTAAATTGGCCATTCATTGGTGACATCCAATATAGTCCTATTCCAGCCTCACATGTTCTGTGTCCAAAAAATGTAGGAGGCTAATTGGCAATACACAGCTTCAATCCTATGTCTCTCTAATAGGGTAAACATGTGTTTTGGCCCTAGGTAACTTTCATCTTTGTATCCCATCCTTATTCACACCTCAACTTTGATCTTCATCACTACACCATCATCAGAGAAGGATAATGTGGCAGAGAGAGAAAAAGAGAGAGACAGAGAGAGAGGTTATATGAACGTTGTATAACCCAGGATTTGGGGCGTGGGGTCTTCTGCCCATGTACTCTTCCCTAAGTGTATTTAACCTGGTGTCTGGTCTCTCTCTCTCTCTTTTTTTTGCGTCTCACTGTGAGTTTTATATTGATTTGATAAATCATGTTGTTTATGTTAATTTGGTCTGTAAGCGTTTTCATTTTGATTCTTCCAGAATGGTAATTGGAGGCTAGCATTTCATCACAGTCATTTCCTATACAACAATACCTATAATAACGAAACTAATGGTATTTTAACAGATGATTATAACCTTCTATTGGCATAGTTGATATTTGTCATAGTGTTTCTGAAAATTGATTTTGATAAATGTTTTGAAGACAGTTTAGTTAAAAACTCAATAAAAAGTGATTGTAGTATTAAATATACATATAGACCACAGAACTAAGTTATGTAAATTATCAAATCATTTCATAATACTTGCAAAGAACTATTATGTACTTTTATACACATATACATATATAATATGAATGGACCTGTGTATTTTGTATATACGTGTTTATATGCACATATATACCCACATATCTACATGTAGATCTATAAGTTCTCAGATTTTGATTCTAGCAAGAATTTAAAACCGTGAAAAGACAGGTGAAATTATTTCTCACCAAAATAAATTCAACAAACTTTTATTCAGGACCTATTTGCCAACCACAGAATCAAAATCAAAATCGATGTCAGTTTAACTGTTTTTTTGCCACATGTGTCGACATGCACTTATCATTGCTATTGACTTTGGTTCACACCTTTTTGTGTGAAGGTGGTTACATGTTGTAAAAAACACATAAATTTAAGAGGAACCAGCTGCTCGCCCCGCTGTGTCTATTCTGCCGACGAGCTCCACTAGCCTTTGGCCACTTAATTCAAATACCCATTTGTAGTGGGGCTGCTACATCCATAGTGGTTTCATTACAGAAGTACAATGAGATCAGGAAGTGGAAATTCATGGAACTGATGAGTTTCCTTCCTAGTGGTGGCTAAAATTACTCTAGAGCAAACAAAATTGGACCAAGAGACACTGCCTGGAAGTCAATAGCTTCTTTCCTCATGAACCCCTCCCTCAGAAGCCCTTTGTTTTACAAGAAGTGGAGGGTAGTGGTCAATTCAGAGGTGGCAGAGGGGAGGGGTGTATATTTAAGCCAGACCACCTAAATTCAAATCCTTGCTGGGCAAGTCACTTGTATGGGACCTTAGGCAAGTCGTGTAATTTCTCTGGGCTTTGGTGTCTCCATCTGTAAAATGGAGATAGTTCGTATCTCATGGCATTGCTGTGAGAATTTAATATTTGAGAGCTAATATTTGTGCTTAGCAGGCACTCAGGGAGCAACAGGGACAGTAAGAATATTAGCTAGTATTGCTGCACCTCTGAAAAAGCAGAAATGTAAGAACCTCTTGAAACCTTAAGTAATCCTTCATAGAAAGAGTATTCCTCTATTATCAGGATCACCAAAGAAACAAAAAAACAAAACAAAAAAACACCAAACTAAAAAAGCAAACAAGCCCCCCAAAACAAAAATCAGAGGTGGGGGGCAACCTTGACCTAAAGCTGCATTTCAGGCATGTTTTAATCAAAATGGAAACTTGAGGGGTCTGGGGCCAGGTTTTATAAAGACCAGAAAGTCAACTTAGTTGTTGCCCTGTTGTTTATACATAGGAACGTAAATAAGGTCACAGTCGTGGACTTTGAACACTAACTCAGATGAGCTTTTAACTTCTTCCACGTCGTCTCAAAAGCTATTAGGAAACATTTATTAGTGATTTCTTTTAAAGACAACTGCCCAATGGGCAACCATTGTCTTTGGAATGAAAAATCAGATATTAAAAATGTATTGAACTATGATTTTATTATTAATTCTGTAAATTTGAAGAATGGTTTTTCTAGTCCCTTCTGTGAGGTTTAGTTAATTTTTACATCTTTCTACATTATAATTTTATGAGTTATCTTACAGTGGTTTCAAATTATTTCATCAATCTTTGTCTTTGTTTTTAATTTATACAGTGGAATTTACTTGTTCATTGGTGTGAGTAATTTTCAATATCTTGCCAAACACCCTGTGGCAACTGAAAATACAAGTTGCTTATACGAGACTTTTCTGTTTGAGAGCAGTGCAACAAAAACAAATTACGCTGAAAACCTAACATCATTGAACTGTAGGCATTTATATAACTAAATCAAAAATACTTTTATTTTCTGTAATTAAGAAAACGAATTTGACCTACATCCTTGGGAGGCAGATAATAGGGCAAAGCATATCTCAGGGCTAGCATAATTTTCAATTTCACTGTATTATTACTTATGTTTTTTTTTTTAATCTCCCCAACTTGACCAAATGCTTTATATCCCACTCAGCCCATCTTGTTTTCAGAACACACATGAAACTTAATATTTATAGACCAATATGTATTCTAATGTGTTCAGATTGTACTTCAAAACTCGGGTGTATAAGAATATTCCCACCGGTTTCCCAGAGTGTTGTGAAAACCTCTCCAGTAGCTCATGGTGATCACATGCTCAAAGTGCCCTGTCTGACACCGCTGCTGCTCAGCCCCGTGGGCAGCTGGAGCCCACAGGCTAAGAGCGAAGAGCAGCTTACTCTCGTGCTCCTGGGCAGCCCAAGCACAGCAGGATCTGAGCGGTGATGATGTGTCCTCTGGCGGCAATGATATCTGGCTCTGCTGGTTGATTCTCGGTGTAGCCGATAAGGTGTCTTCCTGTCTGGACATTTATCTGGGCTACCAGCTGCACTGTACACAGCATGCGTAAGGGTGCTGAAGGAGGTGCGGGAGGAGTTCGGGAGTTCACTTTGCGGGAGCCCAAGAAGCTCTGGCACCGTCCAAATTGATAGGACACAGATCCACGTCTCCATTCCTAATCTGTATAATCACGGGTACGCATACCACCCTCCTAGGGCGACTACCATCTTTGTAACAGAATCCAATCCGGCTGCAGGCCTGCTCTCACAGTGAATGCCCATTCTGCAAATCAGAGCTTCGGCATATTGCTGTGAAAAAGTCTGATGAGATTTGAGATCGTTGGCATTATCACAAGAAAATTTAACATCACATTGTCTTGGACAGAAAAGAATAGGACTGTTTGATTTCTTTAAATATAATTTACAACTGTGGTAAATTTTTGAATTGTAAAAAATGGGTTTTACATTTTTATATATCACCTTGTTTGTTGACCGTGACTATCTAGAGATCAACTTTTTCATAAAAATATGAAATTATTTTAGGTGGATTTTTATGCATATTTAATATTTAAATCACTTCTATTATTTTTCTGTTTTTTTTCTTAACACATAGTAATTGTAAAGAAAATGTAGTTAAATGTTTACTAAACGCCAGGGAGCCATATCATTTTTTCTGTGACATAACTGGAAAATTTGGGGAAGTACCTTCCATGAGGGATTTTCGGTGATTCACATGTGTTCAAGGTTCTTCAAAGTGTTTTCAAAACCGGGCACAAGGACTTCTTTGCTGACTCTGTGTGGCATAAGGATCGCTCAGCTTCAAAGAATTTAGTCCCTTCTTTCAATTGTAAAATACTCTAATAACATTTCACAGGGTCCTATTTCATGGGGCCGTGTTCAGTGTTTACACTCCAGATGCACTCCACTGGAAAGGTGAGCGGCTCATTTCTGCCAGTTCACCCTCCGCGCTAGCTGCCTTGGACAAAGTAGTCAACCAGGCGTCTTAATCCGTCTTCTCCAGTAAGACTTCACCTGAGCCTGCCTTCTTCCAGCCTGCGCTGCGGGCAGGGGGAGGGGTGGGGGTTGGTGTGGAGTAGCCGCCCAGCCCAGCCCGATCCTACTACACTTTTTTTCCCTTGGCTCTGGGCCCCTTGGATGCGCAACCACGCGCCCAGATCTCCAGGACTCTCCGGGGAAGTCTCCCGCCTCAAGCCAGACTAGGGGGGTGCGGGGGGGTGGTCTCCGAGACTTCTCGCGCTTTCCCTGCAGGTGCCCTGGAAGGTACAGGCACAGGCCGAAGCCGCGGTCCGGCGTTCCTGCGCGGCGGGCCGGCGCTCCCTGACCTCCTCCTCCCTCTAGGTTCTGCGCCCCCGGACTTGGCAGTGGCAGAAACCTGCGGAGCGTCCCAGCCCAGGGGCGGGGAGCTGCGACACCTGGGGCAGTCCTTCAGGGTCTGCTGCCACCTCCCCCTCCCCCAGCCTCCGCTGGGGATGTTTATCTTGCCCTCTGCTCCTTGCTCTTTTCTCTTTCACTTTTCTTTTCGCTGGGGGTTGGGACTCCCTGGGTTCAGGGCGCCCGGGGGAACCCCGGCTGACTGGCTCTTTGCAGTCGAAGCCCATCTCCGGGGAAGGGAGCCGGGTGGCAGCGCCTGTCCGGCTGCGCCGCTTGCCGCCCCCAGCCCTGCAGCCCGGACTCGATGGAGGTAGAGTTCTGCTTCTCCGCTCTGGGAGGGGAGGTGGTGGTGGTTGAAAAGGCGATGGAATTTTCCCCGAAAGCCTACGCCTCGGGCCTCTCCCAGCTTCGGGCGGACCCACCCGTTTCCCGCCACCGGCTGCGGGTCGCGCCGCCCCGCCCTCTCACGGGGAACACTCGACCGCGACTTCAGTTTTCGGTTGCACTACGCACAGAGGTTTTTCCCCTTCTGACCCTTTATTCCTCCCGTGCGCTCCGCTCGCCATCCTCGGCTCCCAGAGGTGCGCAGCTTGCTCGTCCGCGGGCGGGTCCCGCGCGGCTCCTCCGCGCGCTCGGTCTTTCGGTGTTGCAGGCAGCGGAGCGGCGGGAGGCAGCGCCCGGCGCCGGGCTCTCCTCTTCGCTGACTCTGCAGCTGACCCGCGGAGAGCGAGGGACGTGCGTGTCTGGCCGCCCCTGCCAAGCGGCCGGTTTCCGAGAAGACGCGGTCTGGCAGCACGGAGCGCTGTTTTGCACCTCACCGAGCTCAGAGTTCAAGAAAGGTACCGCAGCACCGGGCTGCTTCCCCGCCCCCTCCCAAACTCCCTGTCAGTCGGCGCAAAGGTGTGTAGGACCCTGCGCGTCTGTCGCTACCTTTGTTTGCAAAAATCCAGTTACCCTCCCCTTCTTTGATGAGGACCCTTGTCCTCCTAGGGAGAGGAACTTGCAGAAATGGTTACTGCTGGGCAATCAGGCCTGGGTCTGTATTCTTAGTTCCAAGCCTGGACAAGTCACTCATCTCTTTAAAAAGCAGTATTGGAAGCTTGGAAGAGATGCAGGGGACTTTAATTGCAGTAAAATCTTTATCCAAGGTGGATTTAAATGAAAATCCGGTTGATGTTTTCCAATGTTATTGAGATTGCATTTTGCGAATGTTTACAATTCATTTTAATTTATGTAATGCCGTGCATTTAAGATTTTGATAGCTTCAACGGATCCATAAAGCAAGGTTGTTCTTAACCGATGCGTATAACAGATTCCTAAACAGGGTGAGTCAGAAGTTTCAAAACTGGAAGTAAAGTGGTTGTCGCTAGCTTTTTTTCCATTGTGTTCTTTAAAGCTACTTTCTAATGTTATGACACGGGTGATGACATCTACTTGTAACTGATAGGCATCCTCATCTTGTCAGTGTGCCTAAAGAGGTTTATTGACTCGATTGAATGAACAGGTTAGACCTGGATGGTTTGTGGCATCCTGCAGTGGGATGGCTGTGAGGTGGACTGTTCGTTCTCCTGAAAACAGCAAGGCGCAATATGGATTCAGTTTTTAAACTCCTGTTGCTTTATTGAAAAGCATTGTGGTGGGCATTGTAGACAGAGGAAGGAGATGCAAAGGAAAGAACCTGAAGATACATAAAGGAAGGGACTAAAGAAAAAAGCAATAGCCTTCTTAGTTTAAAAAGTGATGAAGAATTTAAAATTTTATGTAATTAAGTTAAGAAATCTCAAAGTTGTAAAGGTTTCTTACGGATTGTGTTTCAAGGTCACGTTCTTCCATCTCTCCCTGTGTTTTCTCCTCTCAAAGTTTTAGTCATACCTAGAATGGCCTTTCCTACAGTATCGTCTACTATGACAGTGACACAGACGAGTTAGGTTGGTCGCCGGTCCTGAACCTCTAGTAGGCAGTGCTTCCGTACTTTGCTTTTTAATTTATTATTAATCTATTAATCTGTTTATTCATTTTTATTAAGTAAGCTCTACACCCAGCGTGGGGCTCGAAGTCACTTCCCTGAGATCGAGAGTCACATGCTGTACTGATTGAACCAGCCAGGTGCCCCTTGTCATACTTTGGATTCCTTGTCCCCTGACAGTCTGGAGTGGGAACTCCAGAACCCACTTTGAAGTTGTAGTCCTGAAATTCGGAATTTTACTGCAGAGTTTGGTGGGCTTAAGTAAGAAAACGATTTGATGCTTTTCGTTTTCACCGGTGAGATTCAGATATAAATGTCAGCAGCTATATTGCAAGACATACTAGTTGTGAATGAAATACTTGTTTGTCCACTAAAATCAGTGATTTAAAGTTTGTTGAAACAGAATTTGATAGTTTAAGGATTTTAAACCCCCAAGAGGTTCTCCATCTCAGGCTGGCTGGCTCTGAGTAGATTTCAGGAAGGCGAGGATTGAAGCCCTGAAATGTTGTGTGTAAGTGGATTTTTCTTAGGAAAATATCCACAACTCTACTTAGGTTTTTAAGTGGGTCTTGAACCCAGAATAGTTTTTAGAACATTTTAAAACTTAGAAAACTGTCCTTTTCTTCATTTAGCTCTTAGAGTTTACTGTTAAGTTTGTTCATTAGGTAACTATTCTTTCGAAGGTTAGTTAATGATAATACAGAGAGTTCTGTCTTTCCGCCAGCAACTTGAATTATGGGAAATAATATGAATCATAGCTAATATTTGTTGAGTTCTTATTATGTACTGGACATTGTTCCAAGTATGTATTTTTTAAAATCATCATAATAAACTTATGTGGTGGTAGAGACTGTATTATAACTGCTAAGAAAATTGAAGCATAGGGTTATTAAATAACTTTCCCAAAGTTCCAGAGCTAGTTAAGTGGTAGAACTGGGATTTGAACCCAGACAGATTTAAGATCACAGGTGTTTATGAAGAATGTTATTTCCTCCGTATAAGTATTTCCCACAATTTGGCAGTGACAACTAACCACGACTTCATTTTGACGCAGTGTTTTAATGATTGAATGTTGGTTTTCAATACTACTGCTTATATGGTACTTGCATGATTGACATCAATCATTAATTATATATTTAAAGATTAGCTCTATGATCAACTAATATTCACAGGAGTGCCCATATGTGTTTGGTTCCTTGGAGAGATTTCTTTCATGGTTCCTGCATGAAAACATTTGTCTAATTTGCATCAGTTTTTGCTGATAGAGCTTGACATGTGGATTGGAACATGTGGATTGATTTATATGGTGAATTTATCCATCTACCCATCCATTCATCCATCCAAGTAGGAAGCTGGGGCTCATGGAGAGATCAGAACAGAAGCCTTTCCCATTATATCACACTGAGGTGGTGTAGTCAACTATTTGAAAAGCTTTTTCAGAGGCTTTATGGTATGAGGGTTGGCAAGAAGCCAACTGCTTTCCTTAGTTCAATATTAGCTCTTTGGTTTACTTACACAGCGATTGTAGATTACTACATGAGGCTATTTAGATTGAATAATGCTTAAGTGCTTGCTGCTATCCTATTTGAATGGATTGAGTGGAAAAATTCCACAGGGGAGTTGAAAGAACCTTTGTGGTTTTAGCTAGTACTGCGGTATACTCACTACTAGCTATTTAATGGTGAATTTTACTAATTATTATTAATTATATTATTTTTATTTATTATTTTGCTTTATCTTTTTTTTTTTTTCCCCAAGTTACTCAGTACTGGAGTCAAATGTAGGAAATAAGAGGCTCTTGGATCTCATTTCAGTTCAGCAATGTTATTTGTACTCATTTTATATCTGGAGGCATGGTATATGTATACATGTCTTTTTCAGTGTTTTATCCCACTGTGACTCTAGTAGTGGCTTGCGGGTCATTTTTGGAAGGACCAAAATATACATATACATTTATGCATATATATGTGTGTGTGTGTGTGTGTGTACAAAATGTATATTTTGTGTATAGACCATATACAAATAGATAAAAATGTCTGAATGCCTATTAGCTCATCATGTTCTAACAACACATAGTTGCTTCTTCTCCTGATGCTAAGGTTTCTGTAAGTGCTAACAAACTGCAGAGGCGATCAGGAGAGTGACAGAAAGTATTTTGTTAAATAAAGGAATTGAAACTGAAAATGATCCTACAAGAAGAAAATATGATGGTTGTAAGTTTGGTGGGGGGAAGCTCTACTCATCACAGTGACATGGGAAAGAAGCCCTGTGACACATTCAATAATCCCTTGTAATCATTTCATTCGCACTAAGCATTTTGCTCATACGCCTTCTAATAGAAATTCGAGAAATGGAATACCCCTTGTGCACTGTTAGCTCTGACCCCTAAAATTTTCAATTTTTCTTTAATTGAACATTTTATAGTTAGAAATTTTGCAATATATTTTTTCAACTTCTGTGCTCTTCTTACGCCTCAGCAACAAAAAAGTATATACATTTAAATTTAATTTTTAAAATAATTTTGTTAAAAATTATTCTTTATGTTATTTTAAATATTAGTACACAGGTAACCAAAATAATTCATTAACTTTTGATAAGTAATTATGAGGCATAAAACTAAACTATTATTGGAAATGTATATCATAAGTGTAGGTATGGGTAGTGTTGACATCAATGCTTACCTGAAAGAAGGTTTCTCTAATACCAGTTTTTCAAATCGCCCCTTTATTTGGCACCCTGGGGAGGCAAGGCATATGGTAAGATTCTGAATGGGAGAGAGATGTGCCTTTCTTTGGTAAAATGGGTGAAGGGTAATTATGAAAGGGGAAGCGGGAAAGGAGAACTTGCCAGAAAATGCTTGCTGTTCGCACATTTCAGGCATATCACTTGTAAAAAAGAGTTCCTATGGAAATAGTGGATCTGGAAACTGGTTCCTTTAGAACTCTGTGTCCATACAGATCTTGGAAAGCTGTGGGGTTCCCCAGGGGTGCCTCTTGTTCACTTTGAAGATCTCTGATCTGGCTCAACCTGTTGCCCGCCCCCTAAGGTTGATTTGTAGATTGCCATGCCTCCTTGGGCTTAAAAGAGAGAGAGAGAGAGAGAGAGAGAGAGAGAGAGAGTGTGTGTGTGTGTGTGTGTTTGTGTTTGAAGAACTGGCAGCTGCAGAGACTTCCCACTGAGAGCAGATGGGATACAGTTTCCAGCCAGGCTTGGGTGCTTGGATAGCCTTCCCAGCCTGGGCTGCTCTTCCGTGCTAGTCCCAGTCACACTTCCCTGTGCTCTAGACACACTTGTTATTTCTGCTCACTCCTTGCCATCCTTCCTGAGCCCAGCTGAGAAAGCATTCGACCTTCATAACTTTTGCTACCCCCTTCTATTGCCCAGGTAGAATTATTTTCTCCCTTACATGAATTTATTTGGTGCTGTGATGGTTTTTGTCTCTGTAAATTTACCTTATTATGTGTGTTTCTATAGTCACATTTTGAATAAAGACAGCGTGAGCCCAGCCAAGGGTTGGTTCCATGGTTGATTTGTGTTGACTTCAGTGACAGGACACTCAGCAGTTTGACAACTAAGCAGAGGAGTGTAAAACAGGTAGGAAACCATAGAGCGAAAACGATGGTGGACTGTTATCCAAAAAACAGTATTTGGGGGAAATCAGTCTGGGGTAGGAGTTATTGAAGAAAAAACAAATTGAAGATAAGGAACCCAGCCAGAAACCCACTGCAGTCCTTCAGACTTGCAGTCTCATTCCTGTTATCTGCTCAAGAACAGAGCTCTAGTAATTCATTCTATCAATGGGTCTTTCCCATCACTATAATTTCTCCCATAAATAACAACAAAAACAACAAACGGCTGTCTTTGGCCTCACGTTGCTCTCCAGCCACCACCTGATTTTTTGGTCCCCATTTTATAGGAAAACTTTCACAGTCAGTTCTACTTTCTGTCTCCAATTCCTCTCTTCTCATGGTCTCTTGAACGAGGCAGGCTGTCCTCCCCACTGCTCCACTAAAACTGTCCTTGCCAGAGGTACCACCCCCCCCCCTTACATCCAGCGGTTTGGGCTTGATTCTCTTCCGGTGTGCTCTTTCAGCAGAGTTTTTTTCAGAGTTTTTCATTTGGCTTCCAGGCAGTCCCCCCATCTCCTGCCTGTCCTTCTGCCTCACCATCACCCATTTCAGTCTCTTCCTGGTTCCGTTTCCCTAACCTGTAAACAGAGGAGTCAGAGGGCTCAGTCCCTAGGTCCTTTCTCTGTGTCACCCACTCCCTTGGTGACCTCATCCAGCCTCGTGGTTGTTGATGCCTTCCTAGAGCGGCGGTTTCTATGTCCAGTCGTGAGCTCCCCCTGAATTCCAGACTCGTATGTACAATAGTCTACTTCGTATTCCTGAGGAGCTGTCTGGGACCCACTGGATTCCTGGCTTACCCCCCAAACTGCTTTTTCCACTGTCTCCGTCCTCTCACGTGGTGGCAGTTGCATTCTTCAAGTCGCATAGATAGTCCCTTAGTCCATCTCAGCGGTGTCTTTGCTTTTTTTTTCATACCCCACATTTTAATCTGCCACCAAATCGTTGAGCTGTCCCTTCAGAGTACATCTCACAGCTGACTTCTCGCCAGCTTCACTGCTGCCACATGGCTCCAGGCCACTTGTGTCATGCCTCGTGGTATCACTGCAACATTGGTCTCCCTGCCGCTCTGCTTGCCACCCCGCGCCCCCAGTCCGTTCTCAATGGGACACAGCAGCCAGAAAGCTTCCGTTATTTGCCCTGCCTGCATTAAACAAACAAACAAACCCACAAAACAAAAGAGCAAATTCTTAAAACAAACAAACAGAAACACCCAGAAACCACTGGGTTAACAAACAGTAATTTGTTATTTGTCATGATTCTGGCGTCTGGGCTCCATTCAGCTCCTCAGCTCTTCCTAGGCTGCTGGGGAGGAAACATTCCGGAAGGTTTCTTCATTCCTACGTCTGGCACCTCATCTGGGCTGGCTGGAAAGTTAAAGCCCCCTCCTTTGAGTCTTTCTTTCTTTTCCATAAGAACTAGCTCTTCTCAGCAGCTCAGTAGGCCACTCCCTGCTCTGAATTTGGGATCTAGGGACCTTTGCTTCCTTCCTTTTGTTACCTGGCGATGGGTTTGTGTGTGTGTGTGTGTGTGTGTGTGTGTGTGTGTGTGTGTGTTAAGTATAATTTTCTTTTAAATCTTGAAGGCTTCCTATACATTTTATTGAGGTTCACTCCGTTAGAGAAAGATGTACCCACAAGACTCTCATGACACAGCCTCTTTACTTGGGCTGTGAGGCAGAATGCTGTAGGAGAAACCCTTCAGGTTTCTCGAAGCATTTTTGTCCTGCTGCCTGGGTCTATGAGGCACAGCCCTCACCTGAGGTCTTCATGATCCATCTTCCAGCCACGCACTTGATTTGATCTTTAACCTGAGATCACATTGTACAAATAGACCTTGGATTTGAACTTTGTCCTAGACTGCTTCTTTCTTGGAGAATCTTCTGCTGTCTGGAGAGGCAAAAATGACAAAAAGTTTTGTTTTCTAACCTGGCAGGTCCTGGGTTGAACAATTTCCTCTAAATTCCATTTGAACACTTTAGTTCATCTTTCTCTTCATGTAATGAATCCTAGGCAGCTAAATGAAGCCAGTTATCACACTCAGAAATCTTAACCAGGTCCACAAGTTCATTAGATCGATTTTCTTTCTTCCATATTACTGCAGTGTTGCCAAGCATTTGGCCACAACATAGTGTCAGTTGCCCTCTTTCCAGCTTCCCGTAAGAAGTTCATCATTGCCTTTCTGACTTTCACTAAAAAGAGTAGCCTTGCTGCTGGGCAGGTGTCTACCCACCACCTGGTCTCATTTTCAATTTTAGTATCAGTTTCTCTAATTGCTGTGTAATAAACTCCTCCAAAATTTCATGGTATGAAACAAAAACCATTTTATTGGTTCAAGGTTTGGAGGTTGAGAATTTGGATGGTACATGGTGACAATGACTTATCTCCATTGCACAATGTCTGTGGTCTCAGCTGACTCTGGTTGTCCAAGGACTGTCTGAGATGGCTCAAGACATTGGGTCAGGCTGTTGGCTGGATTCTTTCATTCTCTTCCACTTGGCCTTTCCACTTGGCTAGGTTGGGCTTTCCTATAGCATGGTGGTCTCAGGGTTGTCAGACTGCTTACATAGTATCCAGCTGCGGTAAAAGAGGAAGCGGGAGCCGCAAATCCTCTCAAGGCCTGGGTATAGAATTCCCAGACTTTACATTTGTTTCATTCTATTGGAAAAAAGCAAGTTAGAAGGCCATCCCAGAGTCAGTGGGAGAGGACATAAGTCATGGTCCTCCTCTATTCAAAACCCTCCTTTGCCTTCTCATCTCACTCTAAAAGCCAAATTCCATTACAAAGATCAGTGAGGCCCTAAGTGATTTTTATCTATATTATCTTACCTACTGTTCTTCCTTTATCTCACTGTTGCAGTCACACTGACAGCCTTTCTCCTCATCACACAGACTGCTGCGTTCTTATCTGAGGGTCTTTGAACTTGCTCTTCCCCTACTTCGAGTGCTCTTCCCTCAGACCTCCCCACTCCCTTACCTCATTGGCTTGGTTCAATATCCCATTGGTGGTGAGTTTTTCCGAAGCCATGTACTTCCTCTTCCACTCACACCAGCACTGTGTTTAAACTCTCCTCCATACACCTGTAACTCTCCGACATACTACTAGGTTTATAGTACCCTATCCAAAACTCTCAGGGTCAGATACGTTTGGAGTTCAGATTTTTTTCAGTTCTTGGAAAGGTAACAGTTATGGACTGAATGGTGTGTCCCTCCCTATCCTGCCCAGAAGCCCCCATGCAAGAGAGGCTTACTCTTTTAGAAACTTTCAAACATGCGGTACAGTATTAATTATCGCTACCATGCTGTACATTACATTCCCATGACTTATTTCTTTTATAACTGGAAGTTTGTACCTTTTGACTCCGTTTACCCATTTCGCCCACTCCTCAACCCCCTGCCTCTGGCAACCACCCATCTGTTTTCTGTATCTATGAGTTCATTTTTTTTTTTTTTAATAATACCAGTCTTTAAAGAGTCACTTCCTCTGTGAAGTTTTCCAGGTAAAGCTCCAGCGTTACCACTTCTCAAGCCCCGTGGAAATATTGACATTTCTCCTTTGTTCTGTCCCCTCCCGATGGATACCTCTCTAATAGTAACTGCAGTATTTTATTATATTGACTTGTGTTCATATTGACTCTCCCCTGGAGTGAATGACAAAAGTGGTACCAAGGATGATAAGAACTGTGATGATGGAGTTGGAGTTGAAAGGGCTGGCTTTTGGGAAAGACCACATCCTTGTGTGCCTCGCACCTTGCCTGGCACATTAATAGACCTTTAATAATGTTATTTTTGTTGTCAGTAATCTGTCACATATGGCTGAGGGGTGAAGTGATATAGGGTTTTGAGAAAAAGGGTGTGACCAGATTTGACTGGAAATAAATCATCAGTGATCAAGTAGCTATTGGAAAACCATTCCCAGGAAATGGAAAACTATTCCCAGCGTTGGAAAACCAATACCAGCATATTGTCAGGGTCAGGAAGGGAAATAGAATTTCCCGAGGATTTAATTTGGGCCAGGCTACTGATAGACTCTTTACATTCATTTTTAGGATGATGCATATGAGCTTGTTAGCTTAGCATGAGCCTATTGAAACTAAAAAAAAAAGGAGGGGTGCTGTTTAATATTTTGTGCCAGTTTTTATTGAGGGGATAATTTATAAATTGTGAAGTAAATCCTTCAGTAAATGAAAGGAAATAGAAACAAGAAACTCCCTATTCTCTAAATTTCTTCAAGTAGAAATTTTTTCATTTTCTTAATTCTATTTGCCAAGTATTTTGAAAAAAAATTCAAAATACAAAAAAGATGAAAAAAAATTTGTAAAAATGGTAGTACTGTTAATATTTTATTTAGTGCTCCTTCTCCTGGGAATCCAAGGAAACAAATACATAGACATAACAACTTTATTTTGTCACTTTAAAATTTGAGGTAACCCCAAATGTCAGATTTTTAAGACTCTATATTTTATATCATTAGACTTTACCCCCCGGGAAGCAAGATACTCTTCTCACTGTCTTGTGAAGGACCTCTAAAACTTCAGACGTATGGCTTTATGATGGCTGATTTAGATTTGCTCTTGAGGTATCTCTCGTCTAAACCTTGACCTCTCTTAATTCAAGACACATTACTCTTAGCCTCTGCAGTTTGTGAAGTACTAGCTCCCAGGCTATGCTTTTGAATCAAGTAGGGTTACAAGGGACCGGAAACCTTCCTAAAAATAGCAGGTCTTTATTGAGCACTTTTTCAGTGCATGGCTCTTTGCCAAGTGCTCTGAGGGACAAACAGCTGAACCAAACATCACTCCTTTCACAAACTCGTTATCTACTGGAGCAATCAATAGGGGTACCCAAGAGCTGAGTCATCCTGTATACTTACACTGAACAGCTGTCCATTCTCTAAACATGCTGCGCTTTCTGTCATTGCGGAGCATGTGGACACGCACGTCCCTCCTCGGGAATGCATGATTGCGGCCAATAGTTTTTCCTCTCCGCTTTCTTCTGACTCATCCACCTGGTCCAGGGGTTTCAGTTTCATATTGTTTTCTCGGGGAGATTTTCCCAAACTTCCAAGATTGGATCCTTGTACTTGTTTTTTTTTTTTAAATTTTATTCTATTTGAATTCAATTAATTAACAGTGCATTGTTAGTTTCAGAGGTAGAGTTCAGTGATTCGTCAGTTGCATATTAACACCCAGTGCTCGTGACATCACGTGCCCTCTGGGATCCCCTATTCCTAACTTTATTTAGTAAATATTTCAATAGTTAACATTTATTGTTGGCCACGTGCCAAGCATTTCAACTTGTGAAATCCTCGTCAACTCCTTGAGGTGCTTTTCTCACTACTTTTCAGGTGACTCAGACACACCGAGACCTTGTGCCCAGGGTCCACAGCTAAGTCTCTCCCCAAAGCCTGTGGGCTTCACCCACATGCTACCTCGCTGGAAAAACTGAGAGGCATAAAGATTAAAAGGGTGGAGATAAAATTATCATTATTTATAAGTGAAAGCCATGACAATTAACAAACTATGAAAACTAATGTGAGTTCAGCAAGACAGCCAGACGGAGTAACAAAAACTCAGTAGCATTTTTTAATACTCAATAAAACATTAGCTAACGTAACAATAAAACGCATGGCACAACCGCCCCCACCAGGAAGACATGTATCATAATCAGATAGGATTTACTTGAGCCTTGTATGGATAGTCCAATATTAGAAAATCTACAATATAATGCTAATGGATGCATACTGGAAAAGTTATTATCAAGCTTTTGGATAAGAGCTTCGTAAGATTAAAGGGGATCTTCCAAATGCGTGAATGAATGAATGATATCTGCTAAATAATCTCTAGTAAATGTCATTCTTTAATGATTTTATTTATTTATTTGAGAGAGAGAACACGAGTGAGAGAGAGAGAGAGAGAGAGATCATGAGCAGGGGAGAGGGAGGGAGAAGCAGGCTCTCCGCTGAGCAGGGAGCCCGACTCTGGGCTCGATTCCAGGACCCTGAGATCATGACCTGAGCCAAAGTCAGATGCTTAACCGGCTGAGCCACCCAGGCACCCCTAATAAATGTTATTCATAATAAAGAACTTTAAAAAGCATTTCCTTCGGTTTGGGAGAATGATGAGGATGTCAGTATCCGCGCAACTATTTAACGGAGTACTGAAAACAAAGGTAATGGCTGCTCATTTTTCCTGAGTACTTACTATGCGCATCAAGCAGTATTCTAAGTGCTTCGTAGGTTTTGCTTATTTAAACGACAGTAAACGTTAAATTCTTCACTTATCTTTGCTTCCTATATCTTTTCGCTTTCTCCAAAAATTACTTCAAATGGGCCTTAAAGGGTGAATTTTTCTGACGTCTTATATGCCTGTGAATATATTAATTTTGCCTTCACATGTAAATAAGGGTTCACCCAGATATTTAATTCTAGGTACAAAGTTATGTTTTCTTCAACATTGTGGGGACTCTGCTTCATTATCTTGCATCTGTTGTTTCTTTCAAGAAGTGTGATGTCATTCTGACCCTGTCTGCTTTCACTCTAATGAATACGGTTGAAGTTTCCTTTGGCTTGTATTTTTTTTTAACATTCCAGTATACTTACCATACAGTGTTAATATGAGTTTCAGGTGTACAATATAGTGATTCTGCAGTTCTATACGTTACTCAGTGCTCATCATGGTAAGTGTACTCTTAATCCCCTTCTCTTGTTTGCACCCCTCTCTGTTCGTTCTCTATAATTAAGAGTCTGATTTTTTTGTTTGTTTGTTTCTCTTTCTTCTTTGTTCATTTATTTTATTTCTTAAATTCCACGTATGCGTGAGATCATAGGGTGTTTGTCTTTCTCTGACGGACGTATTTCACTTAGCATAATACTCTCTAGCTCCATCCATGTTGTTGCAAATGGCAAGATTTCATTCATTTTTATGGCTGAATAATATTCCATTCTATAAATATGTCATGTCTTCTTTATGCAGTCATCTATCAATGGACACTGCATTGCTTCCATAATTTGGCTATTCTAAATAATGCTGCAATAAACATTGGGGGTGCATCTATCTTTTCAAATTAGTGTTTTTGTATTGGAATTACTGGATCGTATGGTAATTCTAGTTTTAATTTTTTGAAGAACCTCCGTACTGTTTTCCACAGTGGCTGCACCACTTTGCATTCCCACCAACGGTGCAAGAAGGTTCCTTTTTCTCCACACCCTCACCAGCACTTGTTGTTTCTTGTGTTTTTTATTTTAGTCATTCGGAAAGGTGTGAGGTGATAGCTCACTGTGGTTTTGATTTGCATTTCCCCGATGATGAGTGATGTTGAGCATCTTTTCACGTGTCTGTTGGCCATCTGGATGTCTTCTTTGGAGGGCTTGAATCTTTTTGGATGCCACTAAAAAATGCCTGGCTGTGAGTGGGCTGTGTTTTTAATTTACTTTCTTTGCTACTCTTACCTTCCTTATTTTGAGGTCTTATGTTTAGAATTTTGGAAGAATCTTGATTGTTATCTTTTCATCTATTGTCTAATTTTTTTTCTCAGACTGCAAGTAGACAGTTATAATTCCTACTTTCATCTTCCATCTATGCTTCATTCTTCCTTTATTCTCCCCCACCTAATTTTTAGTTTCTAATGCCTTGCAGGATATTGCCTAATCTAACAGTGCAGCTCATTCTGCCACTTTCCAGCAGTATTCATTCTGACATTTAGGCTATCTACTTAAATCTTTACTTTTATCACTTGTGGGTTTTTTAATATTTATTATACCCAGCTATTTCTTCATATTTCTTGCTCCTGATTCATATTTCTAAAAGTCCTTCTTACATTCTATCAAGTATTTTTTAGTTTTTTAAATTCTTGTTTTATCTGTTCCATTTGGCTTTTCCCATCTGGCTTACTTTTTTTTTTTTTTTTCAGTTTTGTGTCTCTGTTATAGAGATCCCACTATATATTCTTCCCTGTAAACTTCTCTTTCTTAAGTTAAGATCATCATTGGCTAACATTATCAGCCAAGAGACAAAACCCTTGACTCTAGCTTATGTCCTCCGACTGTCTGGGTGTGGGGTACGTTTCAGGTGGAAGAGCCTATGCTGTTGAACAACTGCAGAACTCTCCCACCAGTCTAATACCTTGTTCTCCAAGGCTCTCTCCCAGTCCCGTGTTCTAGGTACCCCCTCTGTCTTGCAGCAGTGATGGGAAGAGCACTTAGTTGGATCCAGGGTATGGGCTTAGGCAGCCATGTTGCCGACTTTCCAGGTTCTGAATGCCCCGCAAGCCAGGCCCAACCAGAAAGTGCCAGTCAGGTTAACACATGCAGTAAAACGAGCATCTCCTAACGGTACTTTTCAGGGAAAATAAGGGAGGAAACAGGGTACAGCAACTAGAACCTTCTTCCTCATGTCATCCTTTACTTCTGGCCCAGGCTGTCCAACTCTGGTCTGCCAAACTGAGATACAATTTCCTCCTCTCTCCCAAGGGAGTTTTTACAGTTTGGGCATTAGCTCCTGAGCATGGGTTGACATTCCACAAACCATCGTGTTTCTCTGGAACCTAGAGGGCAGATTCCTAAAGAAAAAACTAGTTGTTCTTACCAGTTCTTTATTTAATTTGGAACTGCCTGGGATTAATTATTTTCCCTTCTCCCAAGTGATTCATCCAAGAAACAGTAGGTATGTGAATATATGGTGATATTTACCATTATTATCATCCAGCCACATTGGACAAAGATCTCAAAGATCCCAGTGTAGAAACAAGAGGGGGATTGATGGTGTAGCCACAGGGTAAAGGAGATTATGAAATTTCTGTCTCCCCTTCCTCCAAGGTAGAAAGGTGTCAGGTGGGCTACTGTGGGTTAGGATGACACAGAGTTGTCATGGGTGACATGTTTACTTTAGTTGTTCTGACCCAGAAAGTAGCAATTTGGAAATAAGTAAATTGAATAATTGCAGGATTTTGCTGATGGTGCCGGTGCTGTTACAGGATAGTTGGATCTAAGGTATGAAATTAAAACAATTCAAATTCCACTAATATTGCCCTTTAGTTATGATCAATACATATCAGATTGTAAGCTCCAAGCATTTGATAACCCTTGATTTTAAGGATAAGTAGACCTGTTTTGAAATCGAAACTAATATGGAGAGGCAGCCCAAGGCATGTGCTCCCTGTAAACTGAATGAACTACTAGTGAAGATTTAAGCCGGGAAGCCAAGACAACACATGGGAAGCCCCAATTTTACCTCTTTGTGTAAAACTGGACAATGCATTTAGTTTCTCTGCACTTCTTTTCTCTTCTGGAAAATTAAGATGATTAGAGTAGAGGAATTTCCTCAGGTGTCAAATCTGATGATACTGATGATTAATATAATGTGGATAGATTTGACCATATGCTGATAAGCTACCTGTGACCTTAATAGATGTACTTAGACACTGGGAAGGACTTTGGACACCTTCCAGTCTAGTTTCTTTATTTTAAAGATAAAGACATTGAGGTTAAGAGACACAATGTACCTTGCTAAGGTCACATAGCTGTCTAAGGACAGAACCAAGACCAGGGCTGGGTTCTCTAGGCTTTTAGTCGATTCTGTGGTTTTGGTAAGATTAGGGAGGCTCCCACATTTTTATCAAGGAGACTTCAGTCTAATGTTGTGTAAACCGTAGTTTTGGAAATTGCAACATTTTAATGATGAATAGTTTGTCAAGACAGTAGTCTGCATGGCGTCTGGTAAAAGAAAAGATAGTGAACACCACTGCTGTTGTTTACACAAGTCCAAAGAGAGAAATTCTGTGTCTATAGAAATGAATGTCTGTGGTCCCAGCACATCGTCGTGTCACTCTTAATGGCGGTTGCCTAGAAGGCTGTGTTCTGTCTGAATGGAGATTATTTTCTATGCTGTTTTCTATTCCTGATGATATATCCTACAAGGCTTGTGGTTTCGTTTGCTCCCATTCCACGTTGGTCAAAAATCTTCTCGTTAGTAATTTGGTCACTGAAGTTAATAGGACAGCCTCTGTTAGGTGGGGATGGGATGGCTCTGGCGCAAAAAGCGGCCCCTTACTCTGTCTCTCTATAAGCCCCACTGAAAGGGATAAAAGAGAAACAAACAAACAAAACAAAACAAAAGCTTCAAAAGAAATGTGACATTTTAGGCCACAAAAAGGCAGCCACTTGGGGGTATTCTGTACAAACTCCGCCAACAGAAAGGGTTGGAATTTGAAATGCTGTTGACAAGTGTGTAAGCCCATAGAAGGAATGGGGCACACTACGTTTTTGAGGAGGTCTGTATTACCATTTTTCTCTGCACACAAGCTGAGGAGCATGAAAGAGTTGATAAAAAGCAGAGAAAAAGGAAAAGCAAAGGTTAGAAAAGAATGAAGGAATGGCCATCTATTCACAGTAGTAGTTTTGGTAACTAGTATTTAAATAAGAATATTTTGTGAGACCCGGGAAAGAGGAGATAAAGAACTGCAACAGCTGATGAATGTCCTAATCTAGGGTCAGGCATTCTGTTAGCTGTGTCCCAGGTGACTGCACGCAGGCCTGGTGCAGAGGGAAGGGCCAGCAGTGCCGTCAAAGGTAGACAAGTGCTGCGTCCAGCCCAGGGATAAGGAGGCCAGCAGCCACATGGGCCACCGTAGAGCTCAAGGGTCCGAGCACTCTGCCCATTGCAAGTACATTTTATGAATGGAGACAGTCTGCCTCTTACCAGTTTTTTTTTCCCCCAAAGATTTTATTTATGTATTTGAGAGACAGAACGAGAGAACACCCTCTGGGTGAATAGCAGAGGGAGAAGCAGGCTCCCTGCTGAGCTTGGAGCCCGATGTGGGACTCCATCCCTGGACTCCAGGATCAAGATCTGAGCTGAAGTCAGACTCTTCACCGGCTGAGCCATTCAGGCGCCCAACCTCTCAGTTTTCTTTTTCTTTTTTTAAGATTTTATTTTATTTATGTGACAGAGAGACAGCCAGAGAGAGAGGGAACACAAGCAGGGGGAGTGGGAGGGGAAGAAACAGGCTTCTAGCGGAGGAGCCTGATGTGGGGCTCGATCCCGGAACGCTGGGATCACGCCCTGAGCCAAAGGCAGACGCTAACGACTGCGCCACCCAGGCGCCCCCTCTTAACAGTTTTCTAAGCACTACTGCTTTGCTGTGGAGACTTGAGAAGTTCAGGTTACTCTTGAGGAAGGAGCCCAGCAATGCTTTAGAAACAAGACGTTTGGGACGACTACAGCAAATTTGTGACCACATTCTGGTGTTCAGAATAAATTACTTGATGCAGCTCATAACCAGCTGGGTATTTGGAATGGGAGAGACCAAAGGCCTAATCAGCCAGAAAAAAATGAAACATTAGAGGAGCGAGAGCCAGCTCTGGTGAGACTGCCTGGAGACGGGGCTGAGAGACTATGGGCCTGGAGTGCATCTGTATTTAATATACAAGATCTACTTTGCCTTAGACTCTTTTACTTAATGATCAGTGTTATTTCTGGGGACTGTGGTCATCTTACCTCTTTGCTTCTGTAAGGGATTGGTGAGAAGCCAAAGGAACGTTTGAATCCAGGCCACCAGGAGATGTGCTGTATAATTAAGCTGTCTTTTCCCTGATAGGTCACTATCGGCAGGTAATAAGAAGTGTGCGTCATTGTAAGTTGTCATGCGGCATTTCATTCTGCAAGCAGATAAGCCGTCTTCTGTGCCAGCACTGAGCAGTCACGTGGTGCCATCATGGCCGCTATAAATCACAACATACACTTTAATAGTTAAACAATTACCTGTACTGACAGTCCTGGAAAATTGGCTAGTAATAATTGGCTGAGTTTTATGGTGAAGAATACTTTTTATATAGGTCTTTTTATATAAATACCCAAAGACTTCAAAAGAAGAACCCTCATTTAACACACACACATGAGCAATTTTTGGTTTTTTGGCTTGTTTATCTTTAACTGCAAATGTTTGAAGGGTCAGAAAGTCACCAGAATAGCTTTCCTATATATGTGTTTCGAGTTCAAAGTGATATATATTTAGTATTCCTATTATAATATATGAAGATATACCACACAGTAGCACTGAAGAGACCAAAACTGGCTACTAGTAAATTCAGGTCTATCTGGCTTTCTGTTGTTGGAAGCCACAGACTAGCGAGGGAATGGCTTGGCCTCTGGGATTAAAGGAAAATATTCCTTGATTTTTGAAGGGCCAAAGCTACGAGTCTTCTTTCGCTTCTTTTTCCTTTCCCTTGGTATTGTTCCTTGGCCATTCTTCTCGATTTCTCTCTCTCCTCTCATCATGATTTATGTTCTTCAAAATTTAATTCACATTTACCAGCTATAAAAACCTCACCGTGACTGACCCAGCTGCCTCTTCCCCTTCGGTTTTGCTGGACTAGACTTTGGTCTTTATGTGGCAAAGTATGACAGATGCCTTCTTTGTGAGAATTTCAAAATCATATCCCACTAGGCCATTGCAGTCCAAAGTATGAAAATATTTGTTTCCAGGATTTGACCCAATAAAGAGCTCACACCAGAATGCAAATTCACCACACCACTAGCACACGTCTTTACTTCACCCAACATTGTTTCTTCACAAGTCTTTCCTGAAGAAGGAATTCGTGTAAGCTTTATTCTCTGGAGACTGGTACTTTAATAACTGATAGTGAGGGTGATGATGACCGGTTCGTGGTGAGGTGTCACATTCACGGTTGGTAATCACAGAGAAGTAACAGCTTCGAGTGCTCACTGTGTGCCTGGGCCTGTTCTGTGTAGTTTTCACGAATGAACTCACTTGACCCTTACAATGACCCGGTGAGGGGAGGCACTATCATTTTCCCCATTGTACAGATGAAGAAACTGAGGCCTGGGGAGATTGGTTAGTCTCCACTAAACCTTATTGTCAGTTATAGTGGCTCAATTGGAACTCAGCCAGACAGGACCGAAACCACAGTCTCTGCTATGCCTGCATCAGTGCTGTCCAAAAGAAGTTTTTGCAGTGGTGAGAATGTTCTCCGTCTGCTGTGTCCACTGAAGTAACCCCAAACCGTATGTGGCTTTTGAGCCCTGGAAACGTGGCTAGCTCAACTGAGAAAGTGAATTTTTAATTTAATTTTATTGTAATTAATTTACATTTATATTTAAATAGCCACATATGGCTAGTGGCTGCTGTATTGGACAGCCTAGCTCCGGACACTTTTCAGGTGTTGCTGACTGAAGGCTAATAACAGAAAAACCAAACCAGGAAAATACATTAAAAGAATGTGCTATTCTTCCTCCATTTCTAGCGATTCCCTGGTTCTACATTAATTTTTTTTTTCATTTAATATTAAAAAAGAAAGAATGGAAAAAAGGGCTATTTTAAATCTGTTGCTGTATGGAGGCAATAGGATTCAATGAAAAAACACATGATTGACTGCCTCCCCCGGCTCGGGCAGGCTGCTAGGCTTTTGGCATTACAAATAAATGAATAGGAAGACATAGTTCCTGTCTTCAAGGAGCTCATAATCTAAGGAACTTTGTAGAGATGTTACACATTAGTTTTCCGGAGTCTCTTCAGATATAACTAGACAAAGTACTGAAGTATTTAATACTTTGCATGTTTTGTTTCTAATATTTAATTTTTTAATTTTTTAATACTTTGCATGTTTTGTTTCTAATATTTAATATTTTAATTTTTTCAAAAGGTAATCTATTCAGGTTTAAAATTCAGAGGGGACCAAGTTGCTTTTAATTCCCTTTTATGGAAACAACCACTGTTATCATTTCCTAGTTCATACTTTATAAATATTTCGTGCATGCACAAGGACACATATACATATGTTCAATCCTTTTTTTAAAAAACAAATATGTACTATGGAGTAACCTTGCTTCTTGCACTTAAAAATATATATCTTGGATACTTTTGCATACTGGTGCTTAAAGACCTTCTCATTTTTTCCTGTGGATGCATAATATTCCATTCTATGGCTCTGTCATAATTTGTTTAAGCGGTCCTCTGTGGAGATTTAAGTTATTTCCCATCTTCTGCTATTACAGGACATAGAGACATGAGTAACTTTAGCAATTATATTCTAATGTGAGCTAGAGGGAAGAGCATTCATGTTTCCCAGAGCACATTCCACCAACAGTCTCAGAAGGTGTTCAATATAAAAAGAGGGTTCTCTGGCTAAATAACTTTCTGTAACTCCTGGATATTCACTGGGGATTCATAGTGCACCTTGTTAAATTAAAAGAAATCCTGCAATAATCTATGTCAATGTAGGCCAAGTGTTTCCCAGCGTTCCATTTTCTCAAGTACTAGAATAGACTGTTTTTGTAGCTTGAGTTCCTCGGGAAGCAGACTTTGATCTAGAAACTCAAGCAGGAGGTGTACTACGGCGTGTTCCCTGGGAGGACACCTGATGGAAGTAAGCCATCTTCCTAAGGTAAGGGAGCAGGTGCAGAGGGATGCAGTTGGCCAGTGGGCCCCGTGGAGAGTGAGTGCTCTGCAGCCCAGATGGCACTTCCGGGACATTCCAACTCCTGCGAAGGAGGCCAGGCCCCCACAAGGAAGTGGTGTGATCTTGCTAGCCAGCCCCTTCCACTGGGGCGTGTCTGGGGAGAGAACCCACCCTGAGCTGTCAGCTGGCATAGTGAGGGCCTTGGTATTCACTACAGCTCTGAATAGCACCTTCACATCTTAATGGGAATGCGTTTCAATTCCTTCATAGCTTTGCTGTTCAGAGCAAGTCACTTAATTTCTTCATGACACAATTTCTCTCTATGATATATGGACACCCAGCTGCAAGTTCTTGGGAGTATCTAACATTCTTTGTTTCTAGTTCCATTTAAATAGGTGCTCATTAAAGTCCAAGGGAAGAGAGAAATTTTTCCAAACATGTATTTGTCCACATAGTGGCCCACGACCTAGCTAGGTCAGCCCTCATCTTCTGGTACTACTGCTGTGCCTTTATGGAGAAGGCACCTTGTTACAGCGTTTTTAAGAGGATGTCACTTAACCTGGGGCAGATTCTTGGGGCAAAATGGCAGGAGAACTGAGTTCGAGTTTCTTTTGTTTTTTAAAATATTTTTGTTGCGTCTTCTTAGGTGTTTCTGGAAGAAGCTACCCTCCGATCTCCCCGGGCTAGGAAACATGAGTCTGCCTTGCTACTAGGTGAAGGATTAGAAGGTCCTGAGTCCAACCAGCTTTAAACCACAGTCTTAGGTGCTCTTATTCATCCTCCCCTTTGAAGCTCAGGGGTAAACAGCTGTAGCCAAAAAGCCATAGATGTTTCTCAGGGACATTGTTTGAAAATCGGAGGGGTCTGAGTGCCCGTCCTGTGGCTTTCCATGTGTTTGCTAATTTTATTCTCCTGCCTATGCAGAATTCATCAGTTGCTCTGGCTGTCAAGGAAGCTTGTTTCCTGATAGGAGAGGAAAAAGGGTCCAAGGAATGGGCCTCGCTTAGGTGTGCCTGATAAAGTTGATGGAGCTTTATAGAGAGGATAGAAAAATATCCAAGAAGAATCTCAAAGAAGTTCTTAGGAGATGATGGAGGAGACCAGGGAAGTGGGAAGCAAAACCAGGATTAAGGGGTTGGCTGTTACATGAGTACGATGCACAGGTGGAGATGAAAAAGAAAAAAACATGCTAAGATTGATGGCTACGTCCAAGACCAACTTTGAAATTGAACATTTTTCTCAAAAACCTTAATCTTTTCTGTCAACACAAAGCTTAATAAGAATTCTTGTTATTCTTATTGTATAATAGTAATGCATCAGGTGAGAGATTGTTAAAAAGGGGGATTTGAAAGGGAATAAACTTGGAAAAGATATTGTTAGAGGATGGGAGAAAATGATGAAAATAGGAATTTGCCTTAAATAGATCCAAAGCAAATTAGTCTTTTCTGACCTATCATTGACTCTTTCCTTTTCCTCCATAACAGATGGTATCTGAGATATATTTTTGGTAACTCTGAAATGTTTCTGGAACCAGTGCCCTCATAATCCATTTGCAATGATTCATTTGCAAACTGTCAAATCCTACAGCATGCTGGTTACTTCCAATGATTTAACCGTGGAGTTCATTTAAAATCCCAGTCTCACCTTCATGCATTCTTCCAGTTCAAGTTAGACCTGTGGGACCAGTAGGGGGAAGACAGTGTGGTTCACAATTTTCATGCCTTCTAGCCTCCCGGTTGTCACTGATGGAAGCTGGGACTGAGAAGGGACATAGGGCAGAAGGACCAGAGAGCTTCTGATTTGAGGTCATTCTCTGTTGGTTGTTGCTTCTCTTCCTGGCTAACAGTAACTCATGTTGAAACCTTCTGTGGGGGAGGGTTCCAAAGTTGGGCATTTCTGTGGGACATGTGTGAATTCTTCCTCACACCGGCCCTCTCTGTGTGATTAGTCTTAACCTCTTCCTACCCTCTCAGATCCCTCCACGAGTGGGATAGCCCACCAGGTCTGATGATCTGAGTCCCTTTGCAGAGGACAGCTTTGATCCATAGCTTTGCTGAATCAAACACTGGAAATAAAATCTGATGCTTTTTTCCATTATTATTATATTTTTCCTTTGGTCAGGTAAGTTTAACAGCAAATCAGCAATCCCTTGAGCTGATATGATGTCTACCCAGGAGATGAGATGCCAGTCTGTATAGTCAGCTCAGACTACCATAACAAAATATCACACCTGGGCTTCTGGAGGCTGGGCACTCCAAGATCAAGGTGGCAGCTATTCACTTCTCTGGTGAGGACTCTTCTTGGCTTGCAGATGGCTCTCTTCTTGCTCTGTCCTTAGTGGTGGAGAGAGAGGGAGGAAATAAGGTCTCTGGTGTCTCTTCTTCTAGGGACACTAATCCCATCATGAGGACCCCACCCTTATGACCTCATTCAACCCTAATCATATCTCCAAATACCACCACAATGGGGTTAGGGCTGTGACATAAGAATTTGGGGGGAAACAATTCAGTCTGTAGCACAGTCTCTTTTATGTGTAGTCCCATAGCATTTCTCATCATTCCCTTGGCTGATGATTCTAACCATTGCCTTTCTCTTCCTTCCTGGTATTTTAGTGTTCTGTGTATGGACTCGGGAATGGTTCTTGGGGTGAACTTGGTGATCTGGAGGAGATAAAAGTAATAAGGGCTTGCTTATCTCTGCGTTAACACTGGAGCAGGCGTCTGGACCTAGCTTAAAACTCTCTTTAGAATGTGGGGCAACTTAATGCTTCTTTATCCCCCAGCACTGGGTTCTATTCACCAATTCCAGGGCAAGAGTAAAGCCACATTCAAAATCCTCTTAAAATATCATTCCTCATCCACCTTCTTGAATTCTGAGCCTCTGCGGGCAGCATTCGCTTTACTAGAGTAACACTGCTCATCCTTAAAGGCCCGCTCCAATGTCACCTTCTCCCTGAACCCTTTCCTAATCCCTCATCTTCTTCGTCTCTAGAATTAATTGTCTCACACTGTGTTTTGACATGGGCCTTTCTTTATTTTTCTATTCAAACACTAAGTGCATTAGTTAGTTGTTTGCAGTTTTCCCCCACTGGTTGGCAAGTTCCTTAAGGATCAGAACCAGTTACTAGGTTCTTATACACGATAAGTTTTGAATAAATATTTTAAATAATTCAGGAAGGTTCTGAATATAGGCATGTATATTGAATAGCTACACTTTTGGACTTAGAATTATATGAAACTTTTTAAAGATTTGTTTTTTTATTTGATAAACATAGAGATAGAGCACAAGAAGGGGCAGCTGCAGAAGGAGAGGGGGAAGCAGACTCCCTGCTGAGCAGGGAGCCCCATGCGGGCCTCGATTCCAGGGCCCTGGGATCATGACCTGCATCGAAGGCGGATGGTTAACTGACTGAGCCACCCAGGCGCCCCAAAACTTTTATTAAATCAGTAAGATTTATAAGATTAGATAGGTAATTTTGTTATTATTAACATAAATATCCTGTATATCATGGGACATACTGAATTTTGGTTAAAATGATTCTTATTTTAGAAAATAGGAATTATGCTGGTTACCTTTTAAAAATGTTTTAAGTTTGACTACCTTTTTTAAAAATAGGAAATATCCGACTTTCGGGTTTTCTAATGGTGTAATCTGTTGGCATAGTCAAACCCCTTCAAAATCACATATTCCGTGAAAATATGTTATAATGTTGTGTTTCGCCATTGAGCGTCTGAGTGGAGACTGTGCTACTCCACTCTTAGAATAGATATTTGTAACTTATTTTCAGCGTCTTCCTTGGAGTTGGTCAGTATCTTGGTTTCAAGTCCACAAATACATTTGAGGACATCACATTTGCTTTGTGCTATTTTTGGGGAAATGAAAAACATTTTACTAGAGAACTGCGTGAAACATTATAGTATATTTAAAATGTTGTGTGATTATTTGTCTTCCAAAATGAAGTGGTGTAGTCAACATGGATGTGAGTTAAATTATGGGGAAGTCTGAAGATTTTAGGAAAGATTAATCCAAAAAAATTCCCATGGACTTCTTCTGAAGCTTTCTTCATATGAGTCTCCCTGTCTTTTCTAGCATGATCAGGTGTGGAAATAATCATAAATCTAAAGAAGGGAGTATTATTCAGTACATAATTATAAATCTTTTAATCCCTACCTTTGACTCCTACAGAATGCATTCCTATAGACTGCCATCTGGTTCTTGAAAGCAGTAGCCCTTCACGTGCCATGCTGGTATTATCACAGAAAGCATAGAAGTCAGTGTTAGCATAGAGCCAGCCCACAGCAGGTTGTATCAGTAAGTTTTTAAGAATTATATCATGTAGTAAGACCCTTTTATGTAATAATGTAACTAATAATAAGGAAGATGTGGAAAACCAGTTGAAGTTTTATATATACATAAACATACTCAGAAATTTAAACATGAGTATCTTGGTTATAAAAGAAAATGCTATTTGTCATAAAATGTTTAATGCATTTTCTGAGGCTAGAGAACACCGTACATGATAGAGGTAGGCAGGGTTTTTTTTCCCTGAAAAGAGTCAAATAGTAAATATTTTAGCCTTTATGAGCCAAATCATCTACTGAAACTACTCCACTCTGCCTTTATTCCTGCCATAGACGTGGATAGGTGTGACTCTGTCCCAATAAAACTTTATTTACAAAACAGGTGGTGGGTGAAGTTTGGCCTGTGGGTCATGGTTTGCCTGCCCAACGCATATAAGATGAAGAAATTCTGTCTCACTTTCTTCTATATTACTAGTTTAATTTTAAAGGAACTGAGATGTTAAAGCCAAACAATATATGTAATCCAACCACTCAGTTTCTGAATGATTTCACCAGTGTAAGGAAATTAGAGAATAATGTAGGTCAGATTTTTTGAATGACTCATTGAAACTTTTGAAAAATATTGAGAACAAGGTGAAATTAAGTTCAGTCTCAAGAATGGAACAAAAAGTCACAGATATGGAAATTCAAAGAACTGACTTCTTTTTGCTAAAGTGAAAACACGCGTTTTATTTTTACTTTGTTATAATTTGCATTTATCCCTTCAGAAAAAAATTCCGTAGCATGTGTGTAGATCAGGATAAACAAAAGAGTAAGTAAAGGTGTTTATGAAAATTGAAAACTGTAAGCATCCTCGGAGGAAAAAGGTAATTCCTCTCTTGTGCAATCATTTCCGGCATCAAAAAATAACAAAGGAAATATAAATTGAAAGAAAAAGTATGAAGAGCATGTGTCATATGCTTCCTTGAAACTGCTCTGTTTCCTGGAATTTTTATTAAGAATTCCCCAAACTCAAGAAACAACTCACTGACAGTCTTAGGGTAGACACATATTAGAAGTAGTGACCACTGAGAACTCAGGGAAGAAGCAGGAGGGCATTATGGATATTGAGGGATAGAACATGTGACATTCTTACAATAGCAACGTAGCTCTGAGTTGTCTTGTCACTATGGGAGATTTATGAAAATGAATAAACACATTATTTTTTTAAAAAACCATTACGGTCAACTCTGGGGGCAAGAAATGGGAATTTTCTTTAAATGAAATCATACTTGCAATATGCAAGTTAAACAGGCACCTCCCTTCAGTTGTTTTGAGGTCATAAGCAAAGTGTCATGTGCTTTCTGTTTTTCTCATTCTCCTTGATTCTAGATTTTTAGTTATGGCTTCCTTTGGGGTACTTCCAGACAGAGGCATTTTGATGTGGTGGTTTTGTGCAGGCCTGTGATAGTTGTTCTTGTCTCATGTGAGAGAGGGTTGAGAAGAATGGTGGCTGGGTAGAATTAAAGATATATCTCTTACAATTTGCATAGTCAAAGCAGACCATCAATTGTAAGATGCTTCGTAATGAGCACGGGGGTTACCGTAAGGAGGGTCCAGAAAGCTGCTATTACTATAGGATGTTCCTTTGAAGGTAGCTTTTATTTTGGGGAATCCGTTGGGAAGCATGCTAGACTCTGTGCCCAAGAAATTTTGGCCACATTGACGTTTGTGCTAACTGAATGTCACTTGCAGTATTTATCATTATCTTTGTTTTCTTTTTTTAGATTCTGAGAATAAATGCATTTAGAAAGCTGAATTTGGGTGTAGAATAAGTTATATAGGATCTCATTTGTACATGCTTTCACTCAAAGCCTTCTCTTCCTTTTATTTTGGCCGGGACTTCAACCTACAGGCGTGGGTGGCCTTGACTCACCATCTTTAACTCAATTTATATCAAGTTTTTAATTTTTTTTCTTACTGTTTTTCTGATTATCAAAGTAATATGTGCTCATTATAATAGTAAGTGAAACTATAGGAAACCGTAACGTGGGGAAAATATCAGATCCTGCAGTGCAATTACTAAGAGACAACTCGTTGCATCGTTATTTTTTCTGCATAGTGGGTATAAAAAAGTTTGAACATTTACCTTGTAGTTTTGTTTTCTTAACAGCAGACGGTGACATTTCCCTGTGACATTACATAAGTAAATATTATTTTTAATGTGAGTATAATACTCTGATTTAAAATGTATTACAATCCATTATGATTGTTTAAATTCGTGGTTATTAAAAATAATACTTATGAGGGTGCGTGGGTGGCTTAGTCGGTTAAGTGTCTGCCTTCTGCTCAGGTCATGATCCTGGAGTCCTGGGATCCACTCCCACATCGGGCTCCCTGCTCGGTGGCGGGTCTGCTTCTCCCTGTCCCCCTCATCCCACTCTCGTGCTCTTTCTCTCTCTCTCTCAAATAAATAAATCTTAAAAAAATAAAGCATCTTCTTTAAAAAAAAATAATACTTATGTGAATATATCTTTGAATAAATCTCCGTCCAGATTTCTGACAATTTTGTTAAGAACAATTTCCTAGGGGGAGAATTAAGATGTCTGACATTTTAAATATTTTAATGGTGCTCAACACATATTCCAGAAAATATGTATAAATTAATACCTTTGGCACCATTCTGTGAACTTGGTGACACCGCATCCTCACTAGTGCTGACATCAGAGAGGTTTTAAAACAATTCTTCCTGGTGCCGTGACAAAGAGGGCAGTAGTTTGGTCCCAGTGTAATTTCCCTCCGGGAAATCATATAGCATGGGATTGCAGGGTGACTCACAAACCGAGTCCATGACAAACCCCAGAGACAGTGAAAAGCCATAAAATCCAAACTGGTGTCTGTGTAGGCAAAAGCAGCTGAGGCCAGCAGAATTTGTGCGAGAAGCCCTACTGAGTGACACAGAGGAATGGCAAGACGGGAGGGCCCTGTGACGGCAGATGCCCCCAGTCGCCAGGAGGTCAGTAGTCCAAGAAGTGGGAAAGAAGTTCCAAGAGGAAGTCGTTGCTGTAAGAAATGGAGAAAGATTCTCTGTTCCCACTGGTGGCAGATTTCAGAGAGCATGTTCCGAAAGGAGGGGAATGCACTGGAAGGAAGGGGTTGTGTTCCTTGGGGGCAGCTCCCAGGGGTGAAGGTGGAGGGGCTCAGAACAGAGGCCTACGCCGCCTCTTGGGAACCCCGAGGGACTTCACATGGGCTTCTTGCCTGGGCTTTCCTTCTGATGTGGAGATGGGAATGAGCTGGCTCTGTGGCTCATCGTTGACCAGAATGATGCAGGAGTTAGTAGCACATTCTTGACCTTTTCTCTGGCGGGGAGTGACCCCTTATGGTGCAGTTATGCCCTGTGCACCCTTAGCAACAGCCAGCCCCACAGTCCTCCCTTCCGTGGGCTCTCTCCCCTCTCCTGCTTCTTGCCCATTTTCACTTCCTGCTGCTTGCCTGGAATCGCACTCCTTGATGGAATACTTCTTCTGTGTCTAATGATGATGTCATATCTTTATTGTTTATCTGATTTCCACTGGGATTTCTCCTCTGATTCATTGGTTATTCAAAAACGTATTGCCTGATTTTCAAGCAATTAAGAATTCCCTAGTTATCTTTGTTGTTATTGATTTCGCAGCCAGAATTCTGTCAGAGGATAAGCATTGAATAATTTCAGTCCTTTTAATTTTGTAATGACTCGCTTGATGACCCAGCATATGGTCAGCTTTGGCAAACATTCCCGTAGAACTTGAAAACAGTGTGAATTTTGCCGTTGTTGGTGCAGTGCGGTGTTCAAGTCAGGCAGGTCAGGTGTACTGGTTTTTTTTTCAGACCTACTCTTTGTTCCTGAATTTATATTTTATTGTTATTCTATGAACTTGTGAGAATTCACCACTATAATGGTGAATTTGCCTATTTTTTCATCTAGTTCTATTCATTTTCTTGATAACATTTAAAGCTGTGGTTTTAGAAGGTTATCTTTTGGATTGTGATATCCCGGGTGGACCGACCTTTTCATGGGTATGAAGTGCCCTCCTGTCTTGCTAATACAGTTATTTGGCTTACTGTCTTCTTTTTCCAAAATTAGTATAGCTACCCCAGATTATTTCATGTAATGTTTGCATGATACATAGTTTCCCTTCCCTTACTTTCAACCTGTCTTTGTCCCTATGTTATAGGCATGTCTCTTGTAAACAACATGTGGCTGTTTCACATTTTTGTTTTTAATTTCACCTGGCAATCTTAGTCCATTTTCATTTAATATAATTACTGATATAGTTATGTTTCTATCTACCATCCAGCTGTGGTTTTCTATATGACCTATCTCTTTATGTAGCTTTTTCTTCCTTTCTTGCTTTTGTGTGGGTTAATCAACTTTTTATTATCCCCTTTTCCTCTGTAATTTGTTAATTAATATTATTTTACACTTATGTGTTACCTTAAATATTACAACATATATCTTTTTAAAGTTGTTACTCTGGGTATTAGTTCTCTAGATATGATGATATTCATCATTTGTATATTACATTCTAACTGGTGATTTTTTTTTTTTTAAAGAGATGGTTTCAGTGTGATTTAACCCCTTTCAGAGTAATACAAACTTTAAATAATTTTCATGAGGTCATAGTATCCTTGACCACCTAAGCTTGGTCAAAATTTCACAAGAAGAAAACTATCCATGATTTCATTTATGAATATCAATGCAAAACTCCTCAGAAAATTATCAGGAGAAAGAATCCAGCAACTCATTGAAGGAGTAATGTATCATGACGAAGTAGAATTCATTCCAGGAATGAAAAATTATGAACTCTGTTAAAAAGAATTCATCATATTAATTGATCTGAGAGAAAAATTATATGCTATCTCTATAGATGCTGAGTGTTCGTTTGACAAAATTCAACAGCCATTTTGGATTTTTTTTTTTTAAAAAAGAGACAACCCAATAAAGTAAGAGTTAAACATTTTGTAACCATAACAAACTATGCATTCACACATACATACACACACCAACTCAGCCCAAAGACAGTATAATAATTAATGGCAAAATGCTAGAGGCACTTCTGCTCTTTCTGCCAAAAGACAAACAAGGTAAGGGTGCCCAGCTCTCACACCTACCAGTGATGCTTTACCAGAGTTGTTAGTCAACAAACACAGACAAGAGAAATTGTTATTGTAGACGACTTAATACTTAGAAAACCCAAAAGAATGTAACTGAAAAGATTTCTAACTATGATTCAATTCTAACTTCTAAAAGAGAGAGAGGAGAAAAAGACAAATCTGACTCATTAAATCCCTTGGTTTGGCAACAAAACAAAACAAAAAAACAGCTATTCTGGAGAAATTCTAAAGAATGATAAACGGGGAAAAAGTATTTACCTCTGAAATCACCAAGAGTTTTCTAATATGTTTTAGAAATCGTGGGGTTGGGGAGAACTAAAAAGCAGTAGAACAATGGACAAAGATGATGAATAGACAGTTTGCATCACAAGAAATGCAAGTAGTCTTTCAATTCATAAAAATTCAACCTCATGCAAAATGCTAGTCGTTTTTTAAATTTTATTTATGGAATGTGGGAATATAAGTATATATTTCTCAATTTGCTTGCATTTCGTCAGGAAACTTGTCAAAGATTTACAGGAGCTAATAAAAATGGTTGTTTCGTAAAGAGAAGAGGGTGGAGGGAATAGAGGGCGGACAGGGAAAAGAATCGGGGCATGATTTCTAAATGAATACCTTTTCATATTGTTTTGTTTCTCAACCATGTGAATATATTACCTGTACAGAAAAAATACAATAGAATGTAATTTTTTGCAAATTTGTTAAATGGGAAATTTTATCTCATTTTATCTTGCATTCTTGATTACTGTAGATACTGAATTCCTCAAAGTGCTCATTTGTTGTATTTTCACTCTTTGACTTATCTATTCATTTCTCGTGTTTAGAGATGTTTTTTCTTACCAAATTTTAATATATAAGGAACCAGTACATTTTAAATTTTTATTTCCACATTTTAGTCTGTTTATCTTATTATTTTATTCATTATACATTAATTTATAGAACTTAATCATTTTTATTTTGTTAAATCTATCAAAAATTGCCTTACGCCTATCCAGAAATCAGAAGCTTGCATAACATATTTTTTTTCTAGATGTCTTTCTTTAAAAGCTGGAATTTGTCATATGAAGTGAGAGGAGAATATAATTTTTCTCAATAGCTAACCAGTAGCTTCACAGAATCTTTGTTAAATAGTAACCGTTCTCTTACCTGCTGCTTCAAGATTCTTTCATAGAGACATCTGTCAATATGTCAATCGCTCATTTTCATTTTGTGGTAAATTTTAACATCTACTAGGACTGGTTTTTATTTTTTTTTCAATCTTTCTATTTCAAAATTATTTACACCAGTGGATTTTAACACATGAACTTAAAATCATAGTGTCAATTTCACTTCCTGTATCAATTTTTATGTCAATTTCACTTCCAATTTCATTTCTTATGAAATATTTTGGAAAAATTGTACCTCTGTAATATATAGTGTTACCATTCAGGGATAAAATATGCTTCTCAAATTATCTGATTGTCCTTTTTGCTTTTCAATCTAGTTTTATTGATTTTTTACATCGTTCTAGTATATTCCTTATCATATTCATTCCTAAGTATCGTATAATTTTGTCAGTAATGTGAATTAGATAATTTCCTCTACATATTGCTAAGATACAGAATGATGAACATGAAAATAAGTGGTTATTTAATTTTTATTTCTCATTCATTTTGTTACAAACTATCTCATAGAACTTGCTATTTTAGTTCATATGATGTCTCAGGTAATTTGCTTATTAGCTTTGTTAAATAATTGTAGAATCAAAAAAATAATTGTAGAATCTACAAGTAATGGTTTTATGTTTTTGAATAGTCATAACTGTATATTTTTACGCCTTATTTTTATTAATCAGAAATTCCAGGGGCTCCTGGGTGGCTCAGTTGGCTAAGCGTCTGCCTTCGTCTCAGGTCATGATCCCAGGGTCCTGGGATGGAGTCCCGCATCAGGCTCCCTGCTCAGTGGGAAGCTTGCTTCTCCCTCTGCCCGCTGTTCCCCCTGCTTGTGTGCGCTCTCTCTCTCATAACTAAATAAAATCTTAAAAAAAAAAAAAAAAGAAAAGAAATTCCAGAAATTTCTTCCAGGTGCCAAAGAATAGCCACCCGAGTATCCTTTCTTATTCTTGAGTACAGTGGGGATACTTAGAGTGATTTGCTAGTAGGTTTGAAGTTGGAATTAGTTTAAGGAAGATTTGATTGTATTAAGAAATTATCATCCTATTCCTATTATTAACAATTTATTATTTTAAAAAAATGTGTAGCGAATTTTGCCAAAGGTATTTTTTAGGTCAAGACTGGTGCAGTGTTGATGAGATTGGACTGACTGGAATTTGAAGCCCAGTTCTGCCACCTAGCATTGCATCACAACCTCGGGCTAGCTGCTTACGCTCTGCTCTCAGTTTCATCTTTTATAAAGTGCAGATAGCAATCATAGGCATTCTGTAAATGGCACATGAGCTAAAGCCTGTAATGTGTTTGGCATTGCCCTTGGAATATAGCTGGAATTCAGTAAGCGATGACTATTGTTGCCATCTGTTGAGACGATGGTATGATTTTTCTGTGGGATAACTTAAGATGAAAGGATTCGAGCAGAGCAAGTCTGGGATCTGAGATGGCATGGCCCATCTTCGTAAGAGCACACATCTGTCCATCCTGTGTTTGAGCATCTGTGGTTTAATTCTTACCCTTTTTTTCCGCTCTCCTTATGCCAGTCACCTCAAAAAAAATATGTACTTGCTTTGTCCAGTCAACAGGATTAAGAAACAAGTTCGTCTTCTACTTTTCAGAGCTCTATTTATTCATTTATCAGCAGGAAGAGTGGAGTTGAATCAAATACTAATTTTTCAAACAGTGTTTTTTTCTTCTAGTTCTCTTACAGTGGGTGATATTGGGAAGGGTGTTTGTTTTTGTCTTGGTATTGTAATGCACATAATATTTAACGAGTTGTCTGAACACTCTGAGGGTTAGCCATAGGCACATACACACCGAGGGTTGGTCATGTATGTACACAAGCATCAACCTCACTTTCATCATCTACTGAAGTAAGCTTACTTAATTCTCCATCTAAATTTTAATTTTCTGATGCAATCGTTTATTTAAATATTCTGTGGAAAAAGCTAACCTGACATTAACATTTTTTTTGGGACACTAGGCTTTGTCTGCCATCACTGTTATTAGTAAAGCTCATTTTACAGAGATGGAATTTGTGCATTAAAAAAGTATGCATGATGTGTGATTCTCTTTTCTCAATATGTATTTTACAATTGTGGTTAAACCATTTTGGAATTTTATTAAAATTTGGTAAATGATTGATTTCGTGATAAGGATAATACTTAGTGCCACATATGCTAGAAAATATATGCATATCCTTGCTGAGATTTTCTTTAAAGTGGAAGTCCTTTGAAAAGATAGATGCTGCAGATGATCTGAGCCTCAGTTTACCTTACTGGGCCATGCTTTTAAGCCCTCTTTGTTCTACTGTGGTCGGCTTCCTTCATGCCACCTCCCCGCTGCTCTCTCATGCATGCTGCTGGCTCTTTCTCTGCCAACTTTTATGTTCTCTTGTGGGTTTAGGCAGAAACTTCTGAATTCCTTCCAGAGAGGAGGCTTCGTTATGTTAACTCAGTCCTCTTCTCTGCGTACCTAATCCTCACCTTTGTTTTTCTATCACATTTCACTGCCTCTAGAATGGGGCTACCCTTCCCATTGCTATCCATTAAGAATTTCAAAGCAGAGAGGCAGGACCAAGCTTTCCCCCAAGTGTACTCTCCACTCACTTTCCCAAAGATATCAACCCCCGGAAGGAGAATTTATTGCTCGCATGTCTTCTTCTCCCTCTGTTTCTCTTAGCCTTCTTACCCTCCTCGCTGAAACACCTACTTGCATCATGTCTTTCTGACCCCAAGGGTAACCTGTTGTCTAGTGCTTATACCTAGATCGTGTTTCTAGTTTCTCCAGAACGTAGGAGCCTCTGGAATGCTAGGTAGTAGGGATCTTCCAAACAGGAGTAAACATTGGTATAATTGAGAAGAGCGTAGTATAGCAGTAAAAACTCGGATGCAAGCCAGGCTGCCCAGTTTCCTGCTGTGGTGCTGCCATCTATTAGCTGGGTGACTTTGGGCAAATTATGTAATTTTTCTGTTCCTCAGATTTCTCATCTTTACAATGATGATAATAGTATTACCTTCCTTAAAAGTTGGCATAATAAAAAAGTTAGTTAAAAATATATATATAGCTTAGAACAGTCACTGGTAAGTAGTACTTGATTATTTGTTAGCAATTATTCTTTTAATATTATTAATCAGTAAAAAATTATCCTTCTTTTAGATATTCGAAGGCATGGAACATAAGTAGAATGTGGTAAAGTGATCGACCTAACTGGAGGGAAATAAGAAACTTGCTATTGTCAACTAAATGGAAAATTTGGAAATCCAGGTGCCTGAGTTAAGTGGGACTTTGAAAGTGCCATAGTATGTATGTATGTATGTATGTATACATGTATTTATTTATTAAAAGTGCCATAGTATTTAGACGTATAATAGTAAGCAGTAGGAAGACTTGATAAAATTTGAGTGACAGCAATGATGTTGTTATAAATGAACCCACAAGGAATACAAAGAGTAGAATCAAAGAGAGAAAGATTGTAGTTAAGACAGTTCAACCTTAAGGACACACAAGCCCAGGTTAAGTTGTTGCAAATAGCAGCAGGGATCCAGGAATACATAGAGATGGCTGGCTGGGGTCACAGAGAGGCTCTGGACAATGTTGAATTGGAGAGAAATGGAGAGTTGTCAGAAGGTGGTGTTGTCTAGAGAGAATTTTTTTTTTTTTTTTTTTTTTTTTTTTTTTTTTTTTTTGGGAGAAGGGGAGTGTGTGCTGGGAGGTATTCTTTTCTCTCCTATAGTCTGTAAGAGTTTTTATAGGTCTGGGCAGAAAAACTTTGGTTTTAGGTTAAGTTTGAGATAGTGATGGGTACAGGTAGCAACATCCATTGGTCAGGAATTGACAAATGTTTTGTGTTAAGGGCATGAAGGTAAATATTTTAGTCTTTGTGGGCCAAATATGGAATCTGTTATAGAATCTTCTTTTTAAATGTTTTAAACTCTTCTTTTAATTATTTTAAAAAGGTAAAAATATAGAACAAAAACAAGCTGCAACCGATTTGCCCTCTAAAGACATAGTTTGCCAAGCCCTGTGTAATTTATTGCAAAAGAGCAGAACCTTGGCAGAGTTGTTGAAGTTAGAGATTTCGATTTCGATTTCTTCATCGTCAGCATCTATATAATTTGAGAAATCATTAGTGAGCATGGATACATGTATATACAGTATTCTAACTAAAATTGAATAGTGTCATGAACATAAAATTATATAAATATTTAAAGTAAAAGAATTTTTGCCTAGAAATAGATTTTATAAAATTATGTTTTTCTTCTTGTGAGTCCTATAAAGTTACTTTGTAAGAACTTCTCTTTAAACTGGCTACCGAAGTCAGTTCAATAAAATTAATATAGGTATGTTTTTAACATACTGATGAGAACAGATAGGTTTTTAAAATACTGATGAGACCTTAACCATTTCAGGGATTTCGTGATTTCATAGTTCCATGGAGATTAACGCAGAATTATGTTTGACTGGGTGTGGCAGAGATAAAAAGTGATACTTTTGGTCTGTGATGCTCCCATTATGATAAATGATAGAATACAACAGGACATAAGAGTTTTAGCCAGCTGTGCTTGACTTTAAGACATTGAGACTATTTATGTTGTTGTATTCTTTTAAAACTGACCGAAGTAAATGTGCAATAGAAAGAATTTAATAAAACAATTTGAGTTCTTTACTTCTATCCAAATTAACCAGAATCGATGGTACAATTTCAAGAAGGCCCTTAAGCAAGCCAAAATTAATGAGTCCATTTATTCCCTCGATTCAAGTAGATTACTACAGAGTCAGTACATTTTCCTCACTGAATTTTATTGACTGTAAATTTAGCCAAGGCATTTTGGTTTTACAACAGATTTCTAGAGTGATTCGATCTTTTCGTGTTAAAACCTAGAAATTATTTTTGTTTTATTTAAGGTGATGCTTTATTTCAGACGAACTTTTGAAATCCACAAAGAATATTACTTTCTTAAAGATGCAGAGTTCAGATTACAGAGAGTAGTTTTAGATAAACTCACTATTATGTTCAGTTTCAAGTTCTCAGTTTTAAGAGAAACATTGAGAAATAGAATTTGACTTCGGAGAAGACAACCAAGAATAGAAAATATCTAGGTACTAACTCAAGTGAAAAGCAGCTAAAACAACAAGCATGGAAAAGAAAGACCTTGGAGGTGCTGGGCCTGGGGGAGGGCTACGTGTGTATTAGTTTTCTTAAATATTTAAAATAGCAAAGGAAGTGCCAGTTGATTCATTCATCCGGCTGTCTATCCATGCATTCATCCATTCAGCCTTTGAAAAATACCTTCTTTATTTTGGTCACCGTGCGTGTGCTGGAGATGCAAAGTGTTAGTTAGATAAGCCTTCTCTAAAGAAGCTCACAGACTAATGGGGAGGCTCCGTTTTGTGGGCACACTTACTAGCTGGGTCAACGAATCAGCCTTTGTTTCCTCCTCTTTAAATCTGGATAGTAATAATAATTAGCTCATAGGTTATGTTAGGAAAAAATGAGGTTGTGAAAAGTACTTCAGAGTGCTATGGAAGGTTAGCTGATTTCATGTTACAGAAGGCTATATTGACAAGGAATTATGAACTCATATTTTCTAAATCTTGTGATTGAAAAATTTATATATAGTGACTCAGTTATCTGTTGCTATGTAACGAAACATCCAAAATGTAGTAGCTTAAAGCCACCACACTTGGTTATTTCTCGTGATTCTCTCTGTTGGCTGGGCAGCTTTTCTGCTGGTCTTGTCTGGTCTTATTCAAGGTCTCCTCACTCACATGTCTGGGAACTTGGACTGGCTGTGGTCTGAATTTTTCTCTCCATGTAGTTTCTTAGTTAGTAGTTTCTCTGGATTTTCTTTCATGGCTGCAGAAGCATTCCAAGCTGGAGAAAACACAGTGGCAAGGCCTCCTAGGACCTAGTTTTCAGATTGTTCATTGTTTCTGTCACATCCTCTCAGTCATAGCAAGTTCTAGGGACGGGGCCAGCCCAGATTAGTGGGAGGGGAAATAGACTCCACATCTTAATGGGAGGAGTGGGGAAGTCACATTGTATAAGGGCACAGGGATGGCAAGGGTTGTTATGGCCAGCTTCGTAACAGGTGGGTTTTTATTTCACATTTGATAAAATGTAAATATTTTTCTGGATACAAGGGTTAACAGTTGTATATTTTTTTTCTGTACTTCAGCAATCATTGCTAGCAAATAATAATATGAAATAAGATGTGGTTTAAGTTCTATACAGCTCATAGTAATTGTTTATAATTAAAGAAAAATTGTGGCTACTTCTAACTGTTGTGTTGAATGAAGGATATGTTTGTATCTATGAGGAAATCTACTAGTTTGAGAATTTTAAAGTCTTGTTAGTTGAGCATTACACTATCTTCAGTGGTTTAGCAATAGGAAATAAATTCTTAATAGCTGTCAATTTTATTCCTCGATGACAAAAAGATAAATATATTTTAGTTCAGTTTTTTTTTTTTCTCTGTGTATAACCAAGGCTTAGAGAGCATAGACTAGGGATAAGGACTTTAGTTTTTTGTTTGATGTTTTAATCTGTTAGTTTCAATGTCATTTCGATTGGTTAGAATTTCCTTACTTTTTAAATGACTTCACAACAAAATATTTTGTTGCTTGTATCTTTGTTGTTTCGTAGTCTCGGTGACTTTATAATTTATATACTTCAATATCTCGTGGGTATGTATGACAAAATGGAAATACAAACTTGCCCCTTTTGCTAAGAACAAGGGTTTTCAAACATTTGGGTGTAGCAAGAATTTTTCCATCGAAAAATGTTCACAGGATCTAGACTGAGCAGTAGATTTCATACATAAGAGCAGACTTCATACATAAAATCAGGGAGAGCTCCTAACCACTTCTACTTTGGCACTGCCCAATTTAAAAACCTACATAAAAGCAGTAATAACAAAGTAAAAGTATTCCAGTTTATAGGCAAGTATATATGTTGAGTATAGCCCTAGCTTTAGGGAATGTCTTCATTTTCTCAAAAACACAACTCAGTTTCTTACCTTCTAGCTTTTCGGTATGTGGCCCCCTCCACTTGGAACGGTCCCATCCCCTTCTCACTTAAGGAATGTCTGCTTGCCCTGCAGGTCCCAGCTTCCATGTTACTTCCTTCAGAAGGTCTTTTTCAGGCTAGACACCTCTCTCATATGTTTTCGTAGTGTCCTCTTCTAGTAATTCCCACTATTATATAATAGCTGTGGGTTTGTCTTCCTCACTGGATGGTGAGTTCAGCAAGGACAGGTATGACATTGACTTTGATCACCGTTGTATCTTTACATCATAGCCAGGACTTACAGCATTGTAGTGGGCGATCGATATTTGTTGAATGGGTTACTTTGGGGTAAACCGATGAAATTTCCTTCTTTCCTTTACGTATTTTTCATCCAATTACAAATACAATAGAAGCCCTGTTTTCTGGATCAGGACCCATAGTTGTTTGGCATTGAAAAAGAAAAAGCATACAACGATCCATCTCTTCATTGTGTGCAAAAGGTCAGACATTCAGCCCAATGATACACGTGGTCTCTTGTTAAATGGTAGCGTTATGTGATCCAGGATATGATTTTATTTGATTGACTTTGTGTTTTTGGCAATTCCCGTAGCACATTGCTCTGGGAATTATGGTCACCCAAATCAAATACCCCAACTTCGCCTTGCCTCCTCACCATATTTCCTATGTGGACGACGTTTCTCTGCTCCCAACAGCTTCCTACAGCTTCTTTGCACTCTTTGGATGGATAATAACCTCCTGGGACCGCTGTCCACAGAGCTCCCCACTATTAGATGGCAGTTCTCTGAACACACCTGCCTCTTATGACATATAAGAGGTAATGTTTTTATTTCCTTCTCACAGTGTGTTTCCACTCACATTCTGTAATTTGCTACCTGTTCCTAACTGTTGTCCATTACCCTGTCATCCTGACAAAAGCCTCATGGATTCACTCCTTTTCAATTTTATGATATGGTTTCTCTCTCTCAGAATAAACACCGTAGTTTCTTATTCCATTCCGAATAGTCCAGCCTAATTAACTATCTGCCCTTCTCTCTCAACACACATTTGTACTTTGGTAACTGCACAGTATTTGGAGCAGTTTCACAACTCAACAAATCGAACATTCACAAAGCACTTGATCTTTCTGCTTGGGGGCCAATATTTAATATGTTTCACTAAAGTTGATACCAGATTTACGTAGGTTTCAGGTCATTCTTCAGGTGCTCTTTGTTGTAGTAGAAAGCCACAACCTAGAGCACTTGGGACCTTTGTTTACCGATTAGGATGAGGATCCTTTTTGTTCTGGGTACTTAATGGTCACCCGAGGGTGCATAGAAATTAACAAGACTGCTTTTCACGTGTGCTTTGTAGAATCATCTGATTATTTTATTGTGATAGCTCATATAAAACTTCACTTTAATTTCACAAACCTGTAAATCTGTTCAGTTAATAGGGGAACAGAGGCAGAAGTATTACCCAAACAAGTTTGCAGAGGGTCTCAGAAAGGTTGACTTACAAAATGTGTCAGAAATATCTGAAGTGTCGTAAAATGAAGTGTTTAAAGGTACAGTAATCGCATCTTAAATTCTCCCTGCACGTCAAATACTGTGCCAGGCACATAGTGTGCCTTCTCATTAAAACCATTAAGGATTTGTGTTATTATGTTTTTCAGAAGCTCGGGAAGTTCAATAAATTTCCTTCTATATTATGCTGTATAACAAATGTTTACAAACTTAGTGACTTAACACCCATTAACTATATCACAGTTTTGGAGATCAAAAGTCCGACAGGCTCAACTAGATAGTCTGCTCAGGGTCTGAGGGTAGAAATTACGTTTTCTGCCAGGCTAGGCTGTTATCTGGAGGCTCTGGAAAGAATCCATGCCAAACTCATTCAGCTCGTTGGCAGAACTTAGTGGTTGTAGGAGTAAGGTGCTTATTTCCTTGCTGTCTCTCAGCAGGGGTCATGCACCACTCCTAGAGGCCACCAGGATTGCTTCTTACTCCCTCCAAGGCCTGTGTAGTCCTCCTTATGATTTGAGACTCCCTGGCTTCCCCTTCTGCCACCAGACAGGAAAAATTCTCTCTTTTAAAGCCTCGTGTGATTAGATTTGCCACCTGCTCCACCCCCTTCAATAATTTCTCTCTTAAGGTCAGCTGTGCCCATATAACATAACACAACCCCAGGGGTGATCCTTCATCATATGCACATTTAGGGTGGGATTTTTGGGGTGATGTGGAGTGTATAATTCCACTTGCCACATCCTATTACTCAAAACAGTAATTCACAGGCTTGGAGGTCAAGCCCGGGTTTTAGTTGAATGATAGACCTTTGTGCCTGCGTCACATTGATCAGAGGGTTGGATGTTGTTATCCGTGGGCGTTTTGGAGCCTAGTCTTATTGCTATGTAGCCAGACTGTGCTGGTGCCACATAGTGCTGTAAAAAGTACTGCCTCAGAGGGTTCCAACACAAGCTTTCCATGCACACTGGTCCTGTAGAACAGGAGACCCAGATGGCCCAGAATCACATACATTAGGTTTTGTTAGCTCTCCATATTTCTGTGATTCGCACTAATGTTGGTTTAGTCTGCCCCGTTTGACCTCAAGCTTTGGTTTCTCCTTTGCACCCTGCTTATCTTATAAACACACTTTAAAGAGTCGGTTAACTAAGAGTCATGCTCATTTCCGTTTCTTTTGGAAGTTTGAGTGCAATTGTGGTTTTTATTTATATACTTTTAAGAAGCAATTGAGTGGGTGACTATCATTCCTATAGCAATGTGCTAAAGATTGCTGCAAACTGCAGAAGATAGAAAGTCAGTTAAGAAAAATCCCATTCTTAATCAAATGAAGCTGCCATTGACTGGAGACCACATGGATTTTTATGAAGCAGAATACTTGAAGTGGTGCACACTGTGACAAAGGAAAACAGATAAGTGTTATTTTGTTGATTTTAAGTAACACAAACCGTTATATGGCATATATTTCTTGGGCTGTTGAGGGCAACTTTTTTTTTTTTTTTAAAGATTTTATTTATTTATTTGACACAGATAGAGACAGCCAGTGTGAGAGGGAACACAAGCAGGGGGAGTGGGAGAGGAAGAAGCAGGCTTCCAACGGAGGAGCCTGATGTGGGGCTCGATCCCGTAACGCCGCCGGGATCACGCCCTGAGCCGAAGGCAGAGGCTTAATGACTGAGCCACCCAGGCGCCCCGAGGGCAACTTTTTTTTTGAGAGAACCATTGATTTCTTTATTGGCATCTTTGAATCTTCTTTTTTTCCTCTTCATTAAGACGATAACAGGCATCTGCTTTTTTCCCCATGACTTAACCAGGTCAGACAGAGCCTTATCGGCTATAACCTGCTCCCTTGTATTAGGAACAGTGTAGTTTGTGTGTGAAACAAAGTCCAGTACTGGTTTTTCTCAATAACTATGTAATTTGGGATAAGTCATAGACATCTCTGAACTTTATCGTCCCCAGCTATTAAATGAGCAGTTCTACGTTTCTATTATTTTAATCACATCTATGATATATTTTGGTCAGTTTCCTCATTGCTGGAAATATTTAATTTATTTTGGTTTGATTGCTTAGAAATTTGTTTGCTGGATCTCATAAAGACACATGAAAAATTTTATAGTTGAATATGCTTGAATATTATAGTAAAATTCATTGGAATGTGTATGGAACTTGTCATACTTAAGTTATAGGATTGTTTTTCTTTTCTTCACACAAGAAAACTTCCCTGGATTTCAACTTTTATGCACACTTTGCTCTTCTCAAATAAGTGTTCCATTTTTTTTCTTGTTTCTCTTTATTTCACCAAAATATCTTTTATTTGGCATGTTATGAGTCACAATATATGCGTGATTGTTCTTTAATGAGAAATTCCTATATCTACTCTTGAGGGTAAAGTACGGAATATTGAAAACACAGACATCGCGATGGCAGACCATTGCCAGAGTTGTTATGTGTTGTCTTGGCAAAGTTGATTTTGCCTTTCTTTGTGAAATATGTCGTATGAAGCACTGGTATTGCCATTCTTATGGGTTCTCCTCCAACTTGATGGCCCGGTTGTGACAAGTCAAAGCATCCAGTTGATATGTTAAAGTGTTAAAGAAAATTAAATGAACAGTTAAATTAGAAATGGGGTCTGAGCTATAACTTCTCTCCCTGGAAGGGAGGATATTATGGGCAACATGCACATAGGGAATGATTTTTTCTGGTAATAAAGTTTGGGAAATAGCAGCCCAAACAGAACAAAACTATTCATGCTGTCATTCAGTATGTAGAGAACAAAAAGAGTTTTCACTGTGGAAGAACCTATACTCCTATATGTTTGCAGCGATGCCTCAGTGCAAGAGAAAACAGCTGTTTGTCTGTTTTTCTTTCGGTTTTATTTTCTTTTTACACAGCCATTCCGTCAGTACGTGGCTTCATAAAGCTGTAGGATTCTGATAGGAAAACGACTGAGTCCATGTGCTTCGGAAGCCAATGTGTTGATTTTCTAGCTGGGTAGCAATATTTTATTATAGCTGGAGGGAGAGTATGACTCTGAGTGTTCAAGGCAGGAAGCCGAATGCCACCAGCACCATGTCCACAAGTGAGCTATCTCCTGTGTTTTATGTGCTTCATTCCACTGAATGAATATTGTATCACTGTTTTTATTTTTTTGTTGTTCTTTGGCTATCAGAGACTTGTCGGTTGGTTCTGTTTCTGTCAAACACTTGATGGAAAGTTTTGTTGTAAAGCTTCCTTTATGGAGATGGCTTTATGTCTTGGCTGTAAAGGAAAGTCTTATAAAATGTGATCGGAAATTATCTTTATAAGTTGCCACCCTGGGTGCCATTAAAAACTCAGAACCTGAGTGTTAGTTTTAACTCAGAGCTGTGTTTGCCCAGTGTATTTGGACACATCCTTCATCTGACCACTGTCTTCCTTACAGAACTCCTCTCCCACCAGCCTTCCTCAGGGGCCCCATAGTCTTGTTGGACCCATCCGTGCTGTACATTAGACCCACGCTTTCTGGGTGTCTTCCTTGGATATTTACTCTGCCAAAGACCAAATATCATTTATGGTCAGTAATTCACCTCTTTTGTTACTCTAGGCATAGCTCCCAAGGACTGCTTCGCACCAGGGTGTCCTTAGTGAGTATTAATCAAACATTTTGGGGGAGATTTCTTAACTGAAATTAGCATCTTTTAATGCCAATTCTTCTGTATTAAAAGTTCTTCTTCTCCACCTACATTCTGTGGCCATGGCACCCTGTCTTTGTGGGCTGACATCTATGATATTCAGCTCAGCCAGGGCGCACCTAAATTCTCCCTGTAATTCTGTAACGTATCCGTGGTTGTACGTTACCTTCCTTAAGCAGAGCCTGAGAGACGGCTTGTTTTCCATTACTGTATATTTTTCTTCTTTCCCCAAAACACCTTTTGATTTTTCTCTGAACTCTTCCATGAGATGCACTGTGAAACATGGTTTCTTTCCCTCTCTCTTTTTCGTATGAGTTGGTGTGTTTAATCAACATAAGTAAAAAAGGAGGAGAAGACATCTTTTTTAAAGGGGAATAGAATCCGCTGGACTGCTTTGCCTGGCAACAGCTTGCTCAGCAGCCAAAGGGAGTCTAAACTATACAGGTATTTCCTTACATTTTCCCTTAAAAATAAATAAATAAAAGGGTACGTGGCAGTCCAGGCAGGCTGCTCCATTGTGCTTTAATGGCCCATGGTAGCCCAGCTGTTGAAATGCTCTAAGTGGGAAAAGAATTTTCTGTCATCTTCTTTGCTGCTAATGGTGTTTATTTTATGTAAATATTCAGTTCTAGCATGATAATGGGTGCCCAGGGGAATCAAAGTGAAATAACGGGCTTCTTAACATATTTCTCATTCCCATATAATTTATGTTTCCTATATGTCTAGTGTAAAGTGAGAAAACATTTTTTTTTCCTAAGGCAATTACTCTGCGTGGCCTTTTTACCCTATTATAGAGCCTGCTTTCTTTTCAGATAACAGAATCTCTTTGGGTGCTCCAGTGGAGTCATTAATTGGCTTGATAGGGGTTGTTAGTCACAGAAAGTCTATTCTCTCCATTTGTTGTATGTAACTCCCAGACTTGAAGTGACCCATTTTGTTGTTCCTGAGACCAAGACTCATTATTTTCCTTTGGCACCATACAGACTGTGGGTTTCAATTTAATCCACAGATTTAGAGCTCATGGCGAAGTAATTTCTGCTGAGAAGTGATTTTTCTAGACAATTGTTGAAAATTTTTGATGAAGAGTCAACATTAGATACAACATTTGAATGCGTGTGCTCTACTATGGAGATTGTTAATGCAAGACTTCTAGTGTACCTTTCCTCCTTCAAAAATAGTTTCTGCTGAACTGTGGAGTTTTTTTTCTGAGTGTTTTTTCAGAGTTAATAGCAAAGGCAAGTTTAACTATTAGCTCCCCGTATAAATTATTAATACATTAATATCCAGCTTTGTTCGCCCTCTTCTTAAATTAAGATCCATATTTGTTGAAAGAAAACATGAGCAGTAGGAAAACTTTACTTACTGGTGATTAACTCTGAATTTTCTTTACTGAGTCTAATCTTGGAATATATTGGTAATTGAATTCCACAAATAAAATTAATGTTATCAAGTTACAGATTTTTCCCCATCAAACTTCTGAAACTGAACCAAATGAGAGTTCGTCCACTCAACGCACAGCAAGCCAGTGCAAACTGACACCGCGCTCTCACAGTGAACAAAGGTAGACTATTTTATTGGTGTGGCCCCACCCAGGAAAATGGGGAGCCAATGCTCAAAAATCCCAAATTCTCTGATGCCTTGCAAGTGAGGGTTTTTTGGTTTTTGTTTTTTTAAGATTTTATTGGGGCACCTGGGTGGCTCAGTCATTAAGCGTCTGTCTTCAGCTCAGGGTGTGATCCCAGAGTCCTGGGATCAAGCCCCGCATTGGGCTCCCTGCTCAGCTGGAAGCCTGCTTCTCCCTCTGCCACTCCCCCTGCTGGTGTTCCCTCTCTCACTGTGTCTCTCTTTGTCCAATAAATAAATAAAATCTTAAAAAAAAAAGATTTTATTTATTTGTTTGTCAGAGAGGAAGAGAACAGGAGCACAAGCAGGGGCAGCAGCAGGCAGAGGGAGAAGCAGGTGCCCCACCGAGCAAGGAGCCCGATGCGGGACTTGATCCCAGGACCCCAGTATCCTGACCGGAGTCAAAGGCAGATGCTTAACCGACTGAGCCACCCAGGTGTCCCCAAGTGAGGGTTCGTCAGGGCAAAATCTCCCAAGAAAGGTGGACACTGCTGATCAGAGGCCCTGAGGGTCATGTTAGCAGAGGCTACTTATTCACTTTTGATGTCGCTCGATCTGGTCCTTTGGAGGTGTGTTTCGTTTCAGGAGACTTGGAATCTGAGAAATATCTTTGTCTGTATGTCAGAGATTTCATTAGTGCTGATTAACTACTTGTCCTATAGGTTACTTTGAGTGATGAGTAAGCATTCCTATCCCTTGAGTCTAGGCCTCTGTGTTCCTTGGCTGGTCTGGCTGTGCCTTGGCGGGTGATATGACCTCTAGTTGTTCATTCTTTCATTTGAACGAACAACATGAATGCCAGCTTCCTAGGTAGAGTATTACAGGGGCTATCCCTCAATCATACTGTGAGTGGAGTTGTGGAGAGATTGAATAATGATGAGCTTTACTAGCCAGGTCAAAATACAGAAACAGTACGAACGCTTGAGAAAGCAAATTAAAAAAAACTACACTTAAGGAAGCAACAGTAACAAAGAGGGCCACAATCCAGAAGTGAGCTCCTATTAGGCATATGTGCTGAGGAACTGGAAAATTTCATATAGGATCTGAACTAATTATGACCCAACACTGTACTTATCCAGCTAATAATTAACACATGGGCTCAGCATTAAATCAATTACAAATTCTCACTGTTGAAAAATCAAGTCTTTTCTTTCCCGTAAAAAGGATGACTGCCGAATTACCAGGAATCACAAACTTGTTATTCAAGTAGAAGGACTATTTATCAGATGAGGGCAATAGTCTGATTAATAGATGAATGAATGGTCTGAGTTGTTTATACAGGCTGATGTTAAAACATGATATGTGACTTTTTTCTCTTCAGTTTTGCATTTAATGATTAATTTCTGTCAAGGACAACTGTCAGGTAACATTACTGTCTAAGAATCTGGAAAATCAAATCAGATTCCTCAGCTTCACTTACAGGTCACATGTAATCCTACTCCAGCCTGACTACTCAGATGTATTATATTGGTGAAAAACTTTCCTCTACCCTTCATGATTCTTGCGGCTGGTCTAAGAATTAAATTGACACGAGACAGATTAACAGGAGAAAATTAAATTGAATTCTGTATGTAGGGGGGCTCCCTAAGAAGCTGAGGCCGACAAGCAGTCAGGCAGTTGAGGCTTAGAGGCCATCCAGAGCTAAGGAGAAGGGGATGGGGTCCGGGACTTCAAAGGGAGGGAAGACGATTCACAGGAAGATGAAAAAGACTACATATTTGTTTTGGGAGGGGGTACTGAACAGGTGGGGGCTCCCTTTATTTATTTATTTATTTATTTATTTATTTATTATTTATTTATTTATTTTCTTCAAATTTTTATTTAGATTCTAGATGTTTAACATATAGTGTAATGATGGTTTCAGGAGTAGAATTCAGTGATTCCTCCCCTTCGTGTCATACCCAGTGCTCATCATAACAAGTGCCTGCAGAAGCACTGGTTTTGTTAGGTTCCTCCCCGTCTACCACCAGAGCTCATATTAGACTTGTTATCTATGCTGATAGCTTCCTTCCCAAGGCAGGTCCTCTAAATTCTTTTAGGTGGTTGGAGGGAAGGCCAAAGGTGTTTCCCTGGAACCTTCTGTTTCTTAAAAATAATCAACTTAAAATAATCCAGTGCCAAAGAGACACATTTTGGGGTGACACATTTTGCTTCCCTACAGTTTCCTCTGACCCCCTCCAATACTTTCTATTCAGTGGAAGCTGTTGGGTTTTCTCCTAATCAGATGGTATTATTTATGCTGGGTCTATATTAGCTGGAATATCCTACTTCCTATTCAAATTTTATTCACTTTTTTTAAAAAGTTTTTATTTAAATTCTGGTTAGTTAACATACAGTGTAATATTAGTTTAAGGTGTACAGTATAGTGATTCAGCACTTCATACGACACCTGGTGCTCACCACAACTCACTCTTCAATACCGACCGCATTTGCCACCCCATCCAGAAGCCTTCTCCTTTTGCAGCAGTCTACATTCATCTTTTATTATTCATGTATTCACAATCACCCTACAGATATTTATTGAGTATTTTCTGTTACAGGTGCTGTCCTTTCCTAAATGTGAATTTTTATTGCATGTATAGTCCTATCCAAGTGGTTATACTGAGTTTGTATTTGAATGCTTATTTTACCTCTACTGTAAAACTGAGCCCACAATGGTAATGATTGTGTCCTTTTTTTTTTTTAAAGGTTTTATTTTTTTATTTGAGAGAGAGAGTGAGAGAGAGATAGCATGAGCTAGGGGGAGGGGCAGAGGCAGAGGGAAAAGCAAACTAACTGCTGAGCAGGGAGCCTGACAATGGGGCCTGAAATCATGACCTGAGCCAAAGGCAGCCACTTAACCAACTGAGCCACCCAGGTGCATCCCCCCCCCCCCCCCGCCCCACCGTTTTTGTTTTTAAGAGAAATCATGAAATAGTGTAAGACATGACCAGGCAGAGAGTGATGAGGCTGTTTCTCTGTCTTTAGTTGGTTGCAACTTTATTCTTGGATAACTCAAATCAGTGGACATTTACTAAGCTTCTGCCATATTTATTGCAATGTTAAGCACTATAGGAAATACACAGATAAATGTAATTTATGCATGTATTGTGGGCATCTATAAGAAAAAATCATTTCATGAAGCCAACAATCTAGAAGAAAGATCCTTAACCTGGGAGCCTGAGACCTTTAGAGGGCTGAATGTTTAATCTTAAGATGATTTTATTTAAAATTTTGGATATGTGCTTATGTGCATTTTTCTGAGGAAAGAGTCCATAGCTTTTACATGTTAAAGGTATCATTGATCATTAAAAAAAAAAGAGTTAAAAAGCTCATGACCTCAATATGTATAAAACAAGTACCCAACCAAAGAACAAGAGCTACAGACCGAAGCCTAAGTGGAATTTAGAAACAGGCAAAATGGTGTGTGACTGTGGTCATTTAGGGAAAGGCTTCCTGAAAGAGATGACTCTTGGAACATATGCGACATATCCTTTTGCCCTCAGCTTCCTCGTTACAAAAGAGGGTAGATTCTAGCATCTCTGACGAAATATTTTTCTCAATGTGATCAACAAATACCTATCAAAATGCCAGTCACATCATAGGTACTCAAAACATCTGTTAATTCATCCTGAAATGAAACTTTAAAAATGTGTTATCCCAAACATATCCACTATCTTGAGTTGAAATTTTAAGATATTGTAACATTAGCTATCCAATGTTCCATGAATGAAAGGAAGGCTTAGCCTATGTTTATACACCATTGCTCACGGTCTCACTCGGCAGATGCGAATGTTTAATTCATTATTTCTCCTTTATTTATTTGTGGCACTTTTTGATACCTTTGATTTTATTATGCTTACCATTGTATTTTTGGGTCTCCTTATTAGTCCGTATGGTTTGTGGGGGCTAGGAGCTTTATAGTATCCGCCTGATATTATCCAGCACCTAGCACATTCCCTGAACCAAAAAAGGGACTCAGTGAGTGTTGAATGATGAATGAAAGGCTGCATATCAAAGTGCATCAAAAGAGTCTATAAATTGCTTATTTCAGTATAGTGTAGAGTTGAAAGAACATGAGCTCAGGAGCAGGACGTGTTCAAATCTTGACGCTGCCTTGTCCCCCATGAGTCACTGTTGGCAAGTTCCTTGAAGTCTTTGTCCTCAACTTTCTCATCTAATGAAAGTATCTGCCTCATACATTTACATGATTAAACCAATCGAGTGCTTGGAAGAAGTGTCTAGCACATCGTAAATAAGAACGAATCCAGGTTTGTCAGGCCTCAAGCATTTACAGTGTCCGGGCCCTCTTTGAGAGAAAGAGTACTAAATTATGAACACAGAATTAGTCAGCTAGCACATTTGGGGGCTATTATTTAGAGTGGGAAGAGCAATCGCAAATTACAGATACTAAAGGAACTGAAAAATGCCACAAACATCACAAAATGTTAATTTTGTAATAAATTTCCTAACTCATCTTTATATACTTTATTTCCTACAAATCTTTGTCTGTGTAGACTCAGGTGTCCTCTTTTAGATGATCACGATTTTTAATATTTTTTTATAGAGCAACTAGAGAGAAAATTTATTTTTTCCTATAGCAAAGTGGGTTGGGGTTTGTTTCTTTTCTTTTCTTTTTTTTTTTTTTAAGATTTTATTTATTTATTTAACAGACAGAGAGACAGCCAGCAAGAGAGGGAACACAAGCAGGGGGAGTGGGAGAGGAAGAAGCAGGCTCCCAGCGGAGGAGCCTGATGCGGGGCTCGATCCCAGAACGCTGGGACCACACCCTGAGCTGAAGGCAGACGCTTAACAACTGAGCCACCCAGGCGCCCCAATGGGGTTTGTTTCTTATTGATGGTTTAGGAAGTATTTGTTTACCTTGATAAGGCATTACTGGAAATATGGTATCTCTGATTACCCCACAAATTCCCATCAGGCAGTCCTTGTTTAGAGGAAAGCCTCAGAGAAATCCAGCTTCTGGGTTTCACTTGACCCAATATTGGACAGGCCAGTGCCTCCACAGCTCGGCCAGGTCCTTCCTGCTTCTTCTTGACTCCCTATCCCTACCCTGTGGGCAGGTCTTGCTGTGAGAGATGCAGGGAGGGAGTGTAAAGTGGCTGACAACCTGGGACATCGTGGCGCCGATGCGTTGTATTGACATCCTTAAAGTCACTGATAAGGTCCGATTCCTCATGAGGTCTGCTGGAGTTAGATTGTCAATTGGAGTCCAAATGGATGGAAGGAAGTGTTGGCAGCCTGCCTAGCAAGCAGTTAGTCCCTGCTTGCTTACCCAGTATGACCTCTAGAAGGTAGGTGACCAAAAGCTGGGGCCACCCACCCTCGGTGCCCCCGGGACAGGGCTAGGACTGTCGCTTCCCCATCATTGGCAATGCAAGACAGAGGTGTTGGAGCACTGCTGATTTTATGGTAAATCTGCCAAGATCTCATTCTGAACGCTCAGTAACTTAGCGCTTGCCATTATTATTTTACTCTTTCATTGCCAAATAATTTTCAGTAAATCCCTAGGAATTTTGTAGTGAATGTCTTTTTTGATCGTACATATTTTTTTTTTAATTTTCAGAAATAACTCTTTATCTACTTTATCCCAAATAGGGTAGGATTTCATATGACCTGTACTTTTACTAAAAATAGATCTTAAAATAGGTTGTGCCAGAGAAAATTTATGTTTAATACTTCATGATCATAGTAAGATCAAATGATATTGACATAAAAATGCTGCACTTCCTTCATTCATAAATGTCATTTGTAATGGCTGCCATGCTGCGGCCATATTCTCTGTAAGGGATGAAGAAAGAGTTGGTTACCACCACAGCCCGGAGTGCTGCTCGCTAGAGTCTCAGGGGACAGTTGTCTCTGGGAGAAACTCTCCTTGTCCAAGGTCACGCCCACAACCCAGAGGCAGCCTGCATCCAGTGTTTTGGGAGGAGGGGAGTGTTTTAAGGCCTTTTGCCAACTTGGTACCACTCCAGGGAGCCATCCCAGCTTTCGAGCTCCTCGAAGCCCAGTTGGTGAGGTGCAGTGGCCTCTGCCCAAGTGCTCTTTCTTCCCCTCCCTCACAGATACTGATCCTAAAGACATTTCTCTATATACGTCCTGCCCATAAATCTGTCAGAGCCTCCTTCCCAGAGAACACGCGGTGAAACACCATCAATTTTTTAAGAAGCACAATCTTTTTAATAACAGCTTTTCTGAGGATGAGGATAGAGATCATTTCTAAGACACGACCCTATTTCAGAAACGTTCACATTGAAAGAATGTGCTTCTTGCATTCAAGGAGATGCGCCGTCAGAGTGCATGAGAGCGCTGTAATTGCTTGCTGTGTGATCACGTTAGCTGTGACCAATAACCTGAAGCAATTAGAATCCTTTCACTGAAGCCATTATCTGAAGAAAGGTTAAAGATGGCTGTTCTCTCTTTCCTCACTGCAGTTTTCTCTTTACATGCTCTCCGAGCTTGATCTTCTCTGAACTCACTGTTTTAAGCCAATGCAGTCTGTCTCCAGCCCTGCCATCTCTTAAGCTTTAATTTGCATAAAATGTTCAGGTCTGCCTGAACATTTTCTTTGGTATCCCACCAGCCTTCCGAAGTCAGCATTTGCAACACGGAGTGAGTCATCTTCCCCTCCCATGAGCCCTGCCTGTGTCCAATCTCAATTAGTGACCTCACGACCCTGACATCAAAGCATACAACCGGTTCGGCGTCCTAGACTCTTCCTCCTCCCTCACCCAGCATTCCCAGAGGGCCAACCAGCCCTGCCAATTTTGCTGGGCAGTATTACTACGATAACTAATATTGTGGCTACTTTTCAATTCCTATTACTTCTTCCTCAGGTTAGGTCGTTATGTTGACAACTGTAATAATAACTGGCCTATTTTCCTACCTTCGGTCTTGCTTTCCTCACATATACCCTCCGCACATTGGTCAAGATGATCTGTATCCAGTGCAGATTTAATCACGCCCCGGCCCTCACGGACACAGTGAACAGCACATTCTCCCGTCAGACAGGGCTCCCCAGGACTCATCCCGGTCATCCTTCACGCTACCACTACCACTCCCTTTCTCTTTCTGACTTGTGCTGGGAAAGTTGCATGCTGGAGTTTCCCTTCCTGTTGTTCTGTGCCTCTGCCTTTGCCCATCATCTTCCCTGTGCCTGGAAGGTCCTTTTCTCCTTCCCTGGATTGGCTAATTTTATTCATCCTCTCAGGTAATCTGTTTTAGTCGTATCCTCAAGGATGTTTTCTCTCAACCTCTTACTATTTATAATATTCTAATGAAAGTGTGCGTGTGTTTCTATAATTTCCTGAAGAACGGGGGCTATGGTTATTCCCCTTTGTAACCCTTAGTGCCGCGCACACAGGGGATACCCAGTAAATTCTGTACAGGACTGAAGAGTGAAGCCCAATAGGCCTCTGGTTCCCTTCGCCTTCACTGATCTGTTGCTTATTCAGTGTATTATCAATATTCCCATAATTCTTTCTGGGATCTCTGTGTTGAAATCCAACTCTCCTCCCAACACCTTGACAAAATTGAATATTTAATAATCATGAAACTTAATCTTTTCGAAACTGAGCTCCTGACTGTTTTCTCAGACCTCTTCCTTTCTGTGTCAATCAATGGCAACCCTGCTCTTCCCATTTCAGTCCAAAACCTTCAGAGTCATCCTTCGCTCTGTTCGTCGGTTTATCGGGATATACACCTCTCTCCATCTCTGTTACTAGTACCCTGGGTTACTGTAGCAACCCCCCGGCTTGTCTCCCTGTGCCCACAGTCTTCCTCAATATGGCAGCCAGTGTGTGACTTTTAAAGTCTAAGCCAATTCCCATTTTCCCTGTGCTCAACATGCTTCAGACAAGTTTTCCAGTTAAACCCGAGTCCTTACCTGATGACATACTTCCCCGCCACCCTCCCTTACTTGACCCTGTCCCCTTACCTCCTGGATATCTGTCTGAATGAGCCTCCTTGCTCTTCGAGCACGCTTCTTCCAAGGCGTCTTTGTATTTCTTTCTCTTTTTTTGGTCTTTGTATTTCTTGTTGCCTCTGCCTGGAAAGCTATTTCCTCAGATACTGTTTGCAGACTCTAGGGCTCTACTTCAATATCATGTCACCTTTTGTGAGGTCTTTCTTGCCATCCTACGCAAAATTTCACACATGCTGTATTTGCTCTTCTCTGTGGTGACTGAGGACACTGTCCGTGGTACTTCAGAATTACTCATTTTCACCTTTTTTTTTTTCAGAGCTGTGTCCTTAGAAGAAGAGTTACTGACACATAGTAGGGACTCAGAAAATATTTGATAAATGTGTACATGAATGAAGGAACCAAGACTGAACTCAGATGTGTTCCTTCTCAGCATGTGTGATGTTGGGCAAATTACTTACCTTCTGAGTTTTACTTTCTCTATTTGTAATTTGAGACTGATAATAATGGTGCCGCCATATTTTCTCAGAGGTTCCTGATGAGTTGCCAAGGTAGTATTAGTAGATGGTATTATGAATCGTTCCCATCTCGTGCAAGGTCTAAAGTGCTTTCCATGTAAAATTGCACTTAATCTTCACAGTAATCATAGGAGGTATGTTCTGTGCTCATCTCCATTTTACTGACTTTAAAAATGACTAAGGTATAGACATGTCTTAAGTTAGCGAGAGAGCAGGCTTTGAACCCGGATAGCTGACTGCATATCCGTGTTCACGAGAGATTCCCATATGATTTTTCTTTTGGGGGATATCATTACACAGTATTGATATCAGATTTTGGTGCCCCCAGTTTTTTTTAATGAAGTGTAATTTTCATATTAATTTTGTCTTTTATACTAGTATTTAAAAGTATCGTTTTACTGCAGATTTTACAATTTTTCTCCTCTTTTATTATGATTTTAATCCAAAATTTTTAACATTATTGTAGCTCAAGATGATTCTTTTCAGTAATCCAGCATTACTGATTTGTGATCGCATAATGTGGCAGGTATTATTTCAGATTTTTATAATTTTTGAGACTTATTTTAGGTCTGGCACATAGACATTTTAGATCTAGGTCATAGACAACTTTTATGATTGTTCTATGTGCTGCTGTGTAGGGCAGAATGTTTTCATCTATCTGTACCTATTTAATATAAATACATACTACATAAAACATTATTCATTGTGTTTTTTAAATTTACCATAGGCAGTGGTATGCTGGAGAGCTCTAATTGGCTTGTGAAAGCCTTTCAGGCATTTAGTGAAGTTCTTAAACCATTGGTGCCTTGAAATGTGAAACATGCTCATGATGATTGATTGCAAAAGTCAACATAAAAGTTTACTACAGAAAAAAAAAACGAAATATAGCATTATTATAATTTCCAAACCAGAAAAAAAAAAAAGGAAACTAAGGCAAAGAAAATTAAGAAAACTTGAGCAATCTAACAGAAGGCAGTGGAGGCAGAAAAGGAAAAAAATTCAGTAAAGGAAGCACAGTAAAAAATACAAACTAAAGTGGCAGTGGTAAGCCTAAACATGCAAACAAGTCCCTGTGCACATGCAAAGATGTGATAAAAACTATCTGGTTACTAAAAGAACAGACACTTTGATTGAGTTTAAAAAGTAGAGAGGTAGAAAGGCAGACAAATTTTAAAATAGGCTATGTATAACAAATGTAAATAAAATGGTACAAAAAGCGTCAAAATGAAAGAACAGAAAATGATATGCTAAGCAAATATGAGTATAGTAATGATAATTCCAGGAAAATCAGATTTCAAGTGACAAGTACTAAGCAATACAAAGGATAATGCACATGGGTAAAGTTACAGTCTACGGAAAGATAAGATAATGACAAAACTTCACGCACCTAACAATTTAGTGATAAATTGAATAAAGGAAAAACTAATAGGAAAACAAGGAGTTATTAAAGATTTTAGAACATTTTTGAGAAATTTAAATACAAAAATGAGTAAGGCTATGGTCCATGGTAAGCAAAGCAGCTGGTTCTTAAAAAAAAAAAAGCAGTGATATGTAGCATTGCCAGTTTGAGTTGTGTAAATACCCATGCCGTATGCTTAAAATGGGTATATTTTATTAATACTGAAATTATACCTCAATAAGCTGATTTTAAAAGTGTGGAGAATGTCAGAGAGCAAGAAATTATTAGCAAGATGTAAAGAAGGTCCATTGGAAGTTATGTCTCAAGAAGTTATAATGGCAAATTTTTTCCAGCAGTACTTTGTAACTTGTAATTTGAATTTAGCAAAATTAAAGTAGCCGAATGATAAAATGCAGAAAGAACTTAGGGTGCTAGTTAGGGTAGTTTTACAGTGACTCACTGCGACACCTGCTGGTTGGGGAAGCAAGTGTAGCTAAGAGGTTGATGGTTGCGAGAAGAACACTAATGACAAACAAATGAAAAACCAAGTCCAACAAACATAGAATATGTGGTTATTATATTAAGCTAGTATGCTTTATGTGTTGGAGGTACAGTAATGGACAAGACAAACAGGGTTTCTAATCACAAGGTCTTACGTTTTTGCAAAATAAATCAATGAATGAAGCAGGTAAATACTTTGTACTTTAAAAGAACAGTGCCTTTATTTAGACCCAAATATAAATGTTATTTGTTATATGCTTCATATTTTTATATCCCACATCTTTTTCTATTTTTTTGACATTTTTATTTTTCCAAAATTCATTTTCATACTATTATTTCACATTCTGTGGATCTTATATTTTTGAAAGTCTGGTATGAAAGAATTATTTTTTGCCCTCTTTCTTGAATACTAAAATCTTTCTAGGTTCAAATTAATTTTCCCTTAAACTTTGAACATTACCTCTATTGTCTTTTAAGTACCATGATCAGATTCATTCTGATTCTTGTTTTTAAGTAACCTGGTTTTACTCCATGAATTAGCATGGTTTACTTTATCATGGAATTAGAGAATTTAAGTTAAAAAATACCATGTTTTTCATCTGTACTTTTTATGCCCCTTCAATGTGAAAGCTAGTGTCTTTTTCCAACTCTATAGAATTCTTAAAAATCACTTTGTAATTATTTCCTCCTCTTCATTCTCTTTGCTCTTTCTGGAGTTCCGTTTCAATCCTATATTGGAATTTCTAGATCTATCTCATAATTTCCAACTTTTTGTCCTTTTGTGCTCTGGTTTGGGAAATTTTCTTCATCTTTCCTAAGTGTTCTGAGTACAGTACTTTTGGAAAGTGGGCTAGAAGAACAGATCTCTAACTATTCCTAGACAGTAGGTGAAATATTAGAGCTGTGCTATTCTGGGCTAGCTGTCCATTGTATCTGCCCTAGAGAATTATACTAGCTAGCGTTTTTCAAAAACACTTACAGAACACATTTTTCAAGAACCTTTGCACCAAATGATTAAAAAAAGCACATGCACGTATTACTACATGGAACTGTGGCCAGAGCACATATGCCCTCCAGGTACATGTATGCATCATTGAGTTTCTTAGATGATAAACTTCCTGAAGTGTTTCTATATTCATTTTTTATAATACCAGCTATTTAATTAATGCTTTTTGAACAGTCATCATAACTAAGTGTTCAAATTTTATCACTGCCTTTGTCTTTGGTAGTATAAACATTTTTTAAAAAGATTTATTTATTTTAGAGAGAGGGGGTGCGCATAGATGTGCACGTGAGCAGAGAGAGAGGCAGGAGGAGAGAGAGAGAGAATCTTACGCGGGCTCCATGCCGAGCATGGAGCCAAATGTGGGGCTTGATCTCCCCACCCTGAGATCACGACCTGAGCTGAAGTCAAGAGTTAGATTCTTAACGGACTGAGCCACCCAGGCGCCCCCTTGGTAGCATAGACATTTAAATGGTTATGATTTGTTTAGGAGCATTTCAATATAATTAAGCAGTTTGTCTTTACTGTTCTCCCAAACTTAAACATTGGTTTTATTAATATATATATATATATTATATATATATAATTAATATATATATATTATATATATAATAAGTACTTTGTAAGCCTTATATGAACAAGTATTTTCAAAAGAAGAAACATCTTACTTAATCATTTTTTTTGTTGCTTTGATAAATTGTGAGATTTATAGGCCCTGTTAACATGTGTGGCCTTATGAGAGAATTAAATACCAACTTCAGATCTTATGTGAATTAATTTTTTAAAAATCAAAGTAGTACCCATGGTAACATACATACATAGTATGAGGTAACATACATAGTCCATATTGGGTTTTTTGTTTGGTTGTTTTTCGTTTTTTGTTTTTTTGTTTTAATACTGAACACAGATTGTGTTTAATGCAATTTTGTATTTGAAAATTTCATAATATTACTGTCAATTGAAAACAGCTTAAAAGCGATTACTGAAAAAAATGCCAGTACCCTTACTAATAGGACAGTTTGAGACATTTAAACGTATCACTTTCTCAACTATATTCCAGTTGGGACTAATTAAGAGATCCCCAGGAGTCCTAGCCCGTGGGTCAAATTCACCAACTGTCTGTTGTGAATGCATTCACTGATGCGTTGTCTACGACTGTTCAGGGTTGAGTAGCTGTGGCTGAGAACACAAGACGGAGGCTGCCAATTCTTACTCTCGGGCCCTGTAGAGACTGTTTGCCAGTCCGTGCTTCATACACCCACGACGGTGTTGTCCACTCCTACCCACCCCTGCTTTCACACCGTTAGCCAATGACACACTTTCATCTGAGTGCACACTGCACTTGTTTCGTATGTCCTTGCTCGGGCTCTTTCCTCCACCTAGAGTGTTGTCTCTCTCTTCACTTAACATCTAACATCTATGCGTTCTTTATGATATGATTCGAGGAACATTTCCTCCGTGAAGTTTTGTAATAAACACAGAAAATCAGATTTCCTGGACGTCTCTCCATCGTGCCCCCTTACATAGACTCCGAAGTCCCTTGCCTCTCTCTCGCTTGTGCGTGCCGGCATACACAACCCCAGTTAAATACGGTTCTCCACCTGTGCCGGGCCTGCCTCTTCCTCGCAGTTTCATGCGGCTGGAGAAAGCACACACGTGCCGACAAATCTTCCTTTCTGACCATTCACGACCACGGCCTTCCGATGGGCATGGCTCTCACACTGTACTTACATTTGTCCTTCTCCGACTTACCTCAATGGCTATTTCATATATTTTCCTCTGTCCTCAACCCCCTAACACTCCCTCCCTGTCCTCACTCTTTGTCGATGACTTTTTGTCCTAATTCACTGAGAAAATAGAAGCAACAGTCGAGGACATACACCACCACAGCTCTGTACCCCCCAGACACTGCATCTTCCCTGACCCTCAGCCTTCCTCCCATGACCGTGGATGACCCAGCCACCAGCCCAGTCGTGCATGAAATGCCATTCTCCTCACTTGCCTATTCAAGAACATCAGCTGGCAATGGTCCTTTCTCCCTCTAACATCCTCAGAGGTACAGACCTGCTCGGCACCCAGACATGCTGTTGTCCCCCCCACCTGCTAGTACCACTCTCCTTCTCCCTTTTGGAGCAGTATTCTGCAAAATCTTGCCTGCGTGAACATTTTTAAATTCTTTCCTCCCGTTTTTTTCCTCAATCCATTTTGGGCAGTCTTCTGTCTCCATCTCTCCCTTGAAAATGCTCTTGTGAGAGTCACCCCACACCCCCATGTTACTAAGCCCACTTCAGGGCCCAATCTGTGTCTTCTTCCACCTGTCAGCACCTTTGACGTGATCATCATTTCTTTTCCTGGGTATAATTTTCATTGATTTCTAGACCATCACACTCTCTTCATTTTTCCCCTTTTCACTGGTCTTTCCTTTGAGTTTTTCTTTGCTCGTCCTTTTTTGTCTCTCTGACTAGTTAATATTGAAATACCTTGGCTCAGGTTTGGTCCTTTTTTCCACCTTTTTGTGGGTGATCTCAACCAGTGTCATGAATCCCATGTGGATTTCAGGCTCAAACCACTTTCCTGAACTCAAGATTCTTGCGTCTATCTGCCTATTTGACATTTCCATGTGGATATGTACTAGACGTCTCAGACTCCACACGCCCAGATCAAAACTCCTGATCTGCCCCCTCCCTTCAAAGTATCTGTTCCGCCCACAGCCTGTCTTGTTTCAGCTGATGGCCGTGCCATTTCTCAGGTGCTCAGGGCAAAAGACTTGGGGGCATTTCTTTCTCAGATGCCCCACATCCGGTCTGTCAGGAAATCCTGTTGGTTCTGTCATAACAGTGTTTCCAGACTCCAACCGCGTGTTCCCGTCTCCACTGCCATCCCCCACATGGCCGGCACCGCCGTGTGTCACCTGCTTGGCTGTAGTCACAGGACCCCTGCTTCCAGCCTTGCCCTCCTGGCCCCGCCCTGCCCAGCCTGTCCTTAACACAGGAGCCGAGACAGATTCTTAACAAGGTCGTTCAGACGGTATCAGTTACCTGCTTCGACGAAGTGCTGCAGTGATTTCTCATTTTAGATGTTTCCAGTGGCCTAAAGGACCCAGTCTGACCCAAGCCTCCCTGTCTACCTTTCTGATCTCGTCTCCCACTACTTTCTCTTGCTCGCTCCCTCGGCCTCTTTTCCGAACCTCAGACTCACAGGCTTGCCACTGCCTTTGTGCCTTTGCTCCTGCTCTTCCCTCCGCTTCAAATGCTCTTTACTCAGGTACCCTTGGGGCGCATTCCCTTGCTGTCTGTCCATCTTTGATCTGATTTTGTTCTCACTGAACTCGACCTACTCCAGATCGCAACTGCATCCTTCATGCCTTATTCTATATTTTCTTTCTCTTCTATCATTTATCTCTCTCTAATAAAACATTAAATTAACCAGTTTATGTATATTATAAATGGTCTGTCTTTCCCTCTCAAATCAAGGTGGTTTGTCCTCTTCATTCATTGATGTGTATCCCAAGGTCATAGAGAAATACCTAGCGCATAGTAAATACTCAATAAATATTTGCTAAATGAGTATAGGGCAGCAATGCTGTCTTCCATTCTTTTTTAAAAATATTTTATTTATTTATTTATTTGAGAGAGAGAAATCACAAACGGGGAGGAAAAGAGACAGAGGGAGAAGCAGACTCCCCTCTGAGCAGGGAACCTGATGTGGGGCTCCATTCCAGGACCCTGGGATCATGACCTGAGCTGAAGGCAGACGCTTAACCGATTGAGCCACCCAGGGGCCTGCTGTCCTCCATTCTTTATAGTCACATAAGCATGCGACATTGGGTTGCCTTCATTTTTCGTTTTTGTGTGTGTGAATAGATGAATGTGTTTACCAAACTGAACAACACTTATAACTCTTTTTCCCTGCTAGACCTTTTAAAATTTACTCTAAACGTGTGACTAGGCGAGTAAATAATTAAACATAATAAAACAAGACAAAACAGCCCTGTGCTAGATTATATTTCCTCGCCAGGAAGGACTACAATATTGGTATGGAATGCAAGATGTGTACAATTATTTTCACAAGTCACTCCAGAATTAGAGCTCTTAGAGCTGCCCAGCTGTGTTGATTTGTCAACTCCTCCCGATGTCTTACCCCTGGGCGGCGACATCCTGCTAGCGTAGCGGTGTTGCCATAAGGTCAACAGCCATCCTGCAGTGACACCCAATCACAAGATCGGGGGGGGGGGGGGGAAATCCCTGCTTAAACTTTGTCAGCAACTTGAGCATAAGGCTGGGATTCAGTCTTTTTTGTGCCTGGATCCAGGCCCGCAGATGAACGAAGGACAAACCAGAGGTGCTGATGGCCAGCGCATTTCATGACCACACACAATTAGTATGCCAGGATTAAACCCTGCTTCCCTGGGTCTCCAAAAATATGACCTAAAAGGAAATAGATAATTTATTTCATCCCTAGATTTGCCTTCTCAGAAAGTAATTAACCTGGTTTCAGCCACTTCTCTCTAACAGGTATTTTGTGAAAATCAAATGAGCTAATGGATGTGAAAGAGCTTGAGTTCTGTTTCATGCAAGGACTTTGAAAGACCGTTTTTAAAGCGTCAGTAGAGCAGTGGCTTTTTCTTATTTGCAAGGGATGGGTCAGCTACTTCCCGGAGGAAGGGGCCTGCACGTGTCAGTTTCTGGTAGCCCTCTTCCCTCTGCCCCCCTTGGATGGTGAGGTCAATTTTCATGGCCACACATGAGACATTTACCTGAAGCAAGTCACTTAACCTCTCAGAACCTCCATTTCTTCGCTGTAAAATAAGAGTAAATCTTCCACAGGAAGAAAGTGCCAGGATTGAATGGGGTCATTATAGGAAGTACTTTGGAAACCTGAAAGCACCAGGTAAACAATACTTATTTATAATATTCTCATTATTAATGCTAATTAATTATATGAATTGTTAACCTTGAGTTCCGGCTAAAGAGACAAGAATATTTTCCCTTTTCAGGTTTCTTTGACCCACGCTGAGTTTTGACCCCCACACACGTGCACGCGCGCCCACCTACACACATTTCTAGTCAATTACTGGTCCACAAAACTAGTAAGTGGCAGGTTGAATGCTTCCAAAGCTGCTATAAAAATCGGATTCTTTGCTGTTGGCCCAGGAAATCGCATCAGTTCTTCTGTCAGTGGCAAAGCTGTAAAAGTTCCCTTTTTCGGCTACCCTGGCCTTCGGGATCCTCGCTTTGCCTGCAGCTTCCGAGGCGGGCTCCTGCTGCATTCCTCTGTGCTTGGCAGGGGCCTTCTGGGCACGGCGCTAGTCGTCCCTGCCGGGCGCCCGCGGGGGTGGGTGGGCAGGGCGGTGAGCAGCAACCCGCTGCGTTTGCAGAGACTCGCTGCGCAGTCCTTGCTGCTGATGCAAGTAGCTCCCTGACGGCCTTACTGACGCCCACAGCACCCGTAGTATGGCTCGGGCTCAAGTCAGTAAGTACTTCTGCTTGAACAATGTGGAGTTTGGGGTACAACTCAAAAGGATGTAGGGAATTTAAGAGGCTTTGGCTAATTATGATAAGGAAATTGTGAAGTTTTGTAAAAATTTGAGGCCCTGCGATAATATAGACAGGATGATTCTAAGATGAGAGTAATGAGGGTTTGCTGTAATTTAAATCGTGTGCGTGAGTCAGATCGTATGTAATAGGATTCGATTTCATATAGTGTTGTTAAAAAAAGGCATTCCTGTTGAATATACTCTCATAGTGTCTTGTTTAATGCTTAGATAAATGCTAGTTTTTTTTTCTTTTAAAGATTTATCCATCATATATCATAAAGCAGTCATCTGCAAAATAAAATAATTGCATTTACAGAACTTAATTGCAGTGAATATTTATGCCAAGGCCATGGCAGATTTTGATTTTTTGGGGAGGTCAGTAAACACATACTATTTTAAAAGGATGGCACCAATAACTTTACCTTTTATGTATCTTGGTTTTAATTTTTGCTTTAATAAATGGAGTTGAAACTGGGAGTGTGTGATCTTCACATTCGGCATTGCCTTGAATTAGAAAAAAATAGGATTTGTTACTTATGAAATTCTCAAATAGTGTTTTAATACACAGTGATCCATTTCAAAGACTGAAGACAGCTGTTCAGTGTCTATGGACGTAGCTAGTTCTGTTGTGAATTACATGAACGGTCAGTAGTTTATATGAAGCCATGTGTTTGGTTGCTTCTGCTGTTTACTAATGGAATTTTGGAATTTGCCAATTCAGGAATATACTATAGTGGAGAGTCTTTAGGCTTGGTCATCAGACGGGCCTGGTCTCAAATCCTGGCTGTCGTGTACTTGCTGTGGGGCCAGGGCAGCTTACCCAAGTGCTGCTAACCCTGCCCCGTAAGACCCTTGTGAGGATGGAGTGTGATATATATATTGAGTGACTAATAGCCCATGAAAAATAAGTGCTCAATGAATATTAATTTCCTCCTTTCCTTTCCCCCGCTAGTCCACTCGTGTTTTTAATGGATCATTCCTACTCTGGATTGTATTATAGGAAGCATTCTGGATGGACAGCTGCTGGAAACCCATTGCCGTAGCCAGCTCTTCTTCAATACTTAAGGATTTTCCCTGGCATTGAGTAATGAGAATTTCGGTAAGAAAAATTAGATAAAGATAGTAGATGGACTTTTCATAAAAGATCGCTTGAATCTCAGATACTTCATAATAACTTATATGACTCTTCTCCAAAGACCTTGAGATGTCACAGATCTCTGTTCACATATGGATTATTCTTATTTTGAGAGTAAATACAAGTAGGTCTTTTAACTCTACTAACACCCTGATGTGCTCTTCATGTCATTGTAAATGTATTATTTCACTTATCTTACCTTATTTTGTTCTTGAATTTTCATCTAGTCTTTGATGACAATGTCTGGGTATTATTCATCTCTTCGGTGTAGACTACATGAAGCACAGATTTTTAGTGGGTAGGGTACTTTCTGTAAAGGTTTTGACAGTATGAGAGAGGCAGGCAAAAGTATCAAAACTGAGAAATTCTATGGTAAGTATGTTCCTAAATCACCAAGAAAAATTATTATATATTACTTGTTAGGATGGCATAGAGTATCTTTAGTTGGGTCTATTTTTATCCATTTTTTCCCTCCAAATGATATCAATATATAATTAATTTTCAGATAGTTACATGAAATTAATATATAACTAGTACACCTGTATTAGTAACTCATGGTATTCATCTGTGCTATATAAAATGTGTTGAACTACTATTGTCAACCACACCCAAATAAAAAAATAAAAAATGAACATGCCATAGAGAATTAAGGGCAATCAAACAAACATATGCTGAACTATTAAAAAGGAAAAAAAAAAAGATGAGAGGGAGGATAAGGATAATAGAAACAGAGTAAGTGGTGATATGAGTATATATGTGTAAATTAGTAAATATGTGAATTTTCTTAAAATTATCATCACTGAAATGCACCCGGAAAAATACATATTAAAGAATTTTGCACAGAGGAGACAGAGCTGGAGGTGGGGAGAAAGCAAGAAGGATAAATTCTAGCTTCATTAATTCTAATAATTATAATAATAATCAGCATTCTGAAATTGTGATAAACTTACCTTTTAGAATCTAAAAATATGATAACATTATTTTAAGTATGATTTTTTTAACTAGAAAAGCTTTGACCACTTTGCCTGTGATTCTGTTTTTCAGAAACCACATCTGAGAAGTACTTCCATCCAGTGCTACTTGTGTTTGCTTTTGAACAGTCATTTTCTAACCGAGGCCGGCATTCATGTCTTCATTTTGGGGTAAGTTTCTCTTGCAGCAGAAAGGTCATCATGCTAATGGCCATGGCCATGGTTCTTCAGTATCTTCTCTGTTAAACTGGCTTATGTTCGGTTTGCTTAAATCCTTAGGAACTAAGTATTGGGGGTACAGTAGAGGGCAGATGATGGGGAGTCCGAGGAGGTTTGGTAAACACCCAAATGAACATTTCTACATTTGGGCATATTCCAAATGAGTGTTATAGCCTTCCGATGAATTAGACCTCTTGGTATTTAAGTGAACGTGGAAGTCCATTCCTTATTAATAGCTTACATGATTTCGCAGCAAGAAAATATAGATATTTAGGGCTTGTCTGTGTTGCATTTTTATCTGTCCCTGGCACTGACATCTCCCATCCTCTGAACGCTATCCTACATCAGTTGGAAATGTTTCTTTATTTAGGGCTTTCGTTTTCCTCCTAATAGATATTCAGATACATACCCATGCTTATTACTTTTTTCTTCTCTCTTAGATGTAGCTAATTCACTGCACACAGCTGGCCCAGAGCACCCAGCCTGTAGTTACGTAGTGTGACCCTCAGCTCCGTTTTCCTTACTGATGCCTTCACGGCGTGGGGATCCATAGATGGGTGCAGGTACCTCTCCTCCCAGGGAAGATTAATGTCGGTCCTCTTGCTTCCATACAATATCCATCAGGGAGCAACTATTTTTCCTCAAGCTTGAGGAATCCTTCCACAGTCACTTGGTCAGTGTATGAGTCTTTTGTCCTGATGTTAAATGTCAGTTTTATGGAAATGAGTAAGTATATGATCATTCAGACTAGATCGGTCTCGAGTCTGTAATATTTCTGAAGAAAGCCGCTGCAGGCATAGTCACAGTACGAGTGGTGTGCCAAGGGGCGTGTTTAAGCTATGGTAAAGAATACTTACTATCAAAGTCTGTACCTGAAAATGATTATTGCTTATTTTAAGAATTTTACCTATTGGACTTAAAAGCCGTATAAAGAAAGAAAACTAGCAATTCATTCAAAAATATTTACTGGGCACTGCCACATATCAGGTGATGTTTATTCCATTTGGGAAATTACACCAGGTTGTTTATAAGTTATCCTTCCAAATTAGGTATTTCTCTAATCCCAGCAGGTCAGGCGTTAAGTTAGCTTCAAGTGTCAGGGGTCAGACTATATGTTTGGTGTTTATATTCATCTACAAGCCTGTTGAATGTACAAAAGCAAGGATAACACTTATCTTTTCACTGATTAAAATTTAAAAATTCTTGATTGCTCTTTTGCCTGTAATATTCATCAAGTCAGTATTATTATGCTCATTCAAAATGTTTTGCTGTTTGGTTTTGCTTTCAGCTGTATCAGTGCAGGTCTTCCTAAAACAGAGGCAAACTGGCAGTTTGTAATACGTGATTTGGAAAAAATTGACAATATTATTCAAGTGAGTACTCATTTTTCCATAAACCGTCTGGTATGATTGCTATGGAGTATGCCTCTCCCTACGTTCTGCTGTCAGTCTTAATGAAATCCCACTTGAAACAATATTTTTGTAGAAATTCATGAGCCTGGCAAAGCCTTAAATGAAATCTTTTCCTTACAATTTTCAGATCCTAATTATCTTTAAAACTCAATTTATAAGTGGACTGGTATGAAGAGCTCTCTGTCACCACAGTCCAGAGACTCCCGTCTCCAGCAAAGAAACTGGGCAGCTTGGCGGCTCTTGTAGGGAACATGACCTGACCCAGGGAGGAGCGCTCTGTCCTGTGGCTAGGAAACCGCCTCTCTCCCTGGTGGTGAGACCACTGGCAGAACTTGCAAGGAGAAAGAGAGCAGGAGCCTCACTGAGGACTACGGCCAGGGGGCCAGGGAATTGCCTTCTACCGCAGGGGGTGACACAGCAGGAGCCAGTGGGAGTCCCAGGGGCACCAGGTGAACCAAGCAGTTCAAATTAGCACCACAAAGATTCTGAAAGCCACACTGTCATTTGGAACCGCAGCTTACAAACAGAAGTCTGAACCTAAACTAAACAGGGTGGCTGCGTGCTGATGCAGAAGATTTAAGTGGAACCAGGGTCTCTAACATAAAGCTGCAATACCAGAATACAGCCGACACTCACTCATTAGACCAAGAAGCCAGCACATCACAACATGACTGAGAAACGACTCTGAAATAGACTTTGACAGGGAGATGGGTTAGATGTTGGAATTATTTGACAAGGATTTTAAAGCAGCCGTCGTAAAAATGTGCCAGCAAGCAATCACAGGTACCCTTGAAACAACTGGATAAAACAAAGTCTCAGCAAAGAAATATAATATAGAAAAAGAACCAAGTGGAAATGACAGAACTGAAAAATACAGTAACTGAAATACAAAACAAACTGGAGAGATTCTCAAGCAGAATGAATATGACAGAGGAAAGATGGTGAACTTGAAGATAGGATAATAGAACACACACTGAAAAAACAAGCCTCGGGGATCTTCAGTATAATAAAAGATCCAGCATTTAAAAAAATTTTTTTTTAAATTTATTTATTAGAGATAGGAAGGGCAAGGGGGGGGAGGAGCAGAGGTAGAGGGACAAGCAGACTTTCTGTTGAGCATGGAGCCTGATGCGGGGCTGGATCTCATGACCCTGAGATCATGACCTGAGCCAAAATCAAGAGTCTGACTTTTAACTGACTGAGCCACCTGGGTGCCCAAGATCCAGCATTCTTAGCCTTAGCATCTCAGAAGGAGAGGGGAAAGAGAATACAAGTAAAAGACAGAGATTGACCAAATTGATAACAAAACACAAACCAGTGTTTTGCTGTCTACAAGAAATTCACTTCAAATACAGTGATATAAGTAGGTTGAAATTGAAAAGAGAAAAGAATATATCATATCGTAATGGGTTGTGGAATAGTGCCCACCCCAAAAAAATCGTGTCTACTCGGAACCTCCAAACGTGACATTCTTTGGAAATAGGGTCTTTGCAAATGTAATTAGTTAAGATGAGGTCCTACTTCAGTGGGGTGGACCCTAACTCCATGACTAGCTCTCCTCCTAAGAAGAGGACAGACCACAGAGAGAGTGACAGGGAAGAAAGCCAAGTGAAATTGGAGGCAGCTACCATTGGAGGCCATGTGAATTGGAGGCAAAGGACACTAGGGTGACGCAACTAGAAGCCACAGAAGGCCCAGGATTGCCCGAGTCATGAGGGATGTGGGAGAAGTAAAGAAGGATTGTCCTAGAGCCTTCAGAGGGATCATGGCCCTCCTGACATCTTGATTTTGGACCTCCAGCTTCCAGAGTTGTAAGAGAATAAGTTGTTGTTTTAAGCCCTCATTTTGATATTTTGTTACTGCAGCTCTAGGAAGCTGATACACATACACACAATAATTTTTAAAATCTGAAGTAGCTCTCTTAATATCCGATAAAGTAGACTTTACAGCAAGTAAAATTACTAGACTCATGAGATACATTACAAAATGGCGAGAGGTGAATCCACCAGGAAAACGTGATCTGTGTACACACCACACAGCGGAACCTCAAAATACAAGATGCAAAAACTAGCTAAACTGAAAGGTTATAGGCAGATTCACAATTACAGTTGAGGACTTCACCACCTCCTAAGGAGCAAACCGAACGACAAGCGAGAAAATCAGAATGGGCATAGAAGCACCGGACAACACAGTCAGCCAGCAACATCTGATTTACATCGATGAAACATTTCACCCACTGACAAGGAATTAACATTTTTTTCAGGCCCCATTCACTAAGACTAACCAATCATGGGCCATAAAACAAACGTTAACAAATTTATCAGAATTGGAATCATGCAGGGTGTATTCTGTGACCTCAGTGGAATCATGTAGAAGTCAATGATATAAAGATAGCAGGAAAATCTCCAAACTTTTGGAAATTAAATAATATACTTCTAAATATTTCATGGGTCAAAGAGTAAATCTCAAAGGATATAAAAACGTACATAGACCTGAATGAAAATGAAAATACAACACATCAAGATCTGTGGGACTGAGAGGGAAATTTATAAAACTAAATGATGATATTAGGAAAGAGGAATGATCTCAGATCAACAATCTAAGTTCCCACCTCAAAAAACTGGAAAGAGAAGAGCAAAATAAACCTAACACAAGCAGAAGGAAGGAAAAGTAAAGACAAGGGCAGAAATTAATGAAATTGAAATCAGAAAAATAATAGAGAAATTTAGTGAAACATAATGCTCATTATTTGGGGGGAAAATCAATAAAATTGATAAACCTCCAGAAAAACAGTCAAAGATTAAGAAAGATGACATAAACCATTAATATCAGAACTGAAATTAGAGACTCACTACAGAATCCACAGGCATTGAAAGGATAATAAAGAAAAACTGTAAACAACTTTCTTCTCTGAATTTGACAACTTGGAGGAAATGGACCAATTTCTCAAAAACCACAAACTCCCAAAATGTAACGAAGATGAAATAAACAATCCCCAAACTACTATAACCATTAAAGAAACTGAATTCACCATAAATTAGCTCCCCAGAACAAATCCCCAGGCCCACCTGCTTTCACTGGAGCATTCTACCAAACACAGAAAAATTAACACCAGTTTTACAGTCTCTTCCAAAAATAGAAAAGGGAAAACTTTCTAACTCGCTTAGGCGAAGTATTACCCTGATGCTAAAACCAGGCAAAGATGATACCAAAAGAGAAAGCAACAGATACCTCTAATGAACTTCGATGCAGAAATTCTCAATGAAATGGTAGCAAATAAATTCACCAATGTATTAGAAAAATTATATACCATGACCAATGGGATTTATTCCAGGTATGCAAGACCTGCTTACTATTGGGAAATCAGTCTCTGTAATCCACCTTACCAACAGGTAAAGTAGATTATCATATGATCGGATCGATTGATGGAGAAACAGCATTTTAAGAATATACTTATTCCTAGTAATATTTCTTAGCAACCAAGGAAAGAGGGGTAACTTTTTCAACTTGATCTAGAGTATGTACAAAAAACCTAGAGCCAACATCATACTTAATGGGGAAAGAATGTTTTTCCCCAAAGCTTAGAAACGAGACAAATATGTCATCTTTCACCACTCTTACTCAACTCTGTATTGGAATTTTAGCTGAATTGACAAGGCAAGAAAAAGAACTAAAAGTATGCAGATTAGAAAGGAAGAAATTATAAACCACCGCAAGTCTTTTTCTGGGAGAAAGTGCCAATAAATGGCTGTACATTATTTAGAAAATGCAAATTAAAACCACAGTGACATCACCATGCACTTATAAGATATGTAAATTAAAAAATAGTAATAATGCTGAGCGCTGGCAAGGATTGGAGGAACTGCATCACACATATTTTTGATGAGAATATGAGATTTTACAGCTACTCTAAAATAGTTTGGCTGCTTTTTATAAAACAAAACATGCATTCACCATATGATCCAACAGTTGCGCTCGGCAACATTTCTATCAGAGAAATGAAAACTCATGTCCACACAAAAACAGGCACATGAATGTTCATAGACCTTTATTGGTAATAGCTAAGAACTGAAAGCAATCCCAGTTCCCTTCAATGGATGAATGAACTGTGGTACATTACATCATAGAACAACACTGAGCGAATATAAGGAAAGAATTACTGATACAACAAGTTGGATGGATCTCCAGAGTATTCTTATGCTGGGTGAAAAAAAGCCAGTCTGAATAGGCTAACTGTGGTACATCCATACAATAGAATATTCTCCAGCAGTAAAAGCAAATGAGCTGCTAGATGTGAAAAGACACGGAGAAACCTTAAAAGCATAGCCACTAAGTGAGAGAAGCCACTCTAAAAAGGCTACATGCTGTGGTTCCAACTCTATGACATTCTGGAAAAGGTTCAACCATGGATACAGCAGAAGCATCAGTGGGAAATTTCCAGGGGTCACGGGGGGAAGGAGAGATGAGTAGATGGAACACAGGTGATCTTTATGGTAAAAAAACCATTTTGTATGATACCGTAATGGCTGATACATGTCATTATGTATTTGTTAAAACTCAGAATGTACAATGCCAAGACTGAATCCCAATGCAGTCTATGGACTTTTGTTACAAATGTATCAATGCTGACTCATCAATTGTAATAGATGTACCATGCTAATGCAAGATAGTAATAAATAATAGGAGAAACTGGGGCAGGGGGGCAAGGGGATATATGGGGGACTTCTGTACTTTCTGCTCATGTTCTGTAAACCTACAACCACTCAAAAAATAGTGTATTCAAAAGGCCAATCTCAAAAGATTACATACTATAGGAGTCCACTTATATAACATTCTCGAAATGATATAGGAATGGAGAGAAGTGGTTGCAAGGGATTAGAAAGGTGGGAGGGGTGGAATGTGTGTTAAGAAAGGTGGTTTGGGCTATAAAATAGGAGGAGGAGGATTTTAATGGTGATGTTCTGTATTGTAACTGTGGAGGTGGTCACATGAATTTACATATCTGGTAAAATGGAGTAGAACTGCACACACCCATTAGTGCACATGGAAGTGGTGAAATCTGAACAAGGGGAGTGGATTGTATCAATGTCAGTTTCCTGGTTGTGATATTGTACTGCGGTTATGCACGATATTACCGCTGGGGGAGTGGTGAAGGGGACACAGGATCTCTATTTTTTCTTACAATTGCATATGAATCTGAAATTATCTCAAAATAAAAAAAATTAATTTAAAAAGCTTAATTTAATGTTTTCAGTAGGTTGTTCTCACTATACCTAAAGCAGGGCATAGTTTTTCATATTATCTAATTTTGTTTCCTTTCAGTCTATACATATTGATACCACTTTATATACTGAAAGTGATGCTCATGTGAGTATAGTTTATTTTTTTGAAAATTGCTATATTTTCCAGTTTTCAAAAGTTGGAGAAGTATATTTTCATAAATTTACTGAAGGATGTGTAGTTTTTAAATCTAACTTTTGGTGTGTTCTGACAACATATGATCAATGAATTTTGTAAGTAATTGTTGAGGTTGTGGGACTTGGGGACAAAGAGCTACATAGATGCTATTTTCACAATGGTACCAAGTCAAAGTATAAAACAGCCTTTTTCATCAATGTCAAGCAAAATCTAATACATATTTTGTGATACAATTAGATCATGATGCAATTAAATGCAAAAATCAGGTTAACTGATTCAATTTAAAACTATCTGCCATATCTGTTATTTCCAGTGCTGGTAGTGTATTACCACCCTTAATCAAATTTTCTACAAATCGCTTAAATGCATCCATGTTCTACATTTTGCATGAATCTCTACAGTTGTCAGAAAAGGATTCTGGCTGGTTACCCTCCATGTGAGAAAAGAAATAAACACAACTCATAAAACCTCTCAGAATTCAAAAATCATCTTGAACCTGTTTCATTAATACCCTGACACTGCTGAAGGCATGTTATGATTTTAGCCATGTTGCTGGTCCTTCCCTCTGGACTGGCTACTAAAAAGCAAGAAACAAATCCCTGACTTCTTCAGCTCGTGGAAAACAAACTCTATGTTGTGTGGGTGGAGAACCGTGAGTCTGCTCTCAATTAGTGCTCAGTTGGGACTTCTCGGACATAGAAGCTTTTGCTCCTATGCAGACTTTCTGAGCTTTGGGAGGAAGGCTTCACCATAAACTAGAAAAAAACAGATAGTCATCAACCACGTGGCTAGTGCTGCTACACCTGGAAATCGTCTGCCTCTTTGGCTTCAGCACCTCTTCCATTTTTCCAAAGTACAGAGCAGTCAATTAACCACCAGAAGTCAGCATCCTGAGATTGCTTTTCTTGCAAGAAGAAACTTTGTAACTCAGGGGTTGTAGAAAGAAGCTGAGGTTGAAATTTACATTTAAACTCTGATTCACCTACTTCCAAGCTGTGTTACCTTAGAAGTCACTCAACGTTTCTGAGCCTGTTTTATTTATTTATTTATTTATTTATTTATTTATTTATTTATTTACTTATTTATTTATTATTCCTGTCTATCATCTATCTATCTATCTATCTATCTATCTATCTATCTATCTATCTATCTTTGTGGGGACAGTATTCACCCTTCCATCCTGAGCAGCTGCTGTGTGACATAAGGCATATTCCCAGTGCCAGACACATGCGTGGATTCCTTCCTTCCTTCGTCCACGCACTAAGCATCTGTGAAGTGCCTGCAGGGTCCCAGGCGCTGTGCAGGCAATGAGAACAGAAAGTCAAACAGGTCGTGCTCAAATCTCCAGATATTCATCAATGCTTCTTTTACATTTAGGCTTTTGTTCAAGTGACCATTGTGGGAAACGTACTTCTGTGGTATCTGAAAGGTACCTCTGTGATTTGGCCAGCCCGTGAGTGGGCAGTACTGCTACGCTGATTTTTCTGATACATTTCTTGGAATCACTTCTGCCTCTGGAACTTTGGAACTTGCAGAAACAGCACGATCAGCAGCCATCACTGTTTAAAATGTTAACAACACAATCTGATTCTAAAAGTTCTTTCTGTGCACTATCCATACTAATGTTTTGAGAGTCTCAGGCTGGTATTATCACCGTTTTACAAAGAGGAAATGTTCTCAGTGAGAAAAAGTGGCCTATTATTTCCATGTTTTCTAGATTTATGTTCGTTCTTCTGTATAATATTACCATCCCCTTAGATTGTTTTGTCGTTTGGGTTTTGATTTCAAAGCCAAAAAAAAAAAAAGCTGTCTTTTATGTAAAACTTCTTAGGGGTATTGTGTTTCTTTATAAAATATTTGCATTGACTTTTTAAAAAAAAATCAAAATTATTTCTATGTTAACAGGCATAATGGAAAGATCTTTTTTTTTTTCAAAATGATTTTCTGTAACTCTATTTTTAGCCCAGTTGCAAAGTAACAGCAATGAAGTGCTTTCTCCTGGAGTTACGTGTTATCTCGCTGGAGTTCAAACATGATGTCCTTAATGAAACGGTGGAGAACCTTATCTTCCTAGCAAATGATCGTTTGTCTGCTAATGGGGTGAGTTTTCCAATAGTCGGACGGAGCTTTGATGCTTTGGGCGTGGGTTGGGAGCAGTCATTAGCTGGTTATAAGGAACAAGCCGATCCTCGGGAGAGAGAATTGATGCCGGCTCAGTGGCCGCCATCAGCAGCGTGAGCACAGTCCTAAATTGGTTTATCAGTTTATTCATTCAACAAACATTTACTGCCTGACGCCAGGCGGTGCATTCTGGTGCTGGAGTGACAGTGGTGAGCCAGTGAGGTCATTGCCCTCAAGGCGTTTCTCCCCAGGTGCAGTGGATAGACATGAATCTAATTACATAGTTAAGTGTTTGGCATCAGGAATAGCAATTCGCATTTATTTGGTTGTTACTCTGTACCAGACACTGTTCTTCAGCGGTGACATGGTAGTCCATTGCGTCCCCAAAATAAATCTGTGAGATAGTTATCCTTGTGTCTGTTTAAGGTTGAAGCACTAAGGGCTTGAAAATCAGTCACTTCCTCCAATTCGCACAGCTGGTAAAATGGGGAGCCAGGATTCATACCCAAGCAGTTTCACTTTGGGGGACGTCTTCTTCATATCCACCAGCAGGACAAATGCTGCAAAAAGAAAATAGTAAAAATATTAATAATTCAAGTAGAATTGGGGCCATGCCAGGCACCACGAGCAGTGCGGTTCCGGGAGAGGAAATTGGAGGGATGCCCACAGCAGGCGTGGGGGTGAGCTGCTCAGAGGCCCTCAAAGAAAAGCATGATGGCTTTCCTGGCACAACACTAGTAGCCAAAGTAGAGTGGAGAGAAAGAAGTTTTATAAACAAAGAAGACATAAGAATAATTCATTAATTGAACAGATACTTTTTGGGCCTCATGGCAGGCCCTCAGGATAACAGACGTGAAAAAACACACCTGGTCTCTGCTCGTAAGGGACTTAAATAATCCATAAAGCATAAATAAAGCAATCAGAAGGAAATGAATAATAACCCAGGTATTTATTAATTCCAGTGGCCAAAGAGAAGGCAGGTGAGAGGGCTGGGACCCCACTTTAGAGGCTTATCTACTAAGCCAAGAGGAGAGGGACTGGGCCTTGTCTCTGGGGAAGGACGTTTAGGCAACTGAAAGTGCCAAGCCCCTGAGCTGGGGTGGCTGGACACCGTGGACTTGCCCAAAAAATGCCAGGTTGCTTTAGGTCTTTGCTGAAATGTCACCTTCTCAGTGATGTCCACTCTTCACAATTGCGATCCGTCCCCACGCCCCGTCCCCTTGTCTGCATGCCCCACTAGCTGGCATCTTCCTTAATGGCTGTTGTCTGCTTTTCCCTACTCGAATGCCGGTTTCAAAGGGGCAGTTATTTTTGTGTTTTGTTTTGTTTTGTTTTCTTCAGTGCCATATCCCAACTCCCCGAACATTGCCTGGCATATTCTAGACACTTATGTATTTATGAAATGAACACACTGATATTTAAAATACTCTGGTGATATGTTACTTCTGTGTAATCGGTAGAGAGGCTGAGCTGGGCAACAGATAACTCCTAACGACATCGCTGGTGAGCTCTTGATGCCCATGGTCACGGCTCCTGTGACCGCGATGTGGTGTGTTCAGCACATGTAGTGGAAGGAGCGGGCAGGCCGCACAGTCAGAACATTTCACTGATTATGTCAGCTGAGATGGATCATGCAATACCACTGCCTCGCTGGCTGACGTGATTATTTTCAAGGAGGACAGCGCTCTATGGAATATGACAGTGCCTGGCATAGAGTACGTGCTTGATCGATGTTGGTGAATCTGAATTTCAAGTGCTTAATGGATGTAAAATCTCATTTTGATGTTTGCTGGTACAGCTTTCATGGTTCGGATGATCTCTAAATAATTTATCTGTGATGACTACATTTGGAAGATTCTAGTTATCCAGGAAACTTTGAATTACAACTTGTGGTCTTTATCTCATAGTTTAATTCAACCGGTAACGACTGGGTGAATACTGTGCGCTGGCCCCTATGCTAAGTGCTAGGGAAACAAAAATATGTGGCTTTGCGCTCCTGGAAAAGCCTAGAGAATAGTAGCTTAAAAAGCATGAAACTCCCTCCTATCAATATAATACAGGGTGTGATAGGAAGGAGGGTCTGAGAATGTAGAGATGGAACGTTTAGCCCAGCCCGGGGAGCTCTTCAGTTCAGGAACGCCTTCGCGGTGGAGACAGCACCTGACTCATCTTAACCTGAGTCGTGGTAACTAAAATAGCAATGAGGAACATGAAGGAAAAAAGCCAGCACAGTGGGGTAGCCAATAGCATGACGTGTGCATGCGGGTCAAGGCAGGGACTCAGTGTACTTAGGCCATGTCCTTTGAGGTGGTGGGGACAGGTGAAAGAAACAGGTGAGGAACACCACAGGGCCCCTGGTGCCGTGCGGGGAGGCATGGACTTGTCGCTAGGGTAGGTGACCAGAAAACCACCCAAGGGCGCTAAGCAGGAAGTCCATGGTTTGATAGACATGGCTTATTTTTCCAATATCTTTAACCCATGATAGGAAAAATAAGCCTAAATCAAATCTCCCAGTTCTCTTTTCCAGTGGTTCTTCCTACTATGATACCAATTCGCCAGAGTTTTCGTGTCTCAAGACCTCACGCTATGGCTCAAATGATGTGATATGCCAAGAAAAGAGGTCTAGTAGACTTTCCAATCTCATCCTTTCTTTTTATTTGGCAGAACATAACTGAAACGGGATGCAAAGAATGTGAGGAATTGGAGGAAAAAAATATTAAAGAATTTTTGCAGAGTTTTGTCCATATTGTACAAATGTTCATCAACTCTTGATTATAATCGATCCTCTTCAGCATTTCTGCCATTAACAAGCATCTTCCCGTGGCTTAAAGGCAACGAAACTCTCCGCAGTTCACATGGGCTGCCCAAACCAATTTTTCTAACACGAGGATGATCCGGAATCTTGGATCGGATGAACTCTTGGAAATGAAGGCAGAAAAATGGCATTGAGTAGCATGATGTCTATGAACTGTCCTCCTACTTATTTTGTTCACTTATTCTTAATTTATTATTGAAGTTGTACATATTTGTAGCATAACATAAAGTATTGAATAAAATTGTGTGTCTTCTTTATCCTTTGAAATTGCACTGATACTTACCCCTTTTAAGGAAATAGGGGACATTCCTTCAAGGGCAGGAGTTGAATTACACAGCTGGTGGGACTGAGCACCACTGGGGCGGGTAAACTGTGCTCCAGCCAGCGAGGAACTGCTAACCACCAGCCTTCACTCACTTCTCCAGTGGGTGTCGCACAAGGAGGAAGAATTGACTCCCAATGAGAAAGGAGAAAGAGGTGTGAAATGGGTGCTTGACTCTGTAACGTAGTTATTGGTCTAGAAAGCACCTGTTATCAAAGATAGTGCTTGAACCTGGCCTGTACTGTGCAGCAGTAAATCTTAGGTGGGAGTGGCAATAATAAACCTTCACCGATAGGTAGAATCGTGTATAGAGAACTCTTAGTTGTAATGATGTTAATACTTCATGCTTTTCTGAGTGCAGGTGTTTTATATTTTCACATTTTTTTGCCATGTTTGTATATAAAAAAGAAAACTGCTGATTTGTTAGAGCCAACATTATCTGATAAAAAATAATTGTTTATATATTTTTGCACTATACTGTCCGAAATTTTCAAGCTCTTTTTTAATAAAACTATGACTGAAATGAACTATTTTTGTCTCCTCACGATTTCTTTCACCCCGTTCACTTCTGGAGTTCTTCACCGAGGGGCTACAGGGTAGGAATTGATGTCCTACGGATTCGATTTCGCTCCGTTCCACAGTACGAACCAGTTCTCTATCGAAACATTCTTGCATCCCTCAGTACCCCGTCCATGCCATGTATCTCGTTGCTGTAGTCAATGTATGCTTGAACATTTCTTTCGAGATAGTTTTGGAGAAATCTATATCTTACCTGACTTTTGAAGAGTCATGTGTCAGCTATCAGTTTGTTCCAGACAAATAGTATTTGGCAGCTATATTTTAAAGTTTAGGGATTGAGACTGTGGTGTTTTGTTTGCTTGTTTAATTTCCTTTGAAATGGATTTTTAAAAACCTACCTTTCATTTTTTCCCCCTAGCTTTTCTATTGATGGAGAATAGGAAAAATGCATCATTTTTAACTGCAAGTTGCCAATCCAGTCCTTAGACAAAAGTTAGCCTCCTTCCGGTGTTTGTTGGGATGGGAAAGGAAAATCATAATGGCAGTCACATCACCAATACTATTTTATAGTGACCAAGGATTTCTTCTGGTTATATAAGCACACAAATGGGTTTAAAATTTGGCATTTCCAGTGCTCAGAATTGGAATTCCTCTCCCAGTAGTTCCTTAGTATGGGTCACTTCAGTTAATCTTAAGGAAAAGGGGCTCAAGGCATCGAGGGACAGCTCTTAAAACATTCTTAGCTAGCTTGAGAAAAGAACTAATTATGTAAAACCACCTAAGTTTTATTGTTCAGGCCTGAATTCTTAACAAGATCAGTTTTTCGTTTGTGTTTCCAAGTTTTTCCTTCTCAAACTCTCCTCCTTGATTAGCCAGCCTAATGTTATTTGTGTAGACTAGAATACGTTGTTTTTATCTCACCTATTGCCCTAAATGCTGAAAGCTTTTGCCTTATGTTACATACAAGAAAGCAAGCACGAATCCATAGACTTAGAACGTCCAATAGTCAAGGCAAGCCTAATAAAAATTAGGTTTACAGTCTGGAGTCATTTTGATGGATTACATTCTTACCTCTTTACAATTTCAAATGAAGAAAAAGATATATGAGAAACTATAATTTCTACACTCTCCCTGGCAATAAGCAAAAAAAGGGTTAGAAGGCAGAGGACATGGAAATGCAAACTGAACCAATACATAATTTGTGAGCTCAGAGATTGTTAAAACCCAATCACAAGCCTAGCTTTACATACTCTCATTTTTTACCCTAGAACAGAGAATCAATGGAATTCTTTTCTTTTGCTGCTATTACTCTCGTTGTGAGAAGGGCTTATTATGTGTTTCAATGTGTTACTCTTTCTGTCCGTCAAATTCAAGGGCTCATAAAGTCAAGCCGACATATATAATATGAGAACCAATTATGTGATCGATCTCTTTCCCCCCACCCAGAAATACTAGAGAATACATTTTTGTTCCTTCATCTGTGTTATCTCAGGCTTAATGTGAGTTCTCTGCATGCCTATGTGAGTCGCAGGTAACATATGCGTGTCATGTATAAATATTTTGCCCAGAGGAAATCCCATTTCCATAGAGATTTAGTTCAATGCTTCTGCATGTGCCTGATTGAATTTTATTTTCACTAAGGAATTTATTATGCAAGGCAAACTTCAGCTTCATTGAAAAGTCCCCTAATTGTATAATCTGTCTGATGCAACATAGAAGAAAAATTAATGAATCGTTCATAAAGAGTCGTGATTTTGTCCCTGTGAAAAAAAACAAACGGAGACCAGCCTTGAAAATTCCCTGAGCAGACAAAATCCGTCTCATCATACAAACAAACCCTAATTTAGCTTATTTTGCAAGACTGGGTCATTTCTTGCTTATTCGTCTGAAAGCCATAAGCAAAACCTAATCTGTTTCCCAAGATTGATGGGTGGTCACCATTGACCAATTCCCTATCATTTAAGAAAATTCTTAACATAAGCCATCACTGTGAAGCCTCAGTCGTCACTGCTCTCTCACCTTTAAAGCAGCTGCCCCGTAACAAGGTACCGTGAGCCGCCGTCCATGTTTTGATTTGGATGCTTCTGGTTTGCAGACTTTTTGGTGTGTGCACAATACACTCTCACTAATTACTACTTCAGTGATTGACTGGTTTTATTGCTGGTATTTCTGAACTTCTGACAGTCCTATATTTTACCTCTTTAATCCCGGATTTCAAAATCAGTTAACCACTAGAAGAATTGAAGAGGACCTTGTTCCACAGATGTCAAATTGAAAATTGTGCCTTTAGTTTTTAGAAGCTGTGTCAACACTTTCGGAATATTGTCAGAGAATCCAGTGTTTCTGAAAGTGATAGGTCTTCATCGTCCTCACTCTCATTGAGGAATTCACTCCTTCAGCCATGTCGTAACCTGGTTTGTTGAAAGCCTACTGTGTGCGAACATGGGGGCAGGCGCCGCCTTTATAAGTGTGAGGAAGGCAGCCAGAGGTTCGGCCCTCGTGGGGCTGACATTCCAGGAGGAGAATCCTGTTATCCCAGCAACCACTCGGGTGCTTGTTCGGTTATCGGCTCTATGAAGGGCACCAGGTGAGCGTATAAAAGAAACAGCAGATCCTTTCAAGCTGTCAAAACTTCTTTCAAACACTGGGGTCTGAGCTCTGCTATAAATTATAAAGACTGATTGCGGGGGGATCCGTCTGAGAAACGTCCGCCAAAATCTTCAGGAAGGAAGGATTAGAGTGAGTTCAAAGAGCGGAAAGAGGGCCAGAGTGGCTAAGGTCAGAAAGAAGCTGGTAAGATAAATATCAGCTGGTCTCACAGGCCAGGTAAGGATATTGGTGGTAAAGATTTTGCTTTATATTCCAACAGAAAGAGGCTCTTACTCTGCGTGTCTGAAAACACAGCAGGCTTGGTTTCTGCTGTTGAGAAAAGAGTTGAAGTCAAAATCCCCTTACCTCCAAATCCTGAGGTAATAATTTTTTTCTAATAACATCATCTTATATGGACCTCAGTATTGGAGTCATTTAATGAATTCCTTGCAACACTTAATGGAGGCCAACTTCGGCAAGTAATTTTTCATTTGCTGTCAAATACAACAAGCCTGTTTGCAGTGTATATGACCTGAGAGGCCAAAGTCCTCAGGATTAACATGTAAATCCAGTTTGGGGTTCTGAGGCCAGCCAGAATTGATCTGTGGTCAGAATCTTGACACCAGGAAGTCTTTTTGAAAATAGGATTTTTCAATCACTTCTTAATGAGAACCATTTGATGTCAGGGAGACCAGTCATCTTCATCAAGAAAACTGGGGTAGAGGAAGCCCCCGGGATGTAATGATGGTACTCTGCTGTCTGGTGCCCAGGCAGTGCTAAAACAGGGACTGGAAAGGTGCACGTGGCGTGGTCGGTGGGTGGGTGGTGGGCAGGGAGGAAGCTTTGAAAGCATACTTACACACCTATCCTCAGGGACTCACGGGGTTCAGTTGCACCATGGTCGAGGAAAGACAGATCTGAGATGTTTACGGAGAGGATAAGAAAGAAGCAGCATTTCTGAATAAGCCCCTGAGAGCCTACAGATGAGATTCTAGAATGTCAGGGCAGTGATGGCTCCCCACGGCAAGTACCATCTTTTCAAGAGTTTTAAAGATCATGGGTCATCAACGAAGTTCACTTTCCTGAGTCGATTTAATAAAGTCAAAGCCCTCAGTGTATCTATGAGTTCTGCTCTCTAAGGACACACCAGGTTGATGAAAATAATATTAATTCTCCTACACTTTTATGGTTCTTTAAAGTTCACAAAGCCCTTTTATCTATATGATTTTATTTGATAAGAGCTTCCGTCCCTCGTGGGTGTAGACGAGAAAAGATGCAGACCTATGAAACATTTCGCTTATGTTGCTGATGTGTGAAAAACAAAGACAGAAAGAAATCACCTGAAATTTTTGTCCACGTTCGGCTATGTCTTTTTAAATGCCCCATTGCGTTTTATATTTCCTTTCAAATAAGCATGAGCACAATACCTGGGGTGGAAAATTATTTGTTGTTAAAGAAATCAAAACAGAGCTTAAGCATGTATTTTTATTCCATATTTTGATTATTTTTTTCTTCACACAATTCTATTCTGGTATTTTGTTTGCTTTGCCCAGATGGCAAATGCACCATTAAGTTTATTCAGCCTGAATTAATTATCTTTTTATAGTAAAAGAAAATCCTCTCCTTGTGACAAGTAAGATGTTTGTGCTGTATTTATGAATAAATAAAGGCAGCTGTTATACACAGCATTATTAATAGCATCGCTTTACACATCTCATGTGATAAGACATCCACTCTTTTCAGAATCACAAAAGCTCTTGGTGCCCCAGAGTTTATGAAAACCATAGACCTGTTATCCACACCGCAGCGTAAGAAAAACATCATGCTTTCCGTGGCGGAAGGATTTAATTCAAATTGCAGACATAAGGAGTGCTCTTTTAGACGGTTATGGTCTTTGCTGGTCATTTGGCTCTGATTCTTGAGCGCTCCACAGGTGAAGCGTCTGGAGATCAGCGAAGCCCCTCTCCTTGCAAACAGGAAGTTAACAGGCAGCCACAGTCCGTCTAAATGGCCACGATGATGCTATTTCCGGCTTTGCAGTTGAATGTCTTTTTGATGCGTGATATGGCCAATGCAGAAGGGATTTCTTCCTTTGGTAGAGTAGGGTAGGTTTGCAAAGCAGAGGAACTCTTTCCCCTTACAGAGAGATCTTCTGAACTCGGAGCCAGAAAAGATAAGAGGAGGCATAACCCCTTGTCCACACGATGAGATCATAAGCCTGCAAGGCATCCGACTGGGCTTAGACTTGCCCTGTTTGAAGGAACTTGGTTTCCCATGAGGCCATGCTATTTCTTAGCCAAGCTGACTTGTCCCTAAAGATTTATTTCATTCTTAGTCATCTTTATCTTATTTCAAACAACAAACGTAAAATGCTCTTGGAGGAATAAATATTTGCAAGCACTGGTGTACCTAGGGCTGACCGTGGAAGCGCTCAGTGTAGGCTTCACAGGGGTGCATGGGCTGTAGAGAATTGTCTGCAGAGAATAATAAAACTGACTGAAAGTCTGTCCGCTTTTGTGATCCCTGTGTGTCAGTGATTCTAAGTGATGCCAGTGGTAAAATACCCTTCCCTGAAAAATATTTTTGGAAGTCCACGTTGTTGTTTTTTTTTTAAGATTTTATTTATTTATTTGACAGAGATAGATACAGCCAGCAAGAGAGGGAACACAAGCAGGGGGAGTGGGAGAGGAAGAAGCAGGCTCATAGCGGAGAAGCCTGACGTGGGGCTCGATCCCATAACTCCGGGATCATGCCCTGAGCTGAAGGCAGACACTTAACCGCTGTGCCACCCAGGCGCCCCTGGAAGTCCAAGTTTTAAACACATTGCTCAGGTGACATTGTTTTTAGTAATAAACGTGATCTGCAAGTTGGCATATATTTATGACTTACCTTTAATAAACATTATATTCTTTTTTCTAAGATTTTATTTATTTATTGGTCAGAGAGAGAGAGAGCGTGCAAGACGGGGGAGCTGGAGAGGGAGAAGCAGACTCTCCGCTGAGCAGGGAGCCCCATGTGAGGCTCCATCCCAGAACCCTGGGATCATGACCTGAGCCAAAGGCAGACGCTTCACCGACTGAACCAACGAGGCGTCCAGTGAACATCCTATTCTATGTGGAAGTTCATTTGGAGACCTTGGTGACATGGTTGGCCATCAGCTCTAGTGGTTTCAGTTGAGAGTCGGTTCTAAAGTGTTCAGGCTTATTCACACCGGCTTCGAGTGCCGTTGGTATTTTCACTGCTCTGGTCTGGTACATTCTTCAAGCAGATTGAAATAAACAAGGATAACCCAGTAATTGCGAAGGGTAAGAAACCAAAACCTCAATTTTGATTTGTGTTTAGCATTTAAAACTTAGAAAGAGACCAAACCATGCGATGTAATAGTTTAGTAAATTCAGATTTTAATTGTCTCATGAAATAGATTCCTGGAGGCGCCTGGGTGGCTCAGTCGGTTAAGCGTCTGCCATCTTCTCAGGTCATGACCCCAGGGTCCTGGGATGGAGCCCCACATCGGGCTCCCTGCCCAGCAGAGAGTCTGCTTCTCCCTCTCCCTCTGCCCCTCCACCTGCTTGTTCTTGCTTTCTCTCTCAAATAAATAAATAAAATCTGTAAAAAAAGAAGAAGAAAAGAAAGAATAAACCTTTTTCTTTTGGGTATGGTTTTTCATGTTCTAAACTCTTCATACTGCACGATTTCCCCATTACCTTAATCACCTCTGAAAGGCATTTTTAACCTAGAGTCTACAGACACGTAGATTGTACATGCATGAGTTTCAGGGAGTCCCTAACCCTCAGGAGGTAAGTGAAAGTGTGTTTATCGGTTGCATATATTGTTTTTCCAGAGAAGTTGCACAGTTTTCATCAGCTTCATCAGTGTTCTGTGAATCAAAAGGAATCCCTTTTCCCTCCATTAAGTCAAAGGGTCAGGCAGTGCCGTGTCTTGTAAAGCTTGCGGTGTACTTTACTGCCATCTCAGGATCTTATTAAAATGCAGATTATGATTCATTAGTTGTGAGGAAGTGCCACGTTGGTGTCCAAGGATCACACTTGGGATAACAAGGGTATAGTACTCATAAAGTTTGACATAAGAGAGCTTTTGCCCCTGAGCTCTTCAAGAGGCCACCATTCCGGGAGCCATTACCGAGTGGGCACCACCCAGAGAGCCAAGGAACGAGATGTGGTCTCAGTTACCTGATGCTGGGTAAGTTGCCAACCACTCTGAGCCTATTTTCTTGTCTCTAAAAAGGTGCTAACAATATTATCTGACAGGATCGTTGTGAATTAAGTTAGATGCTGACTACAGGTCCTGGTACGGAGTAAATACTAGATAACTTTGTTCCGTATCTCCTCCCCTGAGCACTTCGTGGTTTCCTGTTACTCTAGTGAGGTGATTACTCAGGAGTTATAATCAGCAAAACTGAAGATAGCCTCCAGATAAAAACAAGTACAGTACTGCATATGTCCAGAATTTGCTTGAAAGAGTTCTAATTTAATACCTCCTGGACTTGAGCAGAATTAGAGTTCCAGTCTTTTCCACCTAGCAAAGTTCATCAGTAAAGTGTCAAAATAAATTGCCTATTTGCGAGGCTTTTCGGCTTAGCAACTGCTTGCCCTGGGGAATGCTGCCTTTAACCTAATTTGACCGTTGTCCTCTCTCACCTCTATTTCAACTTCAACACTTATTTGTGCAAATTGTATCGGTTAATTGTCACCTACTACAGGGAATACTGTGATATTTCAAAATTCTTATCCTTTCTCCCAACTTGTTTCAAGCTCGTCTACCTGCTAGCTCTCCCTACCATAAACCCTGCAATGCTGACCACCTTACTGCTGCTGACTGTAATTGCTCACATTATTTATATTAATTTTTGGTCTGATGTATTACCTTGGTTACTCATCTGATTTTTTTGTCCTCAGATTGCCGAGAAGCAAATATGTCTAGGTTGCATTGTATCAACACTCCCAAGCGTCAGGTGAGGCTGGCGGCTTAAATGGTTTTGAGTAGGTCATGGTTACTCTTTCTTGGAGTTTATTTCACTGCCCTTGCTAATGAATGATTTCATGCTTTCATTAAGCTACAAAAGGCAGGACAATTTCGTCGGTACTTTTATTATTATTATTATTGTTACCTAGGTATCAAGGTCATGATTAACATGGAACTTACACTAATTTGACCTACTATCAAATCCTCATTATTGAGGAAGTCTCTGAGCAGATGGTAGTAAACAAGTGTGATGGAAAACATAGGTCCTAATCTATCATTTTTCAATTCTTGAAGTCGCCACTTGTAAAGGGAGATCACAGTATACAAAATGGAGAGAAAGAAAGACTTTTGGGTTATTCTTGAAGACCATTAGTCTCAAGGTTACCAGCCAAGCGTAATTCTTGTTTAATTCTCCCATTGCTACCTAATCCTGTTTATGTCAGGAACACCTTTAATAGAATGTCACTTCAAATCACTGAAATACAAAGACAGGCACTGTAATTTACATTAGCTACAAAATGAGCACCCTTTCCATGGGGACCCCTGAGCTAGCAAGTACATCACTGACAATGCATGTTGCCTCTGAGATCTTTCCGGAAGATGTAGCCATTAACTTGATTGATACCATCCAAAAAAAAAAAGAAGAAGAAGAAGAAGGAAATAAAGGTAATTTCCTTTTTTCTAGAACATAGGTCTGAGTGTTCTCCCTTTTCCTGAAGGAGATTCTGGGTGCTTATGCAGAGGGGAAGAGAAAGGTTTGTTGTTTCTAGTACTATTGTTTGATTTTAGTAATTCTGTCTAAAAAGAGGGGTTTTGACTTATCTACCCAATTTCTGGGTGTTAGTTTTGCTGTCCAGGGTGTTCCGATGTTCCCAAGTGACTTTGGCTATCTTCAGTGGGTAGTGTGACCCCATGAGAGGAACTCCCCAAAGGCCCGACTACTCATATATATTAAAGAGATCAGTACCAGCATCTTTACCTCTGCTTTGGTCCTGATGCACATGCGAAGGCCATGTATGTGGCTGGCCATTGGTAGCTAGAGACAAGAAAATACAATATAGTAGAATTCATTGATAGAACCTCAAAAAGACTATTTTAAGAACAAAACCCCTTCTAGAAGTACCATATAATTTTTCAGTAACTCAGTTTTCACATGGTTAAGGCAAGGATATAAACTGTTGACTATGCCAATCGGTGAAAAGAATGAACCTGATGATTGCTCTTAGCCATGAATTGGGGAAGTGGAATATTTTTTGATTCTAGAAGTAATTAAAGTTTATGGACACCAGTGTTAGGATGGCTAATACAATTTGTTGCATGGCCAACGAATGGGTAACTTACCATTGGACATACTTTGCAAGTGCAAAACCACAAAGCATTTTACCTTTGTCTCTATCATATGTAGTACAGAATTTTGGGTGTCATAACTGAGTTTTCTACCTTTCACAGCTAAATTGCCCAGACCTCAAAGAGGATGAGGTGGGGCGAAAGGAGGCAGAGTCACACTTCTGTCTATCTCTACCTCAAGAGAGTACTAAGTGGAAACACATTGTTAGATATATTCTTGGGAGTGTTACAGGAACCCAAGCGTCCTGAAAGGAGCCTGACAGGGGTTAAATTGTGTCTCTTAAAGGAGGTAAATAAAACATTTAAAAGATGAGTAGAAGCTGACCAAAAAAGATGTGTGGAGAAGGGCATCCAAATACTGTGACCCTGACCTCAGGATTATTGCTCTTGTCACTGGGCCCTCATTCCTCTCACCTCCTGGATGCTCTCTCTCTGCTCCTGTGACCATCTCAATCTTCCTCCCTCTTCCAGAAGAGTGGAATAGGCAAGTGCCTTGTTCAGTGCGTGCGTGTCTCATTCCAGGTTCATATTAAAGATTTTGTGATTTCTTTGTCCTTAAGCGCTGCACAGTGTTCTCTGTTAGATCAAAGACGAAATAATTTTTCATTTTCTCCCCACATCTTTCCCCCCAAAGACTAATAATTTCACCTTTTCTGTACAATTGTTTCCCCAAATAACTTAAGAAAAAATTGTTATACTGGGTGATCTTGCTTTCATGTCCCAGGAATCACCTACAAAAAATTAATCAAACTGAAATGGTGATTGGTATTTGAAAAAGAAGGCAGGGTCTCCAGAGAGACTGGTCCTAGACAGTCGCCAGGGAATTCTGGTGGCTCACCCAACACAGAGGCTGTAATATTTTGGAAAGAATTATCAAGAATGCACGATCCCTGGAGCGCCTGGGTGGCACAGCAGTTGAGCGTCTGCCTTCGGCTCAGGGCGTGATCGCGGCGTTGTGGGATCGAGCCCCACATCAGGCTCCTCTGCTATGAGCCTGCTTCTTCCTCTCCCACTCCCCCTGCTTGTGTTCCCTCTCTCGCTGGCTGTCTCTATCTCTGTCAAATAAATAAATAAATAAAATCTTTAAAAAAAAAAAAAAAAAGAATGCACGATCCCTGGCTTTTCTGGTCATCTCCGAGATTGGCTTAGGCTCTTTTGTATCCTTGACATCTCAGACGTTTCTGAGAGATTTTGGTGACTATTTGAAGTCACTTTATAGTTTTATAAAATAGCTCAATCCGATGTTTCTGACATCATTGGGATAGGCTCTTTTTAGTCATAGGCCCCACACGCCTGCCTGGTTTTTACCTCCGTGTAACTCCTTGGTGTCTGTAGCCATTTGATGATACGTGCAACCACTGGCGAATCCTGGCATTTATATCTTATATTATGGGGTCATCTTAGAAACCATGGTGTCTTAACACAAATCTTGGCTGCTAGAGCCACCTTTTCCTGAGAGATTTCTGAGACAGATGTATGTACAGAAAAAGAAGGCACACACAACTTGTATTAGCGACTATCACTAGCTTGGGTCTGGCAACTCCAAGTCCCAGTAGGGAATTTTGTTGAGCTGTGGTACAGGGTGGCGATGGTGGGGCCGCCCGCCTTTGACACTGTAAGCCCGTCCCCTGAATCTCAAAGCTCAGCACCAAGGCCAAGAGAGTAAAAATAAACTATCAGGAAAAACAAATAAAGAATAGAATATTTCCTTAATCCTTAAATAGAGGAGAGTCAGGCTACTTTTAGGCATAGAATTCTCACTAACACTACCAGTTCCATGAGAAGAAAGCAAGCCTAGAGGAAAAAGAAAGCCAAAAAGACACCTCCACCCCCGCCACCAACATATACACTGACTTAGATCTTTAATCACTCCCTAGTAACTAGTCCTATTCAGCACAATGGGCTAACATCACATCTTTGAGCCTCATTCTTCTATATCTCGGGGTTTCCAGGGTGTTTCTGTGTGGCTGAGGAAACGTGCTTAGCGCTCGGCTTGCGCAGTGATCCTGGACAGGCTCTTGCTGGGTGGGTAGGATATTCCCTGGAATTGGCTCCATAGAAAAATTTGGAGAGAATTATAGTAAGTTGAATTATGGAGATCAGTTGTTGTTGGTTTTTTTTAATTATGCTTTTTTTTTTTAAAGATTTTATTTATTTATTTGTCAGAGAAAGAGAGCGCACAAGCAGGGGGAGTGGCAGAGGAAGAGGGAGAAGCAGACTCCCGGCTGAGCAGGGAGCCCAATGCGGACCCGATCCCACGACGCTGGGATCATGACCTGGGCTGAAGGCAGACGCTTAACCGACTGAGCCACCCTGGTGCCCCCTTTTTTTAAATTTCTTAATTTTTGAGAACAAATAAAAATTCCTGCATCTGGATTCTGAAACTTTCCATCCAATGGGCCCACTTTAGTTTTCCAACCCCCTCTCTCTAGTTCCCTAGAACTTCCTCTTGCCCTAACCTCGTCAGTTATGACATCCTAGACTAATGAAACCCTCCTTTCTGCAAAGTAAAATCCCATGTACTCTGTAAGGTTCAAGGTAAGCTGATTCTTCCCCAAGAATCTTTTATTATGGCACCCTAAGACATCTGGATCTGTCCCACTCTTCACAGTCCTCAGTAAAAATCTCCGCATCGAGCTGGGTTACCTATCTTGTGAGCGTAATCAGGTCATTTTGAGCAGGTATGATTTGTTTCCCAGAAGAGGCATCAAGTTTGCAGCAAGTTTCTCTCAGAGAAATTATTATCTTTTTGCATCTCCGGAAAACTAGTAAATCATGCATTCATTCCATTTGCAAATATGTGTGAGTCGATGGATAGATGAATGAACTTGCAGATCTCCAAATTAGTTCAACTGCAGGTGAGAGTGAATAATGTCAGGTCAAATAGGCAAGACAAAGCCAGGTAACATTTATTTTAGAAGAAACCCATGTAAGACACCCATAGCAATTTCCAATAGGCGGCCCAAAATGAGTTTTTTGAATCAATTCTTCAGTTGTTGGGAAGTGGTTCCTGCATAAACCAGATATTTCTATTCTTCCCAGATTCCTGACACCACTGTGTCTTTCATCGTGATTGACCCTATCAACTCTTCATTTATTAATTTTTGTCTTACATGTTTTTTATGGGAAGAGCAGACAGACAATTCAGGTTTTAATAAAGAAAAAAGTGAAATCACACGTAGTGCTACCACTTAGAGATAATCACTTTGAACAACTTGTCATTCTTGTGTATGTACACTTCTTCAATATAAAAATAAAATTACATTTCATATGAGTTATTGTCATAACTTGATTTCAATGGCCATATGGAAGTCTACTGTAGTAATGGAATGTATTTTCTTACTGAAAGCTTTTTTTTTTTTCTATTTTTGGATGTTGTTTACTTTATACTCTTTCATTGTTATAAACTATCTCTTCAATGAGTATCTTTGAGATAGATCTTTTTGCGTACTTTTAATCATTCTGTTAAGATAAACCTCTTGGTCCAAGGATCTGGATAAATTTAAGGACACAGTGCTGTTGAATGGGACCCATCTCCCCTCCGCACATTTTTCTCCTGCCCGGAAGAGAGACTGAACGTGCCCCAGCTTCTTCATTTAGGGAAGTGTGAGAGAAGGTACATCTGACCTTTCTGCATCCATTCTCCGCCCTCTCCCAGGAGGAAGGTGGCTAATCTAATTGACCAGAGGGCTCCTTCCACCGGCAGTTAAGATTTTTAAATTAAAAGTCAGATTTGTATGCATCGTGCCTCCTGCCTTGTCTCGTACTTCCAGCATCTTGTACTTCGGTCTGGGCCTGACTGTTCAGCTAGCTCTCTCTGGCCCAGCCATGCTCTCTTAGTTCTGGGACTGAGTGGTGGGTGAATTGAGAGCATAGTTTTCTCTCATGGTTCCAGGTCCTTGAGGCTGAGTGGATAGAGTCAGGTTCAAAGGCTCGGAATTAGGAAATAAGAAACCTTACTTAAGACTCCTGACCTAAGCCACGTTTTGGGCTTGTTCCAGTGTGTCAGTGTATGTGAAAGGGGTGGAGGCAGGGGTGGTATTCAGCACTGGCCAATATGAAATAGACCAGCACTTGATTTCTCCATCTTTCTTTTGTGCATCCTCTCTCATCAGTAAAACCTAGAACAGAGAGTAGGTAAAGACTGAAATAAAAAAAAAAATCTATGCCTAGTTCCTTCAATGGACATGTCCACTGTGGGCACGAGAAAGACTCAGATAATAGTATCAAGTACATTTCTCATGTTTTTGGCAGGAAGTTTTTAAGGCCCATGTACTTATGGTTAAATCGGTTAATACTTTCTTTGTGGTTTCAGCCCTTGGTATCCGGTTTGGAAAGGCTTTCCTTAGCCCAAACAAAAGTCCAGGAATCTTCCCTCCAGGTAGGTTTGGGTTTCATTTTGGTTTTGAAATAATTTGCCCCTATATTTTGGTTCAAGGTATGAAGCCGGGGGGGTCTCAGTTCATTATGTCCCCCAAAGATTAACCAATCACATTTTATTAAATGATTATTCTTCTGCATATATACTTAGATCCCTTTCTGGACTCTCTGTTCTTTCTTCATCTGTCTGTTATTATGTGAGCTGACCGTGAAACTTTCAGCTGGTCTTAAGTGATATTAACAAGCAAATATGTGGAAAAATAATAAATTTAAGGAAATACAATAAAAATTTAAGGAAAAGTTTTACCCTGCACAGCATGGTGAATTCAGAGTTTTGCAAAGTCTTATTTAAAAGAGGAAATGAGTGGCATGCAAATGTATGGGTAGAGCTAATATAACCGAAAAAGGAGTGTGTCCGTGATAAGGAGCTTTGGCCATAAATGGACTAAGGGAGGGCCTCAAAGACAGGCAAATGCAGGGGAAGGTCATGTTTTTGCTCCCTGGAAAAGGGGTTCTGTAGCTCAAGACTTGACTAATCGTTGCCAGAGATAACTATTCTCCTCTCGTAGTGACACATGGGCCAGCCTCAGAGCCAGAGCTGTCACTAAATATTTACATTTTACTTTCTCCCCTTGCTCTGACTTTGCTGTTCGATAAGCGAATCTCTGAATAAAAGCTGGCTTCCTATTGGCTTGCTGCCAGAGAGAGGAAGCCCTGGTCGGAGGACGCATGCCCCTGGTCCTTGGCAATCACACGTCTGGTAGTACATTTTTTAACTGCCGTCCTCTAGGGAGCTCATTTGTGTTGGTGTCATTGAGATTTGGGGTGGCAAATGTAAAAGCAACACAATGACTCAGGAGTTTTCTCTGAGCAGAGCTAATAGAAGTCACGTAATAGTAATCGGATATGCAACGCCGGTGGTCTCCACTGAACCGGACAAACTAGATTTCCAAAAGTACTCTTCCTCTCCTTCCATCAGTTAGAGCTCATTCCCACCTTTTTGTGGGATCCTGTTGAGAACAGGATCACCGGGAGGCCCATTTAATAATACCAAATGATCTTAAAACAGATTTAAAATAAGAAAACACATGTTAAATATTGTGCATTCTCAATTTAACAATGTGTTAACTCCTCTTAGAAAAAGAAAAAAAATCCCAAGAAAATCATACGTGCTCATGGCCATTTGCATTGCATCAGCTTCAAGAGGTCCTTCAAGATGTGTAAGTAAAAATTGGTGAACGACTCGAAGAAGGAAAAGTTGGAGTCGATATGCGGAGGAATCCTATTTCATTTGTTTTTCAAATCATGAAAAACAAACAAGCGGATCTAATTGCTTAGCAATTCTCCATCCACCAGGTAGGAAGAGATGGGGGGGGAAGGAAATTTCATTGCAAATCTGTTTCTTTTCTCCCTGAGACAGTCTCATTGGAGGTGATGGCTCAAAGAGCACTTGTCTTCTCTCAAACTCTTTTCTCTGTGATCCAATAAAAGTGGAAATTATTTTTAAAGACTTGTTCTGAGGGTAAAGAAATATGGTGTATTTCCTGTGGTTTTAAATTTTGAGGAGGGTGGGGGTGGTGCTTTATAACAAGTTAGCAGTTCTAGAAGATACCAAAAAGTCTCTCACTAGGTAATCAACTATCCCACCTTCTCCTTTCTTTTCTCATTCTCTCCATTCCACTTAATTTCCTTCCTCACTACGTCAGAGGGGAGTGGACTACCCCCTCCTTCCTTGTGTGCCTTTCCAGCTAACGTCGTGACTTATTTTCCCCTCCAGTGTTGCCTTTAATGTGCTTTTACCTTACAAAAATATTCAAAAGAGCGGATCATTTATTTGGAGTGATATTTGTGATTATCTACACTTGGGAGTTGGTATTACAAAATTAAGTACATTTCAGCCTGCTCAGGAAATTGTTTTCCTGCAGGTAATTTTTTTCTCCTTACTTAAAAATAAAAGTACTAAAATCTCATTAATATTCCAAGTTGATAAATTATGTTTTGGTACAAAATGTATCAGGGAGAAAAGATAACTTTGTACTGGCTTGTCTGCAACACTCATGAGCCTGACCATTCTGCCCTATTAAATTTGGTTTTCTCCCTCTCTCTCTAACAAAAATAATTTATGGACATGTTTTTTCACAAGCCAACAAAAGCCATTCCATGTCCCATGCCTGAGTCCTGCTCAGGTCACATCCACTATCAATAATTGTAACACCTCCATGTTTCTCCTCAAATTTCTAAATGCTAAGTGTATACTTAATTTCTAAATAGAATAGCATTTTTAACTCTAGATATTAGCAGGTGACTCTTCTCTTTGCAAATGGATTTTTCATTTTCACTTTCCCCTGTTCCCACCATACACTTACCCTCATACCAATACAGCAATACCAAAATCTTTGCTTCAATTAATACTAAGGGTTTAACTATTATGAGAATATAGATACTATTCACTGAGGAGACACTGGTGCGATCTATTTTGCTAAAGAGCATGTTTTGGTTGTTTGTTTTAAAGAGAATTCATTCAAATAGCATTGGTAACATCGGAATGATGTCAGTACAGCTCATAAGTCACACTGATTCCTACGATATTTGTCACAAAATATTAATTTCTTGAGGCCATTAGGGGAAACAAGTGATCTCACAATTCAAACAAATCTGCTAGGGATGCCTGGGTGGCTCAGTTGATTAAGCGTCTACCTTCGGCTCAGGTCAGGATTCCAGGGTCCTGGGATTGAGTCCCCATCGGTCTCCCTGCTCAGCGGGGAGCCTGCTTCTCCCTCTGCTGCTTCCCCTGCTTGTGCTCTCTCTCTCTTTCTGTCAAATAAACAAATTTTTAAAAATCTAAAATAAAACCTCAACATTATGCAAGTATTTTACAAAGCTGCTGAAAATCCTTTAAATACCCTTTTTTGGGAGCAAGAAGTTGCAGGTTTAGTGGGTACAAGAACTACTAAATTTTCAACAATTTTTAAACAAAATTATGTTAAGTATTTTGGAAGCTAACTGCAGAAGACATTCCCTCTGGTATTAAAAAATTATTGATGGAGAAGTCTACCCCTGTATCATATTTTTAATTTTGATGAAATTGATCACTCACAAAATGAGAATAAGCCAGATAATCCTAAAAACAAAAAACAAACAAAATACAACAAAAACCACAAAAAAAAGAACTTTATTTTTTAAAACTCTCAAAGACCTAAGGTCTGAAGGTCACATAATCAATTAAAATAGGAGACATGTCAAGTTCTGTTAGGGAAGTTGGAACCCATGGATATTTCATCCTCAGCAGAGTAGAGGAGAAAACTGCCATAAAAATGGTAGGAAGAAAACAGGTGAACCTACATTGATTTTTAAATACTGAGTGTAGGTGAGTGTAAGAGTTTGGTGTACATGGGTGAGTGACTCCAAACTACCCAGCTAACCTCTTAGCACAGGCCTTCACTGGGCGCTCAGCAGGTGGGATTGGTGATATGGCAGAAGAATGGAGAGACCCTTCTGTGGTACAAGTGCAATCTGAGGACAAAGCAAAAGACCTGAGAGACACCCTCCCACACTCTAGGCCTTGTACTGAATATGAGATGGTAGCAGTCTACTGACAAAGACCCTTCTGAGGTACACACATACAGAGCCTTCCTAATTATGATGGCAGGAAGAAGAAACTTCACGGGAACTCCAAGCCTTCCACCAAGTGCTAAGGAATGACAGTCAACCATTGGAGGAAGACCAAGGGCTAAGGGAGACCACCCACCCACCCCGCCCACGCACACACACCCTACAGAGGCACGATGGTGAAGGAGGAAACTGAAGGGAACCCCAGCACCCCAGCGCCCCCAGTGTGATGGATTATACACTTAGACCTAAAGCTAAAACTATAAAATTTCTAGAAGATAACATAGGAGGACCTTCACTACTTTGATTTAAGCAAAGCTTTCTTAGAGCTGATTCACTAAGCATCAACCATAAAAGAAAATATCGATAAGATTCATGTCATCAAAACTAAAACCTATTTTCATGAAAACTGACCATTAAGAAAATAAATAAGCACGTCACAGATTGGGATTACGAGTCAGACACTTAGCCAACTAAGCCACCCAGGCACCCCTGGAGAAAGTATTCTTTTGTAAATATCTGAGAAAGAATTTTTTCCCCAGAATATATAAAGAACTTTTACAACTTTATAATAAAAAGACAAAAAATCCAATGTGTAAAAGATTTGACAGATACTTCACCAGAGAAGATATATAAATGGCCAATAAACACATGAAAAGTTACTTGATACCATTAGTCATTGGGGAAATGCAATTTAAAATCACAATGAGAATCTACTGCCTACCATCTAGAATGGTTACACTGAAAAAGATCGCTAACGCCAAATGTTAGAAAGGATGCAGGAACAACTAGAACTCTTATTGCTCTGAATGTGTTAAATAATATAACAACTTTAGAAAACGGTTTGGCAATTGCTTATGAAGCCCAGCATATACTTATCAAACAATTCAGCAATTGTACTTAAGTACAATAATTTTTATAGCAGTTTTATTCATAATAGCCCCAAACTGGGAACAAACCAGTTGTCTACCAATAAAAGAATAGTTCAACAAGACTTGGTATAGACATACAATTAAGTACTACTCAGTAATAAAAAAGAACGAATTGCTGAAACATGCTACAATATGAGTAAATCTAGAGATTCATTATTATAAAATTCACCAGAACCATTATGCTAAAATGAAAGAAGAGAGACCCAGCACCATATTTATTACAAGAATCTAGTTATGTAAGCTTTCTAGGACAAGCAAAACAAATCTATGGTATTTGTTTCAGGTGGGGCTTTAATTGAGGGGAATTTCTGTGGTGATAAAAATATTCTGTGCCTTGTTAGAGGTGTGGATTATACTAATTTATGTATTTGTCAAAATCGTTGACATGAACGCTTACGATTTCTGTGTTTCTCTGTATGTAAATTATATTCAACAACAACAACACATTTTTTTTTAAGCTTTCCAATCTTCTATTTTATCAAATGGACGTGACCTGATACATTTTCCCTTCTATGGAGTTAACTTAATGTAGCCAGATTTGAGTTATCTTTTAAAGAACTTTAAAGAATGTCTTTTCCACCCCAAAGACTTCGGGGATTTAAATAATTCATGTTAACAGATATGAACCAACTTTAAATTGAACTAAGCCCACTTGGTGAGTGAAGTTCATTCACCAGCAGGTGTAAGGCAGCTGTCCAGTGGGGAAGTGTCTGAACATTACAAGAAGCCTGGCTAATGCATTCATTATCTCATGAAGCATGATTTCACAGTGTTGCAAATGTGTTAAATTTTTTAATCCAGAGGACTTAATCCCTGTTTTGCCGTGATGCCTCAAACAATGGAATATTCCAAAATATTTAGTCAACATATGTTTACTAAGAACTCACAGAGGACATAACCCTACCCAGGGCTGCTTTGCAAATACCAATGGAGTGCCGAGACTAATTTGTTAACAAACATATCAATGTCATTTATCTAAGTCAGCATTGTCCTTGCAAGTCCTTGAATCTAGGTTCCCATTTAAAATTGTATGTTTTTTGCTTAAAACTTTGAGTACTAATTTTAAAAATCACGTTAAAAAAAATCTGGTAAACACTGGTTTGCAATAAACACACACATACACACACACACTTGAAAAAACACGTGAAAAAATAGTTATTATGGATTTTTAAAAACAGGCTTAACTATGTGCTTTATCCTAATATAGTTCCAAATTATACTTGATTATTATTTTTAAAAATAGTACCCTTCAAAGATAGTGATTTGCTACTATTGAGAACATTTAAGAGCTCCATTTGTAGGTCCTGGTGTTATTTCTAAGAACTATATCTTTAATTTAGTTGAAAATATTAAATAAGTAGTTCCAAGGTAATTGGCACTACGGTGAGAACTAGGGAAATGATATAAAAAATATACAACTTCTACCTACAACTGCTCCAACCCTCAAGAGACTCAGAAACACTCCACGATAATAGAACTTTATAAGTCGATTCTAGAATTATGTAGAAGCTGCTATGTGATGGTCAGTGAAGGAGTAAATAATTTCATCTGGATAGCTTCGCAGAGGCAGTAACAAAGAAGGACTTGGAGTTTGGTAGGCAAAAAGGCAGGGAATGTTATCCTTCATAGAAAGTACAGCATATCTGATGGCACAAAGGCAAAGAGCCAAGAAAGGTATGCTATATTTAGGGATTTGCAGACTCCAATGTCTGAAGCCCAGAGGTAGAGAAAGGTAGCTAGGGTATCAGATGATGAAACTGGTCTTATAAGACAAGTTAGGAGTTTCAGTCTTATTCTTTATGAGAACAAGAAGCAAAAAAGGGCTGCAGTGTCCATACTTATATTTTAGAAACATCTCTCTACTGCCAGTGTCCAAGATGGACTTCAAGTTCCCTTCAGCTTGACTAGACTTTAGATGGATTTCTTTCTGTCTATAGGCCCCTGACCTCCCTTTTCTTAGAGCACTTACTTTAGAAAACTTGTAATTGCAACTTCTTTCTCTGTCCCCTTGAAATGTATGTAAATCTCCTTAAAAGCCTCTTGCCAGTTTTACAATCCAGAGAATGTCTTTCTCAAGGACCTGGGAGCGATTTGAGAAGTAATCATCACGGAAGATTCCTCCCCTATCTGCCAGTCTCTGGGGAGGTAAGAGCCTGACTTCCATGGGCTCCTTGTTCCAAGTTGAGTTGGAAGACCACCTCCTATCATGAAGATAGGAGAAAGTTTACTTTTTGGGGGGTGAGGCCAATTAGCAAACACAGGTGGCAGGGCGACATATACTTCCTCCCATCCAAGTTCTTCAAAAATCACCAGCCTTTTGTTTTAGCAGAGCTGTGTTCAGTCTCTCTTCCTTCTTGAAATAGTCTTGAATAAAATCCTCCTTTCCTGTTGACTTTATCTAGCACAGTTTTTTTACTTTGATACCAGCTTGGAAAATGTTTTTATAAATAATGGATGAAGGGGAGGGGGCACTGGGTGCGAGTGATTCACTAGGAATCCATAAAATAATCCAGGCAGAGACATTGAGACTCCCTGAAGAAATTAGCAGAGGAAGAGACAGAAAGAAGAAATATTTAGGGGGTAGAGTCTATAGGACTTGGGGACCATGGATTTGTAAAGATGTGATTGGAGACTGATTCTTGGAAAATGTGGAGTGAAGAGAATCAAACTTCTGACTGGGGGAATGGTACTAAAACTCACTGATGGAGAGAATAAAAAAACCTCGTGTATGAAAACGGAGATGGGTAACTACATTTTTTCTCCTTCTGTCTTTCTGGGCTGACATTTGGAGGCCTGCACCTGCTATCGAACTCAAAGTTCCCCTTTCTTTCCCACGGAAGAAAGAACATGGTCATAGGTAATGGGGGCCAACCTCATCCTGAGAAAAATGGGAGTTCTCTCATATAGTTCTTCCCTTCAGAGCTGCCCAGAAGTTCTGGTAAACACGGTGCCGGCTGCTGAGAAGTCTGAGGTGATAAGCAACTTGCATCTCATCTCTGCATCGATCAAGGCAATCCCATCACTTCCATCATTTGACTAGATTTAATGCTGGAACCACAAGTCCATCTGAGAGATACTGGCAAATAATAGCATTGAGCAGATTCAGATTTCTGCATATTTCCGACCAGAACATAAAACTCTGTCTCCAGGGCCACTCTCTACATCTCACCAACAGACGGTGTCACAGTCGATTGCTGTGCTCTTGTACCAGCATATAAAATCTAAAGCAGCTATCCAAGGGTGCATTAAATATAAAACGCCTGAGTCATTCTGTCTTACACCGAAACATATGGGAATCTTTGCTTCCTAATAAAGAAAACAATGGGGGTGGAAGCAGTCACCACGGGATTAATCTGAATCACAAAGCTTCCAGACTCAGCAAACAGCTTGAAATGTGCAACAGTTTTAGGCTGTTAACTTTCAAGTATAATGGAAATTTGGAGGGGCAGTATTTATTTCCCCCAAATTTCCAATCAGCTCAATTCCTCTTTGGCCCAAGAAGCCCAGATGAACTCCTCAGCTTAATATTAAGCTTCTTTAGACAGTACCTTAGTAATCCCTTCCGGCACACGCTCTATCTCTCTGAATACCAATCCCAGTTTATGCCTACATGTTAGTCATCCTCTCACCACGGAAAATCCAGAGTGAAGATGCTTTATCTCATCGTCCCATTTGAAACTTTTGAATCACCTTGATGTGGGTAAGGCTGTTGGGCTCAATCAACTGAAATAAACTGTACTTGGAATGGGGACAGGAGTTCGAGAACACAGAGCAAGTGCTGGCGTGATTCTTAAATTCCAGAGGTTCTCTCTTTGTCTTAGAGACAGTTGAACTGGTGGCATTGTATTCATGGAATTGGATTGGAGCAGCTGCGTGATGAGATATGCTGCTCCCACGTGGAAAAGTGCAGAGAAGAGAAAGAATGCTTTTGCCCTTCCAGATGTAAACTCAATGCAAGTTTATCCTCTATGAATATATGCAAGCTCAATATTAATCCTGTAGCTTAGAGAATGGAGCTGCTTCGTACATGTTGGCCTTTCCTTCCTTCTCTCCTTCCTTGCTTCCTTCCTTTTGTCTACTTTTCCTTCCCTTTCCTTCCTTCCTTCCTTCCTTCCTTCCTTCCTTCCTTCCTTCCTTCCTTCCGTTTGTCCTTCCTTCTGTCCTTCCTTCCAGAGTGGTGAGAGACCACTAAGATGTTCTATGGCTGCTTGACGCTGTTAGGAGATTACTGAGGACTTGAAAATAGCTCCAACCTAATTGTCTAAAAAATTCATTTCTTACTAAAATCAAGATAAAACTTTAAGGCTTCTAGTAGAAATCTTCTACCTTTGAAGGACTAGACATAAATTGCGTTGAAGGTATGATTTATATTGTTCTAGTTCTAAAGTATTGAGGAGTTTATTTTCATGTCAGTAGTCACATAACTAGGGCCCTCTAATGAAATAGAAAATTCTTATTCCTTTCTTCGCTGTTCAGTATCATAACTCAAAATAATAGAACTCCAAACAATTGAGTCTCAGGAACATAGTTACATAGAAAGAATGTGCAGTTCTAAGTTGGGGTGTGGAAATGTTGGCTAAAGTTGAAATAGTCACCACATACCATTTAATTATCACTTAGGAACTGACTTACAGCAGATGTTTTACTTCCCCCAAAGGCTTATCCATCTCATTCTACACAGTCATCAACCACCTGCATTTCCCAGGTCATCCATGCCAGTCCTTGATGACAATCCCAACGGGGTTATTTCCATTAATGGGAATTCAACGGATGGTAGCGCTGGAGGTTCAAACTAAAAACAATGGAAGGATTGAACAAAACCCTACAGATAATGCATTTTTATGACATGGGTCTGATGCATCTTGCTGACCTAAAAATAGTTTTCTTTTATGCATCTGAGTCTTACTATCCAGTCCCCAGAAGTTTGTTTCAGTCTCCACTTTAGGTAGGTAAATGCCAAAGAAACTTCTTGAAGAAGGATATATAAACCATCAGTCTCTTGCGAATGACTTTAAGGGGGTAAAATAAGTATTTTACAGCCTCCTTGGGCCCGTTAACCATCAGGGGAACAGATTGACTGAATAGTTAGTGGACTTCAGCAAAGTAACAAGTCCATCTGCATGACAGTCCTACATATCCGCTCTGGAGTGAAGAGTAAAATGACTTATACCTAAATTAATGTTTTGATAAGATGCTTTGATAGTTTATAGTATAAATTAACCACAAACCAATCTTTAATAATGACATGTGCATCTCTGTTAGTGTAAGAAGCTTAAAAATTGCCAAAGCACATTCTTTCAGAGATTTTTGTTTTTTAAAGGTATAGAAAATTCCAATAACCAGTGAATCTCAAGAAAAGAATTAATATTCATAATTATTCAGTCCCATGTGTGCAAGTCACATTTTTCTGGGAAGGAGATTGAAATGAAGAAGGACAATATGTGAATCAGCATTTCTAAGATAGTAGATAGTACTTGTGTATTTGAAACCACGCGAAGCAATGGAAATTTTATTTGTATGAGAAATACGCTATGTTAAAAATAGATTTTCAGCTTCCAAACGTAGAGAGCGCAGTCATTGCTGAAAGCTTCAAAGGACTCTTACCATACTCTAATACTACCAATGCAGGTTTCACAATGACTACTCTCCATCGGGAAAGCAATATTTTCTGTTAAAAAATCTTCTATATAAGTGCATATTTTAAAGTCATGCTCTAGTATTTCTGAGATTTTATAATTCCAAAGTCTTGAAGAAAGTATTCTAGGTCAAAAGGAGATTACAAATGTTCCAAGATACGAGCAATGTTCTCAAGGAAATAGCTGAATGTGTAAAGGTGAGCATGTTACGCAAACTACCGCAATAACTTTAAGTACAAGATAGAAAAGAGACTTTAGAAACAAACAATACGGTGGCTAGTCTGTAGGGAGGATAAAAGAGGAAATTGTGCCAATCTAACTATAAAAGTAATCCTGGTTTTTCCTACTGTAGAAATGTAGACATATTACACAGTAAGGATCTTTTTCTACTTCTTTCTGTGCATTAAAAAAAGGGTCAGGTATAACGAGGAGAACATACAGTATGAAAAATGTTCCTTTTCTTACTGTTTAAAAGGGCTAAGACAGGCATTATAGAAAGTCCCCAATTTTTCCTGTGTCTCCTTCCTTCCTGCCTTCCTCCTTCCTTCCCTCCCCGCCTTCTTTCCTTCCTTCCACTCTCCCTTTCTCTCTCCCTTGTTTGCTTGCTTTTTGCTCCGTCCATACACTCCCCAGCATAGTGCTTAATCACCATACGGAAAGGCTTTGTTTGCAAAAACAGGTCTCAGAAAGTCCTGTTAGGACTGACATGGGGATGGCGTTGCACTAATAATCTTGAGCAAGAGCCACAAAACCCAGAAAATCTCCAGCTGCAAGTTTCACAGCATTTAATGAGGAAACTGTGACCCCAGTCCAACTGCAAGGACACGTGTCCTCCTCTTCTCGCCTTCTGAAACTCTAACCTGCTTCTACTCAGGAGTCACCTGTCCTGATGCTTATCAGCTGAATGAAGCCTTCAACCTTGCCTTGAGTCACCTTTTTCTTTCTGCAAGAGTCCATTTGTGTCTCTAAGAAATGGAAGTCAATGAAAAATTATAAAATTGCTGTCTGAAAAGAATTTGATACCAGAAAGTCTCTGAACAATCAAAAAAGAATGTAAGATACAAATGTCTTAAAAATGTTTTCAATAGGGGCGCTTGAGGGCCACAGACAGTTAAGCCTCTGACTCTTGGTTTTGGCTCAGGCTGTGATTTCAGAGTCGTAAGATGGAGCCCCATGTTGGGCTCTGTGCTCAGCATGGAGTCAGCTTGGGGTTCTCTCTCCCTCTTCCTCTGTTCCCCCCACCCCAAATTTCTGTCTCTCTAAAAATAAATGAATAAATCTTTAAAAAATTGTTTTGAATATAAACTAAAAGATTTAAGGAGTGTGGTTTTTCTTAAGCCTGGGGACATAAATTGAATAAATAAGCTCCCTAATTATAAATAAACACACCCTAACAATTATGTTTGACCTAATGTAAATAGTATCAAAGAGTTTTATTTGTATAAAATAATACATTAGTGAGTGGAAAGACACAGTGTTCTCTCTTACTCTGTTAAACATACCTAGAAGCACCAACTCAATTAAGACAGCACCTTTCAACACCTGCCAGATAACTCTATTTAGAGGCAACAAACTTAGCAAGGCATAGAGACTGTTATCAAACTATCCAAATATTTTTCTTCACTGTCGCTTGATTAGAACATCCTCTAGAGCTCTTCATTATAAAAACATTTAAGGTCTTTTAAAAATACATAAGATTATTTAGAATCATAGCACCATAATATTGGCCCTATTTATACCCTTCCGATCCTCATTCCAAGACTCTATGAAGCTCTCAAGAGTTTGCGAAGAGCTTGGACACTTTCAGGGTAAATATTTTGTTAGAAATAAAATCTCTACTCTTCATAACAAAATGTGTATGTATACTTTAGGTACTCAGATCTACTTCTAATCAGTTTAATTGACATTATCTAGAGAAATCAAAGGAAAGTTACATGATACACCAAGACATATATACTTAGGAATTCATTTGGAAAGTAGCTATGATAATGAAGTTTGTCTGTGCATTCAGTTGTAAGTCACCATTGATTAAGCAATTCCAAATGGCTACTTACAATTAAGGATTCCAATTTGGCTGTGCTCTAAGAGGCCCTGGAGAATAAATAGGAAATGAAAGAACATCCAAATGAAATATACTTTATTAAGATATGGATTTTTTTTTCCATTTGTAGGTTTACACTTCATTTATTTTAGAAAATTAAAGTTTTAAACTAATTTAGCTAAGATAGGGAACTACAAAGAACTAATAGAGATAGATTCGTGATTCACTACAAATTTTGGAAAAACATTGGAGGCATTGATTCCATATCAAACCACACCAGGGCATCATGAATGAAGAAATGTTTTTGTTCTTTTTTTACTCTGATATTTTTGGTCTCAGATGATTTTATAGCAACATCCAAAGCTGTAAGAGGGAAGGAACATACATTGAGGAACTAATCTGTTCCAGGCACTGCTAAAAGAGACCTTTTCCTATAATCCTTAAATAGCATTAAGAAATAGGCATTATAGTCTTGAAAACATTTTTAGTTAGGCACTTGTTTGACAATGCAAAGATTAGATATTGTGGTATGTGGATTTGAGATTTCCTGAAATTTTTGAGTTTTTTTATTTAGCTGCCATTTATTTGTGCATGTGTATGTATATATAAATACATATATAAGCAAAATCATAATATGTGTAATTATAGTTATACCATATATTTATATGTATTAAGATTACAATTATAATTTCCCCCAATGATAAAAAATTATTTCTTGTGTCTAATCTGTAACAGCTAGTCTTAACTATTGGGTAGTTCTCCCTACATCTTCTTATTCCACCATCTTTAGCACTTGGCTTCTGTTAGTTGCTTCAAGATGGCAGAGGGAGAAAGAGCATGAGAGGTGTTTCCTTTTTTTTTTTAAGTTGGTCCAGTTTTTATTAACCATTTTTAAGTGTGCAATTTGCTGGCATTAATTATATTCACAATGTTTTACAATCATCATTGCTATTTCCAAAAGGTTGTTACATTTTTAAAGAGCTGTAAGAACAAAACAAAACAAAACAAAAAGAATATGCAACAGACTACATATTGCCCTCAAAGCCTGAAATATTTACTACCTGGCACTTTACATAAAAAGCTTGCTGTTATTTGCTCTAGATACAAAAAACTGCCAAAAGCAAATGCTCCTATGGCAAAAAGACTCCAATATTCACAAAATAACTTGCTTGAATTTTGATTGGAATTCCACTGAATTTATAGATCTTGAAAATACTGAGTTTTCCTATCCAGGGACATAGAATATCTCCATTCATTTATTTCTTTGACTTCATTCATCCGAGTTTTATAGTTTTTCTCATAAATATCTTGTCCATATGTTTTCAGATTTATACCTTAGTATTTCATTCTTGGGGCGCTAATGTAAGTTGCATTTTGTTTTTAATGTCAAATTCTGCTTGTTCATTGCTGGTGTATAGGAAAGCAATTGACTTTTGTATATTTTATATTTTGTTTATTTATATATTGACCTTGTATCCTGCAACCTTGCTGTACTTGTTTGTTAGACCCAGGAGTTTTTGTTGGGTCTTTCCGATTTTCTCTATAGATAATCATGTCATCTGCAAATAAAGACAGTTTCATCTCTTCCTTCCCCATCCGTGTACCTTTGTTTCCTTTCCCTCTCTTATTGCATTAGCCAGAACTTCCAGTATGATGCTGAAAAGGAATGGTAAGAAAAAACATCCTGGCTTTGCACCTGATCTTAACTGAAAAGTTTTAGGTTTCTCACAATTAAGTATGTTAGCTTTTTCTATATCACACAATTTTTCTTTATCACATGAATTTTTTAAGCACTAGGATTAAAAGAGGTTCACACAACTGCCCCTCAGATTCCACTGGCTAGAAATTAGTTCATGGTAACATCAAACTGGGATCTGGAAAATGTCATCTATCTATGTCCCTAGGAATAAAAGAAAATAGATCTATTAAATAATATGCATTTATTGAATAATACATTCTTAGACAATTCAAAGAAACATTTTCCATTTGAATCGCAGACTAAATGTTATTGCCAAAATGGTGCCGAATACACATGAAATGTCAACAAAGGACAAAAATATAATCATGAGGAAAAAGAATGCTATGTGGCCATCACAAAAAAAAGAAAAAAAAAAAAGAAAGAGGTTTAATCTCAGATCTGACATGTACAGTCTATAGCACCTCTCTCAATCAGGACTGTCCAATGGGAATAGTAACAGCTTTCCCTCATTTCAATTACAAAGAAAATACAGATGAAGAGATTTAGTAAAATATAAGCTTTTTCTTAACCTATTATCCACATTGCTGATAGGAAATCATTTCCTAAAAGAAAAATATTGATAACGTTACTCACATGCTTAAAACCTTTCATTGGTTCTCTGGTGCCTATAGACTATAGTATTTTAGCCTGTGGATACAGACTTTACTGTCTTCAATTATATCTAATTAATTCTAAACTCTTCAGTACTTAGCATTGGGCCTTACGATATGGCTCAATTAATGTGTTTAAGAAAATGTTCTTCTGTTTTTCTTTGATAAATATATTTTCTCCATTTTTTGTTGTTGTTTTTTCTTCTAGAATACTTACTATTTGGATATTGGCCTAACAACACATGTCCTCTGTCTCTAATGTTCTTTCTCAGATGTTGCGTGTTTAAAGTTTCCTTCTAATTCTCTAGAATATCTTTGACTTTATCTTTTAGCTAATGTGGTATCTTTCAGCTGTTCTATTTTAGCAATTTTATTTTTAACTTTTTGTACATTGCAATATCTCCCCAAATTTCTCTCAGGATAATAATTAGAAGATTTAAGTTGTCTTGTCTTTCCTGTATTATGTGTGGATCCTTTCTTTATCTTTTTTTTCATGACACTGTTTTCCTTATGTATCTGCTTATCCTTGGTTGTCCTTCCATATTTAAGAGTTGTGGGCTAGACTTCTTTCTCTTGATAGCTACTTCCCTGTTAAATGGATAGTATGGTTTCCCCATTTTTCTTCCCTTTAAATGGGAAAAATCTCTTGGGAGATTTGTGTACCTGTCCTTATTGCCTGATTCACTTCATTTTGAGGTAGTTAGACAAGAATCTGTTAGACTTCAATTAAAATAGCTTAATGCTGGAGGAGATTATAGTAATATGAGAAATCCTAGTCCCCCCCCAAGCCATTTATTTAATTTCTTTATTAATTTTCTTTAAATATGCTTAGAACTAGTACAGTTTCAGCACAAATATTTCTTAGCTACATTTTCAATTAATTCCTATATTATAGATTTTATTTATTTATTTGACAGAGAGAGGAAGACAGAGAGAGAAAGAGCACAAGCAGGGGGAGAAGCAGAGGCAGAGGGAGAAAGGGCTTCCTGCTGAGCAGGGAGCCAATGAGGGGATCGATCTCTCGACCTGGAGATCATGACCTGAGCCGAAGGCAGATGCTTTACCGACTGAGCTACCCAGGAGCCCCAATTCCTATTTTAAAATATATGTAAGTTTACAAAGTCTGATGATAGTAGACATCTTAAAAACATCTTTTAATATCTTTCTGAGAACTTGTTAAAACCCAAAAATGTTAAGGAAGGGAGGATTTGAATAACATAACTGATGAGCTATACCTAAGAACTTTTTTCTTCTTCCTGGAATGTTCTTCCCCAAGATCTCCACAAGGTCGGTCAATAACTGCATACAAGTCTTCTCAATGTCTGGTTTGAAGAAAACTTGCCCTGGCTACTCTGTTGAAGCTGGCTACTCCGTTGAAACTAGCACCTCTGCCACTCTCCATTCCCTTACATTGCTTTATTTTGTTTTCATAGACATTATCACTAAAAATACCTTTATTTATTTATTGGTTGATTCCTCCCCCGAAGCATCATTTATATTGAGGACAGCAATTTGTCAGTTTTGTTGACTCTTTGGTCCTCATAGCCTCTGATAGAGCTTAGCACATGATAGAAGTCAATGAATACCTGTAGGATAAACTAATATAAGGAAACATAAACCTACCCTTAACCCCAGAAGAGGGAAACCTTTTCAGCATATACAGTCAGTTGAAATACAGGAAGGGAATAATGAAGGGGGGGTAAACGGGGAAATGAACCATGAGAGACTATGGACTCTGGGAAACAAACTGAGGGCTTTGGGGGCGGGGAGAATGGGCTAGCCCAGTGATGGGTATTAAGGAGGGCACGTATCGCATGGAACACTAGGTGTTATACGCAAACAATGAACCATGGAACGCTACATCAAAAACTAATGATGTACTGTAGCAGTTCAATAAAGTCTCAAAGGATTTAAATAAATAAATAAACAAATAAATACAAGTAACAGAAAAATTGTTCAGGTATTAGGTAAAGAGTAATATAATTTATGACTCGTAAAAACCATATGTCATATGGTTCATGATTGATAACACAAAATAATATAAATAAAGAATTAATAAGTTGGAGGTGGGCCCAAAAATTTAATCAATGATGTCTTAAAAAATAAAACTCTTTTTAATAACTTCTAGATTAAAAAGTTATTAAATTACTATTTAAAATTAATTATATATCCAAACCAGTGAATGCAGCCAAACAAGTACTCAGAGAAAGAACCATGCTCCTAAATACATTCACTAGGAAGAAAAAACCTGAGAATTTTAATCTCACAAAACTCGAAAAAGAGCAGAAAATCACCACCTTCTCCCAAATAGAATGAATGGTAAGATTAATAAAGATAGAAGCAAAGTACTTTCGGCTAAGGAAATAGAAAACTAAGTTATTCTGTCACACTTTATGCTCTTACAAGTGAGAGTACTGAATAAACTATTTTAAGCATCTTCTTGAAAAGTGTGGAAGAGTTGACAAAACCTAGTAAGAAATTAGCAGGATGAAGTGGGAGGGAAAACAAGGCAAGGATTCCAGAAAGATGAACAGAGCCCAGAAGTCATTTTGCCTTAAGAACGTTTGCCATTCCAAAAAACTTAAACTTTCTTTTTAGTTCTGTGAAGGATAAGGGAGGTTAAATACACATCACAGCCTAGAGTCTGCTCAAAACGGGGAGTGTCAGGTACATTCTAGCGGACATGTTCCCCGCAATAAATTGTCACACAGAAAAAAACAAAACAGACCTCAAAAGTAAGCCAATGATCCTATTCTGTGGGGAACGGAAAACTCAAACCTTGAACCTGGTTTAAGATCGCCCTGGACTAGTAGCACCTTCAGGGCACCTTGTAACACAAATGTAAATCCTTTTTGGATAAAGGCTCCTTCTTCTAGTTTTCAAATAATTTTTCCATATAATTTTTAAAGTACACTGAGCAGCACAAAGTCAGAGATATCTCAGTACTACAGAGCACAAGACAGCATGACCAACGGCCAACAGACAAATAGAATGGAAAATATATGTAGCACACAGAACAGACAAGAAGTTAAGGCTTAGAATAGAAACCCACAAACCAATAAGGAAAAGATGTTTTTAAAAAAAAGAGGAAGAAAAATAAAGACTATAATTAAGTCATTCACAAAAAGGATACCAAACTCTAATATAAGCATGTGAAAAAATATTCAATATCAACTGTAATTATGAAAATGCAAATTAAAACACAATATTTTTTCTTCATGAGCTTGGGAAAAGTCTTAAAATGTTGAAGATAGATTGGTAAAAGTGTTGGGAAAATTAGCACTTTCAGACTCTATTTTTGTAATGAATATTGTATTAAAAGTGCATTTGTCAATACCTATCAATATTTAAAGTGCATGTATATACATGTCATCTGACAAAAATTTCATTTCTAAAAATATATTCTCTATATACAAATGCCAAAGTATGCCAGGGTAATTACACAAACGTACTTTGCACTATTTTATATAAAAGACAAAACGAGAAAAACCCAAATGTCTATCAATAAGAGAGTAGTCAAATATTTCATCAAAAATCTGTTCAATTATGGGGGCGCCTGGGTGGCTCAGTTGGTTAAGCGTCTGCCTTCAGCTCAAGTCATGATCTCAGGGTCCTTGGATCGAGCCCCACATTGGGCTCCCTGCTCAGTGCGGAGCTTGCTTCTCCCTCTCCCACTCCTCCTGCTTGTGCTGTCTCCTTCTCTCACTTGCTCTGTCAAATAAATAAATAGAATCTTGAAAAAAATCTGTCCAATTATGTTTTAAGCAGACATAAGAATGCAGTGGATCTGAATGTCTTGCTATGCAAGGAAATCAAAGTTCTTTTAATATGAAGAAAAGGTGAGGAGCAAAACAGTATTGATTACAGTGTGATATAAAAATTTTAAGCTATAGTATATATTGTTTTATGGATGAATACATGAAAAAATGTTTACTGTGGTCATCTTTGAGGAGAAGAGCCAGGATTCTGAGTGGGAAGAAAAACTTTTACTTATTGTTTTATGCTGTTCTGTTTGGTTTTAATTAAAACAATTTATTCTAAACAATTGTTTTTAAATTTGTTTCTTTAATTTATAATTCAATAATTCAGCACATTATTTTAAATAAAATTTAAAATAATTTTATTTATTTAGAACAATTTATTTAAAAGAATTAGACTTTAGTGAAGTAATGGTTGAGGATTTTTCTTTCACACCTGAACTTTTTGTCTCCCGTCCCCCCACTTCTGAAGCACCCCTCAGCGTCTCGATGGTCACTTTCTCTCTCAGCAGTTCCCAGTAAGGAGGTCAGGCTCCAACCTAACTAGGCCAGTGAAGATAAACCCAACCCGGTGCCCCTCCATCCTTCACAGTCTTTGCGCTCCTTAAGGCAGTGATACAAGAACTGAGAGTCTATGATGTTTCTTGAACTTCCTTCTTCCGCAGCAAACTTATGGGCATTCCATTTACAGAAATCCCAGGTTAGCAAAACGCTTGTTTTTCCTCAGGAAACAATAGCAGAGTTTTTCAGTTGTTCAGCCAGTGGAAAGGACACAGTGTGCTTAGTCAAAATTTTTGCATTCTCTCCAATGACTATGTTTTCAGTCTGTTTTCTATTAATTATTACTTGCTCCTCATTTGAATTTTATCTGTTTTTTTTTTTGAGGTCATATTTTATTTTCTTTAATCAAGAAAAACATACAAATATTCCTAAACTGAGCTGGATACTAATTTTTGTGATTTATGAAAAATTACTAAGATATTTTCTCCTTTTAGATTTTTATTTAATGTGAGGGTTTTTTTCCCCTCTAAAATCTACTATTGCAAATTCAGTGTTTATCTTTGTTCTGACTGAGTGAAGTCATATGGTGAATCTAATTTGAGTTAATTCCAGTAAGCAAGAAAAAGATTACCATATACCCAAATCAGCAATCTGGTCCTGTCTTATAGCTCGTCCCCACCAAATAACTCCCTTTCCAGCCTTATGCCTCTGGGTGTGGGATTCCAATTTCATCGTTACCACTTACAGCATTGGGCTCCAGTGGTGCAAAACCATTTTCCCAAATGATTTCCAAACTCAATCCATCCTTCAGTAATTACATTTGTAGATAATGGAAAAGAAACCATTAACGCAGACTGCTTTTAAATCATAATTAATTGCACATGCAAATGCACTGCTAAATTTGGATGCTCAATTAGACAGCTAATTGCATTGAAAATGAAAGTGTGCCCTTAGATTACCAACCATGGGCCATGGCCCACCTGTGTGCTTCCTTGCACTTAAGCAAGTCTCCTTTCTTGATATGATTGTAGGTATGGAAAGGAAAAAAAAAGGCACCACCTGCAGAGTGGAAGATGTGGCCAATCATAATTGTCATGCAATTTACATCTGTAATAAAGATGGTCTATTTTAAATCAGAGCCTCTGAAGATGAGGCACCCCGGGGATTCCATGAGTTTTAGGGCTCTCTAAAAACACTTTACTCATGAAGGAAATGCTGTGCTTATACAATAGTTCGTTCTTTGAAAATGTAGGAGATATTTTCCCATGGGCCTTTAACCAATTCTTGTTAACATTTAGTATCTTGAAGCTCTGAGATAAGGAACTGGTAGTGGAATTGGAACATTTAAATGACCATAACTCAAATTATTGCTAATAGATAAATTGTCTCATATTTGTATAGCAGTGACAATGTAGTATTTTAACATATATTTGCTCATCTCATCATCACTCCATGAGATAAGTAGGAAATGTACAATTATCCACATGTTATGAGCTGGAAATTACAATTCACAGAAGGATTTGTCCTAGAAAGTCAATAGCAGAAAAGAAACTATTCCATTTTAAAACTCAATCTGATGGTCTTTCATGAAACCAACGGTGAGTGTTAAAAATATGCTTTGCAAAATAAGTGAGCCTAACATCTCTAGCACTCTAAAATAATATTGAAAATTTTGAGCTGATTTTGAAATTAAATAATACAACATCGTAAGAGCAAAAGTAGAGTGTTGGGCAGAATAATATGCCCCTTCCCCTGACAGATACCTACGTCCAATCCCTGAACCTCTGAATATGTTAGGTTACATCAAAAAGGGGAATTAAGGGGCACCTGGGTGGCTCAGTCGGTTAAGCATTGACCTTCAGCTCAAGTTATGATCTCAGGGTCCTGGAATCGAGCCCCATATCGGGCTCTCTGATCAGCAGGGAGTCTGCTTCTTCCTCTCCCTCTGTGCTCTCTCTCTCACCCTCCCTCAAGTAAAATAATGAAATCTTTCTCTTTTAAAAAAGGGGGGAATTAAGGTTGCTAATCAGCTCATCTGAATATAGGACCTTAAAATAGGTCCTGGATTATGCAGGCAGCTCCAAAGTAATTTGTAAAAGTGGAAGAGTGAGATGGAAGAAGAGGCAGATGGCGATTGCCTAGGGGGAAAAGGCACAGACGGATGCACCAGTGTTGGTTTTGAGGGTGGAGAAAGGAAGTTATGAGCCCAGGACCGTGGGCAACCTCTAGGAGCTGGAAAGGCAAGCATGTCAATTCTCCCCTAGAGCCACCAGAGAGGAACATAGCCCTGCTGACACCCTTGATGCTAGCCCACTGACATCTGGGCCAGACTTCCGACCTCCAGAATTATAACATGTGTATTTGTGTTATTTTAAGCCACTTAGCTTGTGGCAATTAGTTACGGCAGCAAACCAGAAACTAATACAAGTTGTGTCTAAAATGTACACAGCTGAGCTGGAAACAAATGTTTGTAGAAAAAATGAAAGACGTCTCCTGAATGTTGGGACTCTCTCAGGGTGATATAACTACACACGGCATTTGCCTCTCCACCTGTCTCACTCCGTTAGTTCTCAGAAACCATTCCTGACACTTTCTGGAGAATTTACTCACGTTTATTGAAATTGCTGGTTAGAGTAGACTCACAAGTTCTTGCTTTGCAAAGGCAATTGTTCCTATTTTTCCTTCAACCCAAATAAGGCTTGTCAGGCTCTGTCAGTGGAGGTCCACTGCATGTCGATCTAACTGCTCTGAGGGGCGACTCTCTAACTCGCTTTTGGACATCAGACTTCATGTTTTGAATTGATTTCTCACTTATTCCTGAGAGGTCCTAAATATAACATAAAAGTTGCTTGAGGGTAAAATAAGTGTGGTGAAAGAGGCCCGGTTTGGTTTTAACTAGGTTGACCTGCACCTTGAAATTACCACGCTGGGTCCCACACAACCATTGTTAGAGTAAATCTTGGACAATAATAGAAGTTCACTGATTCAAAGACAGGCTTTTATATTTTGACATATTAGAAATCAACCTTTATCATAGAATCAATGGCATTTTACCATTCTTCCCAGTCTAGTGGGTGTGCACGACTTGTTCATAATTGTTCTTATTTGTCATCATTTCCATGAACTTACTGACACGTGCATTGTTCCTACTGCAGGTAAAATTTAATTGGCATCAAAGGAAAAGTTGGTATGTAAACAAAAAGGCACAAAAACAGCGCAGCAGGGCACACATTTGCTCTTATCAAATAGTCATTGATGATGGAATAACGAAAATTACACCTTTCTTTCTTTCTTTCTTTCTTTCTTTCTTTCTTTCTTTCTTTCTTTCTTTCTTTCTTCTTTCTTTTTTCTTTCTTTTTTCTTTCTTTCTTTCTTTCTTTCTTTCTTTCTTTCTTTCTTTCTTTCTTGGCAAAGCAGCAACCAAGAATTTAAGAAAAAAATACTGACATAATGAAGCCATATTGTTTTCTTAATGGAATATATGGAAAAAGATTGTTAGATTCCAAGCAATGTATTTGAGGGCAAGAGAAATTAACATGCCTCTTAGAAGAGATGAAAGAGATTTCAAGACAATGAGAGGCAAGTGTGACTAATTCACGAATTGTGCAGGACATTCATTAAAGCACTGACTCATAATTTAATCTGCACAATTCTTTCTTTCTGGGTAGTATAAGCATTGATATCTCAGATTAAGAAAAAAATAACATAGAAGTGGAGGAACGAGATGAATGATTTTGTTCACGTGTTGCTCCCGTAGCACGACACAGAGGCTATTTAGAAGAGGATATGGATCGGGGCGCCTGGGTGGCACAGCGGTTAAGTGTCTGCCTTCAGCTCAGGGCGTGATCCCGGCGTTCTGGGATCGAGCCCCACATCAGGCTCCTCCGCTATGAGCCTGCTTCTTCCTCTCCCACCTCCACCTACTTGTGTTCCCTCTCTCGCTGGCTGTCTCTCTCTCTGTCAAATAAATAAATAAATAAATAAATAATCTTTAAAAAAAAAGAAGAGGATATGGATCTATTAGAAATCCTTATAGACTAGCTTCTCTTCATCATCCTTATTACATAAGTAGAAAAAGGTAACTCTTCTGAACCTCTATTCTCATGTATTAGATGAGATAATAATATTTACTTAGAGCTGTGATTCAAAGCTTAAATTCACTTTTCACCAACTTCACTTTAGAGTCAAAGGGAATGTTTGTAATTAAGTCGGGTCAGTTATGGGAGAACTTGCAAGGAATTTGGAGCCTGGAGATAAGAGTTCCACTTCTGGCTCTGCCTGTCTCCTGACCGTTCCCTTGTAAACTAACTTCTTGGTTCCTGTGGCGGTGAACCTGCAAGATGGTGTCGGGGAGCCTTTGTGTGTACCCTCCCTCACTGACAAGGTTTTATCTGTGTGACCAATGCTGTATGGCGGAAATGCTGTTAAGTCACTTCTGAGATTGGGTTACAAAGACTGTGGCTTCTGTCCTAGGCAGCACGTGCTTTGGGGTAAGCCAAGGGCTATGTCTTGAGGCTACCCAGGCAACCTTGTACAGAGGCCTCCATGGCAAGAAACTGAGATTTGTAGACAATAGCCAGCAGGGAAATGAGGGCTCCAGCTAATAGCCATTGGGTGAGTCTTCTCAGAGGCTGAGCCTGGAATCCAGTCAAGGGTTTACAATATAATACAACCCCAGGTAACTGAAGCCCTGCGAGAGACCCTGAACCAAAATCATCCAGCTGAGCTGCTCTCGGATTCCTGACTCTCAGAAATGATGAGCTAATACTCATTGTTGTTTTAATCCAGTAAACTTGAGTTTTGGGTTTTGTTTTATTTTTTGTTTGTTTGTTTGTTTTTACACAAACAAATGACAAAATAAGAATAATACCTACTTCACAGAGTTTTGGAAAGAGTCTCAAAAGAGAGCATGTTGTAAACCATAAAGTATCGATACAAATGCTAGTTACTATGATTATTTCACACGTCCATTTACCACCCTTCAGGTAACCTGGGTGCTCTTAGACTTTTCCTTAATCCTAAATAAGCCACCAAGAGGTATTGTGTCAGGGATCCCCAAGATCATGCCCAGATTTAATGATTTGCTAGAAGGACGTACAAAACTCTGGTAAGGGATTATACTCATGGTTATGGCTTCTCACAGTGAAAGGATACAGATCAAAATCAGCAGAGATAGAAGGTCCACAAGGCAGAGTCTGGGAGAGACCAGATGCAAACTTCCAGTTGTCCTCTCCCCGTGGAGTCGGACAGAGGGCACTTAATATTCCCAGTAATGTACGTAATAAGACATACAGAGTATTGTCAACTAGGGAAGCTCACCTCAGTCCTGGTGTTCAGCATTTTAATTGGGAACAGTCATGTAGGCATAGAACACCTCCGTGGCTGACATTAGCTACTCTCCAGCTTCTCCAGAGGTCAAATCTGTACGGTAGGGCTCAAGGCCTCTGCCATATATGACATTGCTGGCACACTGTCTGGCATGGCCCAAGTTCTCAGGCATATAAAGACACTCTTAGGCAAGATATTCCAAGGACTTTGAGGTTATCTTCCAGGAGCTGGGAAAAGCCAGTCATTATTTGGAATGTTCAGGCTTTGGGCTCCCCAGACTTGCTGAACTAACCCTTTCCTGTATAAGTATGGTTCCATAGATTCATAGGCTTTCCTTTTTTCCTTTATCTGTGGAACATCCTCACCACGTACTCTGGCCTACTCTTATTTGTAATTATGACAAAGGTATCTTGGGATTTTGCTATTCTCATGCCTTAAGGTGATGGAATTATACTGAAAAGAATTCTATCTTCCTCCAGACAACCAATGGAAAAACCCCAGATGTCATAAATGTAACTGTGTGTCCTAGTAATGCTGGGGATGGTAGCCTCGTGTCGGTAGCCTAACAGGTAAGAAAGGAGCATATTCTAGTGAGAAAATTGCAAGTATCAAAGTCAGGGCTTGGTGTTCTTGTTTTCTTTTTCCTTTGACTAGTTGTGCATCTTTCTCTGGGTCTTTCTCAGAGTCCTCTTTAATAAAATATAAACAAAGAGGTAGTAATGCTTTCACACACAGGATTGGCTTTGTTTGAAAATTACTCATGGCTACAAATTAAAAAGTAAAAAATTGCTAAAAATATATTGGATTTAGTGTGCTGTGCTATGCTTTTGGAAGGGAAAAAAAGGTGAATGCTTTAAATATTATTAGAAACTGGAGAAATCTCTATAGATTTCTGAGCCAGACACTGGCATAATTATAGTGGATGTTTGAATGGAATAATGTATAAAATGGATTGAAGGTGGGACAAAGTGAATAAACCAAACTGTTAGGTCAGTGTGATACTTGGTGAGATTGTGCCATCAGGGAAAAAGGTGGGAATAGATTTTGGGTGGGCAACTCTGCATTGCCCCACATCAAACTTTTTATAGAGGTGAATTGCTTCCCACCTTCTGGATTCCTGTCCCAGCAGCATAACCTTTATATCATACATTTCAGCCTTGAGCCACAAAAATCCCTTTTATCAGTTATGCAAAGAACACAGGGTTATCTCCAGGCTTACATATGAATGTAGGAAGAGATGAAGCAGAGACATGGGTGCAGCCCAAATCCAGCCTGAATGAAACATCAAGAGCAGCCTCATGGCTCAGGGTTGTAGGGTGGACCAGCTGTCTTCCTGAGAGAGGAGTTCGATGTCCACGGTGCAGAGTGCCCGTCAGAAGTCCACCTTCCACCATTCGTTCCAACAGCGTCTCCTTGTCTGGGCAAAAGTGAATTCCTTCTGGTGTTTTGGTTCAAGAGAATTTGAAACAACTATGGTGGTAGATGAGTGATCACAATATCAGGGGTTTCAGGTTCCTTAAAATGAAGTACACCACCATCTGTTGTAAAGGCATAGCCACTTTGAGTTTCTAGAGATCCCTTGAGTATCGACCTCCAAGAGATCAGCTCACCTTCCTTGACCATATGCTTCATCTTAAGTTACCCCCTTAGCAGCTGGATCACTGTTTCAGACATGGCCATGCTTTCTCTCTCTGATAAGATTCCCTGTCATACTTTTAATGTTTTTAGTAGGCAATCTTTAAAATTCCGTGATTAATACTTGATTTGGGATGCAACAAAGAAACAGGGTACTGGGATGAATAGACTCTACTCCTTACCTAATCTCAGCAGAATGCAACTTCAAGAAATAAATGGCAAAGCTAAAGCACCACAGCTAGACCAAAAAAGCTCTGGATTTTGGAGAAGAAAGAGAATACTTGACAGAAAGATGGTTTAAGGACTTGATTAGAGTAAGCATATGTCATGATTTGCTTGGGGCGTAATCTATTTACAACTATTGCCTTGGAATGATTATTAAAACACCTCTTTTGCCTTAAAAAGTATACTGGGTTGATGATAAATTATATGGTGAACCCTAAGCTTAACTGGTAGGTGGCCCATATGGTCATCCTCAGAGAACCAAAAAGCAAGTAGAGAGCTCCAAAGAGATGCAGAAGTGTGTACTTTAGAAGTCTCCTGATTGCCCCAGGAAGGGGAGTGGCCAAGCATGGTCAATACTGCAAAAAAAGCAAGAATTCCGATGTAGAAGACACAATTAAATAGAGTCATTTGGAGGTCATTGGTGACTTCAGGGAGCAACTTCTGAGCATTTTTGAGCCAGAGATTGCAATTTCAATAGGAAAGGGAAGTGAGTGGTTCTGTACTGGCCACCTACACTTTAGAAAAAAGTGTGAGTATAAACAAAGGAAAAGACTAAAAAATGGGGCAAGTAACTGAGTGAATTGATCCTAAAAAAAAGGAAAAGGAAATACAGAAGTCTCTTAAAATATGGGAAAATGCTTAACATAAATAGGTAATTAAAATTAGAACTGGGCTGCAATATAATTTTTTGCCCATCATGTTAGAAATGGTGAGATAAAGAGGCACTTTCATATCACTGTTGCTAGTGAGTAAATTATTATAATCTGAATGGAAGGTGGCTTGGCAGCATGTATGAATATATAAAATGCATACTTCATTTGACCTAGAAATGTCCATGTTCAGAAATCATCCTGCAGACATACTTGCATAAGTACAAAATGGCTTTATATGAGGAAGTTTGTTATAGAATTACTTATAACATCAAAATATTTGAAATAACCTGATGCCTTTCAATAGGAAACTCAATAAATGCTAACAGAAAATAATGTTGAGTGTTTACTCTGAGTTAGACACCATTTTAAGTGTTTTATATGTATTGACTATGTTATTTCTTCTCAATTAAACCATGAGGCACAGATGACTATTATCCTTCTCTTTTTCTTTTTAAAGATTTATTTATTTATTTGAGAGACAGAGATAGAGAAAGAGGAGGGGGGGGAGGCTGGAGGGAAAGGGAGAGAGAGAATCTCAAGCAGACTCCATGCCAAGGGTGAAGCCCCACACAGGACCCTGAGATCATGACCTGAGCCAAAATCAAGAGTCCCACTTAACTGACTGAGCCACCCAGGCACCACTATTATCCTTCTCTTATAGATGAGGGAACTGAGGCCCAGAGAGATACATAACTTGCCCAGGGTAATGGCTAGTAAGTGGTAGATCTGAGATTTGAACTCAGAGCTTTGTTTTGTAACCATTAATATAGACATGTCTTGTTCTATAAAACAATGGCGTCTTCTAGTGCTGCTCTGAAAAAGAACGAGGTAGACTTATACGTACTTACATGGAACGATTACTAAGGCACCGTTTTAAGGGAAAAGAAGAGGGTGCAAAACATGGTGTTTAATATACTATCATTTGTGTGAAAAACGTATTTATGTCTGTCTATGCATAATTTCCATCTGGAAAACTATGCAAGAAATAGGGGTTCTCTCTGAGAAGACAGTTGGTGGCTGCAAGATGGAGCACAGAGGTAACAGACAGGTTCTACTCTGCACCTTTTGCATCTTTTGGATTTTATAGCCCGTGTTTCTATTTTTTCTTCAAATTATTCTTTAAAATAAAAAGAAAATAAAGGTGATACAAAAAAAAAAGAAAAGAAAATGTAGATAATAATGATAAAATGTAGGAGATAAGTGAAAAATTCTGGGCTGGAAGGAGGTAAGAAGGCTTGGATGGGCATGTGTAGGAATAGGACATGGGCTTAAAGAAAAGGAAAACACTGGCCAGCATGAGGCTTTATGGAAATACAACTACTTTTTTCTTTTCTTTTTTAAGATTTTATTTATTTATTTATTTGAGAGAGAGAGCACAAGCAGGGGGAGGGGCAGATGGAGAGGGAGAAGCAGACTCCCTCCTGAGAAGGGAGCCCGATGTGGGGCTGGATCCCAGGACCCTGGGATCATGACCTGAGCCAAAGGCAGATGCTTAACTGACTGAGCCACCCAGGCGCCCACAACTACTTTTTTCTTAATTGGGTAAAAAAACATATGAGATGAGCTCTACCCTCCCAACAAATGTTTAAGTATACAGTACAGTATTGTTAACTAAGTGCACATTTTCACATAGCATAGCAGATTTCTAGAACTTGTTAACCTTGGGTGACTAAAACCCTACACCCTGCTTCTATTAGTCCGCTCAGGCTCCCATAACAAAATCCATGAGATGGCTGGCTTAAACAGCAGACATTTGTTTTCTCACAGTGGTAAAGACTGGAAATCTGAGATTAGGGGATAAGCGTTGTGGGTTTCTGATGATGTCTCTCTCCCCGGCTTTTAGGTGGCAATACCTTGCTGTGTGTTCACATAAGTTCTTCTCATGGGTGGGGGCAACGAGGGAGTGAGAACTCCTTGGTGTCTCTTCTGATAAGGACACTAATCCCATCACACCAGGGCTCTACTCTATGATTTCATTTAACTTTAATCACATCCTTAAAGGCCCCGTTTCTGCTAGTCGCAGAGGGGATTAGGGCTTCTATATATGAATTGGAGACAGACACAATTCAGTCCATAGCTCCATTGAACAACAAATCTCCATTTCACACTCCACTCAGCCCCTGCAAACCACCATTCTACTCTTGGCTTGCATGAGTTTGACTACTAGAGACACTTCACATGAGTGGACTCGTGCAGCATTTGTCCTGCGTTTGGTTTATGTCACTCCATTTAATGTGCTCCTCATCCATGTCGCCGTGTACAAGACCTCTTTCTTAAGACTGAATAATATTCAACCGTCTATGTATACCATGTTTCATCTATCCATTCATCTGTCTATGAATGTCTAGGTTGTTTCTGTGTCTTGGGTATTGTGAATAGTGTCTCAGTGAAAATAAATGTGCTTTCTGTGGACTTGCATGTGTACATTTTCAGCATTTTCAGTTTAGAGGGGTTTGCAGATATTTTTCAGGAGCTCATAATCTCTTCCGTCTGGTGTCTGTCTGTCTATAGCACTGCGGTCACCGTATTGCACATTTGTCTCTGTTTTACCTTTAATGCAGGTGTCCCGGAGCTGCTACTAGCCGTCCAGCTCCCTTAGGTTCACAGTGGCCACTGGGCTTCTATGTAGGCTGGGTCCCATCAGTTCTCTGAGTTGTGAGAGACAGAAATTTGTCCCTCAGGCTGTCCCCCCAAAAGCTGTAACATTGAACTCACGTTCAACTCTTTCCCTCCCCAGGGAGAAGCTGGAAGTTGGGTTTTTTCTCCTGATGCTCCACAATGAACCAGTGACCGAGTGTGTGTGAGTCCAAACCTTTGCCTCTGTTCTCAGCAGCTCCCAGCCTGACGCCCCTTCCTGTCAGCATGGAGAATCGGGCAAGACCGAAACCAGTTCCTTAGGCAACTGCCTGAAAGGTCTGCATGTTGAACTTATGTTTTAGTTCTCTGTTTCCTTTCCCATGGAAAAGTTAAGAACTGAGAGGGTTTTTTTCCCCAATCATACTGCACTGAACTTGGGGGAACGACTTTGGCAAGTGGGTGCCATGAATTTTCCTACTGGAATCAATGTGGTTTGTTTCCTGCTCATGTAGGGGTACCTGAGTCTCTTACCTGTTTTCTGAATTTCTCCCAAAGGGAATTGGTCTATGTATCATTACTGAATTGTTATCTCTGTGGGAGGACCTAGGCCATTCTGCTATCTTGCTGACGTCACCCCCAAATACCACCATGCTTTGATTTAACGAGTAAAAGTTGCTGCGCTGCAATGAGTATGTATCCTAACGTAGGTGACGCAAAATTTTGAACTGTTCATTCCATGAGACCTGCTACAAAAAATAGTTTGGCAAAGGCCCAGTGTGATATCAGATGGTCACCAATGGAAGGTCTTGTTTTCTGGGAAATTTTACAACTTTACCATCTCACACAGAGGGAAAGAGCGGAGCCTGGGAAGAAACACTCTGTTCCGACACCGATCCAGCCCTGAAGAGTGATCAAGGAAATGGGCCATTGTCAGTGGATGCTTTTGTAAAAATTGGAAATGCGGTGGCTCTGTAGTGGCGATTGCTCTATAAAACACACGTATTCTTTTTTAACTGTTGTTTTAAGTGCTATAATTCCTTTTTAAGTCTGCTGCCAAAAATTCTCAGAAGAATGAAAGAAGGGCAAGTCGAGACTGACTGAGAAGGACTGACTGTCCTCATCCGGCCTTTTGCACCAGGAAGATCCCTAACAGTGAGAAGGATGGTTCAAAGTTGAAGAGAAATGTTGTAAGTCAAAAAAAAAAAAAAAGCAGAAGGAACAAGTGGAAACAGCAGGTGGGAGCGAGGGCTCTCTCCGTTCTCACAGGTTTTTGATGCCTAAGAACTGGGGGTGGGGAGATGTCCACTTCGGAAAGGTTTTAGAGGTTAAGGACAAGTGAATTTCTCAAATTTTTTTCAAGTAAATGTGTTCCAGGAGCTGGGGTTTCAGAGAGCTCAGGGCAGGTGGCCATGGTGTATACTTAAGAGAGCAAGGGTTACTGACACTGAACGAAGAAGGGGGCAGTAGTTGGGAGTGAGATCACAAAAAGCAAAAGCGACATAGGGAAGCTAGCTCCTTGGGGCTAGTAATTGTGGATCATGAGTTGATGGAGGTCAGAGGTTGGGAGGAGGCTGAAGGGGGAGGACTGCTGAGTAGTGAAGATTATTGAGATATATGTGTGAAATTAAGGTACCCACTTGAAATATTGCTGCTCAAAGATTTACAACCCAGGTGCTGACTTCTAAGTACTTAAGATTTCTGGGCTTTGCTAATGGTAATGCGGATGGGGCAAGGGGACAGAAATTTAAAAAAAAATTTTTTTTTCACAAATGTAGAGAGAATATGAAAGAACTCTTCTGACTTGGACTTCGTGTCTCAGAATTGAAGTTTAATCTCACTCTCAGCCTTTCCAGAGAAGGCCACCTTGATGTTAAAGCTGCCTCCACTCTAGAAATCTCCAGTGCTGTAAAGCCAGCTCAGAGAACTTCCTCCTTTCAGCATTCCAGACTTCCAGACCTCAAACAATGATGATAAGTTTCCTGGTACAATTTTTATTTATAAAAGAAATATGACCACATTATAGAAATTATGAAAAGCAGAACAAACAATACTCTGATTCACAGAAGTGAATCTACCATTTTGAAAGAATCAATGATATAATTTTGAAATTTTTATTTTTTAATTTTTATTATTTTTTGAAAATTTTATTTATTTATTTGACAGAGAGAGAGACAGTGAGAGAGGAAACACAAGCAGGGGGAGTGGGAGAGGGAGAAGCAGGCTCCCTGCTGAGCAGGAAGCCCTATGAGGGGCTGGATTCCAGAACCCTGGCATCATGACCTGAGCCAAAGGCAGACACTTAACGACTGAGCCACTCAGGTGCCCCTAATTTTGGAATTAAAAAAAAAAATTGTTTATTCATTCTGGAGAGAGAGAGAGAGCGTTCACAAGTGGGAGGAGCAGAGGGAGAGGGAGAGAGAATCTCAAGGAGACTCCACACTGAGCATGGAGCCCAACGTGGGGTTCTATCTCACAACCCTGAGATCACGACCTGATCAAAACCAAGAGTTGGACGCTTAACGGATTCTGCCACCCAGGTGCCCCTTATTTTGGTGGGTTGTTTTTTTTTTCTGGACATTCATGTTCTTACAGAGTTTTGATGGTACAATAAATTTAGTTTTGCACTTCACCTATTTATATATTAATTTACGGTTATAATTTTTGATGATTGCATAAAATCACCTTTATTTATCAATCTTTAACAGTTCTCTGGCATTATGCATTGTTACCAATTTTTTTACTTCTGAGGCAGGAGGGAAGGCCGACCCGGGAGACAAGTTGACCAAGGTAAAGCTGTTTTGGTTTTAGGCTGACTCTTAACCTAAAAGTCAGCGGGTCATAAAAAGAGTCACAAGATCTGATTCATGGAAAACCACAAGGCCCCACTCCCTTCGATATTAAGAGCCACAAAGGCTGTACATTTTTAACATTGCTCCCTGTGGGTCATTCCACAACCCTAAGACAATGGAAAAACTAACCACCCAAAGTCAATGGTAAACCCCAAGTTAAAGAACAAGCCCCTCCCTATGCAATTAGCTGATTTTTAAACAAACTTATAAAACCCTTCATTAGAGGCAAAGGGGGATCCTCTTCCTCATCCCAGAGGAGAGATTACCACTTTGTCTGTGAAGTAGTTCCTTTCTTCTATATTTAATAAATCTTTGTTCCTTTCTCTAAGTGGCTTGCTCTTAAATTCTTTCTCAAGCAAAACCAAGAAACCTCTTGGCAATGGGCCCGAGGCCCTCTCTCTAGGGGCCTTGGCCTGTCCAGCGTCACTTCCATTATCACCCCTGAACATCTTTCTACATGATGTTTTCTATGTGTTAGATTATTTCTTGAAGGCATTATCTCAAATTTGAATTATTGTGTTTAAAAAGTATAAACATAATGCTCTTTTTTATTCTTGTTAGTGACTTGGCTAAACACTGTAGTAATATTTTAAAAATATTCTAAAAATACTCACTATCTGTCCATCTGAGGTGGACATCTAACATAAATGGGGGTCTTACGCTTAGGGAGGCGGACTAGCTTACTCACACGCATACAGCTGGGACATGGATGAACCTGGATATGAACCCAAAGTACAGACCCAGAAATGAGACGCTAAAATCCTGTGTGAGTTGCAACCCACCAAAAAAGATGGACATGGAGTTTGCTGTTGAGATCTGCAGTTTCCATGTTCTGTAAAGAAAAGAAAAAAAGTCAGCCTTTGACCTTAGTGCGATCCTGGTCAGTAAAGAGAAAACTCATAGACTCTACGTGTCCCTGGCAACTAAAGTGTAGTATCAGTGCTTTCACTTTATCCTTCATTCCTTTGAACTAAGAAAAGGTGGTGCATAATGTCAACAGCTGAAATGCACACATTAGGCGGTAAGGTACCTTTAATCACTAGTTTAATGAATGGCCACATAAGTCAAAACAAAAGCTATAAAGACTGCCTCTCGGACTCGCTTAATTCACTGATATCCTTTTAATCTTAGATAGCAGAGAGATGTAGCTCTCTCTAGAATTAAACTTCTGTCGATAAATTGAACTAAATAATAAGCATAGATGTCAACAATGGATCTCAACCATATTAAAACTTAAACCATCATGGTTAAAGTTAAGTAAAAATGTTCAATGATATGGTCTAAAAAATAATGTATCTATCCTTAAATAGGGGCCTCATCAAATGACTATGAACAGAGAAACTGAAATTCTGGATGTGCATTATGACTAGTGAACAAAACCCAGGATTTTTTCTACAGAAACTATTATTCGTACTTTAGTTACAAAGCAGAGTCAACTCTTGCCCAAGAATCTGTTTGGTTCTTTTTCATCTCTAAGCAGTATTCCTTAAATTAGAGATGGGCCCAAAAATACAATCTGAAACCAAGACTATATAGATTTCCTTTTTTTTTTTCTAATTTCTCAGAGGGATTCACCAGAAGCAGAATGAAATTCTAACCCATGAAAAGAATTTTAGAAGCATCTACAGTGAACAGAAATAATATAGGAAGAATGAAAAAAAAAATTCTTTGGGGAGAAAGAAAAAAAAATTCATTCACCAGAAAAAGAAAGATCAGTCTTTTAAAATCCTACCAGGAAACTATCTTGCTGCCATCTAAGAAATGGATCGTCAAGCCATGTCCCACTCACTATGTGGTGAAGTTATTCCTTCTACTTTCTGTAACACATGACAGATTTTTTTTTCTTTAGCATATCTGATGTACATCCGTTCAAGTCTAGAAGAGACTAAGCTTTCTCTCTCAGTACTATTTGCTAGCTTCTTCCTTAGGGCGCTTCTCCTTCAATTTCCTTCCTTGAGATTTTTACAAGATTATAAATGTAAACATTGAGGAACAAAGTTTAAAGAGAGGGAACTCATAATGCTCCTGAATATTTAAATAGAAAGATATATCCTATATCAAATACAATAAAAAGTCTTTGCCATTTAAAGTGGGCACACAGCAAATGTCCCTTTATAAAATAAATGTGTTCTACAAAAAGCTTTTCCAATACCTTGAATTAGTTAGTTATCAGAACTGACTGAACACTATGGGTTTCATATTGTCATTTCATGATCATACTTGTAAGTATAGAAATATAGCTGGTAGTGATATCAGAACAGATCACATGGGTTTATTTGTTAAATGAGTCAGTGGCAAAGCCTGGAGTGGGAAGAGTAGGAATCAAGCTGACTACTGGCCAAGCCCAAGAAGACATATCACAGTGGGAAAAATAATCCACTTGGGAAGTTCTCTCCTGTCATTAGATAGCCTGATGTATACAAGGCCAGGACTGGAGAAACGTGGGCCTAGGAAATAAAGGAGGAATGACAACTTCTGTGTCATCGACTCAGTTAATGTTATATTGTTTATTTGGGGTTGATTTGATTCTTGATGCAATGCCTTGATTTTTAGTGATTACAAGAACTGGGTTCATATAATATATATATCCAGGTATAAACCGTGTTAAAAAATGCAAAATACGGGGTGCCTGGGTGGCTCAGTCAGTTAAGCGGTTGCCTTTGGCTCGGGTCATGGTCGCAAGGTCCTGGGATCGACCCCGTGCCAGGCTCCCTGCTCAGCAGGGAATCTGCTTCTCCTTTTCCCTCCGCCTCTGCCTCTCCCCCTGGCTTGTGCTCTCTCTCAAATAAATAAATAAAATCTTTAAAAACATGTAGGTTACTTTATCAGATTAAAAAATGAGTCACTCTGAGCCAACAATAAGAGATATAGAAATAATTTCTGCCATAGTAAACGTAGGTAAAATTCAAAGCTTAATGTCAGGAACCAAATGTGTGTGTGAAGGATAGATCTTTTTCTTTCTCTGCACTCAGTCTAATCATCGGAGTATCTTCACCACCTATAAACAATGAGGTTGGGTGAAGTTTATACAAATCCATGGTCCTCAAACCCAAAGTCGTCCCACACAACTGGACTACTAGTGGTGGATGCCGATCGTACATTATTGCCTACATACATAGCTTTGCTCATTTCTATGAAAATTTTATATAGAGGAGCTTCTTTGTTAACCTAAGAATCAATTAATATTTATATTACATAAATTTTACTAAAAAGAAAAAGGAAAGAAGAAAATAAATGTTATTTTGTTGAGATACTCCACCAAGGGTAGGGTTCACTTTTATCCTGTGTGTCTATTATTTTCTTCCAGGAATCAGATGCTTCTAACAGAATTAGAAGTTTGAGTGATTGATTGAGAAAACACCTGTGAAGGCTATAGCAGAGAAAGAGAGAGAAGAGAGAGAGAACAGAATTAAGCAGAGAGCCCTCAGTTGACATTTGGGCATGATGCTTGTCAAAAGAGAGAAGAAAGGAAGAAAGACTGGGTAGGAAGAGTTTCAAAGTACAGTATGTCTCTGAGAAATTCTAGAGCAGACCTGGAACCCCAGGGCAAAGATAATTCCTTAGAAGAGACTCAGGTCAAGTAGAAACTACCTGGCTCTAGTACCCCAACCACGCTCACTCATTAGCTGGGAGCAGCCCGGTAGCTCATAGCTCAGTGTGAGGACCACAGTGGATCCCAAAGGGGTGGCGGTGTGGCCACTTGTGAAGGGAAATCATACACCTCCATGACCGCTACGCCATTTCCATCAGCCATGAACTATAAATCTACCCTCCTCCATCGATTTCCCCAACCTTGGTCAAGTCCAGAACAGAGATGGAAAACTTAAAGTTTTCCTTTGTACGCCACGGTAGACATCACTAATCCATCCGTGTGATCTTCCCTGCTGGTCTCAGACAGACACATGATCGTTCTCATCACAGCTCTTGAGGAAGCCGCTGTAGATGTGCCCTGTGCAGTAAAACTTAGCTGCTCCTTCCGGTTAGGTCTCTGACCTTTCTCTGTGAAGAGGAGCAGGAATATAGATCAGCACAGAGTGGTACAGAAGTGAAATTTGGGCTTTTCATATGTGGATGCTCTGCCGGACAGCAGCACGTTGCCAGTGACTCTATATATGATTTCTCTCAAAGAATATATACGCTCTGCTGAAAATTACATGTGCATATACGTATATGTGTCTATCTACACCTGTATCTACTTGTATATTTATATCCGTATGTATGAGATACGGCTTTTTTTTTCAATCAAGGAAGTCAAATTTATAATCATTTCATACCTTTAGCATACCCATACCCATTCAGCAAACTCTTCAACCTCTAAATGATACTTTTTTCTCTTATATAATGAGTTTCTGTATTTTGAGGGTGGGACTCAGCGGCCTCCTTCTTCCATCTGCCGGCCCCAAATGCTTTGCTGACACCGCGCTTCTTGGCATATCTTTGTGTGTGTGTCATTTTAAGCACAATTGGAAGCCAGTCAGAGATGACTGCCTCAAGGTTTGTATCCTTTTATAGAGTACTTGGCATAATCTTCACATTATGGATATTAGTCTTTAATGCAAAAATCAAATAATACCATTAGAGTGGAGATCAAATTGGGTTTTGCCCAGCCACTCCTAACATCTCTCGGAAATTTTTCATTTCCTCAAGTTCCCCCTATTGGGGGAAGAAAAAAAAAAGTCCTTGGAGCAAAAGCTCTCTAAAGAGTTATGCTTATGTATGAAATTCCTGCCACTGGGCAAATCTCCTGACCCAGAGAGATTTATTCTAAAACTTTTATAAATAATCCCATCCCTTTTCATATACTTCTCCCTGCATTCTAATTATGTTTTTGAGAGAGGTGAGAACAAATTTGATTGCCACCATTCTTATGAGATGAAGCTGGTTTAACCTGAGCTGAGGACAGCCCCACTGCCCGTCTCAATATTTTCCCCCCAGAATCTTTATCAATGTGTCAAGAAGAATTTATTTGTCCTGATTTGATTGGATTTTTGAAAGGAAGAGAAGCTGGAAATCCTGAGTTACTCATTTAGGACTCCACGTAGGGGTATTGTGAAACTAACTATACTCCCGCAGCCCCCCAGATCCAGGGGTGCGGGCTAAGCACCAATTTCAACTGGGTTGTCTGAAAAGGGAATTGGGCCCCAGTGGCCATGATCAGAGGCACTTAAAATCTGCATATGAATTAAGCCCTGACCAAGTTATCAGGCAGAAAAGAGGGAGTAGAAAATGCTATGAACTGATAGGAGGGAGCGGACGTGCTGGGTTGAAGCACGTCTCCTTGACATAAAGACACAGAAAAGCACAGTCAATGTGATATTTGCTCTATTCATTGCATCCAGACTTACTAGATCGCTGTGTGTCACAAGCAAGTTTGCCGCAGAGGAGCCAAATACGTGCCCAGGCACGCGCAGCAGGTGTAAGAGAGAACTAGGGAAGGGGGGGAGGGGTTATATTACTGAGAGGAGTTAGATGACTCATTAGGGGTTCCCGTAGTCCTGCTCTGGAGTTGAGTACAGCCCATTTCCCTTCCCACCCACTTGCAGTCAAGGATTACTTAGAAGATAGAGGGGGTCCTATAATTAGAAAACAAACAAACAAAAATCCGGATGTTGATTTAGACTAGGCTTAAACACACAGACATCCCTTAAAAGTTCGGCTCCACGACATCTTTGTCCAATAATAACTAGATTACAGAAGAGGCCGTAGAGGACTCTGAGAAAGAGACCTCCGTAAGAGGAGAGGGAACTTTTCCTTGCAGACCTGGAGCCTATCACCGCCCCAGGCTGGAGTTGGAAGGCCGGCTCCGGAGAAGTGTGGCTGCTGGCGTAACCACGGCTGGCTTCTTGCACACGTAAATCTGCGCGGTCACACAGGGACCCACGCTCCGGGGAGCCCCACACTTTGGTTAGTGCTCTGCTGTCTTGAATTTCTTAACAGTTGAACAAGAGGCTCTGCGTTTTCCTTTTGCAACTGAGCCCCGCAATTTATGTGGCCGGTTCTGACGGCACCCCTTCTTCTCGTCCCTCCCCAGACCCCATCTACTTGAAATAGGACTTCCCTTAACTGGTTCCCTCCCTTGTAACAATAATGTGTGGGGAGGGGAGGGATAGAGATGGACCCTTATCGGTTGATTTCTTCCTAAAACCTGGTCAGAAAAAGGGTAATTGTTCAGAGGTTGAGAAAGAAGTGATTGAATTACTATTGGATTACCTTCTTGATCTTTCATAAGTAAAATGACAAGCTAAAACAAATAACCATTTTCTGGCCAGAGGGCATTGATCGCTAGAGATGGAGCCACTTTTCATTGTAAATTAAATCCTCTGAAATACCTTCTCCAATACAAGGACTTCTCCCTTCTCACGCTGAGCCTCAGCTTGTCAGTATGTCTTCTTGACTTGCATTTCTAAGGGAGAAAAATGTAATAATCTGCTAATACAGAGTAAGAAAGCAGGTTGGAGAATTCTAGATTGGACCTCAGTTTGGACAAAGTATGAAATGAAATCTGATTTTCAGATCCCCAGAAGGAGGCAGGGCTGGTAGAAGACTGTTAAGTAAATGTCTAAAGAGCCAGCACCTCACGAACATGTCGGGCCTGAAGTTTTCGTTTCTATAGATACAGTCTGAGCCAGGCTTAGCTCACGTCTGGTCGACATCTGTACATAATGCTGCAGTTTGCCCTGTCACCCAGCTGTCCCTCTTGGTTTTTCAGTATTCTTTGTTTAGCTTTACTAAGGCAACGGCTGTCGAAATTGCTTAGTTTTATACACGTGTTCCAACACCACAGATTAAGCTGAAGTGACCTGAATCCACATTCCTTCTCACTTTGGGTTTTACTTTTATCATTTACAGGACCAGTTATAAAAAGAATAAATATACATTTTTTTTAGCAAATTGAAAATATTCTTGTATTATGTCTTTGTAAAAATGAAGCCAGAGAAATATGGGTTCTTTTTAAGATTTTATTTATTTATTTGACAGAGAGAGAGACAGCCAGCAAGAGAGGGAACATAGGCAGGGGGAGTGGGAGAGGGAGAAGCAGGCTCCCAGCGGAGAAGCCTTATGTGGGGCTCGATCCCAGGACTCTGGGATCACGCCCTGAGCCGAGGGTAGACGCTTAACGACTGAGCCACCCAGGCGCCCCAAAGAAGTATTTTTCTGACAGTTTTCAGTGGAAGGATTTTACCCACAAAGGGTACCGAGTGCTATAATCAGAAAATGAACTCTTCCTTTTGGAGGAAAGACATGTTGAGAACATGGGACAGCATCAACCATGGCATCAGGCTCTGAGAAAAATTGCAGTAGCAGCTCTGAAATGAGAAGCACCCACATGGTTAGTCATACGGATAATGATCCTTTGCAGGAATTCCATCTTTAAAATCACAAAACAACGTAAACATAAAATTCCTCTAACATTGCTTGATGAACACATATTCTTTGAATATTTCAGACTTCGGATGAATGCGCGAGCCTGAGAAATTTTGAAATTGCAGGAGCACGGTATAAAATGTTGTGTTTTTTCCTTTTTATTGCTTGAGATGAAAGACAAAGAAAGTAATAGACTTTGAATATAAATCAGAACCTTATCGAAAACGGCAAAATTAAAGTCTCTATAAAGTACTTGTAAAAGTATCTACAGATGTATGTTTTAATTTTTCGCTTTTTCAAAGCCTATGAGGCAGACATGGAGATTATAAGAACAATTTGCGAAAACTCTTTCTTCAATCCTTTCTTCTGGCTTCCTGTGCTCCCTAGGGAGACGTTCTTGTGTTGGAGAGGATATTTCAGAGACTTTAATTGTGTTCTTAGCACAAAATCAGACCTGTCTGAAACACTTGAGAACAATTAGCCAATTGTCATCCGTTTCTTCTTATGCGCTGGCCCCCAGGGAAAATGGAGGACTGTCACAGTGGTGATTGCAACACTCTTTTTCCTTTACCTTTTCCTGCTGACTCCTAATCCAAACCTCATGCAAATACAGTTTTAAGGTTTCTAGAAAAAGAGCAAAATTTAGCCGCAAAGCACCAAACTTATTTTCCGGTTCCATGGTTTCCTCCCTCTTGGTATTTCACATGGGAGCTGATTTCCATTTCATACCCCTGGGAAGGAGCATTATCATATCATCATGAAGAACTGAATTAGCTCCTATTATCCCTGAGCCCAGAGTCTGAGGTCAGCCGATTGGAATTTATCCTTCTGATTTGAGAGCTGCTGGGGAGCACGGAAGCCAGGCAGTGAACCAGGAGGTGCCTGGCCTCCCTCCCGAGGACTGAAGAAAAAGGCCTATCGCTCAGGTCTGAGGAGGAGAAGAATCGTTGCGTGCCAAAGGACGTTAGCAGTGTGATCTGAACCTGTTAAAATTAATGATTATTTCTAAGAGCAAATGCACTTGAAAAAGGTCAGCGCCCCTCACTTTTAAGCTCTCATCATCAGGTGTGGCTCTAGACACCCAAGGCCGTGTGAAATGGCACAAGCTTAGCGGCGGCTCAAGCCAATCTCTGGGGAAATAGCTCAGTAATCATTGCCTCCAGATGGTGCTTTGGGGACCCTGCTTCTCTTCTTCCCTCTTTCTCTACAAATCTCAGTTGTTTCTGTCTCCATTCTGTTTGGGCCGGTGAGCGATTCCCCGGGGCTGAAAATGGTGCTTGCAAGCAAGGTGTGTCAAAAGAGTTAACACAGCAGGGCCAAACCTGCTGCCTTCGACAGGATAGTGCATGAGACCTGCTTACGTGGTTGGCCCTTGGCTGACACCTGGGACCTTGGGTTTCCAAGGAGGGTTCTCACCATTCCCAGAACTGGTAAGAGTGACTCACGGTGCCTAAAGTATTTGTACAAATAATGTGATTTATGCAGAATACCTCCTTTCCTTCGGGGAATCTGGAAATTTGGCAGGCGCTAGGCCAAGGGCGCTTATGTGACCAGCTCCCCAGTAAAAGCCTTGTGCCCTGAGTTTCTAATGAGTGTCACTGGTGGACAACATTTCACCCCTGTTGCTGGAGGAATTGAGTGTATCCTATGTCACTCTCCTGGGAGAGGACTTTTGGAAGCATCTGTCTGGTTTCTTCCAGATGTCACCCCATGTGCCTTATCCTTTGCTGATTCTGCTTTGTATCCTTTTGCTCTAAAAAAATCACAGCCAAGAGTATAAGCATAGGCTGCGTCCTGGGGATCCTTCTAATAAATCATCAAACCTGGGGGTGGTCTTGGGGGCCCCTCAACACACAAGTTATAATAAAAAAATATTCACTCCACGTCTCACCTAGACTTTTAAAATTAAAGCCTTAGGATGTATCTCTATTATCTGGTGTCACTTTAGATAAGCCCTAGAAGAACTCACCTTAGCATTATGATTTCTGCGAAAGCTTCAACGCAAGCTGTAATCTCGGAAATCGACATCACTGTTGATTCTATATTTAAATCAGTTATTGCCATAGAAGTGCACTGTTTTCTGCTCAAATTAGATATTGTGGCAGCTTTTTTTTTTTTTTTTAAAGAAGTTATCTTCTGAAACACTTATTCCCTCAGTAACACCGCTAGTTTCTGGAGTACACACTAAAAAGACCTGGGGTTTGACTGAATTATTTTCCCCGGAGGAGAACTTTGAGTTGACTTTTCTAAGAAGTAGAAATAAATATCTTATATCTGAGAATATATAGTAGAGACCAGAAGCCATCACACTCCCAGGATATTTTTTCTGTTGTCTGACAGGCATAGCTTCAGGTGACTGTATTAAACATTACACTAGATTGTGTCCAAATCCTTGAGAAATTCTTTATTTTTTTTCCAAAGATTTTATTTATTTATTTGACAGAGAGAGACAGCCAGCGAGAGAGGGAACACAAGCAGGGGGAGTGGGAGAGGAAGAGGCAGGCTCCCAGCGCTCCTGGTGGAGCAGGGAGCCCAATGTGGGGCTCGATCCCAGGACCCTGGGATCACGCCCTGAGCCGAAGGCAGATGCTTAACGACTGAGCCACCCAGGCGCCCCTTGAGAAATTCTTTAGGTGGACACAGATATTATTTAAGTTTTAGTAAAATTTAAGGTCAGTAGGGTGAGGGAGGGAATGTGACACTGAGTAGGTTATACAGCAAGTGAGGGGCAAAGGCGGGAAAACGAGGCTTCTCCTGAGAGCAGCCCACCCTCCGATTTTTATTCACTCGTGCGCATCTTGCATTCAACGGCGCAGGACTATCGACGGTCGTCTGAGAGGCAGAGACTCTTGTGTGGGTGAATGAAAACCCAGCATTCTGCTAACTCGTAGAGCCAGAATCAAAAAACAAACTGAGGGCCTCAGAGGAGAGGGGGGTGGGGGACTGGGACAGACTGGTGATGGGTACTAAGGAGGGCACGTATTGCATGGTGCACTGGGTGTTATACACAAGTAATGAATCACAGAACATTACATCAGAAACTAGGGATGTACTGTATGGTGACTAACATAATATAATAAAAAATTATATATTAAAAAAAAAAAAAAAACAAACCAAAGTCCTATTTCCACAACACTGACTTCGGAGTCAGAATGGATTGCTTCTACTAAACAGTATATGCTTCAACCTTTCTAAACAGAACGCTCTCTAGCTCACTAACTAGAATCAATGTGGTTATAAGCTTGGGATTTGGAGCCAGATACCAATCTGATTATTAACCACATGGTATAACTTGTTTATGTCTTCCTGTCTCGTTACTGCAATCTATGACATGGGAATGGCACCGCCCAACACAAAGGGCTCTAGAACTCTCTCACTAAAACCCGGTATGTAAGTGTTGCTGGTTGGACTGGGGAGACCGCCAAGCCCTGAGTCCTCTGCCCAGCCTGTCGCCAGGACATCTGCAGAGCCTCTTGTTCTCTTCACAAGAAAATAATTCAAGGACGGACCAGACAGTGGTTGAGCGGTGCAAGTGAGGAGTTTATTAGAGAGGGTGAACTCTCGAGGCGTGAGAGGGGGCGACTCAAGGGAGAGCTGCACCTGGGGTTTGGATCTCTATCTTTTATTGACAGTTGGTAACTAGGGGGTGGGATATTATTTTGGAGGGGATTTATTGGGGAGCAGAGTTTCATGCCTTTTTCTCCCTGACTTGGTCAGGGTCTCTGGCTGTCTCTGTCTTGGGCCTTTCTGGTGTGATCTGGCTTCTCCTGGCCTTGCTTGTGGAATGCTGCCAGGGCAGCTGGCTCAAGTCATGATCCCAGAGTCCTGGGATCGAGTCCCACATCCGGCTCCCTGTTCAGTGGGGAGTCTGCTTCTCTGCCCTTCCCCTGGCTCATGCGTGCACTCTCTCTCTCTCTCTCTCTCTCTCTCATTCACTCTCTCTCTCTCAAATGAATAAATAAATGGTAAAAATTCTGGCTTATCTGTTGTTGTTTGGCAGAACCATAACCTTTGACAGATGGTGAAGGTAGCATAAATAAATAAGTAAAATACATTTCTACTCGACTCACTCTAAAGCAGTTAATTCCCATGCGAGAGGTAGTTTGATTGAAAAACTACAGTTTGGGATTGAAAGCATCTCCTCTCATGACTTATGATTTGAAGCTTGTTTCTTTCTCCCACACCCTTTAACACTATGATGGGTTTCTCCTGATTAATAATCACAGAGGCCCACACTAACCCTCATTTCAGTGAGAAGAGAAAAGCCTGCTTCTTTGTGATTTCTCCCCCATGAGTGATGTCATGACACCTTGTATTGCATATTTTAGGTCTGACCAAATTTGGTGAAAACCCATGCAGTCTTTCTCTGGGAATGTGGTGGTAGATAAATAGGTAGATGTAAACTTCTTTTCATTTATATTGGAGATAATAACAATGATGCTTGCTCTTCTTCCTGTCTCCAACTAATATATTGCCAATACCAAGGTGTGCTTTATGTAACTGGTACTCCAGAACAGTGCCGTCCAGAGTATTGATTTTATAGATGTTTGGGATAGAAAATTTACAAAACAAAGCCATCTTTAGATAGTAGAATTAGAGACAGTAAAGTTTAAAAAGTGAAGGGAATGGTGTTGTGAGCAATCAGGGGAGTTAGCTGAAAGTCAGAACAAACATTTCATAGCGCTATCATGGGAATATTTTTAAAAAGACTAGAGGGACCTGAAACCAAAGGGCAAAGGGAAGTTTGCTTCTGAGAGCAATGAGGAGGATTTCATCAGACCGCGAGTAATCCCCACTATCCTCTGTCATAGTCCTGCTGCATCAGTGCCTCGCCCACTGATACATGGTGTCCTTGATGCATCGTGTTGATATTGCCGAGATATTGATCACCTTGTGTCCTCAACTCAGAATGATCTTTACCTATTGGTCCGCTTCCCAAATGTGTTCAATGTTGAAGTTCAACTCATGGATCACTCTTTCTACGAAGACTTTCTGACCCCAAGCCAGGTAAAACTGAAGGGTAATTCCTATGGATCTCCTCTGTACTCAGTAATTACTTAGGTCAGCGTACCCATAACACATTCCTGCATTTGTTTCTTTATGTGGCTCTTTTCTTCTTGTAGACGGTAATCTTCTTACGGTCTAGGAACCTAATTCATCTTTGTATGTGCCCGACATGAAAATATATTTTTGATTAATAGCCATTCCCATGAATGAATGCAACACGAAGAGAAAGAAACAGGAATGAAAGAAGGAATGCCAAGGATCTGATACATTTAATGAAATGGTAGAAAAGTAGTGTTTTTCTCACTGAGGTTTACTTAAGCTATGGGGACAAAAGTTTCTCCTTTCAAGCCAGTGTTCAAAGATGACTGATTGCAAACAGATTCAAAAAAACAAAGCAAAACAAAATATGAAATTTTTGGTCACTAAGTTGTTTATAAAGAAATTGCGGGGGCTCCTGGGTAACTTAGTCGAGTAACGTCTGCCTTAGGCTCAGATCATGATCCCGGGGTCCTGGGATTGATTCCTATGTCGGGCTCCCTGTTCAGCAGGAGCCTACTTCTCCCTCTCCCTCTATGCTTTCCCTCTCTCTCTCTCTCTCTATATATATATATATCTCAAACAAATAAATAAAATCTTGAAAAAAATTGCAGCCAAGTGGTGGGTAACACAGACCAAAGAAAAGGGAAACTCCAAACCTGCCATTCATATTTTCTTTTAACAACAGAAACTTTCAAACTGAAGTTAGATGTCAGACATTTCAGCTGAAAAGATCCTAAAGCTAGGTGGACACATACACTAACATTTGGCAAGAGGTTAAAGACACTTTGATTTCCTCGAGGCCACAATTAGCCCTTAGAGTATTATCTTAGCGTTGGTTACCTCTTTTACCTGTTTATTTTTCACCGTGAGGTTACATTTCAGGCATCACTGATTTTCCAAGATATTAAAGAATGGGCTTGACAATTATGTTTCCTAAGGTCATCAGAGCTCTGCATTCCAGCATCAATCACATTAGAAGTTTATTGGCACTAAGATACTTTCTCATTATGAAACACCCAAAAGAACATACTTCTTAATGAATTTGAACCAGAGCTGGCATTGTTAGTCTTGAAGCAAACGCAACAAACTTTCAGCAGCCTCGTTATGTGTAATTATCAATTTTGAAGCTGCGGCATTAAGGGCTGTCATTGGGCGTACCCAGACATACGGATTCGCTAGCGGCTGAGACTCTGGAGATTTTGATGCCCAGCTGTCACCTGCTTTCATTAGATAGTCCTCATGTTCAGACTTGGTATTTCAAACTTCGGTTTGCTAAAGTAAAACTGGAACAAATATCTCATAGTTATTCTGTCCCTTTCTTCATGTACCACTCCGTATAGAAATTCTACATAACTCAACTAGAAAAGAGAGATTAAATGTATATTCATTCAATTCGAATGTACTCATATTAAATAACTATTAAGTGTCAGAAAGTGCACTGAAAACTTAAAGCAATATAAAAAAAATGACTATTTCCCTCTTTCTACTTTCAAGAACATGCAACCAGGGGCTAAGGAAGAAAAAGTTAACAGCGACACAAATACCCAAAGCAAGAAAGAAAATGACCATTTTAGAGTTATAACTATTTTTATAGGCGTTCAAAGCAACAGAGATTCTTACCAATCTGGGGGTGAAGGAAAAGGGGTGGGAAGTAAGGAAACAGTCCACGGGAAAATGTGGGGTGGCTGCTGAGGGAGAAGAAAGATTTGAAAAGCCAAAGGAGACCTTCAAAAAATAGAACAGAGTGAGCATGGATGCTGGGAATCTGCAGCAGTTCACTTTGGAGAACCACGGGAAATTGAGAACTGAAGGAAGAAAAGAGAAGACATACAGGCTTAATCACCTTGTGAAGGACACCAAGTTCAAAACAGCGGAAGCTGCATTTACTTTGGTTCAAAAGGGATTTATTGATGTCTTTTGAGACAGCTAATAACATGCAATAACATGAGAAGAGTTCCATTTAGAAAGATTAATTTAAAATTAAGATCACTGGGGCTCAGTTGGTTAAGGGTCGGTGTCTTGATTTCAGCTCAGGTCGTGATCTCAGGGTGCTGGGATCAAGGTCCGTTTAACGCTCAGTGGGGAGTCTGCTTGAGGATTCTCTCTCTCTCCTTCTCTCCACCCCCCTGCTCACGCTCTCTCTCTCTCCCAAATAAATAAACAAATCTTTTTTTAAAAAATGAAATTGGGATCACCGGAGGTGAGAAACCAGTTGTAAAATCAAAGTAAAACCTAATGAAAGCCTGAAATTGATCCTTGAAAGTAAAATTGGGAAGGAGGAAATTCTTCTACATAGCAGTAGTATTTGTCAAATTATTGGATATAGATATTGAGGATAAGAAAGAATCAAAGATTAACTTAAGATGCAAGGGAAAGTCTGGAATGGGGACTGGGGTAGACTTGGAACCAGATTACGTTTTTGATGTGTTGACTTTAAGATAATGTAGGATCATTCAGGTGAGAGTGTATAAATTTTATCAGGTAAAAATACTATTTATGCCTACAAACTTCATAACCATCATCATCATCATCATCAAATAAGTTATGAAATGCAAACTTGAACATATGACTATTACGTGTAGATGATTCTCTGGTGCTTTTATAAGTGACGTGGTTCCCCTACCCCCTTGGACTTCCCTTAGGCACCTTTCACAGCAAAGAGTTGGGTATAAACCTATGAGGCATATGCAAATATGTGGGTATTCTGATCTTCTCTATGTTCCTCTGTGAAGTCACTACCATGTTTTTCTTCTGCTGTTGCTTTGAGACCTGCTATTTCTAATAGGATGGAGAAAACCACATACAATACAATAAGCTTCAGGTTGGGTTAAAATATCAAGGGACAAAAGTACCCTTCTGACAGTAATACAAGGTGATGTGAATTTTTGCTTGAATTTTCTCTCTCCACTCTCAGACAGGGACAAAGCTTAAAAGGACATCTTTTATCCAGGGCATGATAGCTCTTCTCCAAAGATGAGCTATTTGTGTGACATCCTTTTCCAGTTGTCACTTTCCTTTGTGTCAGCCTGGCACAAGCTGACAGAATCACTTAAACCATCCAATTCAAACATTCATACATTGAATTAGGTAACTTTTTTTCCTTTTTTTTTTTTTTTTGAATTAGGTAACTTTAAGTTGCCTTCTAATTCTGAGATTCTAAGATTTTGAGGGTCTATTAAATTTTATATTCTTGTGATAGTAACTGGCATTGTTTCTCAGACAAGGATAGTGTCACAATTAAGAAAACAAATTCTTATATCCATTAATGATAGGGTCTAATATTCTGAGGTATCATTAGCATTTTCTTTTTAGATTAATGACTTTTATAAATATAAGAGAAATAGTTGATGCTTCAAGGAGAAAGATTTTTGGAGGGCAGTTGGTAATTTTGAAGGTTTCAATACAAAATATAAATACCTATTTGTATATGCATATAAACATGTATTAGATTAAGGTGGAAAACGGCAGTAATAAATTTATGAATAAACAATCTTAAGATGAGAATAATGGTCAGTTGTTCCTCAATGAGTCGAAGACAAGGGGAAATAATTATTAACAAGCCATTGGAGATTTCCGTTTAGAATCTGAAAAAAAAATATTCTGGAAGACTAATGACATTGAAGTGAGTGTCAATGTAGAGAAAATTTTCTGTAGAGATAATCTGAAATTGGAATGAATGTCTTGCTGGGTGGTCAGATGAGAGGTTAGAGATGGGTCAATTGTCCCACCCACGATGTAAGATTTATTCAAATACCTGTCAACCTCCAAACTGAAACAGCTATTATATGCCCTTTGCAAACTGAAGCAGATAAAAATAAGCATAGTCTATATTAAACACAATGATACATGTGAATATATCATAAGTTTTCATGGCTTCTCTATTTTCCACTATCACCATATCTGTATGGTTTGGTCCTACGTGGTCTTTTTTAGCTAATTAATTAGAAATCCAATAAGACTTTATTGATCTCTTCTATATGCCAGGTACTTCTTCAGATACTGGAAATATAGCAGTGAAGAAACAGCTCAAATTGCCTTGACTTTAGGGAGATGACATTTTACGGAAGGGATGAGGCTAATAATTTTTTTTTTTTTTAAAAGTACAACACATAGTATGTTATAGAGTGATAAACACAAATTAAAATTAAAGGAAGGCTTGGAAGGGGAATAAGGAGTGTGTGTATGTTTTGGGAAAGTATTATTACCAGTTTAAGCAAGGTGGTGAAGGAAGGCCTTACTAAGAATGTGGTAAAAACCCAGAAGATGAGGAAGGAAATCATGGCTATGGGGGGGGTGGGGGGTAGGGGGGTGGGGAGTGGGCAGGGAGAACATTCCAGGCAAAGGGAGCAGTAAGTGCAATTGCCCTGAGGTGAAGGTAGGTGTTGGAAAAGAGAGTGACATGATCTAATTTATTTTTAAAAGGTTGCTGTGCATGCTGTGGGTTGAGAATGTGACAAGAAAGAAAGAAAGAAAGAAAGAAAGAAAGAAAGAAAGAAAGAAAGAAGAAAGAAAGAAAGAAAGAAGAAAGAAAGAAAGAACAGGGAGAGGGAAGGAGGGAGTGAGGGAGGGAGGGAGGAAGGAAGGAAGGAGAGATATTTATGAGCAATTTAAAAAGTTGTGTTCTACTCAAAAATGGGGAAAAATTAAAATTAGTAATGTTTGTGAGACAAAGTCAAATTAACAAATATTTATTGAGTATCTACTATTATGAGGGTAATGTAATAATGCCACATAGAATACAGATATCATGCAGTATGTCACAGATTTTGCCCTTAATGACCTTAAAGTCCATTTTAAAAAAAGGAGAAAAACCCTAAGTGCTAGATAAACGCGTGTAATTTAAAAAAATAAAGAAAAAAATTTAATAGCTGTCATGAGGTAGCACATAGGTAATAATATAATCAAGGAGGCTTCTAATATTATAGAATGCTCGAAAAATCAATTTAGTAGGTTTTGTCAAATAGGTCAAATTTGGTTCTGACATTAGACACAGTCACTCTCCTGGTACTCAACATCAAATGGGGAAACATACGAACAAATATTGCAGCAGAAATGCTAACCAAGGATATAAAAGTATATGATTAGAGCTGTATGACAAATAACTTTATTAAAAGGATTAAGAAATGGTTTCATAGATCCAGAGTTTTGAACTGAGTTTTGAAGGATAGATAATATGTAGAAAGGTAAAACAAAGACAAAAATAGCCCCAAATTTCTTTTTTAGGACTCTATGCAATAGCAAGTATTTGTAGAAAACAATTATTCATTGGAAGGAGATGATAAAATTAACATTGTAGAATTATTTTTTATAATGGTATTGCCATCAATAAACCAAAAAGAGAAGAGACTTGTAATAGGACATGAGAATAACACTTAGTATTTGTCTTTATTTAAATATTGCACAAATGCCAAGTATATTGGTGAACATTATGTTTCGCTACTTCAATAAAATATATGTCTACGTACTTATAAAAATATTACAATGTATTTATAAAAATTACAAGCAAGTGCTACCTTCTCCATATGCTAGGTGGCACTTAAATTACAAATATGGCATTTAGGAGCAAATAGCTGTGTCTGTTTACCCTCAGAAACAAATACGCCATTCAAAGTGTAATTTTTAAAACGTTAAAGCCATGAATCACAAAAACATATAGTGAGAAGAGGTCAAATATGCTTAACTTGTTAATAAGGGAACCAGTAGAATAACTAAACTACATCAAAAAACATCAAAAAGATTTATATAGTCAACTGAGAAAAGCATGCTGAAATAATTTTAAGTTAGACACATAACTCGTTAATATCCTACAGGTCAAGACAATCATAACCTTTTCTATCAGACGGCAATCATTGCATCTCTACCAGACAAACTCTTTGACAACAAACACGACATTTCTGGATAAAACCTAGTTAAAGCAAACATATAATTGCATTGAGTCCAGTTCTAATCATGAGTAAATGGTGAATCGATCTAAAGCATATCATATAGAGAAATAATCTTTGGGTAGGTCTATTAGACAATGCTCCAGGATGACATTGCAAAGGCGTGAAGTCATCTTTTCCCCTTACTTGTAAATTTTAGGATAGTTTTTAATAGTTTCCTTGTGATTATAGTCATTAGAGATTACATGGTTTATCACAAAAAGCCTGGCCTCACTTTTCATTCACATAGATTCAGCAAGAGGTGTTAAGGAATGTGTTCGTGTCCTTTCTGAATGGTCATCAAATCTAGAGTTATCCTGAGTTGGAAAACTACTAACACCCAGAATTAAATTCTATGTGGAGGTTTCATTAAGAATATAGGATTGAACTTTTAAAAGTCTCTATTATTTGCTCTACTTTCTCAAGTTTAGGAGCCAAATACAAGAGATTCATCTGTACCAAGCTTTGCTTATATATATATGAATGAATTGTAGGTTATATATATATATATATATATATATATATATATATATATATATATACACACACATATCTTTCATATGTATATGAATGAATGAATGAAATTTATTCTCAGATATGATACTCCAGTCACATCCTATACTGCACAATTGATTTGCCTAACTACATTCTGGTTTAAAAGGACAGAATCTTAGTGAACTTACGTAAGTAACTACATGGCCATGAAAAGTAGAGACTCAGTATCGGTTCCTGATCACTGATGGGTCAATAAACAAAAGATACCATTTTTAAAAATAATCATTTTAATTTGCAAAATCATATTCTACTAAAAGAAATGGCTTGCTCATATATATATTCATCAGAAAATAGTACATTAAAAAATATTGCCAACAATATTCCAAAATGAATTATTTCTTCTAACTTCATTCAGTCCTACTTAATCAATTCTTTTTCCACTGCATCTTGATCAGCAGTCTGCTTTCATGAGGTTGTACGCTTCTTGATTAAAAAGAGCTTTAGAAATCTCGAATCAGTCCCCTGGTAAAATCTAATAGTTATCTGAGTGATGTTGCCTTAGAAGCCTGTACTTAAAAGTCTATCCCTGGAAGTATCAGTAATGAGTACAGTCTTTTCTCTGAGGCCCTAAGAACACGCTTCTTATTTGAGGACCACATTCCTAGACCGTAGCCTATAATGAGCCTTTAGGCAAACATGAGAGGGAAGTATAAGCCATCTGTTGATGGTGAGACTAAACAGCAGTGTTTAGTTTCTTACAGTAGCAACATTATGAAATTCAACGGGAGTAAAATTCTCTGTTGGGTTATAACACATAATGGTATCTTGAGGATTTCATCCAGGTTTCTCCTGAGGGTCAAACATTATGAACAATGAGGTCATTGCATCAATCCTGAAGACTTCCCATTCTTTCTGTAATGTGGATAATCCCCGAAACATATTTGTGTTAGTGGTATTTTCCTGTACAAAACTAACTTAGGGAAGGCATAGTTTCTCCCGATTTGATAGCTTTTCCCAAGCAGCTCTTATAATAGTGCTGAACTAATTAAGAAATACTGAGCATACCAAACAACCTAATTATTACTAGTATTCTTTCTCTAATAAGATGAAAGAATCTTTGTAGGTACCCAGGGACTTCTAGAAAACCCCAAACATTATTTAGGTATTAAAGATATCTTGAAAAAAAATTCTTTTCTGAATCTAGGACCTGATTTTAGGAGAGCAAAATCAAAAGAGTTATCAGAGAAGGTTAGACATGTAATTAAGAGAGGAACATAGGAGTCTAAGAAAAATAAACGGTTGTAGCCTGGCTACCTATTAATCATAACGTCAAAAGAATATTTTAAAATAAATACAGCAAAAAAGAACCAAATTGTAAGATATCTCTGCTCTTTCAGAAGTAATTTTTGTTCTTTATTTTTTTTAAAAAATAATCAAGGGCATTATTACAAAGGCAGCAGAACAAACAAAAAGTTGTTCTGATGAGGTACAGAGTGTCTGTTATTTGAAAAATTGCACAAAAGCTAAATAGTAACCTTTTAGTATTTTTTCTAAGAGGAGCTGAACACTTCAAGACCAATTTGTCTTCTTAGCAGAGAAAAAAATCTGAATTTGGGGACTGCGTTAATACAATCTTTGACAGTAAAGGACTCACAAACAATTTTCCCCCTTATGTATAAACTCATCGAAATTACACCAACACATTTCTTTGCTTCTTTTAAACACATCCTTTTTGAGTATTATAATCCAAGTCAAAGAGAATTTACTTTCCTCAAATCTACAGTTTGCTATAATCACTTAAATTTTGTCTTTCACTATATTCTTTCATATTTGGGAACAGCCGGACACTTTATTTTAGGACAAAACTACTACTCTGTATTTCCTTTAAAAAAATAACAGAACTACATTCCATCACCTTGCATACACAGTTGCGTTTATTTTCCATTATTTTTCTGCATAGATTCTCATCCATTCACATTAATCACAACTTTTAACCAATGTACCAAGTCCTACCTCGTAACAAAGGGAAATGTAGCTAATTGAACAGCGTCTGCCTTTTACAAGGATTTCAGCAGACCAGAGAGGCTCATAAGCACATATTCTACAACCTCTAAAGTCACATTCCTTTTTTTTTAATTTATTCATTTATTTGAGAGAGAGAGAGCATGATTGTGTGAGTGGGGGAGGGACAGAGGGAGAGAATCTTCAAGCAGACTCCCCGCTGAGCACGGAGCCTAAACACAGGGCTGGGATCCCAGGACTCAGGAGATCATGACCTGAGCCAAAACCAAGAGACAGACGCTAAACCGACTGACCCACCCAGGCACCCCAAGTCACATTCCTCTTACACTCCTTTCTAAAGTTGCAAAAATAAAAATGCTCATTAACATGTCTCAAAGGTATAGACACTTTATAATATTTTAAAATTAAAATTATCCTTGATGACCAAATTTTCAGTATTCTGTGTTACTTGGATATAATCCATGCACCCAGATATTACCTATTAATTAATTCTGATATTAATCAAGTTCTCAAATTCAACTAAAATCTTGGAATTTTTGCTTAAATTGACAAAAACAATCTCAATAATTATTTATATTTAAAAGTTGCCAGTATTATAATTAAATTAATTGAACACATTATTTTATATCTTTTATAATCTTAAATTTTACAGAGAAGAATATTAGTTAATCTGAGCAACAAACTAGTATAGAATTTTTGTGCATTCATATTAGGGGCCTCTTTATGAGAAAACAAACCAAAGTCTAAAAATAAAAAAAAAAAGAAATTTTTTTTCTTACATTTTACAGTGATAAAAATCAGGAAAAAGGTATATAGCTGTTTTTTAAACCCCAGATATCCAACCAATTTCATTTTCCCAAGGATTCACTTTGAGCATGTGAACTTGAATTCATTTATATAAAAATACTCTGAGCCAATAGTTTCTGAGAGAAGGTTATTTTTTTTCTCTTTAAAAGTCTATGATTCCTGATTTGACCCATAGGACATGGAAGATTATTTGAGTAACTATTTTCTCAATTCTCTCAAAGTCAGTGCATAGCTAGTACCATTGTAAATGTGTCAGAGAGAAGTTAAGTAATTATATACAAAGGATGCCCTAGGGAATTAGGTTTAATTCTCTGGTGGAGGGGAGGAACCAATTAAGAACATATATGAAGTAATAGAAGTTACCCTTTTTTTTTTGTGGGAATTCTTGTATTTTCTTATATTTATATAAACCTTATGTTTTGTACTATTCTTTTGATGGCAGAACACAACGTGACATGCAGATGGATGAAAGATAGAATGCTCTGGTACCTAGAGTTTCAAGCCAGAGAAGGTTGTTAGGTGGAGCCACACCAGAGATTGTACCTGGGGACAGGTGAAAGGAAGCTGAAGCTATAAAGGGAAGCTTCCATATGGCAAGCCTGGTGGGGTTGCCTAGGTTTCATGAGCTCTCTGTGGATTGGATAATTTGAAAAATGTTGGTAGGCTCTGGGGCAGAGGGGCTGTCCCTAGTTGTCTGGTACCTGGCCCCAGGTACCCTGGGAAGGCTGTATAGTGGCCTGGAGTTTGAGAACCCTCCAGAGGAAGTGGCTAGTATGTGGACTTGATCAACTACTCAAGAAGCTACCCTAGTTCTAGCCAGGGCCTCAGAACTAGGTAAGGACAGCATTTAACAACACAAAACAACATAAAAAGGATAGTACACCTTATTAGTTTCTGTAAACCAGTCAGCACCAGAGATCAATAATTTAAGATAATTTATAATCCTAATTAAAACACTTTGAAAAAAGGAAAATCAGGGGCGCCTGGGTGGCACAGCGGTTAAGCGTCTGCCTTCGGCTCAGGGCGTGATCCCGGCGTTACGGGATCGAGCCCCACATCAGGCTCCTCCGCTATGAGCCTGCTTCTTCCTCTCCCACTCCCCCTGCTTGTGTTCCCTCTCTCGCTGGCTGTCTCTTTCTCTGTCAAATAAATAAATAAAATCTTTAAAAAAAAAAAAGAAAAAAGGAAAATCGTTTACACTCACACAACAAGAGGTAATGGCTTTTCTCAGTTATTGGCACATGGACACAGAGATAGCATCTTAGTCACGTGGGCTGTCATAACAAAAGCCACCGACTGTGTGGCCTAAGCAGCAGACATTCCTTTCTCACAGTTCTGGACAGTGGAAGTCCAAGATCAAGGTCTCAGTGTGGTCTGGCTGTGGTGAGGACTCTCTTCCCAGCTTGTAGATGGCGACCTGCCCCCTGAGTCCTCACCTAGCAGATGAGAACAGGCTCTCCGGGGTCTCTCCTTATAAAAGCACTAATCCCCTCACAAGAGCCCTACTCTCATCACCTCACCCAACCTCGGTTACCTCCCAAAGCCCTATCTTCAAATACCATCACGTTAGGAGGTAGGCCTTCCACATAGAAACTTTAGGGGGACACGATTCAGTCCATAGCAGACAGCACGTAGCTTCAGATCAACCACCTCAGCCTTCAGGCAAAAGAAGATGCAGAGCACAAAAGCTCACTGTCCAGATTCCAGTCTCAAAAATTATGTCCAGTAGGCATGATGTATTTTCTTAATTGAACTAAGCTTAAATAAAGGTAAACACACTAAGCAAAAAAAATGAACACAGTAGGCTTGATGCTGTTGGATTCTCACATTTCTTTAGAACAGACTGCTTGGGAAGCTTGTGTTGGTTGACATGAGGGAATTTGGCTTTTTGAATGCTCCCTTTATTATTAATTGTGTTTTTCATGCCCAGAACATTGAACACTGTGGTAAAGGTCTACCTAGTTTGTTTGTAGAAAATATGTTATTTATGATAAACACCTGCTTTTCCTCTAGGAGTATGGGATTCTGGTAATTGTGGCTGGTAGTGTAGGTAGAGAGTATCTGCATTACCAGCTTCCAGAAAGAGCCCTCAGCTCTGTGTCTTAAGTAGGCTTGCCTGGGCAGAAAACTCTATACGTGTTGCCTTAGCACGTTGCGGGAGGAAGCATGTTCTGTGTAACCCTGGTGAGTAAGAACTTTGGAAGTTGTGCCTGGATCCCTCCAGACCCCAAGATGAGTCTTTTTTTTTCTTCAAGATTTATTATCTCAGAGAGAGAGAGAATGAGAGAGAGAGAGAGAGAGAGAGAGAGAAAGAGCACGAGTGGAAAGGGCAGAAGGAGAGAGAGAATCTCAAGCAGACTCCACGCTGAGTGAGGAGCCTGATGCGGGGCTCGATCTGATGATCCTGAGATTATGACCTGAGCAGAAAGCAAGAGTCGGCCACTTAATCGCCACTCAGGGCCCCCACCATGATGGGTCTTTTTCACTTGCTGGTTCACACCGTGTCACTTCACTATAAAAAAAACATAGCCACGAAGGCCCTTACAATCCTGGGAGTCCTTGTGAATCACTGAACACGAGAACGGTTAGAGGACACCCAAATCATGTACAAACAACAGACTACAAACCCGATCTCCTGTAGTCTCTCCCTCTTAGAGAATCAATGCCCAACATTTCCGTAGAGAACACCACAACTAGATTCTTCAATATTGTTGCCACTTATAGGGAATCACTTGTTGACTTTGTGCAGACCAGAACCAGGACCAAAGTTGACCATGAACCAGAAATAAAAACGAAACAGCACAGGGGAAAACAGCTAGGGGGAAATAAGTCAGCCAAACTAAGTTTCTATTGCCACTTTTGATTCACTTTGGAGGAACAAACTAAAGTAGATATAACGTTGCTTCAGGGATCACTTGAAGGTCAGGCTTATACAATCCATAGAGAAACGCAAGCTGAAAAACGTGTTGTAAGGGAGAAATAAAACAGGTTCATGTCCTACAGGGCAATAAAGCTATAAACCTTAGGAGTTTTCTGACAGAAATCATTTATATCTCTTCCAAATAAAAATTAACATGTAACTTCTCTTAATCAGTGGTATATAGTGAACTCAAACAAAGCGACCTCCCTAGAAGATGATATAATTCTCAAGTGAATCTTTTAGGCAATGTTCCAATTTGACATCACAGAGACACACAGTCCTCCTTTTGCTCTTTTTTGAAGTTTTAGATAATTTTTCTAATCAACGTGATAACAAATATATCAATAATAAACAATCATAGGGTTAATAGTATACTGAAGAGTATATGCAGTTATAACTGGAAAACAGATTTAAAACAGAAATAAAATTAACTTATGCAATCATAATTCTAACGTGGAAAACTTATGCCAAAAAATCATTTAATTCATTCAGATGAATTAGTTATGTTCATGAAACAATGGTGCTATATGGATACCTAGTAACACTGGAATAAAATAATGGATAATAAACTTTTCGGGGAGGCTATATCATACTATATTCTTTCTAATTAAATCAATGGAAGAGATTTGTGCTATTTTAAGGTATACAGTGTCTTATACTTTATAGTAAGAAAAGGATTCTTCAGAGGTTGAGAATTACAGTTTTGTAAGATTTTCTTTCCGTGAAATAATGGAGGTCATTAGCATGTGCTATTCACAACTGATCCTGGAATCTGCAACACCTATACCATGCTGCCTTCTGGCTCCTCAGAAAGGAAAGTAACTTTCAGACAGTGTATGCTAGAGAAGATCAAGCTGGATGGCATGGAAGGAAGGAGAGGTCAATGAATATGTTTGACAAAAATAAGGGCTCTGTACTAATGCACTATGGAAGAAAACGATAAAACAAGTGGGCTTATTTAACATTTATGACCATGGCTATTTCATAAAATCTCCAGAAATGGAATTGCAGTCTAATTAATTAAAAAAAAAAAAAAAGGACTGTTTGACTTTCCTCGCACCTGATGACAGAGTATGATGCCTGGGAGATGAAGGTCTCACCACTCTTGAGCTAGCTACAGCTTGCAAGGAGATTGATACTGCTCTTGTTATTTCCTGCACCTCTTTAAGGCCTAGTATCATCTCCCACATTAGTGAGAGAGCGCTGAGAAAAGATTAGTGGTTACCAGGAGTTAAGGAGGGGGAGGGTGGAGATGGCAGGAACTGGGTGTAGCTATCAAAGGAAAACTTGAGGGATATTTATCCTGTTGGAAGTATTCTTAACTGTAATGATCTTAACAGTATCAATGTCAATACCCTAGTGGTGATACTGTACTATAGTTTGCAAAATGTTACCATTAGAAGAAACTGGGCAAAGGGCACTTGGGATCTCTCTGTATTACTTCTTAGTACTGCATGGAAATCTATGATCATAGCAGAATAAAAGTTTTAATTAAAAAATGACAGAGCAATATTTCATTTTAAGATAACATCTTAGGTCCAGGTCCAGAGAAAACCAAATTAAAAAAAAAAAAAAAAAAAGCCAGAGAGAGAGAGAACACTTCAGAAAATGATTTAAAATTCCTGGTATGACCAGGATTATTTTGAAGCCTTGTATAGGGATGTGGCTTTTACCTGGGGAAAGAAAAAAGGTTATGGGAGGCTACAATTTTAAGGAACAGTTGTAGCTCTGCTTTTGTTTTTCCCTTGACATTGCCTAGGGACAAACAGTGCCTGTCCTTGCACCTGCTGCTATTCAAAACTCCAGTGGAGCTGTCATCAGAAGGAAATTCATGCCAGATAAGAAACCCTGTAGCTATAAGAATCAGATTTTAAAGAAGAAGAAGAAGAAAAAAAAAAACCAAAAGGCCAAGAACTACTTTTAGACAGTCACTTCCTAAATACTTCCCCTATCAAATTTTCCAAGAGCTGGTGAATTACAATTTAAAGAAATACTTCTAATACATTTATCTCCAGGAAGTGAAAGAATTATTTTGGAGGGGTATTTCAAAGTGCTTTATTTTTATATTTTTCTTGTAGACCCTGGGTCTCTCTATCCTAGGACTTACCTATCCATCATCCATGAGCTCCTTGGGGCTCCCTGGACTGGAGATGGCTTTCCTCCTAACAGGTACGAGCTAACAGTGCAGCCAGGACCTTCATGGAAAAATGAGCTCACTGGCCCAAATAATCAAACTTTTGAAGATTCCAAAAGTATCTCAGAAGTGTTGAAAAACAAAATCCAACTGGGGAAATTTAAAAATCTAATTGACTTTATTTAATGATTCATGAACTGGGCAGCATCCCATCTGGCAAGCAGAAAGGAGCTCTAAGGAGCTAATAGAAAATGGAAGATTTTTATAGGCAGAAACGGGGCAGGACAAGGAAATAATTAGTAGAAGAAAGAAAGTTTGTGTTAAAAAAAAAAAAAAAGATCGGCCTTAAAAGTTCCCCGAGCACACAAAACCAGTTTAGTCATACCAACAAAGCTTAAATTAAGTTTATTTTGCAAGACTAACTTGACCTGGGTCATTTCTGGCTTATGCCTCTGGTAATTATAAACAAAGCTTGAAATGTTTCCCAAGGCTGATACAATGTCATTTTAAAAAATTCTAATATTATAACCAATTACTGTGAAAACAAACAGTCGCCACTTTCTCACTGTATAAGCTGCTTATAACGATGTATCTCTGAGCCTCATTCCATGTTTTGGTTTGAGTGCTCCCAGTTTAAAAACTGTCTTTTGGTTGTTGCAAATTACTACTTCTGTAAACTTTTATTATTTCTGAACGTTTGACATTTCTTTCTTTCAGGCAATGTCACCTTCCTAGGGGAAAAGGGCAGGGGGTCTGTCATACAGATATGCTCACATGCTGAGCCGAAAATTCCAGATTGACTGGATAAAGGTCACACTCCCTTAATGTAGTCTTGCTTTGCTGTAGTAGTGGCAAGTGACTCCATTTCAGGCCATTGCTTCTTCCTTCTTTTCTTTCTTTCTTCTTTCTTTCTTTCTTTCTTTCTTTCTTTCTTTCTTTCTTTCTTTCTAACAGATGAAAAACAACACATGCCATTAAAGATTCCATTAGAGCAAAAGTAAAAACAAACAAACAAACAAACAAAAACCAAAAAACCACAAAAGGACCAAAAAAGAAAAAATAGTCTAATAAACATATGAAAAGAAGTAATATGAAACAAGAATAAAATAAGTTTTAAAAAAATCTACCTCTATTAATTATGAAAGATCAGTTAGAATAGAGTCACAGAGAAACAGACTTCAAAGAACTAAACAAAATAAAAGATCTCAGCCTGAAAGACCCTAGAAGGGCAAAGAAGAGAATTAAGGAAAAAATCATACTTTGCCATACTAAAATGACTTGTTTGAATATCAAAGACAGAGAAATTTTGAAAGTTGACAGACGCAAAGATCATATATAAAAGAATAAAAATTGGGTTGATAATATTTTTTAGCAGGAAAATAGATGTGAGAAATAATGTAATACTGTCAAATTATTGATAAAAAGAGACTAGAATGTTATATATGGCTAAACTCTTGTTTTGTTTTTGGTCTCTATTACAGACTAAAGCCATTTAATTTTATCCTGAAAGCAAACATGAATTTTCTGGAGCTAAGATCAGAGTTATTACTTAAAACAATAACTGTGCTCATACCTCTTGGCCTCAACCCAGAGGCTATACAATGAGTCAGAGAGCACCCTGCACCTTTGGGGACCATAGAGGAGGAATGCTGAAATTAGGAATTTGGAAGTTTATTTGGATCAACTGTCACCTTTTCTTCTTAGAGAAGGAGATAAACCTAATCTCCCTGATGTAAACAAATCCTTCTTGGAAGACAAGAGGGAAGTCCCTGGGTTTTTACCTTCTAAACTGTAAACAAACAAACAAAATCTTTCTGGGGAAAAAATAAGGCAACCATCTTAGCTTACGACCCTCAAAATAGTTTCATGTTTTATCTCCCTTTGAAATGTAAACATGTATCTCTATGCAGGTAAAAATCTCCATAAAGTTCTTTCACCATCCTTTCAGTCACCAATAAACTTTCAATGTTTGTCCTTTAACCAGGGATTCTGATTTCTTCATGCAGAAAGCCCTAGTATGAAGAAACATGAAAATATTTACTTCTTGACCTCTGTCATTCAAATAGAAGGACATGATAAAAATATTCCCTGACTTTTACTCCTTCAAAAATTTGGTACAATAAACCCACACTGAAAATAATTTTGGATGTAGTTCATAAATAAGAGAAAAGGCAAATCCAGGAGATATTATGAAAGATATATTTAAAAAAATAACCAAAACCTTGTTAAAATTATGTTGTCTTTAAAAATTATTAAATCCAAGAAAAAGGAGAAATAGGTTTATAATAACCAAGAAATGAAAGCATGTTAACATGATGATGGAGGGTTCAAAACGGTATATAAGCAACAAAGTATGTAAGAGCTTGCTAAAATTCTTGCCATTAAAAAAAGATACCAGTCAAAGAGAAATAAAAATAAACTTAAAAACAATAGGAAAAACTGAAATAAGAAATTAAAATAACAGAACAGATGCAACTTCATCAATAATTATAATAAATGTAAATGGAATACACAATGAATAAAAAAACAAAATAATAAGTAAAAGCGTCTAAAGCAGAATAAAGAATGAGACTGAACGTATGTAACAAGGTATATCAGACAAATAGTAATCAAAATAAATAAATAGCAAAGAGAAATGAATAGCAATCAAAGAAAGTTTAAATTAACATCACAAAATGGATGTTACTATGTGAAGCATTTTTTTGTTTTGTTTTTTGTTTTTGTTTTTGTTTTTAGAGAGGGAGAGAGAGGTGGGGGGGGAAGGGAGAGAGAGAATCTTAAGCAGACTCCACACCCAGTGTGCAGCCCAACACAGGGCTCGAGCTCAAAACACTGAGATCATGATCTGAGCAGAAATCAATAGTCAGATGCTTAACTAACTGAACCACCCAGATGCCCCAATTTGTGAAGCATTAGTAAAGATGGAGTATCATCTAATAATAAAAGTTTCCATGACCTAAGAAGATACAGCAACTTAAAACATGTATGCAACTAATTTTAAAATGTTGAAATAGAATTAAAGGAGAAACTGATAAATCCACCATCATGGATTTCAGCGTATCTCTCTCAACTCTCTCAAGCACACAAAATTATCAGGAAGTATACAGACCTAAACAACCATTTACAACAGACCTAAACAACAAACTAACAAATTTGAAGAAGGGCACATATGTACAGTTTTGCAGCCAGCAATTAAAGAATGCATATTTTTCCTCAAGCGTATGTGGAAGTTTTCTTACAACATTTTATCATAAAGGAGATAAAGACACCAATTTCAAAGATACCACAGATATTATACAGACCATGAGATCTAATGATAATACAATTAAGTTAGAAGTTAATTTTTAAAAGATAAAAATTTCCTGTACATTGAGATTTTAAAAAACTAAAATAATTCATGATGTGTAAATAAAAGAGTAAGAGAAATCATTCCTAGAATTGTGTGATAATAGAAGATAATGAAAAGCTTATAAAACAAAACCTATGGGTTGTGGTCGAAGTGATCCTTTGATAATCTTAAATATTTATATTAGAAAAGAAGCAGCATTTAAAATCAGTTGTGCCAATATTTGTTTTTAGAATTTAGAAAATAAATACTAGATCAATCCAAAGAAAATGGAAAGAGTTGTGATTAATGAAAACAAGGGTGTTCTTTTAACTAGAACGTGATTACAAGGAAAACATAGCAAATAGAAAGAAACCTAATGGCCTAAAAGATGGAAAGGTCTTTTTCTCCACCTTTCTCTTACTCAGGAAAATTGATTCCATTTCACCCTTCCCTTCAATGTCAGCTCTACCCTCTTCTGCTGGGGTCTCCTGCCACACAAAATGCCAGTACCATCCTATGACAGAGAAAAATCAAGGGAAGTCAAAGGCACCCATCCACAGAGCACCCACAGACCTCCTGTGGGAATCACTCCCTGTGAGGGTTTAATTTGGCCATGCATTGCCTCATTTTTGCAGAGAAAAATTAAATCTGGAGAAATCAAAAGTTATTAAACACAGGCACTCAAAAAAATAGACACGCTGGGCCTGAGCCGTCTAGCAAAGGAGGTCATGATACATGCCACCCTCCTTCAGCCTTTGCCAGCAATATACTCTCATCTCATCATTGAGCAGGCTTCTTACACCCTCCAAAGAGCAGAGCTCTTTTTGTGGGAACTAAGGAAAGATTTTAACTCAGATTTCCATATCTTTAATTTGTGTTAAATCTAAATCCTGGCAGACTTCCTTATTTTCCACCCAATTAATGCATTACATGGTTCAGTAGCTCTGACTTCACCCTGGCACCCTGATTATGGTAATGTGAACATTGGCTCATAGTGCTGTTCGTAAGTGTCCTGTTCTGTGTTGGATCCGAATGTCAGAAAAGGTCTCACATTGTTGGGGGGGGGATATGTATGTGTGTATCTATCATCTATCTATCTATCTATCTATCTATCTATCTATCTATCTATCTATCATCTATCTATCTATCATCTATCTATCATCTATCATCTATCTATCTATCTATCTATCTATCTATCTATCTATCTATCATCTACATGTGTATGTGTAAGTATATACATATAAACAAAATGATGTACTCTGACCCAGAAAAAGTGATGACTAAGCACCAGGAGTTCATTGTTCTTTGCACACACTAAGGAAATCAGGGAAGAAATAGTCTTCCCTTTTTTTTTGGCAGTCTGGGGTTATTCAGGATGAAACTGTTTGGGCTCAGTGGTTCCCAAACTTGCTCTTCACTAAGAGTTTCCTAAGTGCTAGTTAAAAATAAAAATACAGATTCCTGGGCCTTCCCTAGAGTTTCTAAGTTGAGAAGACTGGGATGCAGTTGAGGCATCTGTATTTTCAACTTGTGCCCTCAGGATGAATTCATGGTTGGACAAGTTTGGGAAACATGGCTCTACTGAGTTCTAAGGTCTAAAATTTTAATTCATATACACATAGTGTTTGGGGATCATTTTAAGTGTTTTCTGTAAGACTTATCTGACTTCTCCAATTACCCCAATAAAGGAAGGTGGTATTCACTAATGCCTATAAAACACTTATCGTAAGACTTAGAACATAGTAAGCCTGCAACAAGTGCCCAACGTCTCTTGAAGCCTAAACTCAGACTAGCAGAACTTCACTTCTGCTGTCCCATTCTGTAGGCCAGAACAATCGATAAGAGCATCAAGTATATGGAAAATAAGCTTCATCTCCTCATGGGAGCTGCTGCAAAGCCACATTGCATTGAGGCTTAGTACAGGAAGAAGAATAATGACATTCTTCTAAAAAATCTATCACATAAGGCAAGCAAAAGATTGTTATATAAAATAATAATGATTGCAGCTAACATTGTTGCAGGCTTGCTGTGTTCTAAGTCTTACGATAAGTGTTTTATAGGCATTAGTTTATTGCATTTTCTAAAAATCCCTTGGAGGTAGATGTTATTATTAATGTTATCTCCATATTTCAGGTCAAAAACACAAGGCTTAGAGAGGTTGACGAATAGAAGAATGCTAAGTGAGTATAGCAGATTAGTGAATACCACCTTCCTTTATTGGGGTAATTGGAGAAGTCAGATAAGTCTTACAGAAAACACTTAAAATGATCCCCAAACACTATGTGTATATGAATTAAAATTTCTAGACCATAGAACTCAGTAGAGCCATGTTTCCCAAACTTGTCCAACCATGAATTCATCCTGAGGGCACAAGTTAGATGTTAGACAGTGACAAGTACTGTGGGGAGGAAAAAAGGTAAGAAAAAGTAGAAGTGGTAGGAGGGATCGGCAATGCAGGACACACAGGGTAGAAATCAGACTGCAGTATTTAATGTGATGGTCTGATGAGGCCTTTGTTGAGAAGTAAGTTGAAAAACAATTTGAAGAAAATTAAAAAGAATAGAATGTTTCCAAGTACATCAAGGAGATAGAGTGAAGACCCTAAGGTGAAAAAAATAACCAAAAATTTTGGCTAAAAGATACTAGGGCAGTGTGGCTGAAGCAGGAAGGATAAGGTAGGATACACAAATGGGCTTATAAGAAAAAATCAAGGAAAGCTTCCTGGAGAAGGTGACATGAGCTCAATGTTGAAGCAAATAAGGATTTAGCCAGGGGATGGAGAGAGGCACTCCGGGTGTAGGACGGAGAGATTAGATAAAAGAGTTACAAGTAGGACACAAAGACACATGCAAAAGAGCCAAGACAATGCTCACACTGAGTGTAAACTGCTGGGGATGGTAAGTGTTACAAAGAACTGGAGCCTGTAGGAGTGGTGCAGAACACCAGACACCAGATGAGCATAGAGGGTCATTTCCTGAAAGACATGAATGCAAGTCTAGGAGGTCGGGTTTTACCTGGAAGGCTATGGATAGCCATTGAAGAGTTGAAGCAAGAAAGAAGTGATTTCTATTGGATTGATTTGGAAAGATCATTCCGTTTTAGCACGGAAAATGTATTGGATAGGAGTGAGGAAACAGTCTGGAAGCTATTTAGAAGTTATTTTTTATGGTCCAGCCAAGAAATAAAGATAGAGAGGAGGGTTTCAAACAATATAAAAGCAGTGTCACAAGATAGAGTGAATGGAGGAGGGACATAGAGCAATTCTAGTACCTCAAGTTTTAGACCACAGGGACATCAGAGTTATTAGGAGATTGGGAGGTATGTTAATGGCCAATGCAAGAAGAAACAGTGTTCATGCATTCTTTTGTTTTAATATTGAATGGATGCCTAGGATATGCCTAGATCGAATTAGACACTATGAATATAAAGAAGAGTGAAACAGAGTTACGTCATCAAGGACCACACAGTCTAATAACATTCACTCATCACCCTCAAAACAAGTGACACCTGGTGAGTGGTCCTTGTACAAGGCATTAATTAAGTGCTTTATAAGGAGTATTTGAATGAGTTCTCCCAATAGCATTTTGAAGTGAGACTATTATTCCCATTGTGCAAATGAGAAAATTTAGGCTTTGAGAGTGACTTGGTCAAAGTCACACATGTAGTATGGGGCATAGTTGGGACCTGAATCCAGGACTTCTATCACAACCGCATACTGAATTGTGGTGAGCCAGACCCACAAAGAGATAAGTATGATAAAGGAAATAATCAGTTTCATTGACAGAGCCATGTCAAAGCGCTCAGGGTGCTGATTCTTGAATTGAGCCTTGATAAATGAGAAGCCAGGGAGGAAAGAGAGGGGGGAAGAGCTTATTGGGTGCATCCAGAAAGAAGTAGCTGTGTGGGTGGGTGCCATCTGTCTCTCCAGATCTACTCTTCACTCTCCTCACCTCCTCTGTGCACTAGAAGGCTGACCTCTGGGGATTGGACCATCCCAGAGGGCCAGTTGAATTTGCCCAAGGAGACACTAGCTGGAGATTGGACTGTGGGAGAGAAATCTGGGTAAATATTTTCTTGTTCCTTCCTTGTAAGGCCATGAGTCGATAATGGCTGCATTCATCTACCAAAAGCCCTATCTGCTGAGCAGTTCTCTCCTCAGTTGTATCAAAACTACAATTCTCTCCATTTCTAGCCTCTCCCCATGTTGCCAGCCCCTGTGTCTCAGTCATCGCTTGTGAGATTGCTTAACTCTCTCCCATCTGTGGAAATGGTGATCTCCAATCTCTCTCTCTCTTTTATTTACAGAAATAGCCTAATGGAGATATAATTCACATACCAGACAATTCACTCATTTAAAGTATATAATTCAATAATTTTTAACATATTCAGAGTTGTACAACCACCACCACAATCAATTTTAAACCACTTTTATCACTCCCCAAGAAAACCTTGTGCCCTTTGGCCATCATCTCCCTGTTTCCTCCACCCACATACCCCTAGCACCAAGCAACCACCCATCTATTTTCTATCTGGATAGATATGCTGACTGTAGACATTTCATAGAAATGGAATCATACAATAAGTGACCTTTTGTGACTGAATTCTTTCACTTCTTCCACATGGTAGCACGTTTCCATACATACCACATTGTATCTATCCATTTATGAGTTGATAGATATTTGGGTTGTTTCCACTTTCAGGCTACTATGAATTAGGTGAGCACCTATGTGCAAGATTTTATATGGACCTATTTATTTCATTTCTTCGGGTATATATCCAGGAATGTCATTGCTGGGTTATATGGAAACTATGTTTCACCTTTCGTGGAACTGCCAGACTGTTGTACAGAACGACTGCATCATTTTACACCCCCATCCGCAGTATATGAGGGTTCCAGTTGTCGCCATCCTCGCCAACACTCATTATGTCTTTTTCGTTATAGTCATCTTGATGGGTGTGAAGTGCTATTTCAGTGCAGTTTTGATTTGCATTTCCCCGCTGGGTAATGACACTGGGAATCTTTTCATGTACTTATTGACTATTTTTCTACCTTTTTTGGAGGCACTTTATTTCATATCCTTTCCCCATTTTCAAACTTCCAGTCTCGTAAACATTTCATTTGGTATTGCCTGGACTCCTGCTCAGATCTCAACTTACACGTATCCCAGGACCATCCAGATTTATAGAACATGCCATACTTCAAGGCACATACATAAATTTAGGGAAAGATTTAGGGCAAACCACTAGTGTCAGTTGTACAAACAAAAAGAAGAAAATAATTTCCATATTACTACATGGACCTCAGTAATTTCTTTTGAATTAGGGCTGTATTTCAACGTGGTCTCTTAACTATCTGCTTCTTTTTGAATTATTTATTGATAAGCCATCCTAAAAACACAAGACTAGATACCTCAAAGTCGCAAGTCATAGGAAGTGGAATTTTAGGGCTCCAGTTTTGTAAGTGCAAGCTTTACCAGCAAGCTTTAAAAACCCCTTATAGTCTGGGGATGCCTGGGTGGCTCAGTCAGTTAAGTGTCTGCCTTCAGCTCAGGTCATGATCCCAGGGGCCTGGGATCGAGCCCTACATCGGGCTCCCTGCTCAGCAGGGAGCCTGCTTCTCCCTCTCCCTCTGCTGCTCCCCCTGCTTGTGCGTGCTCTCTCTCTCTCTGTGTCAAATAAATAAATAAAATCTTTAAAAAAGTTAAAATTAAAATTAAAAAAAGTAAATAAAAAGCCCTGACAATCTGAATGAGAAAAGCTGTGGATGAGACTGAAGATGGGCTCTTCTTGCCAAAATAATTGAGATTTTGTTAAGACCCAGCAGCTCCGATATAGTTTAGGTTTGAAGCCACACAGAACTGAGCTTGCGTGTCCAGTCTGTCACTTATTGGCTGTGTGAGTTTGAACTAGTTACCTGGCTCATTCCAGCCTCAGTTCCCTAATCTGTGAAATTAGGATAATAGTATTACTATATATAAAATAGATGTAATAAATCAGTAAAACAATCCAAACAAGTCACCTGGAAAGGACAACGTTAAACAGGTATTTCCTTCCCCACTGTTCTCGCACTGTGTTAGTCTGGTTCTGAAAAGTCTCCCCCTCCTCTATCATGGTAAGTACGTGACACCACAATTTATGCAGATGTTACAAAAGACCCATTACTTATGGGATGGGTCAATACATACAACATAGGTTTTATTATAAAAACTTCTAAGATACATTTAAAAAGTTATTCCTTTTTGTTTAACAACAGTAAATAGGATAAAGCGTTAGATCTCACAGAGCTTGCAATCTAGTTGTGAAGATAGGCAATCTATCCATCCATTTATAAAATTATAGGTGTAAAAATAAAATTGTGCTTAGGTGTCTCTCCACCAACCTATAAGCTTCAGAAACCACCTTGTTATTTATCAAGACATAGATTAAATCACGAGGTTGGGAAAAGTAGTAGCATATCCCCTATTTCTAATTGTGAGCGTATTAATATTTTCTATGGACAAAATGCCAAGTGAAACAGAGCAGTTCTCTTTTTACTTCATCCCCTGAGCTGATGAATTATGAATGAGGGGCGTGTCTTCTGATACTAATGTTATATCTCAAGGAAGCACAAAAAAAAAAAAAAAAAAGCTCTGACCTTTCGGAACACAATGAATTTATAGAAAACCAGTCCTCCAGGCATCTCTCCTGAAAAGTGCACTCTTATCTACGAACTGCAGAGACGAGCTACGGTCCTAACTCAAATAATAGCCATGTAGAAATTATAGAACTACTCCTGGACTATAAAGGAGTCCCATGGTGGGAAAAGCTGCGAAGGCAGCCACACAGACATTTAGATTAGACCCTGCGAGTGGAGATACTTCTTTTTTCCAGAGTGCAGATGGAACAGCAAACAAGCACATTTTAAGTATATAGGGTGTTGGCAGTCGTGGAATCTGGTTTTGGATGTTCTTATCCTTAAATTATATATAATCACTTTATTAAAATGAGTCAGCTTGAACTCAACAGGATACTTTATTCTTTCTTGCCTGTTCCTAATCCGGGGAATAGTCTTTCCTGCCCCTGGATTAAATCCCATGTAAACTCTATAGCTTTTCCAATCACTCTCAGATGATAAAAATCTCTCTCCCTCTCTCTCTCTCCCTCTCTCTTTTAGGTAGTAAGAACTCTAGTCAGGGTAACTATCACACCCATCAAGCTTTTGCTCAAATGTTATCTTCCTTGACCTTATTTATAGTTTCAAAATCTTGCTTCCACTCCAGCACTCCATATTCTCCTCTGTGCTTTTGTTTTTTCCTGCCTCTAATAAATAATTTACTGATTTTATTTATTTTTTATCTTCCTTTACTAGTAAGTTCCTTGAGTGTAAGGCCTCTTTTTCCTTTCTTTTCCTTTGTGTGTGTGTGTGTGGGGGGGTATGTTTACTGGTTTATTCCTTGAACCTAAAACAGTGGTGAGCACATTGTAGGCTCTTGCTCAGTCAATATGTGTTAAAAATCCAAATTCCCAGGGCACCTGGGTGGCTCAGTCCGTTAAGTGGCTGACTCTTGGTTTTGGCTCAGGTCATGATTTCATGGGTCCTGAGGTTGAGCCCTGCGTGGGGCTCTGCGCTCAGCAGCATGTCTGCTGGAGATTGTCTCCCCTGCCTTTCCCCTCCCCCCCAAATAAATAAATAAATCTTTACCAGAAAAAAAAAAATCCAAATTCTCATCCAGTTTAAAGCTAGTCTCCTCTGCCAGCGTGCGTTTGTCTCCAGTGGGACACTGGGATAGAGCAGGAAGCTGAGGCAGCCTCCCTGACCCCTCAGCGGCTACTGGGGGCTAAAACAGGTGGGATATGAGGTAAGGGGGAAAAATTACTTATGGTTGTAATTTGGCATCAGGGACAATTTAATGACAATTGTGACAGATACATAGTCTGCTAATACTGTTCTGAGGCTTATCAGGAGACTCCACACTGCTGGGAGTCTCTCACCCACCCGACCTAGGCCATGCCTTGACCGAGCGGCTGCCTGTCATATTACTTAACTCCTGCACCCAAATGGTTTATTTGCTGTGTTTCAAATTAAAATATGAGCTTTTTACAACAAGTAAAAGGAGTATATAACATAAAGTTTATAAGGGCAGAGAAAACGCCTCACTTTCTTCTCCACCTCCACCAAGTAATCAATGCCAATAACCTTCTTCCGTAACTTCCTCTGTGTTCGTATATGTACGTACAGACAGGAAAACACGGGATGTTTTTTGTGTGCGGTTATTTTTGCTTGATTAACACCATGATCTGCTCATCACGATAAATTGTACCTATCGTGGCTCTGACATGTTTTTCTACGTCATTATTCAGAGACAACCAGCGTACTGAACAGCCATGACTGATGACATAATCAAACGAACTTTGTTTTTTTTTTTTAAAGATTTTATTTATTTATTTGACAGAGATAGAGACAGCCAGCGAGAGAGGGAACACAAGCAGGGGGAGTGGGAGAGGAAGAAGCAGGCTCATAGTGGAGGAGCCCGATGTGGGGCTCGATCCCATAACGCCGGGATCATGCCCTGAGCCGAAGGCAGACGCTTAACCGCTGTGCCACCCAGGGGCCCCACGAACTTTGCTTTTTGTCTCTTGGGTCTCACTCTTCTTCATCATCCATGTAGGGTGTTTGATCTTTCCTTGTCCCTGGATGAAAACTAAGGTCAAGGCAAGCCTCAATTGCAGGCTCAATTAGAGAAACACTGTGTTCATTCCCAGATATTAACCAAATACTCAGACTTGATTTAATGTGAAAAGTGTCTTCCTTTTTCCTGTTTGGATCCACCTTATTGGTTAATTTTAATGTGAGTTTTGAATCCACTTGGAATTACCGTGGATCATGTGGGAAGGAGATTCAGTTTCACTTCCTTTCACATTGATAGCAGCTTGTGCAAACGGCATTTCTTAAACAAATCTCACCCTTCCTACTCAAGTGTGGTAATGTTTTCCTTTATTTGTGCATCTGAAAATTTCAAATATATAAGATTGGTTTATAGGATTTTCCGCTCTTTTCCTTTGACATGTTTCTCTATTCCTGTGCCAGAATCATACTAATGTGATTAAACTGTGGTCAAATACCAGGTAAAGCGAGACTTCTCCCTTCACTATTTTTCTTTGTCATACTTTTCTTGGTTTATCTCTGGCATTTAGATTTTCTCATGAAATCATTGGATGCAATCGACTACCCCCACTCTCTTCTATTGGCATTCTAATTGAAATTGCACTACATTTATACATTAATTCTGTAAAGTTTGGTATTTTTATGACAATCAGATTCTTATTTTAGATCATCTAATGCTTTGGCAATTATTCAGATCTTGTTTTATGTTCATCAGTAATATTTTATAGTTTTATATTTCCAAGTCTGACTTGTATTTTACTAAATGATTTCTTAGGCATCATAGTTCCTCAAAGTTTTATCTTAATATTATTGTAATTTCTCCTTTTTCTGTGGTTATGCCTCATTTTTCTTTTCTGATCTTGTATGTTTTCTTCTTCTTTTTTTTTTTTAAGATTTTATTTATTTATTTGAGAGAGTGAGTGAGAGAGCGCACAAGCAGGGGCAGAGGGAGAGGGAGAAGAAGCCTCCCCACTTAGCAGGGAGCCTGATGTGGGGCTGGATCCCAGGACCCCGGGATCATGACCTGAGTCAAAGGCAGATGCTTAACTGACTGAGCCACCCAGGCGCCCCTAATCTTGTATATTTCCTATTTTCTTTTTTTTCTTAATCATGCTCATGTCAAGTGAATATAATTTTTAAGTATTTTTCAAAGATTTGTCATTTATTTATTCTTTTTACACTTGCTGTTTTATTAATTTCAGGTTTCATTTTATTGCTTTCCTCTTCCTCCATTCTTTTGCTTTATTATGTTGTATTTAGGGTAGCTATCCAGACAGATGTTTATCATTCTATTTATCTGCCTAGCCCCTTTGGCACCATTCTTGTATTTGAGAAGTCACTGAATCTAGAAGACACTTCAGATTAGAGTTAGAAGTCATAACTTATGCATAACTTATCCCTTGCTGCAGGGGTGCAGGCAGTGATGTGGCAGATGACACAGACGTTCCCTATTAGAACTACCTCAGTGAGGGTTCTTTTTAGCAGATAGGTGTTTTTTTTTTTTAATTTTTTATTTATTTATTTGAGAGAGAGATAGTGAAAGAGATAGCGAGAGAGCACAAGCAGGGGGAGAGGCAATGGGAGAGGGAAAGGGAGAGGGAGAAGCAGACTCTCTGCTGAGCAGGCAGGGAGCCTGAGGTGGGGCTCCATCCTGGGACCCTGGGATCATGACCTGAGCTGAAGGCAGACGCTTAACCGACTGAGCCACCCAGGCGCCCCGCGGATAGGGATGTTGCATGCAGACCAATGTATGGTCTTCTTCCTGGTGAGGGTCGTCTGGCCAGGTGTTTTAATATTTAAAGATCCTTTTTGATGGTGTAATACAGCACAATGACACTTTGAAATATGAAGGGCAAACACTTTTTATTCACAGCTCCAAATGGGAGAAGGCTGCCAAGGGGGGTCACACATGGGACTGTCCTTGGGGACAGGTGATAGCAAGCTGGAACTGTAGGAGCAGGCTTATTTGATGGCAAGAGGTTTACATCTGCTGTTTCCTGGGGGTCTGAACCCTGGATAATTTGAATAATCACGCACTCTCTGGGACATAGAAACTGTTCATAGTTGTCTGGTACCTGGCCCAGGGGCAGCTTGAGGTGTGTGTGTGCTTGTTGGCCGCAGAGCATGGGAGCCTGATAAGGGAAGTGGTTGAAATAGGGGCTTAGCAAACTGCCCACAAAGGGGAATTGAGAGTTTTTAGCCACAACTTCAATACTGGGTCATAATAGCACCTGTGGAATGTTATGTTACTGGAGAAATACGCTTTCTAACACAACAGTGACATAAATACAAGTGGGGAATGTCAGGTTCAAAGTTGGGCGCCTCTGCCGCTTGGCCAAGAGAGCAGTTTTGGGTAGAGGAGCCCAGAGGTATGATATTAGAGTCAGATTGTGACCCGACCCTCTGGCCCTCCTAGAGATTCTCATAGACATCCTGTGTTAAGGTTCTCCATTTATATGAAGAGGTTTTACCGTAAGGAATTGGCTTCTGTGATTACGCATAGAGGTTGGCAAGTTCCAAGATCTGCAGGGTTGAGACAGCAAGCGGGAGCCCCAGCAAAGCCAATGGTGTGGTTTTGGTTGGAAAGCCAGCAGGCTCCAGACCCAGGAGAGCCAACATTGCAGTTAGAGTCTGAATGCCGGAGAAAACCACTGCCCCAGTCCAAAGGCTGTCAGGCAGAAAGGATTCTCTCTTATGTGGGGAAGGTTCAGTCTTTTGTCCCATGCACGCCTTGGACTGGGAGAGGCTCACCCACCCGGGGAGGGCGATCTTCACTCAGTCTACGGCTTTAAACATTAATCTCATCTAAAACACCCTCCTCGAAACACCCAGAATAATGTGTGACCGGCTACCTGGGTCCCCCACGGCCCAGTCAACTTGACACATAAAATTCGCCATCACAGAGTCTTTTATTTATTTTCTGTTTACTAGAACAGGTTCTGTGAATTCTTTTTGATTTTCACTAAAATTTGTGACTGATGTATTAGTTTTAATATTTAATCTTTCGCCTTTAAAAATGTATTTAAGTTGGATGCTACATGCCTAACAGATTTTACTGTAACTATTTCTCCTTTTTATTGTTTTCCAATCTGTTCTTTTAAATTTAAATTCTTACTTGATTCAACCTCTATCTCAAAGTTAATTTTTTTTAAAGATTTTATTTATTTGACAGAGAGAGACACAGCGAGAGAGGGAACACAAGCAGGGGGACTGGGAGAGGAAGAAGCAGACTTCCTGCCAAGCAGGGAGCCCGATGCAGGCCTCGATCCCAGGACCCTGGGATCATGACCTGAACCGAAGGCAGATGCTCAATGACTGAGCCACCCAGGTGCCCCTATCTCAAAGTTAATTTTATAATTTTTATGTAATAAAGGTTACTTCCTAAACCCTGTGTCTAGTTAGGGTTAGAAAATTGGTCTGGAAGATTTATACTTTTTTTAATTCAAGATTTTTTTGTGGGTCTAAATTGGTAAACAGGATTTTTACAAGTGCAATGAACGAACAGAAAACACATTTCGCTCAAGCTATTTGAAGTTCTGTATAGCACTAGGAAATTCGAGACGAGCATTATTACTTATTTTTACTTATGAAATTTGTTATATTTTTAAAGAAATAAATTGAAATGTATTATTCTTAATAAGTTCTCTGCTTTTTAAGTAGTTTTTATTTTATATATGCTTGGGACTCATTCAGATTTCTAATTTTTTTCATGAATTTTTCTTTTCATTGTTACAAGATCCTTCTCTTTATTCTGGTAAGTGAATTAAGCTGTAAACTCCTCCTTATATATCAATATAGCCATTCCTGCTTTCTTGGTGATTGCAACTACATTTGAGTAATATCTCTTTAACTGTCTCTTTAATTTCAACCCAGACTTAATACTTCGTTCTTTATAAACAGCACAATATTTTCTAAACATGTAAATATTATAGTCTGCCCTTTAAGGGGAAGTACTCAAGCGCTTTAATGAATTTATTCAATTTTATTCTGTACATTTTACTTTGTATGCATTATTTATTTCTCTTTATTATTTTCTTTTCCCTTTTTTAAATGGCTTCATCAATTCTCTCATAATTTTTCCTTATCATTTACGCGACAATTATACTGAGCTTTTCCATCCTATTGAAGTTTGTGTCTTCTGTAATATTCGTACAAATTTCTCTAGTGTTACATAAAAAGAAGAAACTAATAGTTCCACGTAGGATAATTACATTTCCCATTCTCCTTCCTGCTCCATCTCCTCCCTCTTCTTCTTTTTCTGCCCAATATCCCCCAATTTCAAAGTTCTGCTGAGCTAGCTTTCTACTTTGAGTTCAGACATTTTTTTTTTTTAATTCTCCGCAGTTTCTCACGTCTATTTTAAGAATTTCTTTTTTTTTTTTTTAAAGATTTCATTTATTTATTTGACAGAGATAGAGACAGCCAGCGAGAGAGGGAACACAAGCAGGGGGAGTGGGAGCAGAAGAAGCAGGCTCATAGCAGAGGAGCCTGATGTGGGGCTCGATCTAGTAACGCCGGGATCACGCCCTGAGCCGAAGGCAGACGCTTAACCTCTGTGCCACCCAGGCGCCCCTATTTTAAGAATTTCTATTTAAACCATTTATATTTTGCATTTCACTTTGCTGGTATTTAAAAATATATATATACTTTATTGCAGTTTTGCAAAGGCAAAGGCCAGAGACGTCAGTAAAGAAGACAGAGAAGAAAGTAAAGAATTAGATCAAAAGCATGTGATTCCTGCAGAATTCACAGAGTCCCTGTAGCCCCGAACACGAAGCTGGGACGAACCCTCCAAGTGAAAAGGCACAGCAGGGTGAGCGGCTATAACGCTCTAAGCTGTTCACTTCTTGCACATTTCAACCCTGCTTCTGGAGGGGAAATAGATGGAGTTTCTGATAGATCCTGGCCCTGGGATACAAAGGCAGGAGCATGGGATTTATAGCCACATAGATTTGGACTCAAATTATTCCTTTGTCACTTCTCAGGAGGTGATATCAGGCAGTCACTAGCCTCTGGAACTTAGTTTCCTATCTGTGAAAAGGAATTAATAACCATCTCCCATGATTGCTATGAAAACATGTAAGGCCACAGACACGTGAGGTGGGTATTGTTATGCACGCAAGTAACATTTGGGTCTCTGTCTTTCCCTTGGCCAGAAGTGTGTGCTGATACTTGCCTTAAGACAGTAAAACTTAATTTGAAATTCAAACCTCATATCCCTCCTGCTGGGAAGAGGAACAATTGGAAAAGTAACACCTCTCCCCTCCAGTCAAGCATGTCTGTTTCCATTTTTGTGTGCACTTTCTGTCTTTATCCAGATAGGCATAGAGGGGTGGAAGTACCCTGAACTGGCAGATTTGGGCCTCAAAAATATTCTTTTGGCTTTGAGAGGCAGCTATTTCTGCTTTACATCGTCCTAGTAAGAGATGCTTATAAATCACTGGAGTTTTAGATTTGAACCCAAGACGTACTCAACTGCAAAGTAAAACGAAAACTCAAGATAGCTCAAGAAAAAAATTAAATTTTCATTACTCTGGTATCTTAGAGTGTCTCTAGGCAATGCTAACCTCTTTACAAAATGATTTATTGCTTCACATGTCAGCTTGGGAAATATATATGTTTTTGGCTGAGAGGGACTTTTATTGAGCAACAGGACCACGCTCTGCCTCCCATACTGTCACTCCCCACGTCTCTCTACCTTCCCCCACCCCTTTTAGACCTCAGGTGTTGAATTTCTCCTTCCTTCCTTCCTTTCTTTTTCTTTCTTTCTTTCTTTCTTTCTTTCTTTCTTTCTTTCTTTCTTTCTTTCTTCTTTCTTTCTTTTCTTTCTTCTTTCTTTCTTTCTTTCTTTCTTTCTTTCTTTCTTTCTTTCTTTCTTTCTTTCTTTCTTTCTTTCTTTTTCCTGGACATAATATTAAATGAAAGCTTGTTTCTCACATGTAATTCATCAAGAAGACTTAGTTTAACCTCACCTAATCAGTTATTGACTGAAACACGTTCTTGTCTCCCCTTCAAGAGGAAAGAAACGTGACATTTCGGTTAACCCTATGGCACCCACATTGTAAATAAATACAGAGTCCTTGCATTTTTAAAGCTGTGCACCACATAGCCTTGCATTAGAATCCCTTCCTCCAGTCAGCTGTGCGATCTTCTCCTCGGGTCACCCAAATTACAGGGGTCCTTAAATTGCGGTCCCTTGGCAAGCGTTCCTGCATCACCTAAAACTGGTTAGAAATGAAAATCTTCAGACCCCACCACAGACCTACAGAGTTAGAAACCCCGAAGTCTGTGTTTTCAGAAGTCCTCCAGGTGATTGTGATGGGAAAGTTTGAGAACCAACGGATTAGAGGACAAACCATTATATTTCTAGTGTTTATCTAAGAATAAGTGAAAAGGGCCTACAAAGCAGCAAACGTATTGCGTGGCACATGGTACGTACTCCCAAATGTTAGGTAGTAGCGTTGTTGCTGAAAACCACACGGAGACCCGCCACGCCTCCTTTCACACACTGCAGGCTGGGAATCACTGATTTCAGCGGAAGAGGTGGAAAGCACTAGCCATTACTTCACAAATCAGTTTGTTAAGTGTCAGTCATACAGGCTGCAGGAATCCAGGGATCCTTGTGAGGAAAGTAACAGTCTTAGATAGGAATTCCAGTCACTACCAGAACTGTATCCGCAAATTCTGGAATCAAAATTACCTGGTCTCTCTGCTTAGGAAGTCATCAATTTGGGAAATCAGCTAGAATTCTCTTTGTCAAAAGAATGATCCTTACCTCTAGGGAAATTGTTGTTTCTTCTGAAAATGCAGACTATAATTAAAAGGCACATTTTGGGGGCTCCTGGGTGGCTCAGTCAGTTAAGCCTCCGACTCTTGGTTTCAGCTCAGGTCATGATCTCAGGGTCTGGGGTCCAGCCCTGCAACCGGCTTTGCACTCAGAGTCCGCTTGTCCCCCTCCCTCGGCTTCTTCCCCTCCCCACTCCCTCCTACCCCTTCCTGAGCTTGCGCTCTTTCTCTCCAGTAAATAAGTAAGTAAAACCTTAAAACAAAACAAAACAAAACAAACAAAAAAACGCTTTTTGGTACATTTCTGGAAGAAAATAAATGCAGGGCTGTCTTATTGAAAGGCTGAAGAAGCATTGGCCTGTGAACAGGAACTCGCGTTCTGTCACCAGGCCACTGGTAATTCACCCTCCCACAGCTGGTTTAGGGCTGTGGGGCTTCAGTCTCTTCCAGATTCCTGAACCTGATGGTGGGACTGGAATTAGCGCTTTGAACACTTGACTGCCTGGCTTGTCTTGTACGGACCGTGGCATTCCATTTAACTCCATCTTAATAGTAAATGTTTCTGAGGTGTAGACACCGCCCTACCCCAACACTGGCTTTTGCCAACAGAAAACCAGACTACTAGATTTCATTCGCTTTTCCATTTCTGCTTTTAGTTTTTGTAGCCTTTCAATTGGCTTTTTCTGCTTAAGAAAGTGTAGAGAAAAGGAAATAGATGGACAAACTGTTTTATTCATGAAGCTTTTTTAAGTCTTAATAAGAAAACAGTACTTTTGTTCTACCAATCCTTCTTCTGACAACCCCTCCCCAACCACTCTGTGTTTTTTCTCTATTCTCTAACTTGCCGCGGTTTTCAAGATTGTACAGTAAGGAAGAAATTCTACCCTTTCTCCATTTCAGGAATCCCTTCAATCTACAGAAGAAGAAGAATGAGACTCGTCACAAACCTGGGTGAGTAAGCAGCTCATATGTAAAATGAAGGGAAAAAATAAAAGGACGGGGTATCAGTAGTTGGCTTTATTTATAATTCACACACTGGCCATCTTTTCTTGTGAAAGAACACAGGGGGAAGAAAGGTAATGTCATTACTAATGAGCCTGTCACTTACCAAGAGCCCCCTGCAGGGACTGCCCTGTGGGGACAGCATGAGAGTGATTTCTCAACTTTCTTACTGGCTTTGAAAAGCAACCACTTCAGTTATTCCTCCATAAAAATCTTCTAGGATTAAGATAGGCAGGTCCTTTCAGAACCCTGCGCTCATTTTCCCTGGCTGCGACTAGCCTTTATCTCACCCAAAACCTGACATGGATACACTGTTCTCTCACCCACTGCCTGAGGCATCACGGATAGCCTCAGGGGTAGAAGCTTGGTGGCATTCAATTCTGATAGTAGCAAATTGTTTCTTGTGGAAACTAAAGCCTTCTGGGCTCCCCTGCCTGTCAGGAGAGCTCAGCCTCTCGCGGGTTCCCTGAGCCAATTGCTTCTGAGAAGTTTCCAGATAAAAGGCTGAAGGCCCAAACCCAGCAGTGCCTGGACTTTACTGAAGGAAAGGAGAAGCTGAGCCATGCTGGGCTGAATTGTTTCCTTTCTGATATCACTTTTATGATTAAGAAGGATATATGTATCTATCATCTATCATCTATCTATCATCTATCTATCTATCTATCTATCTATCTATCTATCTATCTATCTATCATCTATCTATCATCTCCATAGTGTTTCAAGCAGCCCTATAGACCTGGGTATTTACCTCATAGAAACAAAGCTAGAAATTTGGTGAAGCCATCAGTCCTGAACTCAGTATCTCTCAAAGGTGATGTTTTCCCAACTTGCACTGTCACTTCCTTCATTCAGACTCCCATCCCCTTTGTTTGCTTGGCTTAGTGAAAGGATCTTTCTCTCTCTCCTTTTAAAATATTCTATTTATTTATTTTAGAGAAAGACAGAGACAGACAGCAGGAGCAGGAGGGGGCAGGGGGAGAGGGAGAGAGAGATTCTCAAGCACACTCTGTGCTGAATGTGGAGCCCGACGTGAAGCTCGATCCCAGGAGCCTGAGATCTTGACCTGAGCTGAAACCAAGACTCAGAGGTTTAACCAACTGAGCCACCCAGGGCCCTCAGTGAAAGGATCTCTTAACAGATCTCTAGGATTCTGCCAGTCGTTCTCAAATTCAAGTATGAACAAAATGTCCTTTGTAGAGCAGATTCCTGGATCTTGTTAAGAAATTGCATTCTTTTTTTTTTTTTTAAGATTTTATTTATTTATTTGAGAGAGAGAGATAGAGACAGCCACCGAGAGAGGGAACACAAGCAGGGGGAGTGGGAAAGGAAGAAGCAGGCTCCCAGCAGAGGAGCCTGATGTGGGGCTCGATCCCAGAATGCTGGGATCACGCCCTGAGCCGAAGGCAGATGCTCAACGACTGAGCCACCCGGGCGCCCCAAGAAATTGCATTCTTAACAATACCTAGGAAATGTGGATATAGGGTCCCAAACCTCTTTTGATAAACATTACTAACTCTACTTCTCTCCATTCTTCTTCTGGTGCCAGAGCATTCATTCTACGGTGCAAACTTGACCATGTCAAGCCTCCACCAAAAAGATAAAGTCCCAATGCCTTGGAGAATAAAGCCAAGGACCTTAGCTAGCAGTAGTACCCATCTCTGTATGTAGCTATGTATGCTTGCCTGATCATTTCCCAGAAAGTATTTAAAGTACACAACAAAGGTATCTATTCTATAACAAAATAAAGAAACGACAGTTGTGGAAATCTTTACAAAGAAAAATTTACGAGGGGAAAATAAGATGAAACCAAGAGTAAGAGTTGTGGGCCCTGTAAATAGCTATGAGTGGGCCCCAACTTTCGTTCCAAACAGTCTAGAGAAAATGCAGACACATACATGATTGGCTAAATAAGTCATGTTTTCCAGGAGGGAAAAATAGATCTGGCTAATGAAGAGAACTATGGCTCGTCTTTATATTGAGACCAGAGAGAATTTGTTCTTGTGGGGCCTGAGAAAGTGGACACCTTGCAATATATCCTGATAATAAATATAGCAAGATGTTTTCTAGGGCTATTTCTTATGTTCTTACATGTTCATCAGTGGTATAATGCCGGACATGAAGCTCGGCTCTATAGATGCCTTGAAGGGATGGGGTGTTTGCACCCCTGTTTTAATCAAAGGATAAATTTTAAAGTGTCTGGAGTAGAGCTCTTCAAAATTTACTAGGAACGGTGCATGAGTTAAGCAAATACGATATTAAATTGTAATCTAAGAGCTGTAAATATTATCTCCCTCTACTGAGCCTTAGGTAAGTCTTAGGCAGCAATAAATTCCAGGTTGTACTAAAAAAAAAAAAATGTCTGAGGTGCAGCCCTTATACAATGTCGTCCAAACGTTCGTAAACATACTTTAATAGTCCGAGGCTGGGATGGGATTGCCATGCTTTTGTGAAAACTGAGTAGTGTAACAACAAGGAAACAGGCTTGAAAAGCCCTCCCCTGAGGTGGGCCAAGGCGGTGGGAATAATTATACTTAAGAAGTAGTGTTCGGTCTTCCCCAGCCCAGAGACTAAGAAACAACCAGTTCCAGAGTTAATGTGGAATCTCTGTAAAGTTAGAACAATTTGATGGCCTGTGGAGAGAATGGTTATTCTCATTTTGTGGTAAGAGAAATGATGTAGTTCAGTGAGGAAGGGACAAAGCTGGGACTCAAGCCCAGATCTAATTGCCTGCTAAGTCCATCTCTGTAACCTCCATATTATACGAGCTTTTTTCCAAAAAGACCTTTCCTTCCGATCCTGATTCCCATGCTATGAGGGTAGATCATTAATGGGAGGACTCCATATTGACCCTATTCCTCTAGTCCATAACCAACTGTTCTCTGTAGAACCAAAGGCTGGAGGACTTTGGCACCGAGCATGAGGACTTCGTAGCTTGGCTCCTGCTCCCTATCCAGTCACTTCCACGCATGCACTCTAGTCTCAAGCATTTCAAACCACCTTGCGGTGCACTTTCTCAGCTGTACCTCGGCAAGCCATCTAATCCATGGAGAATTCTTTCTTCATCTCGTGATAGCCAGCAGTCTCCTCCTCCCCCTTGAAGTCTCATTTCAAATACATCATCTGCTTTATTGCATATAGGATAATAGGCTTGATATAAAAGTAAGACGCAGGTGTTTGTCTGGGTTGTCTTTAATCTATAGCACGGTGGGCTGAAGGCAGCTGTAGTACATTGCTTGAATGATTACAGTCTTGAAATATCTCAGATGAGTGACATGAGTGACGTCAGTCAGGGAGTTGCTATCCATGCAGTGATTTTCAAGCATAGCGACCTTAAAAAAGGTCAATGTTCTAACTGCATCGTAGAAATTATATCAGACCCTCAGGGACCCAGGCATTAGTATTATTTTTTTTACATCAGAGGATTCTGAGGTATCCAGAAGGAACCAAAGGTTCCACCCGCTGCTGTTATTCCAAGTGGCCTAAAATGCAAACCCCTGGTCTTGGGGAAAAGCATACAGTGGCGGGCGAGCAGCAGCGGGATAACAGAATGGCTCTGCTCCCATATTCTCAAGAGCCTGAAATCTCTCTTACAGCCCACATGTAGATAAAGACAGGAGCTTAATTTTCAAACTCTGGTAACGATAAACTTTATATTAGGGAGCTCATCTGGTTTCAGATGCAAAGAAGAAAAGCCCAGAAGCTGAGTCAGAGATCCCAAAGGGCAAGAGAGCCCCATCCCCTTCTGGTAGGAGCAGGGAGACGTTTCTTCTAGACAGCCAGCTACAAGAGAAAATACAGCAGATGTAGTTTGCTTTGAATAAAGATCACACATCCTCTTTAATCACCACCTTTGCTTTTTATGAAGTGAGTGTAAATTATTGTCAGTTTCATCATTTGTAATCAGAGCCTGAAACAGATGCTGAAGGTTTAGTTTAAAATGATATGTGTCTCTTATAACAACCTGCAATATGCTCTCCAAGGACTACTTACCTTCCACATTCCATAAACTCAGTACACGGGAGTTTATTCTTAAGAGCGTTTGAGGTAAATTAAGCACAATGAATGCAACTTTCTTTAGAGATAACATTTAGTGGAGTTATTATCAGGCTCACTATGTCTGCTTTGAGTGGGCATTTGCCTTAATGACTTTGTTTAACAAGCTTTCATTTCCTTGCTTATGTGATTTAAAGTGCTCTTGGAACTATTTGTCCTTAGGAGTTTTACTACCAACATGTGGCAATGACAATTTGGCTTCCTTTCTTTTCTCTCTCTTTCTCTCTCTCACTTTTTTTTTTTTTTTACAAAATTAGTGTCTGAGAATAATATTTATAGTTTCAATACCAAGAAGAATGGTAAAATTCTTAAATTTCTCCGAGCATGTTTAGCACTGTCTATAGTCTGAAGCTAGGAGCTAGGAATTAGAATTAGGAATCCATAATAAAAGACTCCTCCATCCACACAGGAGTTGCTCTTTCTGTTCATGAGACCATCAGAGGTGTCCAGAGTGTAAGCGTGCGGTCCTCAGGAAACAACGAATAAATGGAGGTGCATACCTACTTCATTCTCTAAATGAGTCAGAAAAAAATACATATTTTGAAAATAAAGCGGTGTGGGTACCTCTGGGGAAAGGGAACCAAAAGCAGAATCAGGGAAGGGGATCAAAGAGGATTTTAGTCTGATTTGTAAAGCTTTGGATTTAAGACAAGAAGAATATGTAAACTTATTTGTGTAACTAAAAATGAGCTTTTAACAAAGTGAAGACTAGAAGGAAATAGCATTTTAAAAAAAGAAAAAGACAACAGAAAACTTAAAATCCATATGTAAATGATTAAATTCTAGACTTCAATAATAACAATAAGAACATGAGAACCAAGGGAATCTCAAGAATGAATCAACAAGAGGCAGAATTCAACAAAATAACTTAAAAGGAATTTTTAAAAGAAAATTTATTTAATTTTGAAAAGACTTTTTAATTTTGAAAAATTAGCAATTTATTATAAAAATTAAACAATATACTAGATACTAGTACAATTTTGATTCAAACACCAATTTTTTAATTTCTTAATTATTTTTATTTACTTATTGGTGGAATTTTCATAATTTCTTAAGTTCTAAGTATACTTTTCAGACCTTGAGTCATATGAGGCATATATATACTTCTGCTCTCCTTGTCTTTTGAAAAAATTACAGACCAGATTATCAAAAAAAAAAAGGATAGTTTTACTATTTTATATTGAAATCATTCTTTTACTGAGATTTTATATGTATCCCCCCATTAAGGAAAGTATGTGCTCTGTTTTATTTCATAAAACAACATTTGCTGGACAGAGATCATAACTGATTCAATTGATTCATAGGAAATACGAGATGTGAGATGCCAAGGACTCGGTTATGGACATTCCCGTTATGGACATTCCTGTCCCTCCTCACCAATTCATATGTTGATACCCTAACCCCCAATGTGACTCTATTTGGAGATAGCTTGCTCTCTCTTTCTGAGCACGTGCAAGGAAGCAGTCACACAAGCATACAGGAACAAGGTTGCTGCCTTCCAAGCAAGAGAAGAAGCCTCAGAATGAAATCTACCAGACCAACCATTTTGATCTTGGATGTCCAAGTCTCCAGAGCTGTGAGAGATAAATTTCTGTTGTTTAAGCCACCTGGTCTATGGTATTTTGTATGGCAGTTTCAGCAGTTTCACATGAGGGGCCTACTCGCTTCTGCCACTAGGAAAAGGACATGTCAGGTCCTTGCCAATGACTCATTTCTCCCCATGTAGTGGGTTGAGTGGTGGCCCCTCAAAAGATATGTTCATATCTTACTCTCTGGAACCTGTGAATATTACCTTAAATAACAAAAGAGTAAATATTACCTTATATGGTCACACATGTAATTAAGTTAAGGTTGACGTGAGGAGATTATCTGGTATTATCTGGTTGGGCCCTAAATACCATCACCAAGTGTACTGATAGGAAAGAGGCAAGGGAGATAACACAGAGGAGGAGGCAGTGTGACCAGGGAGATGGGAGTGATCCAGCCCTAAGTTAAGACATCCCATCCTTAATGTTTTTCTGAAATTCTTCTGAAATACAAAAAAATGAAATAAGAATAAAATATAAGAGGCTTATCTATTGAACAGGAGGAGGAAAATAATTATATGCAAATGATATGATTTTTCACTTAGAAGTTAAAGTAGAACTTACTGAAAGGTTCATAAAGGGAGGCAATTAAGACTATGTTTAAACATATAAACGACTTTATATCATCTATAATCAATTAAAACAAATAAGTCATAATAAAATGTTGACAACAATATGAAATATTTAAAATCAACTATCATAAGAGCTCTGTGGCACACAAGAAAAACTAAAACCTTATTGAATAGAGACACAGACCATGTTTCTTATTAGCAAAACAATATTTCAAAGAAATAAATTCATTTCAAATTAATGTTTTGGTTTAATGTAATTCTAATCAAATCTTAGCTATATTTATTTTGACTTTAGCACAATATCCATTTGAAAGAATAAATAAACAAGAAAGGCTAAGGAAAAAACTAGTATTATAAAGATTTAAAATCAAAAGTGTACAATACTGGTAAAGAAATCAACAGATAAGTAAAACAAAATAGATAACTCTATCATTCATATTAATTTTTTTGTGATAAAGGAAACAACTGTTAGAGAATGAGAGGACTTTTCATCAAATGGTCGCAGACAATAGATGATTATTTAGAAAATTACAATAACTGATTTTTAGTTCCTATCATACATGAAAATAAATCCTGAACTTATACTGAAAAGTTTATATCCAAAATTATATTATAAAATTCTACACACAATTTAAATGAGCATTTTTCTGATCTCTGAATAGAGAGGGACTTCCTTAACATATACATATATTTTTTTAAAAATCATAAAGGAAAATATTTATATTTTTCTACATAAAAAAATTATATTTTCTACATAATTTTCTACATAAATTTTTGTTTATAATAATATTGATGAAAATGGAAAATAAATTAGGACAAATTTTTATAGAGTTGATGGATATAGATTTTATTCTTAATTATGTAATGGAGATGTTATTTTTATCCTTATTTAATTCTATTTCCGGTTATTAGCACTTCACCTAAATGCTCAGCCATGAATTTTGAAATCTTAGGGGACAAAAGGAGATATTCGATAAAGAAAGGACCTTTCCTGGTCCTGGTTCAAGACACTGTGGGATGGCAAAGAAGATCCAAATGGTGAAGAAAGGTAGACTTTTGAATTGTTGATCCCTATCTCCCACCCTATCCCCACATCCGCTGGGTCTACTTCTTGGGGAGCTGATTTTAAAACATCCAGAAAGTTAAGGAGTAGGCTATGTGGAGAGTGGCTGGCCTCCCCACATACTGATAGGGGGCCGGTAACTGCCATGTGCCAGGAAAAGAATTACATGTGGGTACTTTTCATCATGATACTGGACTAAGGGCTCAGCAGCATCATTAGACAGTGAGAGAGAACCTCAGGAGTGCTTTTGGGTCCCACCAGCTTGTGCGTGTCAAGCAGGCAACACCTGTTGAGGAGATGAAAAATTACTTGGATCTAGGTGGGCAAGGATTTAGAAATGCGAGGCAAATGGCCAGATTCAGGGACTCCCATGAAGGGTGCCGGCGCATTAGCTCAAACTGCTAGATGGGACCGGATCACCGCTGGCGGTCACTGGTCCAAGGACAAAACAGTGGAAACATTCTCCCGTGGAGACCAGGGAGGATTCTGAGAAGTCAGGGCCCATCCGAGGACTCCGCCCCCTCTGAGGCCATGAGATCACAGAAGGTAGAGAGCAGAAAGGGAAAATGACTTGTGACGATCATAGTGTTTGTAGGTGGAGTAAGGGGCTTATGATCTCTTAGGAAGAGATATACAGATACACGGATTGTATTTGCAACGGGAGCAAATTTCTGGCCTAATTCCATGTGCGCCCTATCTGTATAGTTCTAAAGACAAAAGCATTCCTCCTCTGGAAGGGAATCACTGAGGGTTTGGAATGAGGGCTAGACCTGTTACGATGATGTTCTTCCTTCTTTACTGCTCTATCTCTTCTTTTCCACTTATCTCTTGTCCTGGAAGGGAAGATTTTTCCATCCTCTTTGTCATATCCTCTAGCTATGGTAACAAACCCTCTGGATTACCTCTCACGTGGAGGGCGACAATGGGAATTCTCTCCAAATTCCAGGCAATAAACATCGGTTCTCCATCCTCCAGGTGCACCTAACTGGGCGCTCTGGGGTATGAAAAGGAAATAGGGATCTCTGAGGATGAAAACAATTTGATTTACTAGCTTCTAAATATTATCTCCATCAAAAGTAGTCTTAAAGAACTCATGCCAGCTAATAAGAACCCCCCTAAAAGAAAAATCAGAAAAAGCTCAGTAAGAAATCCTCAAAAGAAGAAATAAACATTATATAACATTAAAGTTCACCAGTAATCAAAGATATACACATTTAAAAGCACAAAAGCTTATTCACTTGGCAATTAAAAGAAGATAGCTCCCCATGTTGAAGAAAATGTCTTAAAAGAGTATTTTTATATAATGCTGCTGGTAATGTCAATTTGTTTAAAATCTCAACAAATCAATTTGATAGTAAATTTTGTATTCTCCAAATTATCTGCTTAGATCAAGTATTTTTTTGTGATTAGGAAAAATAGTAAATATGCTTTTAAAACAAAGCTAAGTAACTGTCTCTGGCATCAATCACTATTGACCATAGTTGCCTATGCGGGGTTGGTATATCTTCTCCCTGACATTTCACACAGTCCTTATCTATGTCCAGCAGGCATTTACATCAGTAACAGATGACAGGCAGCTCAAGCAACGGGGATGGCGGGATGGCGTGCTGAGCGTTTTAAGTAGCTCTCAGTTTTCTGCTTCAACTGAAATTCTATGTAGAGTTTTTCAAACATGTATAAATAGTGAAATACAAAACAAAACAAAGCACTGAGATAAAAATAATTACAGTAAAATTATTTTTCAAAGAAAATTTAAAGGTAGCAAAGGAATAAATGATAACAAACAGGCAAAAATCTTTTCTTTAAATACAGAGCGATGGGTTGCACAGACAAAAAGTTCATGAAGCAAATTTTATAAAAGGACCTAACAACAGCAGTGCCATGAGAAATGTTCAAAATGAAGATGAAATCCCAGATTAAGGTGGCAAATGTTCGAGTGAATCACTGTCCCTGTGACAGGTGACTTCCTAGGGACTGCACCAACGTCTTAGGAAAGCAATCAGAGGTCCCTTCTCTCTTCAATTCCACCTCTCTTCAATTTCTTTGACTAGGGAATTGTTACAAACAATAAAGGATTCAGAAAGACTGCACAAAACCACTATCTTCGTGTCTCTAACCTTTCCCAGAAAAGCTGAGATTATATAAATGTGTGTGTGTGTACATATATATTTAAATTAACATTGAAAAAATATGTTTTCTTTCTCTGGACTCTTATATTTTTTTATTTGATTTGATTTATTTATTTGCCAGAGGGAGAGAGAGTAAGCATAACAAGGGGGAACAGGAGGCAGAGAGAGAAGCAGGCTCCCCACTGAGCAAGGAGCCTGATACAGGACTCGATCCCAGGACTGCAGGATAATGACCAGAGCCAAAGGCAGATGCTCAACCGACTGAGCCACCCAGGCGTCCCTCCCTGGGCTCTTATATAAAGCTAATGAAAGGAGTCCTATGAAAAAAAAGTGTATGTTTATCTGCTTTGTAAAATGTGACCAAGAGAACTGTTTCCAGAGCTGGATTCCTTTAAGCTCAATGAAGAAGTATTCTTTCTCTTCCGTTCTGTGTTTTTCTATAAGACTTTAAAATCTTTTGTTCTGCAGCATAGGATTTTACTGAAGGAAAGAGTGAGAATGAAAAAATATTTTATTGTCAAACTTAAGAAATATTTGCTACAAATCCTTTATGTACAAGATTAGCGCACAGGATGCTGGAGAGCTCGTCAACACCTGTATTTTTCCGGCGAGAACTCAGGTACTCAGAAAGCATGAGCCACTCTGGAGATTACACAGCTGGTCAGTGCCAAGACAAGATCTCACCAGAGCTGCTGACTGTAGCTCACCTGATTGCGTTACTAGCCTAGGGATCTCTGCTAGGCAGCAAGAACGATGTCTTTTGTTTGATTTTTCAGATTGCTGGCAAGGATGTGCATGTTACATATGACTTTTAGAGGGGTCTAATGAAGGGGAGGTTTAAAGTACATATATAGTGTTTCGGGTCATACACTGGTCTTCCCCAGTTTCTCCATTTCTCTGTCCTAAGACCAGGGATTTGCCATGATGTCTGCTACTTGAAGACACTGATGCTGGTTGCAACTTTATATTTCATGCAAGTTTGTGTCATTTGATGGATGGAGATTTTGGGAGAAAAAACCATTTCAAATGAATTCAAATCTTTCTGTGACTTTTTCTCAGCACACATCACTAACATCTATTATTGCATGAGATAATACGGATAAGAAGGCTTAACTCAGTGTCTGTTGAACAGCTATTAGTGAAGCTGATTGATGATGCCAAGCATTTCTTTTATAATTCTGATTTTTCTAGTAGTCCTGGGATTTTGGAATCTTCCACGGTGTTCTTTGTCCACACCAGTAAGTTCTTACAATATAACTCTTAAAATTCCAGGAGGATTGGGGAAGATTATCTTATTGTCTACTGATATGTCCCAAGCATGTATAACAGTGGCAGGCACAGTGTAGTCTATCAAGACGTAATTCCAAATGAACAGATGGATGGGTGTGAATGGAGGAGTCATGCAGGAACAAAAACCATGGGTCTAGCTCTGATCCTTGAAGCCACCCAGGTTGGTGAAGATGGAACCTATTATTAGGGGCAAGAAGTCTGATTAAGAAGTCTGGGTAAGTCTCATAGCTTGTGAGGGGTGTTTCCTTTCACAGTGTTAGGAGAAGGTAGGAAGATGAGAAATGGTAAGGATTTCTGTGACATTGCTTCAAGTAAGAGTTTTTCAGATTAATTCCTCTTCTAGTCAAGATGACCTGTGCTATATTTCAGGCTGAATTTTTTCATGGATAATAGTTTAGGAAGAATTGAATACCGTTGGCCTGGAAGCCAACAATACATTTGTTACGGATTCATTGAGGGGAAGCTCCGATGGATCTTGGGCAATTTCTCTATCAGGTGGCATTAATTTTTTTCATTTCTTTTCCATTTCATTTTTTTTAGAGGAAATCTTCAGGGAACAGAGATGTTATTATTTTTTAATTAATGGTATTTAAAGGGTGCCTGGGTGGCTCGGTCGGTTAAGCATCTACCTTTGGCTCAGGTCATGATCCTGGGGTCCTGGGATCAAGTCCTGTATCAGGCTCCTTGCTCAGTGGGGAGCCTGCTTCTCCCTCTGCCCCTCCCCCATACCCCCACTCTTGCTCATGTGTGCATGTGTGCTCTCTCTCTCTCTCTTTCTGAAATAAATAAATACAATCTTAAAAAAATAAATGAAATGGTATTTAATTTACCAGTGTGGATCAGATTATTTAGAAATGAACTTTAACATGTAATAGTTCTAGATCCTTGCCTTAAGATAATTTAAAGAGTAATGGCTAGATTTACTAAGCTAATTTGAATTCCTTGAGTTAATTAAAAATCTGTTATTAACAGATGTTATTAGGAAAAAATTTCTAATTTCAATAAACGTTTCTAAGCACTAATTTTTTTTTAAAGATTTTATTTATTTATTTGACAGAGATAGAGACAGCCAGCGAGAGAGGGAACACAAACAGGGGGAGTAGGAGAGGAAGAAGCAGGCTCATAGTGAAGGAGCCTGATGTGGGGCTCGATCCCACAACGCCAGGATCACGCCCTGAGCTGAAGACAGACGCTTAACCGCTATGCCACCCAGGCACCCCTCTAAGCACTAATTTTGATTTCCCCCCAAACCTCTGAGATTATAATGGTGAAGATATGATCTGTGTTATGGATCTTTATAAAAGGTAATGGTGTAGGGAGAATGCTATCCATGAAAATATAATGTGAGCTACAAATACCGTCATGTAATTTTAAATTTTCTAGTAGTCACATTAAAACAAGATGAAATTGGGGTGCCTGGGTGGAGCAGTCATTAAGCGTCTGCCTTCGGCTCAGGGCGTGATCCCGCGTTCTGGGATAGAGCCCCACATCAGGCTCTTCCGCTAGGAGCCTGCTTCTTCCTCTCCCACTCCTCCTGCTTGTGTTCCTTCTCTTGTTGGCTGTGTCTCTCTCTGTCAAATAAATAAATAAATAAAATCTTAAAAAAAAAAAACACAAGATGAAATTAATTTTAATCATGTATTTCATTTAACCTAGATACCCAAAATATTATTGTTTCAACAGTTAATCCTCAGAAAACGATTTGTCTTAGTCTGTCTGGGCTGCTGCAACAAAATGCCATAGACTGGGTGGCTTATAAACAATAGACATTTAGTCTCATAGTTCTAGAAGCTGGAATTCTGAGATCAGGTTGCCATCATGGTCTGTCAAAGGCCTTCTCCTGGGCTGCAAACTTCTTGTACCTTCACTTAGTGGAAGGGGCAAGAGAAGTTCTGTGGGGTCTCTTTAATAAGGACACTAATCTTATTCCTAAGGTCTCTGCCCTTCAAATACCATCACACTGGGCCTTAGGATCTCAACATATTTATGTTGGAGGGACACAAACATTCAGACAATAGCACTATGAATGAGATATTTTATATTTTTTAGTACTAAGTTGCCAAAATCTCATTTTGGACTAGTCACATTTCAAGTTCCCACAAGCCACCGATGGCTGGTGGCTACACTGACAGGTAACACAAGTGGGGAAGTGACCCATGAAAGTGAAAGATTTTGGAGTTGGGCAGTTCTGCATATAAATCCTGGTTCAATCATTTTCTACCTACAGGACACTGAAGAAATTTAAACATTCTAAGTGCCAGTGCCAGCAACTATTAAGTGGGAATAATTTAAGCTCGAACATTTTTGTGAAGATTAGAAATAATATATATGAAACATCTACACCAGTGCTGGGAACTCAAGGGCTATTACTTCCTGAGGAAAGTCAAGTTTCTGGGCTTCAAACATAATTTCTGTTAAATGTAGCTTCTATTACCATCATTGCTTTATTCCTTTGAAATTGCAGGAAAATTCTCTTAACTTCCTTTACCAAGAAGTCAATATTGCATTGATATGTGGAATGAAGCTCCTGATTGTGGATGTCTGAAAGGTGACCTCATTAGCACATGATAAGAGAGATAATACTGTTGTCACTTACTGTTAAATATGCATTTTTCATGCGGCAGCTCACCTTCCACATTCTAAATCACAAGAAAAATGACAGGTGATAGATTCATTTTGTTGGGGGATACTATCTTTATTAGAAGCGACACAATGCCTTGGTAAAATAATAGGATTCATTCTGGACTAAATTCAAACATTGCTATGCACTCTAAAAATTCATTTCCCTTTGTTTCAATTCAAATGCATACCTCAGACATTGCAGTCTAGATATATAAGCCTCATTCCTTCTGACCACCATTCTCAAGGAGACCAATTCTGGATTTCTCCAGAAGAGGGTGAATATACACTTACAGAACCGGTAGGAGCAGACTCTAGAAAAAGAACAGACTGAAGATTTAGTTTGAAAATGTAATGGCAAAAGAGGGCACATTTTCTAATCATACTTGATCACCAGCCGGCTTGGTCTACATGATAGCATGGTAAAGCAGCTGATAAAATGGATTATTCTATGATGCTTTTTAAACCTTGCAAAGTAGTCTCATGTTAATCTCGCTTAATCAGAAAATATTTATATATAAGGATAAGCATTAACTGAATTATGGTAAAACTTGCTTGTTGAGTCAGCATTACCCAGTTAGCTCTATGCAGAGGAGAAAAGTGTCTATGGGCCCACAAAGGCAGATGACATTTTAGAAAAGTCTACCATTGTTATATGATGATAATTCAAAGGAAATAGATTTTTCGATGACTTTTGGACAGACTCAGCTGAAGGGAATTTAAGGTCAACAACTTAGGTTTTAAAATGGACACTTGCATGTTACATGCTTCATTAAAGTTTACATTTAGGAGCTTTTTCTTTCACGGGAAAACACAGAATTATGCAATCATAGCCCAGGCCACTCCAGCTTCCTCACCTTATAGGTGAGAACCAGAGAAAGGAAATAGCTTCTCCATAAGGGAATGGCTTCTCCATAGTGATAGCTAGGGAACAGGACGGTGTGAACCCACGTAGTCTGACCCCTAATCCAGGAATCCCCTCATGGCAGGAAGTTGCCTCTAAGGAAAACGATACGCAGGCTGGGGTGGGAGGTAGCTGAGCAGAGCTGGTGGGATATTTCTGGGCATCTTATCCCTTTGGCTGAATGTGTTCACACATAAAGTGAAAAAAATAATTAAATTACACTTTATTTTCAAGTACTAGAAAGCTTCAAACCGAGCTATGAAAATTAAGGGTATTTTGCAGCGGGCGGGGGGGGGGAGGTGTGATTTATTCAAATAATTATTTCAATGCTATGCTTTATTTTGACTAGAGATGCCATTGTAATATTTTCAGTCTGACTTTCGTTTTCAATTGTTTTGTTATTCATGGATCATGGGCAGAGGAAGACAAGTCGTTACTACTGAAGCATCTCCAGGAAATTCTTCTGGGCAATTAAGCAGCCATTTCCTCCCTCATGAATTGCCGCAAAGCCACACTGCTTAGGGAATGAATTAGATGAACACTGGTTAAGAAAATCACCAGCTGTCATTCTGGAAGTCTCAGAAGGAATATGTGCTCTCTGTATCATTACTTCATTCTGGGGTTCACAGATTGACCGTTGCCTTACAAAGAGGTTGCAGGAGTGGATTCTCTCACCTTGCTCTGGCCTCAGGCAGATGCTTCCGCTGCACCACGGCCTGTGGTTCCGTTGAGTTTTCTTGTATGCAGGTGTCAGCCCAAGTCATAGGAAGTTTATTTTACCAAAGCAAATGACAGAATGCAGAAAATGCAGACCTTTTTCAATGCCTTACAGCTAAGGAATAGGGTAAATATAAAAACAAAAACACAAATGCTTCTATGCTTAAAAATACAAAAGGGAAAGTTAGAACGAAATTTGTTATTTAAGTCTTAAGGCTGATAGAACGAAATGAAAGATTGAGTCTGATTTCAGTGGTGGCTTTTTACTTTGCTGACGGCAAAATCAAGGCAACCACGGGGGGTCAAAGTAAAGAAACTGCTCATAAGTCAACCAGCATCGTGTACCCTCAGTAAGAGCATTAATGATGCAGAACAGTTTAAGGTTTCAGAAGAAATTTCCTTACCATTTCCGTAAGAGAGACAGCACTCACCCAATTTCAATTTTCTTATCAACATGGCATTATCTCCATGCGCAGCTATTTCTTTCATTGTTGGCAACACCTCTGAGCCCATATCCTCTGTTAGGCACTTCTTCAGCAGTGCTTATTGGATCCTCTCGAGGCTCTCTAGGTCATCTGCCATTTAGATCCTTTAGATCAGTAGGATTACGGTTGGTCAAAACCAGATTTTGTAGATGCGATGTCCCTTCGTGGCAATCTTTAATCTTTTAAAGCTATAAGACTGGATCATTACACCTCCTTGTTCATTTAGCCCTTCTCAAGATTCTGGGACTCTTCTTGCCTATAAAGAAGGAGGAAACACAAGAATACCAAAGTCAAGAGCTCTTTAGAGTCAGTACCAAGACTCTCTAATTCTTTCTCAAATTCCAGTTCCTAAAGAGTGGGAAGGACCGGCTAACCACTCACTGGGGCCCAGTCTTCCACCTTCTGGGCACACAGCTAGATCACATTCCCGTTGTCTCTGCCATGGCTAACGTTCCATTTCCCAGTTAGCTTGGGTCATGCTACTGAGTTCTGGCCAGAGGAGTATGACTGAAGTTATGTGTGTCACTTCCCATCCCTGGTTTATGAAAATCTCTTACTCAGAATCCCTTCGTTCAACTCCCCCTCTCTTGGCTGCTCTGTGTGGATGGGCATGACAACCTTGAAATCCTCATGATAAAACTGACAGTCTTAAGATGGAAAGAGTATGGGTTTCTGAATCACTGCGTGAAGGGGAGACACTCATCAATCAGAAACATCCATCTAAAAGCTAAGTGAAAAATTAAGTTCCTTTATGAAAAACCACTAATATTTGGTGCTTTATATATTACAGTAGTTATGATTACTTTATATAAAACCATGACATGCATACTCTTGCAATAAATTCCAGTACTAATAACCTAGTCTCTGCCTTGTCCCTGTTTGCCAGCCCTCAATCTGTTACTCTGAAGGGCCCTGCCTTCCCTCTCCGTCCTTCCAGAAATTGAGCTCTGCTTGGGAAACCTGTTCCATGTAACCAGGAATTGGATGACCTTCTAGTTCTAGGATTGGACTAGAACTGGGTGCTCTCTTCAGGAATGCCATCTACTCTTTCAAGATTCTACTGCACACCCTGCCCTCTGGATTCCTTTTCTGCATGCCTGACTCTAAGAGGGTTACAACCTTCTTAGTTCTGGTTATTACCATCTCCTTATGATCATATAAGCATTTCACATTTTTAAGGTTTTCCTGCTGTGGAAGAAATAGAATCTATGCTATGCTCTAAAATTAAACTGGCAGAATTGTTTATTTTAACTAAAAAAAAGCATATACAAGGAAGAAGTTGTTTCAGATAGTTTTCAAAGTGGAATAAAATTACAATCTTTTAAACTTATTGAATAGATTACATTATGTTGAATGAAATCATAATTAACATTTAATTATTCTTTAGCATTTAATTATTATAAGGTTATTGAGGAGATTTTAGCTTTATATGGTAAATAACTATAATTTTAAGTAAACAAATACAATTCTTTTTTTTTAAGATTTTATTTATTTATTTGACAGAGAGAGCACAAACAGGCAGTGCTGCAGGCAGAAGGAGAGGGAGAGGGAGAAGCAGGCTCCCTGCTGAGCAAGGAGCACGATGCCATGCGGGGCTGGATCCCAGGACCATGGGATCATGACCTGAGCCGAAGGCAGATGCCTAACCGACTGAGCCACCCAGGTGCCCGCAAATGCAATTATTTCTAATGAACATCTTAATAAATGAAGTTTTCTATAACAAATATTCAGGTTTTCAATATCATAGGTTGTGGCTAACCCTTCATGTCCAGTGCTTCCAGGCTTCTGGAAACGGTGTCCTCGCTAGCCCCTCCTACGCTGGATTAGGACTGGCCTTGCCTACTCTAGAATACAGCAGAAAGGATTCTTCTCGCCTTCTAAGCCTACGTCCCAAGAAGCCTTACAGTGTCTGCCTTGCTTTCTTAAAATACATATCCTGGGGGAAGCTATCCCCAAAAAAGAAGTCCTACAATGATGAAACCCTCATTCCTTCTTAGGTGAGGAAGACCTAGCTGGCCATGTGGAAGGGCTACTTGGAGAAAGAGAGCTGATCTTGCCATTTCAGCTGGGGTTCCAGACATGTCTGGACATTTCTGACATCTAGCCTCAGGCACCATCAACTGAAACCAGCAACAGCTGCCCTCACAACCGCAAGAGAAACGCTAGCTAAGATCTGCCCAACTAAACTCAGCCAATACAAAGAATCACGAGAAATAATAATAAATCATTTTAAGCTACTGAGTTTTGAGGTGGTTTGTTACACAGAAGTGGATAAATGAGTAACAGGCCAAAAGTTCTTTGAAAATATGAAAGCATACTTATGAATATTGCAAAAATTCTTTACTATTAGGTAAATCCTGGTGTTTTTATTCCTTCTCTCTACATGAGTGTTGAATAAATTGGGGGGAAAAACAGCAAATGAAACCAGTGTATCACCTTCACTATTAATAAGGGGAAGTTATATGGAAGCCTAATGAGTTTCCCGACACTTAACAGCTAAATCACCAGATTTATCTACCCTGTCACAGGCAACTACACAGACCAGCCATCTCCGCCTACGGGGGACTTCTGGGGAAGTTTCATGGCACAGAGAACAGAAGAGAACTTGTGGGCAGGTTTGCTTCAAGAGGAACAAAGAGGACTTTTTCTTCCCAAGGTACCAGTCGGATAAGTCGCTTACCTCACTCAGGGTTAGGTCAAACAAAGGGCACAGAGAGTCCTGGTGTTCTACTAATTCATTCCTTTCCCATGGAAGGACAACTAAGAGGGCGGAAAAAATTTCCCTCTAACAGTAAACAGATTTGATAAAAACTGGCTATGAATAAGTATAGATGTAATTGAAATTTTTGACGTAAAAGTATATAAATATTTTCTTATTGTCGCCATTTTCTTTTTAAGCAGAATCATGGCTAATTCAGTGCTTTACCCCCTCAAAATAACTTGTGACAATTCCTTTGCTTCAATTTTCTAATTAACACCTTTGAAACTTGTGTCTAGGGTTTTATTTATAATTTTATCCAGGCAACACCCAAGATCTGGGGCTCATAATTTTTATTTCCTTATTTCCCATCACCAAATGTAAACATGGTATAACAAATGCAAATAATGAGTTACAAGAGCTTCTGAATCTTCCAAAATTCTTACCACCTTAGATCTGTTTTATAACTCCAGGGCACTTAATCTCCATAGCATAAATACATTTCAGAAAGTTCGTGGGAGTGAGGGAAATGGGAGACCCCAAGGTTCTGTTCAGGCTAGAACAGAAAATACACCACAGTGGTGCCCTAGGTGTGTGGAAGATAAAAGAGCGAGAACAATTTGGCTAGTGAATGGGGTTTTCCTAGGGCTAATGAGAATGCAAAATTTAACTAGGTGGTCACTGGAACTGCACCAGTAGACATGATTTACTGAGTTATTTAAGAAATTGAGACACAGTGTCTAATTATTCCCTAGATTGTAAGCTTTAGAAAAGTTACATGAAAGTAAGAATTACGGGTAGTGAAGCACTGATCCAGATGGAAATTCTACATTACCTAACAACAACAAGTACACACGGTCTTTGCAGAGAAAGAAAGATAAGAATGACAAGAGGTATTACGAGGATATCCATAGCCTATGAAGATGGAAACAAGGCAATTTCTATTTGACATATGCCCATGACTGATGGCATTTAAAGAAACCGTGCTGTCTTTGCTCTCAAACCTCTCCTACAGCAATTTCGCCCATGATTTTCATCAGTGTCACAGATTTGATGGGCTCTTTCCATTAACAACCAAACCTCTTCAAGCTGTAGATTTATTTAACACACTGAAGGTTTATTTAACTTCCCATTGCTGTATTTTACTCAACAATATAGTTCTATTTCATCACATAAATGACTGCTCTGATAGTCCTCTGACTCCCTTCTGGCCAACAGGAAACGTAATGTTACTGACATGGTTCGTAGTTAGAAAGGATAGTTAAGGACCAACTATTTCCACTTCGAGCATCACTTTTACTGCTCCCAGGCTGAGAATAAAAACTGATCAGTGAAAGCTTCTTGGGTAGTGTTATAAAAAAAAAAAAAAAAAAGCCATAATGACTGAATAGCTCTGGCATCTGGGAGCCGGGCTAAAGATGACCTTCCAGACTTTGGGAGCACCATGGGCCAGATCATATGGCAACAAACGTCTCAGAAGTGGTGAGATGGACAGATCAAACTATTGCCATGTGCAGACACCATAGAACAGTAACTCCCTTCGGCCAACGAACCCCGAAGGAAACAGAATTACTGTGAAGAGTCCATGAATGCTCATGTGTACTGAAATTTTCTGAAAGCTACATACTTACAATGAGACTTGCAAGCATTTTCTCTGCGCCCCCCACCCCTGCAAATGTAGCTCTTACTTGGATTACTAAAGACATTTATACTTTTTTACAGCTTCTCAAATCTGTGATACCTTTTCTATTATGCTTTTTCTCAGTCAAGGAATTCTAAAATCTAGTTGTTACAGACGAGAATCTGTGAAATGGTTGAATATGAGGTGGGAACAACTGTCTCCATACTCACCTGTATTTATACTTTTTCTTCCTCTTCCTCCTTTAGCACACGATCCATCCCCAACTCTTTCACGTCCACTGAACAGGTTAGCGCTCTGTGCGACAAAGGCACATTTTTTTTCTTGAGAGGGAGAATCATGTTTTGGAAAGCACCATTAAGCTGGAAATGGAGCCGCAAGGGGAAGAAGGAGTTCTCTTGACAATTCCCGGCCAGCCGTGATCAAAGCCGTGTGATTCCACTGGAGTCTGAGGCGAGTAGGTGTGCCTGTTTAGGACAACCTGCAGATAGAAGAAACACATGCATTACGCTTCCAAGACATGTTCAAGGAGGGATCCTCACTCTCGGCTGCATATTAGCATTACCTGGAGAGGTTTTAAAACTCCGAATGCTCTGGCTGCCCATTAGGTCAATGAAATCAGAAGGCAGGGAGGGGTGTCTGTGGGGAGCAGCGGGGAGCAGCTATTCTTACACTTGGACACGATTTCAGCGCGCTCCGCAGGCTGGCGTTGGTCTCTCCGAGGGCCTTCCCGAGCCGGGGGCGGCGTATCACATCCCGCGGCGCCTGACGGGCTCCTCCAACAGAACACAAGCTGAAAGATTTCCCATCTGGAGCCTGTTCCTCAATCGTCTCGTCCCTCGAGAGGCAGGATAACAGGATTTGTTGATTCGGCAGGACGAGTTATGACCTCTGAGGAAATACACACTTTCATTATTTCGCCTTAAATCGGGTATTGTGGATCAGAGCCTGATCTAAATCTGCTCCTACATGGAACACAGTCCTATTTTTCAGGCTTTTTCTACAAGCGTCCTGAAATACTTACTGTGTGACCATTGCGTGGCATTGCCTCATTGCATGTGACTGGGAGCGTTGTTTTTCCTTCTGTTTTCTGTTATTATTTCACTGGAGTTCAACCCAATAACCCAGAAAGTTTTCATGTAGAATCTTCGTATCAATAAATATTTCATGAGTGCTCACTGTATGCAAGGTGTACTGTCTTGTGCACATAACGAAAATTTGAACTAAGATAACATGACTTCTCTTAAGTAGGTCACACGATAAAGGGTGTAATGGTAAATTATATAAATATATAAAATATATATATATATGATTTCTCATTAGTTTTTTTTCTTAATCGAAGTATAGTTGACCACAGTCACATGAGTCAGGTGTACAACATATTGATTCGATAATTCTGTACATTACTCGATGCTCACCACGTAAGTGTAGTTGCCGTCTGTCACCATACGGTGTTGTTGCAATATTATTATGTTCTCCATGCTGTAGTTTCGATCTGTGTGACTTACTTATTTTTTTTTTTTAAATACACTGCCATGGCAAATGCCCTTATATATCCATAGTTGGCTTCAAATTATTATCAACTCATGGTCAGTCTTTTTTTTTTTTTTTTAAGATTTTATTTATTTATTCGACAGAGAGAGAGACAGCCAGCGAGAGAGGGAACACAAGCAGGGGGAGTGGGAGAGGAAGAAGCAGGCTCATAGAGGAAGAGCCTGACGTGGGGCTCAATCCCAGAACTCCGGGATCACGCCCTGAGCCAAAGGCAGACGCTTAACCGCTGTGCCACCCAGGCGCCCCATGACTTACTTATTTTATAACTGGAAGTTTGTACCCCTTAAACCTATTTTGCCCATCCCCCACCCCCACCCCACTCCCACACTTCTGGCAACCCCCAGTTTATTTTGTACATTTATGAGTCTGTTTCTGTTTTTTGTTCATCATTTTTTTATATTTCACATATAAATGAAATCATATGGTATTTGTGTCACTAACTTATTTCACTTAGCATAACCCCCTCTATGTCCATCCATGATGTTGCAGATAGCAAGAGCTCACTCATTCTTTTTATGGGTGAGTAATATTCCATTATGTATATATACTCCCTCTTCTTTATCCATTCATTTATGGATGAACACTTGGGTTGCTTCCATATCTTGGCTACTGTAAATAATGCTACAATAAGCATAGGGGTTTATTTAAATTAGTGTTGTCATTTATTTTGGGTGAATACCGAGCAGTGGAATTACTGGATCATATAGCATGTCTGTTTTCAATTTTTTATGTAACCTCCATACTGTTTTCTACAGTGCTTGCACCAATTTACCTTCCCATCAACAGTGCATGAGGGGTTGTTGTTGTTGTTGTTGTTTTTGCTCCACATCCTCACTAACACATGTCGTTTCTTGTCTTTCTGATACTAGCCATTCTGACTCCTGCAAGGCGCTATCTCATTGCGGTTTTGATTTGTATTTCCCTGATGATGAGAGCTGTCCAGCATCTTTTCATGTGTCTGTGGGCCATCTCTATGGCTTCTTTAGAGAAATGTCTATTCAGATCCTCTGCCTATTTTTTAATTGGATTGTTTGGGTTTTTTTGGTGTTGAGATGTATAAGTTCTTTATATATTTTGGATATTAAACCTTTACCGGCTGTATCACTTACAAATATCTGCTCCCATTCAGTAGATTGCCTTTTCATTTTATTAATGGTCTCCTTTGTTATGCGAAGGCTTCTTTTTATTTTGGTGTAGTCCCAGTACCTTTATGAAGACATTCTGTGAGAAGAAAAAGGATAACATTTGTAGAAAGAAGGGAGAGACAGGACACAAGTTAAGGTGACAACCTAACTTAGTTATGTAAACACGTTTTTTTCTGATTAATGAATAAACAGAAAAAATTGGAAATACAGAAATGTGTAAAGAAGTTAATAAAATATCATTAGTAATTTCACAATCCAGACAAAACAAATATATTTGTATACGTATGACTAGGCGTGTGTGAGTGTGCATTGTGTTATGTATATGATCATGAAAAAAATTATATCACACATATATCATATACAGAGGTCACGCATTGATATATGTATATAGTATGTACACATATGTTCCGTATGTATAGTATATGAACACACGTTTGTATGTTATATATACACACATATTCATTTATTTATATATATACACATAAATATCAATGTATTACCTGCGCACATACACTACTACAATATCTGAGAAGAGCTAAATAAGGATGCCCAAATTCTTAATAAATTGAGAAATAAAGGGTAGAAAATGAAGTGTATAATAATGCCTTTATTATTGATAAAGACTAATTTAGGCGCCTGGGCGGCTCAGTCAATTAAGCGTCTGCCTTCAGCTCAGGTCATGGTCCCAGGGTCCTGGGATCGAGCCCCACATCAACTTCCTTGCTCAGCGGGGAGCCTGCTTCTCTCCCTCTGCCTGCTGTTTTCCCTCCTTGTGCTCTCTCTGTCAAATAAGTAAATAAAATCTTTTTAAAAAAAAGATTAAGTTAGAGAACATAGTTTTGTGTAAAAAAACAAAGGGTAAGGTAATTGAAGTCCCAAATTAAGCACTTAACCACCCAACTACGGGCAATTCTGACCTTGTGAGACCAAGTTCCACTAGGGGATGGCTTGGCTGTGGAGGAACAAAGTAGAATTTGAGCTCTCTGTAGGTGGGCTGGCTCTCAAAGAGGAGAAAAGTACCAGGCAAGTTTAGACCTTACAAATTTACAGATATATTTAATTATTATATAATACATATGTAGCGGCATTGCTACTCTGTAGCATATATGTAATTACAAATGTATATAACGGAAGGATTCTACTTATTACAAAGTAAATTCTCAAAAAATTAGCCATTATTATTCTAATTTTCAAATAAATTACTTCTAGTCACGTTGTCCTATACAGACTATCAAAAGTTTTGCAATGAGACTAGGTGATAACAGTACGATATTCCAATCACAAAATGCACAAAGACCTACTATTTATAAAATTCCAACAATAAAGATGCCCTAACTTTACCTTTAAGCCCTCTGCCAATCTTAAATTTCTAGGGAGAAATTAAAGTTCAAAGAATAAATAGTCTTTCAAGTTAAATAGAAGGGAACTAAAGTCCCAAACCAGATTCCTTTGGGTTTTTGAAAATAAATGAAAGCCCAGAAGTTATCCTTCCCCATGCGGTTCTGCTCAGTTCCATCAGAGGAGTTCACCACATCTGGGTAGAGTTGAGTTTTCTTTCAGCAACTTCAGCCTGGGAAGTGTGTGAATCTTCTAGAGCCTTAAAAAGTCTTAGTTCAATGTCAAGACTCCTCATTCTTACTCCAATAAGACTCTTCAAAATAGGACTCAAAAGTAATCCTAACCCTACACCCACCAAATTTAGAATAAAAGCCAAACCCTAACCCTAGAGGAATGATCCCTGGTAACAATCCTGTTCCCTAAACCCGGAACGCAGTGTTGTCAAAGGCCATCCCACTGCTATCTGAGGAGGACCTGGGGTAGATGGCGACCATCTCAGCTCCAGTTTGGCTGGTTTGCCAGCCAATCTACTTGTCTGGAATCTACAACCTGGGAATTTAATTGAGAGGAGCCTCCCAGCAAATGATTGATTCTGTCACTATGGATTTACCTTATGTGTGGGGCAGGGGTCATTCCAGAAGCCTCCTGTCTCCTCAGGAGGGTGGCCTTGACTAGACACTGTCATCTTTGTTTGCAATGGCAGCAGCTCCTCCTCTCAAACCAGGTGTTAGATGAGATTTCTTTCTTTCTTCCCCAACCTATGCAAAACCCCATATCCGATTGAAAAGCTCACTCCCTGAGGATGAATGAGCTCCATGGTTAGTACTGACTCCTAGGTACTCTCTGAGATATTTTGTGCCTGTGTTAGAGCAGCCCCCTTTCTTTGCTTCTCGGAAAGAACTCAGCCTAAAAACACCTTGCCTTCTAGAAAAGGATTCCACCTTAGAGCTGTACTTGTATCAGAATTTCTGAAACAAGCACCCTCAGAATTTCTGAACTGAAGCTACCACTGAGGCTCTGAAGCAGGGGCCTCCAAGGTCATTGGGAGGTGCCTCCGCCATGTGGTCCTCTAAATCGAGACAATCTTCTTTCTTTCTATCCCATAAACTCCTTGGGAACTGTGATACTCACATGCCCAGCTACAATAGCTTCCCCCTTTGAAATTCGCTCGGATATTCTTTTCTACTATTTTCATTTCTTGTGATTGGGCCTTTGGACTAGGCATAGGATTTAAGGTCAGCGCTCTGCAGTTTCAACCTGTGACCTGAATGCAGAATGGAGTGCTACTTACTGCAAAAGAGCTTAAGCCTTAGCCACATGATATTTTAACAATTTAAAGCTAGAAGCTTCCTAGTATAGCTCATGAGTAAGTTTGCTTTCTTGCGATATACATGCAGATTACAATCCCACTTTAGCCTAGCCAACGATGAGATGCCAGGCAGTGCCTGCATTATAATAAACTACAGCGGCCTGCAGCCGGAGGCCTTAGCACCTGCCAAGGGCACTGCTTTGCTGAGGCCTTTGCCTTGTGCTACAAGTTCAAGGTCAAACTGCAGCAATCTGCGTTCTCGGGCCATCTGTGTTGGCTGACAGCCCATGCCTTTGGCCCAGTCTCTACAGAAAGTCTGTTAGGGTCAGAACCACAACAAGTTGCAGCCACCTGGCAAAGTCAAAAATACCTAGTGACTAATACTTAAGGACTTTTAAGTCATCAACTAAAAGTGACATCAACTAAAAGCTAACTTTGCAAAGTAAAAACCTCCTTGGCTTAATATAAACTCTAGAAACCACCAATGTCAAAATGCCCTGCCTGAACACTAAAGATTAGGGTCTCATCAGAAGTTCATTCCACATGACATTTGCTTCCCAAATTCTTCTTGTCTCCTTTCTCAATGTATGTATGTGTATATGTATATAGGAGATATATAGATATATATAGATTTTCTATATCTATATATATATAGATATATTATCTATATATCTATATTTATCTATATATATCTATATATCTATAAATATATCTATAGATATCTCCAATGCAGTGAAATACATATACTACATATATATTCAATAAATCTTAATGAATAAAACAAATGCCCAATATAGAAAAGAAAAACATATTATTAGTATTTATTTTATTTATTTTACTAAATTTAGATCATATTATACAGAGAAATGTGTATTCTGTTTTTGCTCACCAAAATATTTAAAAATATTTCCTAATATCACTATTACAAATTGAAAAATATTAAAATATTTTTTATCACAGTGTGCTATGAAGTTGGTGAAATCAGCACATAATAATCATAAAGCTTTATGAAAGGGTACATACTCTTCCTCCTAATCTAGTTTGCCTATTTAGAGGCAACCATTTTAAATCTTTTAGCTGATGTTTAAAAAAATTTAATTGAAATTTAATTGACATATAATATTATATTAGTCTCAGGTGTACAACATAATGGCTCAGTATTTGTATACAGATGGCCCCTGACTTATGATGGACTTAATATTTTTTGACTTTATGGTGGTGTGGAAGCAATAGTAGAAACTGTACCTTGGATATTGATCTTTTCCTGGGCTATCAGTGTGAAGTATATGATACTCTCTCCTGATGGGGCAGCTCCCCAGTCCACCGTGTGCTCATAAGGTTAAACAACAGAAATACTTACAACCATTCTGTTTTCACTTCCAGTACAGTATTCAATAAGTTACAGGAGATACTCAACACTTATCAAATAGGCTTTGTGTTAGATGACTTTGCCCAACTGTACCTAACGTAGGTGTTCTGAGCATGTTTAAGGGAGGCGAAGTTGCTAGACTATCAAGTTTGGTAGGTTGGGTGTATTAAATGTATTTTCAATTTACGAGATTTTTCAACTTTCAATGGGTTAATCAGGACGTAACCCCATTGTATGTCTACGAAAATTTGCATATCGTGAAATGATTACCACTCTAAGTCTAGTTAACGCCCTCACCATCCATAGTTACAAATTTATTTTTCTTGTGATGAGAACTTTTAAGAACTACTCTGTTAGCAGCTCTCAAATATGCAGTACAGTCTTATTAACTACAGTCACCACGCTGTTCATCACAACTCCTATTTTATAAATGGCAGTTTGTACCTTTTTTTTTAAAGATTTTATTTTATTTATTTGACAGAGATAGAGACAGCCAGCGAGAGAGGGAACACAAGCAGGGGGAGTGGGAGAGGAAGAAGCAGGCCTCCAGCACAGGAGCCTGATGTGGGGCTCGATCCCATAACGCCGGGATCACGCCCTGAGCCGAAGGCAGATGCTTAACTGCTGTGCCACCCAGGCGCCCCCAGTTTGTACCTTTTGATTCTTAGCTGATTCTTTTTGTTTTTCATTTCGTATCCCTAAATACTATCTTGTACCACTGTTTTTCAATTATTTAATTTTAGAAATTATTTATTTACTCTTTTGTCTTTTAATCTACCAAACGTCTAGAATAGCTAAATCACTATTTTTAGTTAAATCAATAAGCTACATAAATATAGTGTATTTGAAGGACAAACAACTTATTTTGTGCGGTTTTTTTCATTTACCAAGAGTTTCTAATTTCCTTTTCTTCTATATCCATTTATCCTAATATTATATTTAAACTGTTTATTTTATCAGGCATTTTATGGAGTATATGTTTTACTGCCTTTCCCTAGAACACTCCGTTTCTCACCTGTCATCTGGATGTGTCTTTCTTTAGGATAGCTTTGAAGTGGTCATTGTGCAATATACTCTTGGGTAGAAACCGTCATTTCCTGGAACTTGTCTTTGTCCTTCTTGGATTACTATTTTGTTTCGCTAGAGCAAAGAGTTTGTGGGAAGTAATATTTCTGAAAATTTGTATGTCTGAAAATGTGTTTATTCCAAACATTTGACTGAAAGTTTGGCTAGACACAGAATTTTAGTCCAAAATCTATTTCTGTCAGCTTTCTGAAAGCTCTACCCCATGGCTATCTAGCATCAGTGTTATTGATAAAAATCTTGGTGCCAATCTGATCATTCCTCTGTAGATGACATATCTATTGCTCTCTGGAAACTATTAGGATTTTGTCTTTATTTATTTGGTTCTAAAATTACACAAATACTTGTTGAAGAATGGGACTTTTTCATGCATTTATTTGGCACTTAGAAAGTGTTTTCAATTTGGAGACTTTGTCCTTCAACTCAGGAAAATTCTGTTGAATTGATTCTTTGGTATTTTACAAGTTCTTCTTTTCTATGTCCTCTCATTATGGATTTCTATTCATCAGATCAGTATTTATGGTTTGTTATTCAATGAACAATTTCAAAAATGAGATACAAGTGCTTGGATTGGATTCTCAGTCGTCTTGGGTCTAATAGAAATCAACTCCTAGCAATTCCTCGAGGGTTGAATCCTCAGACCTTCTCAGAGGCAAGGTCACAGAATTAGCAGCTGAATTTCTCCCAGAAGTCCTATGGAGACCAACCCCCTTATTTTGTAAGTGTAGACACCTGTATAATTAAGTAAGTGTCCCAAGGTTTTACAACCAGCTAGTGGCAGAGCCTGGATGAAACCAAAGGATTTTCATTTTCTAGCTAGTTTCCATGTTCATTATATAATGTTTTAATAGTCTGCCACATCCCAGGGTCTTGAAGCATAAATTCACAAATGTAAAGTTCAAACACAATGGGCGTGGTTTCCAAAGGAAATTCTAGGGATTGTTATATGAGCAAAAAGTGGAGAAGGGCTACTGGGATGGTGGAAACTGGAAACATCCTTTCGAGGAGTACCTGCCACCAGTTACTGCTGGCAACTCTTTCTGCGACTGCTTATGAAGCCAGTTGGTAAATACACAGTGGTATTGTATTTATTTAGCATTTCAATATAACATTGCTTCCCTGGATATGATTACTGAAGAATTGTTTGAAGCATATAAAGCTTTAAATGCATATAAATATTTTTATAGTAGAACAGGGCCTTAACATAAACATCTGAATCATCATGTTAAAGACAACTCGAAATAGAGCCCACAGTCTGAGTATATCCCTAACCCAACCACCCACAGCCATGGAAGCAAAACTTAAGTGGTTCTGATTTCCCTGAAATGCTGACTCTGACTTCAAACAAAGCTTTGTAGCTTCCTAGCTGATCAGCTACAAGCAAGTAAACCGATGCGGTGCTACTGTTTAAAGGGAATGTAAGTGCCTAGTGACCAGTCACAATAGAAAGCAAGGCCCTTCCTCATTCGGGCTTTATAAACTGAGCTCTAACTCCTGAAAGCCAAGCACTCTTAGTTTTGAAGTCTCCCTGTTTGCAAATAGCTTGTTTCTTTCTCAGTAAAATATTCATGTCAAATAAAACTTTCTGCACCTTATGACAGTTTCTACCATACCCACTATGTTACTATGGACAAGTTAATTAAACTCTGCAAGTTTCTTCATTAGTAAAATGCAGAAATGATGATAAGATTTATTGAAATAATCTAAACATTGGATGAAATTATGCATAGAAATTAACTAGCACAGTGGCTGGTACATGGAATGTGCTCATAAAAATTTGTTAAATCAATGAATATTAGTTTATGTTGCTTGTCATACGGACATCCCATAAGATTTCTCATGCATGTAATTATTCGATAATCAGTCCACTAAATGTTAAAGGGACTGGAGAACTTCGTTCACATTCCAAGTTGCTTACAAGTAGTAGTATCTCAGTTGACTCGCTTACAAGCAAGTAAGAGAAAAAGCTGAAAATTATTAGTATAAACTGAGATAATAGTTAGGATATGTGTCATTTTTGATATTGTAAGTTTAAAACATTTTACGCTAGGCTAGAGTGGTGTCTTCACTGCATAAAAATGACTTCTTCCTCTAATTGTATATTTATAAGACTATGGAATATGTATGTGTATATATATATATATGCTCAAAACATACTGTGAGAATTGAACATCAGTGATAAAGATAAATATTTAAATATATGATTTTGGTGCTGCTCAATATATTCATTCATCCAAATGGTTATTAAGTCAACTCATTTGTTCATTTATTTATTCTTATATTTATTGGGTTCCAAATCAATGCCGAGGCTATGAAGAAAAAGTTACTGCCCCACGGCTAGCCATGTCATCTCTGCGACCTAATTCATTTGGAAAAATAAAGAAGAATACGGGAAATTAAAACAGAAGTAGGTTAATGTTCCTTGCTGCTGCTGTGTAACTAGATTAGTTCCTCCTCCTCTAAGAGCGAAAGTCAAGGATAGAAACAAAATACAAAGCACAGGTATAACTTCAAATTTTCAAGCCATATTTTATTTTATTTTATTTTATTTATTTATTTTTTGAAGACAGCATTAGTTCTTATTTATTTTTTATCCTCTAATACAAAAAGATGAGTGTTCTGAAGATGATACAGTGTCCATAATAATGAAAAGTGGTGATACAAATGCATAAGGTGTAAATTAATTACTTTCAAAAATTTGTTTTATATATTTTGATATTTTCACTTGCTACTTTATCATCAATAAGTGACGAAGTTTTTGGTTGTTTAATATTTATTTATTTATTTATTATTTTTTTTATTATTATTATTTTTTTTAATAATGATTTTTTATTATATTATGTTAGTCACCATACAGTACATCCCCGGTTTTCGATGTAAGGCTTGATGATTCATTAGTTGTGTATAACACCCAGTGCACCATGCAATATGTGCCCTCCTTACTACCCATCACCGGTCTATCCCATTCCCCCACCCCCCTCCCCTCTGTAGCCCTCAGTTTGTTTCTCATAGTCCATAGCCTCTCATGTTTCATTCCCCCTTCTGATTACCCCCCCTTTCTTTATCCCTTTCTTCCCCTACTGATCATTCTAGTTCTTATGTTCCATAGATGAGAGAAATCATATGATAGTTGTCTTTCTCTGCTTGACTTATTTCACTAAGCATTATCTCCTCCAGTGCCGTCCATGTTGTAGCAAATGTTGAGAACTCATTCTTTCTGATTGCTGAGTAATATTCCATTGTATATATGGACCACAACTTCTTAATCCAGTCATCTGTTTCAAGCCATATTTTAAAAAAGTAAAAATAAATAGGTGAAATTAACTTTAACAATTTATTTTAAATTCAGATTTTCAAAAATTACCATTTCAACATGTAATTGATATTAAGATTACGATGAGGAAAAAAAGATTATTAATGAGATAGTTTATACTCTTCATATTAAGTCTTTGAGATCTGGTGTGTATTTTGTACTCACAACATATCTTAATCTGTGCAAGCCGTATTTCCAGTGCACAATAGAACATGGACTAGCGGTTACCATATTAGTGCATATCATAGACAGGGTTTAGGATGGATATATAGGTAGATATATATAGGTGCATACGTGGATGTATCTTCCTGAAGTTCACCCTTCAAACTACCACACTCCCCTAGAGCCTCTAGGAGGAATGTAGCTTTGCCAACACCCTGTTAAAATACAGTTATCAATCACCCAGTGGTAACCATTTTGGAACTTCCAATACTGTAACATAATACTTTTGTCTTATGTTAAGTAAGTCTGTGGTAATTTGCTACAGCAAATTCCTATTGCGGAAATATCAGAATTCATCTTAAATTTTGTTTTGTCTAGCCAGTGGTCTCTTCCTGAAATCATTGAGTAAGAAGCATTGTAGTAATGACGAGTAAGAGAGGCTTCCTGAAGAAGGTTCACTGAGGAGTTTGCTGAACCAGGAGAATTACATCAGAAAGGAAGGAAAGAAAGAAGGAAGAAAAGGAAGATGGATCTGTGAAAACTCAGGAGAATTCATCAGAATAGGAACTCAACATATCAAGTAAATATGTCTCATGAACCAATGCCTGGAAAATAATGAAGAATAATGTGGAACTTGAATCGTATACTACCAAACTTTTAGCCCTTTGAAACTATATTAAAAGAAAGAACATTACCTGGTATTTTCTCGAAAAGTAAACTAGGCCTCATTTATAATGTTTGTGATGTCAGTATCAGATGCATTGCTTAAGTCATTTTTATTGAAAATAATATAACAAAAACTCCCAGGGATACACATTTGCTGGGCGCTCTCTGTGACTGTAAGTTTCCTAGTGTCAGTAGCTACAGAAAGTACGTGAAAGTAATAAAGTTTAAGAATTAACGAAAGGAATCTAGACCAATTAATAAGAACATAGAGCTCATTACTAACCAAAAACTCCACTGTTTCTCAGAGTGTGAGGAGTGTTAGAGACACCAGGTAAGAAAGTACTTGGTATTCCTATTGTCACTCAATTGTTGTCATTAAACAAGAGAGCAGAAAGGACTTCATCAAATGGGATAAGCCAATGGGCCACTCTAAAAGTAGTCCAAATAAACAGAAAAAAAGAGACTCAAGGAACTTTATTGTGAATATATCTCAAATAACCCATACACAGAGAAGGAAAGGAAGAAAATTGCGGACAGAATTGCCATTGGCTTGTAAGATATATATTATATGTTTGGGGCGAATAAAATATCTTAAGATAGACTAAAATTAATTTGTCAGTCTTGAGAATGCTGTCTTTAACATGTAAAATATAAGGTAATGAAGACATTTTCTCTAATAAACTTCTCCCAAAAGAAAAAAAAAATTGAATTGATTTTTATATTACGAAGTGTTTAAAGACAAAGTGTTCGCATATGATATTCATCAATATCATATTGATATTCATTCAAAAATACATTTTAAAAGCTTCATAATAGAGAGATTAGAATGTCCATTCTTTCTTTCCAGACATCGATTACCAAAGATGTATAAGCCTGGCATATAGATCATTGACAACTTTTACAACCTAAACACACTTTAATCATATGCACAGAAGAGTGTAAAATGAAGAGAATGTTACCACATTTCATTCTAATGGGAATCAACCATTGGGTGCAGGTTTATAAGAAAATGCTGTAATAGCACATATTTTTTGTTTATTTTGTTTTACAAACATCAATATTCTTTAGATGTGGTGTTGAGAGAGGTCCTAAAACTTGGCAGAGTACAGATGACTTTTGGTAAGATTAACCCGAGAATATTCTATTTCTTCCACAACTCAGCCTTTTATTGTAAAGACAAATCTACTTGGTTAATTTCCTCAATTGTTAGCATGGACACGAAGAAGGCAGAAATGGAAAATTCCATCTCTCATTTATTAGAGCAAAAACAAAAAGCTTTGTACTATTCACCTTTCTTTTCATGTCAAGGAAATTATGTATTTTTCTCTCTTTTCTTGCAATATTCTTAGAGTTTTACTACTTTTGTCTACTTCTAAAGCCAGAAATTTATTCCAAGTCTTGATATTTCCCTATTCAAACTTTTTGTGTCAACACATACATAGTTTCTTCATTTCTTCTATGAACATCAGTTCCTTTAGTCATCAGGTGATTGAGTGAAATGGGGGTAATTATGGCTCTTGACCCAGGTTTAGGTGGAAGTATGTACCTTGCCTGAAATAGGAGGTAAAATTTTCAGGATTTGAATCCACATCTGCCTAACTCCAAAGCCATCTGTTTTCTATTATACGACAATAAGTTTATCTCCATTGCCCTTATGAATGCCAAAGCCTTGGACATATTCCCTCTAAAAGATTATATAGGAGTTCCCTGACACTTGCCACAGCAGAGGTGGACAGAGTATGGGAATATTTGAGTTTTTCCTTTAACTAAGATACTTACCTCATTTACTGAGCTCTGGTTATTAAAGAACAAACAAAAATGAAATCCCAAAACCTCAATGTCTCTTTTGTAGAGACAGTGGCATTATAGTTAGGTATATACCCTCAGTTTCTTATGATCAACAAAATTTGGCTAAAAATTTTATGTTTATTGAAGAAGTTTATTTTCATCTCAAATATTTCAAAATTCCCAAGTATAATCTATCCTATGATTGTATTTTATAGTTCTGTTAGTCTTGTATAGTGCTTGCTGTTAAATTCGATACATTATCCATTTCTTTTAGCCATCGGGAACTGAACATTGTCATAACATTGAGAAAAAAGTATTTAAACTGTGGTAAGAATGGATTACATTTCCATCATTTTGTAACTTTCATTAATTCAGAAATATGGAAATGTTTGCATTTGGTATCATTTCTATTGAAGCCAATTATCTTGGCTTTCATATAAGTTATGACAATATCAATATTTAAGACATTTTCAAAATTATCATTATTTGTTTATGCATTTCTTTCCTTTCCTGTTTTAATTTTTTGATCATCCATAAACTGTGACACACTGCCTTCTCAATTCTACTTAAATGATCACTAACTCATGTGGGAAAATTAAAAGCTTCCCAGAAAGGAAGCCAATTTCTTAGGTGAAGCATGCTATTTTGTTTTTGAAATTCCACAAAAATGGGAAAATCAATTACAACTTCCCATTTGTCCATGGTGGCCATAAAGGAAGCACATTTTCTGCCAAGGACAACTAGAGCTTTCTAGTCTCTATATGAATTTAGTCTCTGACTCTAAATTTGTCTCTGATTTAATATTTTGCCTTTTTAGCAATATGTTGGAACACATATAGCAGAAGAGATGATTTCTGTTAAAATACTCCCGTGAAAATGATTAAGCATAATTTGGAAAGGAAAGAAACTATGCTGTTGAAAAGGCTGAGGTTGCTTTTGTATGATTGCATAATCTTAGCAGTGTAAATTGAAAGAACATTTGTCAAAAAATCAATATTCAGCAGGCTTAAACATTCCTTATTAATTTTGGTTAACAGGATTAACCACTTCAATGGAATAAAACCAACCTATGCTTGCATGAAGCGAAGACAAATGAGACTCGTTCTTTACAGAAGGTCTTTTGAATGCATTGGTGCCTTAAACCTTTTATATAATTGAAAATAATTAGGTCTGCATTAAAAAGTCATTGTCATAATAAAAATTTGGCTGGAAACTAATGAAATAAGCTATGCATTATGTAACTGTTTAACATATTTTTTATTTGATTAGTTGACTAATCAAATAAATTACAGAGATAATATAATTGACTTCAAATCTTACATTAACATATGCCCTGAAGTCTTTCTTAAAAGTCCATTAGGGTATAAACTTTATCTATTGGAAGGAAAGATATTAAGTAGGCAATTTATCCTTTATAATAGGTGTTGTTTGACTGAAAAACAAAATGAAAATCTGAAATGAATGTGCAATCTACAAATGCAGGAAGATTAACAGGTGGGAGGCAATTCCAGCTCTAAAGATGGCTATTATCATAACCAAGTCACAAGCATGTATTTTAGCAAATAAATGATCTCACACACTAAATGGCAACCCCATTTAAGGTCCTGAAGATGAGGGCAAAGTTCTGAGCAGCTGCCTAATAAAAACAATCAATGAATTAGAATGATACCTGCCATAATATTTGCCCTGAGTAAACTAGGCTGCAGAAAAGATAAAGTAAGTGAGGGGTACCTGGGTGGCTCAGTTGGTGGAATGTCTGCCTTCGGCTCAGGTCATGAGTTCAGGGTCCTGGGATCGAGCCCTGGGTCGTCAGGCTCCCAGCTCAGTGCGGAGTCTGCTTCTCCCTCTCCCTCTAACCCTCTCCCTGCTTGTGCTCTCTTGCTCTCTCTCTCAAATAAATAAACAGAATCTTTATTTTTTTTTTAAGATGAAACAACTGAAAATACTGTGGAATGATTAGATGAATGTAAATACAGTGAAAAAATTTGGAGTCATTACAGGTCAAATGTCAGTATGTGCATAGGTAGTAAGGTGCTGTTTTAATAGCCACATAACAAATTAGACATAGTGGAATACAGCCCATCAGAAATTCACCAGGGTTGGTCAAGGAGTAATACAGAAGAAAGTGAAATAATGTAAAAGAAATTGTAGAATTATATAAATGTCCTTTTAGAACCTCTAATGATATTACTGATCCAGGTAAGAATTGTCACCTAAAACAATGGTGAATGGATGATGCGGAACATGAAAAACGCAGATACAGCATCTTTATGATTCTCTCTGGCTTGCACAGGGGAAAAGTAATAACTACAACAAAACAACCAATTCATCAGCCCCTTAGCCCATTGTTTAATCTTAGCAACACCCATGGCTGGTCAACCAGAAAATAAGTTTTCTGATGTGATAGGGAACATCCGACATGACTTGTTATGTATACTTACCCAAAGAGTAGTTCTAATTTCTGCTTTGTAGGAATTATTGGGAATAGAGGAAAAAACTAGACAATGAGAGAGTTTAGAAAACTCTTATTGTGAAACTCTGGGTGGGATATGGATGGGGTTTCACCTTTGCTTTTCGGAAAAGTTAGACGAGAGAGGTTTTGAAGATATTGACATTAAAGAATCATTTAAGCTGATGTGAAGAGTTTCCTCACAACACGTCTTAGCTCAACTCCCTCATTTTACCAGATAAGGACAGTTGAGTTCAAAGGCCACCTAAGCTAGTAAGAACCTGTCACCATGAGACCCCAGATCTGAAGTCTAGTGATCTTTGTACGGCCTCATGTTAATTTCTCCAGTGGTGCAGTGGTACCTCACCAAGGGGTATGTTCCCCATCATTACATGTGTTGCAGAGAAGGCTGGAGGATAACTTGCAAATGAAGCTATGGGGAAAAAAAATAAATTGAACAGCAGACTTGAGCCTGGACTAGCAGATGTCTTCAAGGTCTTCTTTGAGAGTGTGTGGTTTTATGAGTAATTCACGGGCAGTTGAGCAGACTTCAGCTGAGTAATTTAGGAATCCCACCCTCATTTGTCCTCTTGCCTTTAGAAGTGTAATTTTTGCTCAGGGAGTAATTTTAAGACATGCCTGACCACCATGGACAAGTTCATAAAATGCTAAACTTTTCTTTTTTTTCTTTTTTTAGCTCCCTAGGAATGGATAAACAAAGGATAAAGAAAGTTTATTTTTCATTATCTTCGGATAATAGTCACATAAAAGTGCATTTCCGTCTTGCTGTCAAGTTCAATTATGCAATCGCTTCATTTGTACTTCTTTTATGAAGAGCAAGAAATACAACATTCTAAGTATCTGCAGTCTATAACATAGCGGCTACATATCCTACTCACAGGAAAGATTTTTGTTTTGTAAACTATAAATTGCAAAACTGATATTAGTAATTATTGCATTCACTTCTACAATGACCTTCATAACTAACTGTTTTGTACTAAAGCATGCTGGGTAGCTCTTGTTTCCAAATGCAGTTAAAACAAAGGCTCAAAGTCAAGGTATTTTTCAGCAGGCTAATGAGAATTAGTAGCAAAGATGTACCCTATGTAAGGATACAAAAATGGTTTTAACAAATTAGGTCCTGAGATTCCTCATGAGATTATTATAGCCTTTTAGACCAAACTGTTGTTAGACATGGCCCTTTAAACCCTGCTGGTAAATCCATAGCTTAACAATTGTATTCTCTGTCTTTCATTCCACGGGTATTGAAGATCTGTCCTCAAGAGAGGACTCTTAGGTGGTTCTTACACCCATAGAGTCGAGGAGTGTGGTATTGATCTGTTTATTAAGAGGAGGAATATGGTCTAAACACTTTGAATATAAGCCCTACATTCATTTTCTGTACCCACCAAAAAGGAACAAAAGAGGATAAATAAAACCACAAACCGCAACCACAAGGACAAAACCCCTTTTTTGGTACATTAACTCCTTTTTTTCTTGTAACTATAATAGTAATACAGTTCTGAAAGGCAAAATGCTAATAAACAATTAAAACATTTTTCTAAAGAAGGCAACTAGGGCGAGAAAAAAAAAAAAAGCCAAGAACATGGATATTTTACTAAATAGTTAGACTAAAGAGCTTTTCTGCCCTATTTCCCTTTACAAACCCAGGACACCAATGTCCCACACTTGGAACAAAGAACAGTATTAGACTATTAAGCCTTTTGAATTGTAGATTCTGTTTTGCTACTTCTTTAAAATGAAAATACTAGTTTTATTTTCAAAGTATTCTGATAATAAATATAATGATAACTCATATTTAATAAGTATCTCTTAAGTGCCAAGAACATGTTGTCTGTTATTCCTCCTAATCCTCACTATTGCTTCGTGATGTAGGCATTATTATCCTCATGTAACAGATGAGGACGCTGAGATTGTACTTTGGGAAGGTGTCCGAGTTCACACAGCAAGGAAGTGGAAGTTTGGGATTTGATTTCAAATCCATCTGATTTCAGAGTTTATGTTCTTTTCTCTATACTGTGGTCTTATTTCCTTAAGAAACTAGAAGAGACGTAGTGAACAAATGGGCTAGATTCTTACTCTATTGTAACTCTTAAAAAAGTGTCAATATTGTTTACTCTAAGTTCTTAGGGTTATATAAACTAATACATTAGATTATATTGGAAATACAACAAGGAAGAGCTTACTAAATAGGTTAAATGGAATTTTAAATAAACAAAATCTCCAAATCCTTGCCTCTCATTTCTATTACAAGAATGTTTTTCTATTATGTCAGTTTGAGTTTACATTGTGGATGTGGTCAGCTCTAATCAGTACTCACGTCAGGGAAAGCTAGCTAGTATTTGATCAAAAGGACATATTGCAGATGTGGTCACTACACTGTTCAGCCATGTTTATGAATATTCAGTACCACAATCTTCTTAATCTGTGTAACAGATTATAGAAATTACATTTCTTTGGTGAAGTGAATGGTGTTTAAGATCTGCTGCTGGCTGAAACTTCGCAGAGAAAGGTGCATGAATAGGATGTAGGAGTGTAGACTGGCCCTTCATTCTCGGTAGGGGATGGAGTTTAACTACCTGGAACTCGTGCCTAAATGGTCCTAAATTTAGCCATTGATCAGCAGACTTTTGTTCACATGACTCAGATTAAAGTGGTTACCTAGAATCATGTCACATTTGCCTCAAGGTAAACTTTTTATTTATTTATGTATTTATGCATTTATGTATTTATTTTTATTATGTTAAGTTAGCCACCATACAGTACGTCATTAGTTTTTGATGTAGTGTTCAATGGTTCATTAATTACATATAACACCCAGTGCTCATTACAACATGTGCCCTTCTTAATACCCATCACTTGGCTACCCCATCTCCCCACTCCCCTGCCCTCAGAAACTCTCAGTTTGTTTCCCAGAGTCCAATAGTCTCTCATGGTTTGTTTCCCTCTCTGATCTCCCCCTCTTGTTTTCCCTTTTTTGCCCTAATGTTCTCCATGCTATTCCCTATGTTCCACATATGAGTGAAACCATATGATAATTGTCTTTCTGTGCTTGACTTATTTCACTTAGCATAATCCCCTCCAGTTGCATCCATGTCTATGCAAGTTATGGGTATTCATCCTTTCTGATGGCTGAGTAATTTTTCATTGTATATATCCATTCTTTATCCATTCATTTGTTGAAGAGCATTTCGGCTCCTTCCACAGTTTGGCTATTGTAGACATTGCTGCTATGAACATTGGGATGCATGTGCCCCTTCTTTTCACTACATCTGTATCTTTGGGGTAAATACCTAGTAGTGCAATTGGTGGGTCATAGGGTAGCTCTATTTTCAACTATTTAAGGAACCTCCATACTGTTCTCCAAAGTGGCGGCACCAACTTGCATTCCCACCAACAGTGTAAGCGGTTTCCCTTTTTCCACACCCTCACCAATATTAGTTATTTCGTCTTGTTAATTTTTGCCATTCTAACTGGTTTAAGGTGGTATCTTAATGTGGTTTTGATTTGAATTTCCCTGATTCCTAATGATGTTGAACATTTTTTCATGTGTCTGTTAGCCATTTGTATGTCTTCTTTGGAGAAGTGTCTGTTCCTGTTTTCTGCCCATTTTTTGACTTGATTATTTGCTTTTTGGGTGTTAAGTTTGAGAAGTTCTTTATAGATCTTAGATACCAGCCCTTTATCTGTAATGTCATTTGCAAATGTCTTCTCCCATTCCATGTGTTGTCTCTTAGTTTTGTTGACTGTTTCCTTTGCTCAACAAGATCCTAGCCAATAGGATCCAATAGTACATTAAAAGGATTATCCATCACGACCAGGTGGGATTTTTTTCCTGGAATGCAAGGGTGGTTCAACAACTGCAAATCAATCCATGTGACACACCACATTAATAAAAGAGAGGATGAAAACCATATCATCCTCTCAACTGATGCAGAAAAAGCATTTGACAAAATACAGCATCCTTTCCTGACTGAACTCTTCAGAGTGTAGGAATAGAAGGAACATTCCTCAATATCTTAAAAACCATCTATGAAAAGCCCACAGCAAATATCATTCTCAATGCAGAAAAGCTGAGAGCTTTTTCCTTAAAGTCAAGAACACAACAAGGATGGCCACTCTCAACATCATTGTAGTACTAGAACTATATTACATAGTACTAGCAGTCCTAGCCTCAGCAAACAGACAACAAAAAGAAATAAAAGGCATTCAAATCACCAAAGAAGAAGTCAAACTCTCTCTCTTCGCAGATGACATGATACTTTATGTAGAAAACCCAAAGACCCCACCCCCAAATTACTAGAACTCATATAGCAATTCAGCAATGTGGCAGGATACCAAATCAATGCACAGAAATCAGTTACTTTTCTATATACTAACATGTAACTATAGAAAGAGAAATTAGGGGATCGATTTTATTTACAATAGCTCCAAACCCATAAGATACCTAGGGATAAACCTAACCAAAAAAGTAAAGGGTCTATACTCAAGAAACTACAGAACACTTATGAAGGAAATTGAGGAAGACACAAAAAGATGGAAAAACATTCTATGCTCATGTTTTGGAAAAATAAACATTGTTAAAATTTCCGTGCTGCCCAGAGCAATCTACACTTTCAATGCCATCCTTATTAAAATACCACTGGCATTTTTCAAAGAGCCAGAACAAACAATTCTAAAATTTGTATGGAATCAGAAAAGACCCCAAATAGCCAAGGGACTGTTGAAAAAGAAAAACAAAGCTGGGGGCATCACGTTGCCTGACTTCAAACTATATTACAAAGCTGTGATCACCAAGACAGCATAATACTGGCACAAAAACAGACACATAGATCAATAGAACAGAATAGAGACTCCAGAAATGGACCCTCGACTCTGTGGTCAATTAATCTTCGACAAATCAGGAAAAAACATCCAATGGAAAAAAGACAGTCTCTTCAATAAATGGTGCTGGGAAAATTGGACAGCTACATGCAAAAGAATGAAACTTGACCACTCTCTCACACCATACACAAAGATAAACTCAAAATGGATGAAAGACCTCAATGTGAGACAGGAATCCATCATAATCCTAGAGAAGAACATAAGCAGTAACCTCTTCGACATCGGCCACAGCAACTTCTTTCAAGACACGTCTCCAAAGGCAAGGGAAACAAAAGCAAAAATGAAGTTTTGGGACATCATCAAGATAAAAAGCTTCCGCACAGCAAAGGAGCAGTCAACGAGGTAAACTTTTCATTTGAAGGTTTTGACAGAACCCCTAGGGATGGTTGGGGCAGACAGAAGGACTTGTGTGCTTGCTTCCTATTTTCTGGCTACTAAATACCTCATACTGCGACAGAATTCAGTCAGACTTGTTTTCATTTTAACAATGCGGAGGAGGGAAAGGTTTATCTTTCTACCTACCTTTAACTGTTAGAGGTCACTAGTATTTATCAGAAGGAACCAGAGTTAGGTGGATAACTTGGCTTGGTTAGTTCAAGGTAAATATTATTCAACTCCACGCATTTTATGAGCCTCGTGTCTATCATTACCTTGGCATGACCGGAATTCCCTCACCATTATCACTTTCCTACCACCCAAAGGAAATGCTATAGATGGGGCAGCGTGTTCTTGTGTCATTTCTTAACTAGCTCTTGGACACACTTGGACTTTGCCTGGGTCTCTGCAGAGGCTGGAAGGTGACCAGGCTGCCTATGGACACTCTCATTTGCATAACTTATAGAACCAGGCCTCACAATGGTCCAACAAACTGTAATTCTCTTAAAACAAGGGCTCGGTCCAGATTTAATTGACAGAATAAATGTCCTCAGATTCAGGAGCTGCTCTTTCAAAGTATTCAAGATTGGTGGCAACAGCTCATAAAAATTGGCAAGTATGCTCTCTCAACAATCTTTTGAAAATGGCTTTCCAAGAGAGGGGGTGGTCATTCACTCCAGAAAAATACCCGCCCCATTTTCTGTCTTGTGGTGGTGAAGAGAAGAATAGCAGTGTGACCCCTTGTGTTGGAAATAGAGCTAGACTGATAGATAGACCTGGTATTGGGATGAGGATCGGAGCCCTGTGGACATGAATAATGTGAGCTGTTTTATCAAAAGGTTTGAAGCAAATTAGACCTAACATTACAGGAAATAATATTCAGTAAGTACGCACTTACAACACACTTTTTTACAGATGGGATTCTCACCTAGGATTTCTAACCTAGTAACATTCAACAAAGGAAATGATCTATGACACAATTTTAAAGTAGTAGAAATGATCCTTATTTTCTTTTTCAAGTCTCTGAATTCAAATGACTTCTCTCCTAAAGGCAGATACTTCCGGAGTTGTGCAATAGCCGAGAGAGGTTCATCTCTTCTTGGGTGTTAGTGAGTTAAGCAGCTTATAGTAATGAATCCCTATTCATGGGCAGAGGGAAGGTTTGTAAAATGTTGTTTAAATGAAAAACATCTGTAACTTTTTAGTTTCTGAGAAGAACTACTTTGTTTCCACAGCTGGTCATGGCTTTATGACTTCTCTCGTGGAAGGAAGTTTAGGAGGGGTCTGCAGGGTGGTTGGGAGCAAAACAGGTTCTAGATTCAGATTTGGGGACAACTCTCATAGTTTCCTCTCACTAGTGTAATAATAATATCTACTTCATACAATTATTTTGAGGATTAAATGAGATAATCACCTGAAGTCACTTAACACAGTACCCAGCACATACTAAGTGATCCCTTCACGTTTACAACAAACAGATATTCAGATTTCCTATTCAAAGTCAAGGTAACAAAAGGTACAACATAGGGAATATAGTGAATGACACTGCGATAGTGTTGTATGGTGACAGATGGCAGCTCCACTTGTGGTGAGCACAGGATAACGTATAGAGATGTTGAGTCAGTATGTTGTACACCTGAAACTAATGGAACATTGTGTGACATCTATACTCAAACAAAAAAAGTTTAATAAGAGAAAAGATTTTCTTTTCAAATTCCTTTCAAATACAAGTATCTCTTAATTTTTCTATCTCATAAACTTGGTTTTTCACAAATTTTATTTTCTTGTGAGTACGGCTATACCGTATTATCATCATTAACACTTCCTGGTGCTATGGTTGCTGAAAGTCACAGTGAGGCAGGCATAGCGCGGCGGGCATTGGGGAGACAGTGAGAAGTGCTGCGTTGAATTCTAGCCACATGATTGATAATAGTCTGCTTAATATTTCTGAGCCTTCTTTCCTTGCCTTCCCGTGTTGTTCTGAAAATTAAGTGAGGTGAAGTATAAAAAAGTGCCCATCACTGAGTCAGTCTGTAACAGATGCTTGAGTTCTAAAGTATTTATTTCTGTAGAATAAGTTGTGTGACATGGATTCGTCCTTATCTCTATGTAGCTCATTGATCTGCACACCCTCGTGTCTACTTAATAATTAAATATTTCCAGACTTCATGAGTAGAATGTATTTCCGTGTTTATTTCAACTTTATTTCACCATGTGACAAACAGCTGAGTATACGGGGTGCCTGGGTGGCTCAGTTGGTTAAGCATCTGACTTGACTCTTTCATTTTGGCTCAGGTCATGATCGCAGGGTCCTGGGATCCAGCCCCACGTGGGGCTCCGTGCTTACCTCGGAGTCTGCTTGAGATTCTCTCTCTCCCTCTCCCTCTGCCCTTCCTCCAACTCGTGCTCTCTCTCTCTCTTTCTCTAAAATAAATAAAATCTTTTAAAAAAATCTGAGTATGCAAATTTACTTCATTGTTTTCGCATGGAAGTATCTGAAATACTCTTCTGCACCTTACAACTTCCTGGATGCTATTTTCTTTGTTAATGATGTCCAAACAAATGCAATGTTAAAAATACATTGCTGAGAAACACAGTATGAAATGAAGTTTACCAGGTGGAAGATCAAGAGGAATTAAGTGCCAAAGCTCTAGCCCACATGTCTGTGAAATTGATTTGACTTAACAGGTTTAATGCAAATAGGGTTGTATTGTTTGGGATGTGTGTATACACACACTCATACACCTACAAACATACACATCTTCAACTGTGTGAGCACATCTTGCTTTTGTCCATTTAGAATGCTCATGAATAAATAAATATAAATGGGTTGTTTTCATTTTTAAAGATCAGCTTTTTATCTGAAATTTAAAACCGAGCATATACTAGTGTTCGAACAGATAGACTTTAAGAAACACAGTAAATTGGGGCATGCCCAAAGACAGCTCATGATTGCCATGTTTTTCTCCATAAAACAAGTACTCTATCTCTCATCTTGTCCTCTTGATTAAACCTGTTTGTTTTTTACCCTTCCTGTAAATCATTTTGTTGTAACCACCACTAGATTTAAAGCATGGAGCTGCTAGTAATCACACCAATTTTTCAATTCAAGGCTTTTCTAGGTGATTTGGTATCAAATGTTTTAGTCTGTTTTCCTAGCTCACCCTGGATATCTGCCAGGATTTAATTTTAGTATCTTCTAGGAAGCTTCCCGTTATCCCTCCTTCCTATTCAGCACCAGCAAAATGTCCTTCTTCTGCTCTCTTAAATCACTCCATATAATATGAAAATCGTAGCTTGCTTTCTGTCTTATCCACTGCATTGTGAAAATCCTGTTTAATCTTGAATCCAATCCCCAACTACAGTGCTCAGCACAGAGGACATGCCCAATAGGTATCTGTTGAACTGAATCTGAATCTGGTCATGGGCCTGTTTGTGTATCTAGGTTAACTCCAGAGTGATCACCAAGTTTCCACCAGTCCAGGAAGAATGCTTCTTTATCTACAACTTTCTTTCTTTTTTTTTTTAAAGATTTTATTTATTTATTTGACAGAGATAGAGACAGCCAGCGAGAGAGGGAACACAAGCAGGGGGAGTGGCAGAGGAAGAAGCAGGCTTCCAGCAGAGGAGCCTGATGTGGGGCTCAATCTCAGAATGCAGGGATCACGCCCTGAGCGGAAGGCAGACACTTAACGACTGAGCCACCCAGGCGCCCCAATATATCCTTATCACATATTCTTATATCTTTACCTTGTTACTTGAGGCTTTGTAATATGTCATACATTTTTTTAAGATTTTATTATTTATTTGAAAGAGAGAGAGACAGTGAGAGCGCATGAGCAGGTGATGCGGGAAGCAGCAAAGAGAGAGGGAGAAGCAGATGCCCTGCTGAGCAGGGAGCCCGATGCAGGGCTTGATCCCAGGACCCTGAGATCATGACCTGAGCTGAAGGCAGACACTTAACTGACTGAGCCACCCAGATGCCCCCTATCTACAACTTTCTGAAGGAAGCATCGGTACTCCTTATGAAAGCAAATTCTGATTGGTGTTGCGGTGGTTGGTTTTCTAGCGTCTCAGTCTGATCTTGGGGGTGGGGTGGGGGAGATGCTACGTCCAACTCATGAAAGTTGTAGCATGCAACTGGCAATGGGCTCTATTCAAGGATGTGACTTCTTTACACATGTGACCAGTGCCACTCTGTGTTTTCCGTTTTCTGCTTTGCAAAGTAAAAATACTGATTATTTTTTCCTACATCACAGAAGGGACTAGGACACTTGCCCTGCCCAATCAGAAAAATCAAATGATTTTTAAATTGGTTACAGATTATTCTCTCTGAGAGGGTTCTTTTACTTACCTGGGGGTCCCAATTATCAATATGGTAAATCTACAAACTAAAAGTAGAAACAGATGATTTTAAGAACAGCGATTTCGTAACAATATGAAAGGATAGTTAAAAGAGAAGAATGTTAGCAGAGGTGACAATATGACTAGTTAATAGAAGTCTACTTTAAAACAGGATTTTGTTCATTTAGGATAGCAGACATGTGAAGGACATTTCTGGTTATCTTACAGAGCTAGAAGAAAAGGATGCCTCTTTATTCTTTAATTAGGAAACTGAAAAATCAGAAAATAATTTTACTTGCTTAAATTGTTATAGATCTCATCTATCAAAAATAGCATGTGAAAAAGAATTCATGACACAACTAATAATGTCTTATCCATAAATGATGCCCAAGGTTCAAGGGCTCAGGATCTTTTTAAATATTGTATTGTTTCAAGGAAATGAATCATTCTTTCTGTGTGTTTTTGGATAGGCAGTATTGACTTCATTGAGAAATGGAGAAAACCAAACACAAGAAATAGTAACTTTCTGACACAGGAACACTCATAAGACAGTAGGGGAATTAACCTATATCCCACTTTTATTAGCTTTATCTCTGGAATTTATTTCTCTCATATTTTTTTCTTATACGTTAATTTTTGAATTATACTCAGAACAAAGAACAGAGCAAAAATGTATTCCATTTTTGGTGGACCATTGTCTTTTTCAGGTAAAACAATACCTGCATCATTTTCAGTGGATGGCCGTCTATCCAACAGAAAACAAGCCCGAAAACAAAACCTGGGGAAAATAGTCTACGAACCTCCATGTGGAATATAACTTCACAGAGAGTCGCAGTACGATAAGTAGTGCTCAGCACAGAAATGGTGTAGAAGGGCTAGCAACAAGACAACGGGCCCAACTGGAGTCACTTATGCTAAGTCCCATGTCACCAAATCGAGACTCAACTGACTTACAGTTCCAGCTCTCCGGGCAATGGCATCGTAAGGCGGTCCACCAGGAATCACACCATAAGCAAAGGTTAGGTAACCTGCTTGACAGGCCCCTACCATGTTATAAAGGAAAGTAACCTTTGCCATAACCAGGCCATGTTCTTGTCTAGTATAACTTCCTGTTCCACCCTCTTCTCCCTATAAAAGTCTTTCCTTTCGTACAGTTCCTCGGAGCTCCTTTCTATCTGCTGGATTGGGTGCTGCCTGATGCGGGAGTAACGGCATAAACCCAACATGATCTTCGACATTGACCCAGCTGCATTTCGTTGTTGAACAGTTGCTGGTTTATTGTCTTTATTCCTCAAAAAAAGAAATATATTTTATTTTACACTTCAGCACGAACGCGACCTTCTCTCATCCAAGGTTCCTACCTCATTAAACTCAGTTATTCAATACCCAGACTGTATTAAAATTTACGTCAAAGTCCACCTCAAAGTTGAACCTTCCAAGTAGTTAAAATTGTATTGTGTCAGGAAGCAATTCCTCTTTGCTCATCTCCCTGCCTCTGGATTTAATGGAGGCGGAATCACCATGGAGCAGCAGGTGCCTTTTAGCTTCCTTGATGATTTACTCGATTGCCTTCAAATGTTTTCCTAGCGCGGCATCTGTGAGCAAGATCGATTACGCATTCCAGGCGGGTTTCTTTTGTCTCTTCTTGAAAATTCATTATGCATCTTAATATATTAAAAAGTTTGGTGTGTGTTTTTTTTTCCTGCTAGTCTCTTATTGGTTTCTGGTTCCAAGGCATTAAGAGTTGGATAATGTGTTCGCTCGCTTACATTTGTCTAAGTGCTTCCCCCTCCTTGTCCAGAACACTGTTCGCATTTGGTCCAAGCTGATCTAAAGATTTTAAACTATTATATATGCAGCATCCGTGAAATTTGAATTAATTTATACAGAAAAGCTTTTTCCAATCCTCTCAGTTGTAAATGGTGAATGCTTACATTCTTTATATGGAGAAAAATCTGTGCTAGAAAAGATATTAGCGTAGAAACAATGTAAAGGCAGAAAAAAACAAATACGTGTTTGTTCATCTTAAACACATAGAATTAAAAAGTACTCTTTACTATCATCCCTCAGGTATAGAACAAAATCAATTAATATCCTTGTAGTTTTCTTCCTCAAATATTCTAAGAACTAATAATTTCAAGAACTGCCTCAAAATATAATTTTTTCTCATAAGTTTATTTGTACATTAAGAATTTTTAAATCATATTTAAACTATTAGTTTGCTCTCAGGTATTTATATCTTATCTCTTACTCCAACCACTCCCTAAAGCACTAAATTTAGAAAACATATTTACTAAAAAGATGTTCTAAAAAGAGAAATGATTCAAGTAAAATTCTTGTACACAATTTTCTTGGGTGTTCAGACAATTTTTAAAAAGATGAGTGATAAAGGTTATGCTGGAAAAATCACTTAATCTCTCATTTGTCATCACATTACACAGTTTTTAAACTAATAAATCCTACAAAAGTTTTTTTTTAAGGGAGAGCTTAGGGAATTAATCTGTAGTATCTCTTTTTTGTTGTTGTTCGTGCTCTGAGCAAATTAGAGGTGGACAAAGAGCAAAGCTTTCAGAGATGAAGATATAAGCAATTTTCTTTGAATTTTTAGATACCTTTTGACTTTCAGAAGAGCTGTAAAGATAGTATGGAGCGTTCCTGTGTGACTCTCTTCTAGCCCCTTGTAATGTCAACATCACACATAAACATTGGTTCAGTGCTACCAACTAAACTGCAGACTTTATTTAGATTTCCCAGATGCTCTACTGATGTTCTTTTCCTGTTCCAGGAGCTACGTTGCATTCAGTTGTCATGTCTCCTTTAGCTCCTCCAATCTGTCACAGGTCGTCAGGATTTTTGGTAATGCATGACCTTGGCAATTTTGGAAAAGTACTCACGTATTTTGTGATTGACCCTGAATTTGGACCTGCGTTATAGTTTCTATTAGAGAGAGTTTATGGATTTGGGGAATACCAGAGAGGTCACATGCTCATCGTATCGCATTATAACAGAGAATACATGATATCAACACATTTTTTTATGAGTGATCGTTGGAGTCATGAGTATAGTTGACTTTTCTATTTATAGTCCTTCTCTATTCATTAATTGGAATTCTAATGGGTGAGTTGTGTCTTCTTTCTCATGTATTTATTCATGCAATTATTTATTTTTCTCACAAATTCTTATGTTATTCTTTGATTAATAATCCAATGCTATCATTATTTATTGTGTACCTTTGACTGTTCCAACTGTGGCCATTGAAAGCCCGTTCAAGTGGGCCCTTGCATTCCTTTGAAATGTTCTGTTTGTGTGTTGTTTTCATTTTGTTCTTTTGTTTGTTTGCTTATTCTATCTTTATTTTCTGGCACCTCAAGATGACCCAGATTCATCTTGTATTTTCTCCCCCTCACCCTGGAATAAACCATTTTTCCAAGTAATCTCATTTGCTTATATTGGAAAATGGAATTTATAAATCAATATGTGGGTGCTAGGTGTGTTCATTGTTTTTGGTGTGTGACTGCTTCCAGGTACTCTGAGTGCACAGAGCTGGAGAATATATGGATGCGGACCTTAACATGTACTCTCCACCTGTGTGTGTATGTTACACATACATAAACGTATGTCCATATAACCATAGGTTGTTTTTTTTTTTTAAAGATTTTATTTATTTATTCGACAGAGATAGAGACAGCCAGCGAGAGAGGGAACACAAGCAGGGGGAATGGGAGAAGAAGAAGCAGGCTCATAGTGGAGGAGCCTGATGTGGGGCTCAATCCCGGAACGCCGGGATCACGCCCTGAGCCGAAGGCAGACGCTTAACCGCTGTGCCACCCAGGCGCCCCCATATAACCATAGGTTTATACTGATAGATCTGATTCTAGTCTACCATAGTGTTTATTCGGTCCTTCCTCTTTCTTTATTGTAACTTCTTTCTCAAACAGGGATAAACTTAGCTCTATCTACGAAATACCTGTTTGTTTAACCATAGCATAGCTGTAATTTCAAAAATTACCAATTTGTGCTTATATGAGAAACAATTTATGAACTAGAGCACCATGTCTCCTGCTTTTCGAAAGTTCACCTAATGTCACTTTGCTTTTACATTAGTACTGTTTTCTGTAACCCAAAAAAGAGGATTTTTGCTTTTACAATAACAGGCAAAAGCTAAAATAGCTTTCAGTGTCTGTGTTGCAATGAGTCCTTATAAAGGCAGCTTACATTCTAAGCAATGAGAGGGACCCAGCCGAGCTCCTTGCCCGGAGCTGCACTCACCAGTGACTCAACGTCCAGCTCTCGTGGCTTTGAACTCCATCTGTGAGCCTCGGAGTTCTATCTCCATTTATTTTGTGCTTCTGTTAGCAAGATGTGTCCTCAGGCGTGTATTTATTATGCATTCTGATCGGATATATACCCAGGATCAGTGTATTTGACACCAGAGCAAATCATTTTTTAATGCACCTTCACCCACACATACATTTAGTACATATAGCGTACATACATTTTAGTAATAATCAAGTAAAGAGCAGTAACAATCGTTTTCCTTATTTGCTCTTCAGCTTTAAAACTAGTAATTAATGTAAGAAAAAATATGTTTAATTTTAAAGATATTTCTTAAATTCAGTAAAATATTACATATATGAACAAAAATTTGCATTTTCAAAAAGTAAATAGTAGACCTCCCAGTCTGCATTATGTTAATGTTTAAAATGTTAAAGACAAGAACTTCATTCAAGTGGTTCTGAAGAGTGACCATCAGGATGACTCAAGTTTGGGTTTTGTCTTTTACAACCGCTGTGCGATCATGGATTGCTTTGTATCTAATGCTTTTGTGCAGGAACATACAGTATAACAGGAATTGGAGACACGAATTTTAACAGTTCTGAAGTGTAAAGAACTTACACATAAGACGAACACATACAGCTAAGTCCACTTTTGTCGGAGACCAGTGATATAACTGGGAGTTCTCCGAATTCGCGTTCATGTAACACACAAAGTTTATTAAAGGAAATGTACTAAAATGGCTAATTTAATGCTGACATATATTATTAAAATTAACAATATTAAAATGATCAATATTGACTATGTCAATTGTTTAGAACTTAAACCAAGACAAGACATTTAGGGAAAGACTCTTTGCCCATTGACATTGTTTAGAATTTCTGGGGCAGATTTATAATAAAAATCAGACCATCTTTTCATCTTTTTTTTTTCCAGTTGTTTTTGTTGTAAACTTCTTTATAGAGAAGGCATACTCTAATTTCCTTCACCGACGGCAGAATGCTCCCACCTCCCCATCCGTGGTATGTCACTGCCTAAAAGTGGAATGGCTGGTCATGGGATATGTGTAATGTTCAGCTTAGCAGATACAGCCCAGATCTGTCGGTACAGTAATTTAGATTCCTACTACCAGCATGTGAGACCTCCAGCTGTTCCTTATTTCATTGCCAATATTTGACCTGTCCGGTTTTCAATGTTAACCATTCTACCTGTACATGGTTCCCAATGTGGTTTTAATTTGTCTTTGCCGAATGACTAAGGAGGATGAGCACTATACGTACTTTTGGCTACCTTCTTTTGCACCCCAAATTAGATTACCTGACATATTTTCTTTTAATGATTTACATATTCTGGGAACAAGTACTTTGCTGATTATAAATATTGTAAATACCTTTTCCCATTCTGCGCTACTCTTTTCATGCTCTTAATGATGTCATTTGTTGAAGTTCATTTTAAAATAACTGTCATTTATTAACATTTTGTTCTATGGTTAATGCTTTTATGTTCTCCTTAGGACAGAAGTTCTTCACTTTAACAAAGACAAATTTATCAATGTTTTCTTCGATGGTTAGGGCTATTGTGTCCTGTTTGAGAAATCTTCAGCTACCGCTGGTCATAAAGATGATCTTTATTATTATAAAGATGCTTTAAATCTTTTTAAAGATTTATTTATTTATTTTAGAGAGAGAGTACATGCGAGCAGGGCGAAGGGCAGAGGGAGAGGAGAGAGAGAATCTCAAGCCTACCCCCTGCCAAGCACAGAGCCCATCTCGGGGCTCCATCTCACAACCTTGAGATCATGACTTGAGCCGAAATCAAGAGTCTGACACTTGCCCCACGCACTGAGCCAGGCAGGTGCCCCTAGATGCTTTAATTCTTTACCTATCATATTAAGGTTTAAAAAATCTTCCTGGAATTGATTATTTTTTTTTTTAGTGTGGGGTAAGACAGGGGTCCACCTAGTGGACAATTCCCCAGTACTAGTTAATGACTGCACCATCTTTCCCTACTGCTCTGCACCTGCCACATTTGCTGCCTGTCAGATAACTGAATAGATGTAGTGTATTTTGTGGACTTCCAATGCCATATGATCGTTCTTTTCATCTAAACTTGCGCTAATACTGAATTACCTTCCCTGTGTGTTAAATTTTTGTATTTCACTGTGTGTGTACTACGGATTTGTTCAATTTATGAAAGTTTGCCTTGATTTTTTAGTACTCTTTGCATTTCCATGAAAACTTTACAATCAACTTGGCAATTTTCACCAAAATACCTGCTGGGATTTTGCTTGGGATTGCTTTGAATCTATAGCACTGAGGTCTTGTGCCTTTTTTGGTTATATTGATTCCACTGCATTTGATATGCAATTGAAATTTGTGTGTTTTGAAAAGTTGCACTTCCTAATTTTTCATCTACTAGTATGTGGGAATATAATTGCTTTCTCTTCACTTATGTTGACTGACTAGGTAAATTCATTTCTTTTTTTTTTAATTTATTTTATTTTTATTTATTTATTTATTTGACAGAGAGAGACAGCCAGCGAGAGAGGGAACACAAGCAGGGGGAGTGGGAGAGGAAGAAGCAGGCTCCCAGCAGAAGAGCCTGACGTGGGGCTTGATCCTAGAACGCCGGGATCACGCCCTGAGCCAAAGGCAGACGCTCAACCGCTGTGCCACCCAGGCACCCCGGTAAATTCATTTCTTAATTCTAATATTTTATTTCTAATTTTAAAAAACCCACATGAAAATCATATAATCGTATGTTTCATTTCATTGTTTAGAATTCATTTATATATATTCTTTTTTTTTTCTCATTGTGTTGGTCAGGACCTCCAATACAATTCCAAAGTGTAGAGAGAGAAGAACCTCCTTTCCAAGTGCCTAATACAAATATTTCACCATTCAGCATGCTATAAGTTTTCAAGATGTCTCTTTATTAGGTAAAACAAGTTCCTTTCCACTTCTAGTTTCTTGAATTTTACTCTATGCTTTTTTGGCGTCTATTGAGAAACTATATGATTTTACTCTTTCATTCTTTAAATGTGGTTAATTATATTGATTGAAAACGGACTATTATACCAATCTTGCATTCCTGGAATAAACTCAGCTTCTTTGTGACACATTTTTTCAAATATCCTAATTGATTCAGCTGTTGATATTCTGTGCAGATATTTATATTTACGATGGCAAGGATCATTGGCCAGAGATTGCCTTTTCTTGTAATATTTTTGTCAAGTACCCGGGATCACAATTATGTTGGCCTCCAAGAACATGCTTGAAAGTGTTCTATTGTTTTATATCCTTCAGAAGAGGTTTGGTAAGATTGGTGGTTTTTCTTCCTTTTAATTTAAAACAGGTTTATTGAGTATAAATTTTATATAATATATGGCATTTAAAGTGTATAATTTGATGGGTTTTTATCTATTATCTTCTATCTATCTATCATCTATCTATCTATCTATCTATCTATCATCTATCTATCTATCATCTATCTGTCATCTATCATTTATCCATCTCTCATTGATCTGTTTTCTCTATTTACCTATCTATATCATGAAGCCATTGGCACAATTAAGGTAATTTACCATCCCCCAAATTTTTGGGTGCCCTTTTATAATCCGTCTCTCATCTCCAAGCTTTGTCTTCAGGCACAAACCTGATTTATTTATATCGTTATAGGTTGGTTCGTATTTTCTAGAATTTATGTAAATATAATCATATAGTATGTGGTCTAATGTTGTTTGCTTCTTACACTCAACATCATTACTTGGAGATTTATCTACATCCTTGTCAAAACTTGGTATAGTAAGTCTTTTCAACTTTGGCCACTCAAGTGGGTATGTGGTGGTATCTCTTTGTGGTTTTTAATTTGCATTTTATTATTTTAAAATTTTAATTAACTTAAAAAATTGGCAAACAGTCTAAAAAACGGACACAGTAAAAGTCACTCTTCATTTTATACAGATCATGGATTTTGACAAATGCACACTCTAAATACTGCTGAAGTCAAGATATGGTGTCGTCCAATTACATCCAAACATTTCAACATGCTATCCCTTTGCAGTCAAACCCTCTTCTCACATACAATTCTTGGCAACCACCGACCTTTCTTCTGTTCCTACAGTGTTTGTTTTCCAAAATGCCATGTAAATGGAAACAGAGAGAATGTGATCTTTTGGGTCTGACTTTTGCTTAGCAAAATGAATGGGAGATTCGTCAATATTGTTGTGTAAAGAAACAGTCCGTGCGTTTGTGTTGCTGAGGAGTGTTCCAATGTATGGATGCCCCACAGTTTCTTTTTCCATTCAGTGGTTGAAAGCTATTTGACTTGTTCCAGGTTTGGGCAATTATAAAGTTTCCATAAACATTTATGTACGGGTTTCTATATGAATATACATTTTCATTTCTCTTGGGTAAATACCTGAGAGTAAGGTGATTGGGTTACGCACTAACCATATGTTAACTGTACAGGAAACCATCACACTGTTTTCCAAAGCGTCTGTATCACGAATCATTCCCACCGCCGGCAACTCCAGTTGCTCCACGTACTCAGTTGGTATCTCATTATGGTTTTGATTCGCATTTCCCTGGTGATTAATAATGTTGAACATCCTTTCTTGTGTTTGTTTGCCAGCCATATATTTCCCTTGGCAATGTGTCTATTCAAATCTTTTGCTCATGATTTTTAAAATGGAGTGGTTTGCTTTCCGACTATTGAGCATTGAAGTTACTTATATTGTTAGTTGCGAATCCTTTGTTAGACATATGATTGGCACATATTTACCTCTAGTCTGTGGCTAGGCTTTCTTTCTCCTAACAATGTTAAATGCAGAACAAAAGTTTCCAATTTCAATAAAGGTAAATTAATTAATTTTTTTTACTTTTGTGATTTGTGCTTTTGCTGTTGTATCTAAGAACTGTTTGCCTAACCCAAACTGAAAAATATTTTCCCCTATGGTGTTGTCTAGAAGTTTAGTAGTTTTATGTGTACATTTTGATTAATTGTTGTACAAGGTCTGAGGTATTCATGAAGGCTTACTTTTTGCACATGAACACCCAATTGTTCCAGAGCCATTTGTTGTAAAAACTATCCTTGTATTAATTGACTTACCTTTGTGCCTTTGTAAATGGTATTGCTTATTACACTCAAATTGATTATTGTTAGAAATAGAGAAATGCAATTAATTTTCATATATTGATCTTGTGTCCTGCAACCTTGTTAAATTCATTTATTACTTCTTTAAAATTAATTTGCATTGCTTTGTAATTACTTTATATTACTTTTTAATTCTTTTTTTCTTGTTGTCTGCTTTTGATGTCAGGGTAATACTGGCTTCATGAAATGAGTTGGGAAATATTCCCTCTTGTCAATTTTCTAAAAGAAAATGTCATATCCGTAGGTAGGCAAATAGCAAATATCAGAAAAAAAGAAGCCACATATCGGCTACACTCTGCATATCCAGTTGTGTCCACGCTCACCAAATAAAAAGTTGCTTACTGAACGGCAATTTGTGTGAAGTGTTCTGAGCAACCACAATGTTATCCCAGCGGATACTCCTCATCTAAAAACATGAAGCAGAGGTGAAAGGATGTTTAGCCCTCTATTTTATTTCTCTTGAAAAAAGAAAATCAGTGCAAGTTCATACTTTTCTTTAGGAGTAAGTCGGGGGCTTCTGAAATAAAACCATATTCTAGAGGCAATGCATGTTTCAGAGAATCTTTGCATTCAGGTGAAGTCACTCCTTGTTCACGAAGCTGACAAGGGGCACGCCTAGACAGGGTTATGCTATCTTCAGTTTACATATGGCCAAATGAAAAATAACAATGAACTGATTCACTCGGGGTTAATGGCAAATCCAGAAACCATTAAACCTCTTGCCTCTCACTATAGTATTATAGCTGTTTCCTTAGTTACATTTATTTCAGTGAAATGACTTTTCATTTTTATCTTCCTAGTGACTTTAGAGTCTAACTCCAAATAAAATGCAATTTTACAGTTAAGTAATTCTTATCAAAAGCAGGCTGCTTTTCTTATAACCCTGCCTCTAATGGTAGAGCCCTGAGAGTCCTGTTCACAGGCTTCTTTCTCATTGCTCTCACTCCCAGATGATGTAGGTGTCCACTTTTCCCACGTCTCTTCCTTTGGGGCATTGCTCTTTGCCAATGTCATTTAATGTGGTGAGCCGTCCTCCGAAGTACCGCACTTCACCTGCCATAGAAGTGGAGAGGTGGCCCGTACCAGTCCCTCAGAGTCTTTTCCAGGACACAGAGAGTGGACAGAGTCCTTTTGGGGGTCAATAGGATTGCTGGGAGAGAAAGCATCTCTTTTTTTCATGAAACATAAGTTAAAATGCCATGTAAGCCTGGAACTGGCAGAGACCTTCCGGAATAATACACTAAGATAGAGAGAGGAAAGAACAGCCCCCCCCCCCCCCCAAAAAAAATCCATGGGTGTGGGAATAGAGACAGAGAAGTTAGAAATGAGAGAGAGAGAGAGAGAGAACTGAAATTGTCATTTAAACATTATTCGGCAGATGTGTCTAAAACCCCACCCTTGCTCTTTTTCTAAGTCAGAAATTTCCTTTTGGGGGCATCTGGGTGGCTCAGTTGATTAAGCATCTGCCGTCAGTCAGCTCAGGTCATGATCCTGGGGTCCCGGGGTCCTGGGGTCCTGAGATCAAGCCCCACATCGGGCTCTCTGTTCAATGCGGAGTCTGCCTCTCCCTTTCCCTCTGTCCCTCCACATGCTTGTGCTCTCTCTCTCTCTCTGTCAAATAAATAAACAAATCTTAAAAAAAAAAAAGAAATTGTCTTTTGTTTCAGTTAAGTTTTTTGCTACTTTCAGCCAACAAGTGCTGACTACCATTCTAAGTGTTTCCATTCATTTACAGATGCTGACAGCTTACACTACTCTATGCCCACTTTAAACTCTTGGCTGAACCCTAGATTCATCTCCGTGGGCAAACCCAAATTTTTGCTCCGATTGGATGACTTGGGCAGCTAAACCTGCCATATTCGAAGCCAAACAACTGGTTTCCCCGCAGACCTAGTCCTCCGCATTCTGTGTCTCAGTACATCACCACCACTTCCTAGTGGCTCGTGTCCCCTCGTGCTCCCCCCCCCTCCCCGCACCAACCCTCCAGCAAGTCCTACCTTTCTCACTCCCTGAATGTTCCAGGGATCTCTCTGTTTCTCTTCGTTCCTACTGTCTCCACCCCAGTCTAGCACCATCTCTCCCTGCCTGCAATTTCCTTCCAGCTGCCTCACCACTCTGGGTTCTGATTCCTCATAATCCAGCCTCTGCCTGGCACCTGGAGTGAACCTTTAAAAATATAAACTAGGTCACTTTCATTCCCCTGCTTGGAAACTTGTAATTGCTTTGAATTGCACATAAAACAAAGCTTGAATTCCCTTTCCTGGTCTAAAAGTCTTTTCCTAAATCTAATCTCCTCTCTCCCCCAGCCCTATATTCTGTGGTTCATGCACTGGTCCGGGCACTGTCTCTGCTTGTACCTCCCTCCCTTTCCTCTCCTCCTTTATGGCTTGATCTAAGTAATGTCTCCTCAGAGATCATCCCTGACCACCCTGCCCAGAGCAAGTGTACTTCTCACCTACACCACAATTCTCTGCCCAAATCCCTAGATTATGTACTTTTTATCAGACATGATAATTAATAATTACTTGGTTTTTTTTTAGTTGGTTTCCCTTCAGTCTGCTTCCAACACTAGACCAGACAGTGAGGTCTGTGGATGGACGAGCCATGTCTCTTGCCTGTTGCTAAGCACCAGACTCCAACTACCTGCCAGCAACACGGACACTTGAAAGTAGATGCTAAATGGATCAAAGAAGAAATGAACAAGTGAATGAACTCTACAGGGCATAGTAAAGAAAAATTAGAATAGTGGAGACTAATTCCATTTAGAGTGATGTGGGAAGATTGCTTTGGAATAAGAAGCAAATGAGTTAAACTTGGAATAATAGTTTGGGTAATGGTGGGAAAAAGGAAATAGCTCAGAGAAAACCTGGAAGAGTGTGTGTGTGTGTGTGTGTGTGTGTGTGTGTGTGTGTGTGTGTAAGGGGCACACACTGTGTACGCAGGCTCCTACTGTGGGTATGTATGGAGGACCGAAGTGCAGGAGATAGAAGGTAAGCTTTGGTAGAGAGGGTGAGACCAAATCATGGATGTCATCAAATACCAAACTTTATTTAGCTTGGACAAAGCTAGAGTTCTGGGGACAACAAAGGCTGTGTATGAAAGTAATAGCTGTGGCCGGAATTAAAGGGAAGGAACAGACATGAGGTGATGTGGTGGTAAAATGTATAGACCTAGTGACAAATGGAATGTCGATATGTTGACAGAGGTGGACGAGGTAAAGCTGATCGGAGCTTGTAAACCTGTGTGACTGGGATACAGGCACATGAGTAGACGGGAAGCTGGGAGGGCTGTGTGTGAACCGGAAGGAGCGCAATGGAAGTATGAGCACCCTCAAACAGATATATTCCAAAATGGCCAGACGATACTGGAAAAGGCAGCACCAGAGCCCAGCTGAGAAATCAAAGATAAAGAAGTGAATCAGCAACAACTACCGAAGAGAAATATGTCGGTATGTCCTGTCGACTGAGTGGATCACTAGTCAGGATTTAGTGTGGGAAAAGAATCCAGGCCGGTGATTTCTAGCAGAGAAAAAAACAGTATGTGTAATATGGGGAATTCGATGTTTGTTTAATTATGGGAATGACTGGGGGAACTTCATATCTGAAGTGGACCCTCGTCAAGCTTCTGGCTTCAAGCACCTCTGGTCAGGTTGTCGGGAATTACTACTGCCACCCACAGGCCTGGAAAATGCTCTGCTGTGACCCCTGTGGAGGTCACAGCCATCCCTATGAGCAAGCGGGGCAACTGGCAGTAGATATGGGAGTCCCACTGCAGCTCCTGCGAAAAGTCTGCCCACGCAGAAGGGGTAAATCACCTCCCACTCCTGGCTGTCTTCCTTCTGCCTTCCAAATATGGTGCCGGGGGGTCTCACTGGCAGAACCCATATATCCTAAGTTGTCGTGGTAAGTGTCCTGAGAACATGGAGTCTTTAATCTGCCAGCTCTTTAGTTGCAGATGATGGGGCTTCAGGGTTCTAAACTGGGGAGGGAACGGGTGCTGGGGGTCACAATGGGCATGGGGCAAAGGGCTAGACATACACTTTTGCACCTATTTTTCACCAAGAAATACTAAGTCCTACTACACCCCCCATTTTACAGATCAGAATGCGAAGACATAGAGGAACTTGACGTATGTCTGCATCCAACTGGGGGAACCAAGGTCTGCACCCAGACATTGTGACTTAAAAGCCCACATTCTTTAGCCTGTGCTGGGGTTTTCTCCTCAGAAATAATAGTTAAAGACCTCGAAGGAGAGCATATCAAATGAGCAAATGAGCAAAGAAGAATACAGAGTCTAGAGTTTGGAAGGAACGGGTAAGGGAAGCCAAAGCAGTAATTGGGACTAAAGAATGTTTAGAACACAATGGCAGAGTTAGGAGGGCACACTCAAGGTCAGAAGAGGCGAATCATCATGAAGGAGGTGGTGGCTTATGGTCAATTGGTTTAAAAACTGAGAAGCCACCATACTAAGCGAAAAGCACATCATTATCGCTCTTGCGGTCACTAAGTTCTGCGACTGAGGGCTCTCATGACGAAGCCCTATGGATTAGGAAGTGGAAGGGAGCTCTTGACATTTGAGCACCACATTCCTGGCATTCTACCCAATATGCTTTCATGATCCTCTCCCTTTTCACTTAATATTTATCCAAAAAACCGGTTCTTAAGTCAGCCTTATTCATCAGGACCATTGAGAGAACAGAGAACTCGGTGTTTGTTGCCATAGGGACCTGCAGAATCATGCCACGTGGTTACTTTTGCTTAGAATGCGTGCTGGCTTGATATGTTCCAACTACATCCACCCGTCCTCCTGATTGTACCTTCTGGAGGCACCGAAATACGGCCCTGGAACACATTTTCTGAGTCCCTTGTTGTATTGTGACTTTGAGTGGGAATGCCACTTACCAACAGTCGAGGTACCTTTACGTGGAGGTCGAAGGCAGCAGAGCACTCCTGCTTGGTTCAGGCTATCTCCTGGCTGGACGGCAGGCAGCAGTTTGCCCTAATTCATTATGCATTGTCCACCATGAGGCTCCCTACAGATTGTCCCTGCTCTGATGTAGAACGACATGTTAGTACGAACATATATTAATGACGATGACATTACAGAAGAGGAATGTATCTTGCTGCACGATCAGCAATGTTCTTGAAATGCTCCAGATGGCAAAACTCCATTCTTTCTTTACAGGCAAACAGGGGCCTCATTTGGTTAATTTTTTGGCAACAAGATATAATTACAGCTTTGGAATGTGTGTTCTAGTATCAGCTACTATAATGAGTTATGAATGATCAGATCCAACCAGTCTATAAGGAGAAGTTCGTTCAGGTGCTCAAGTGACTCTACCAGCATCTGGGCTACAAAGATCAGTGATTTGCCCCGTGTTGAAGCATTGACATCTGGTTCCTAAACTCTTCTTTAAATTGTGTTGACCTTGTTCCTACAGAATGGCAACCCTGAAAGGTGCATTCTGCTAGTGAACACGAGACTAAACTAGCATCAATGTAAAATTTGCTGTGTAATTGTGGCCTAGCAGAAAACTAGTCCATTCTCTTTGAACTATTATTTAGGTTACCCTTCTGTTACTTTAATTAACTTTTAGACATCGCTACACTGATGAAAATGAAAAAACAAATGTGTGATAGGGAGAAAAAGGCAGAAACATAAAAAATAAAAATCACATTTATTTAAACAAAAATATACACACAGTGTACAATGAATATGGTTTACATGGAACAACAAAATAAAATGATATTTCTTCAAACGCCAACATAACATGATCTAACCTATCTGTGCCCCATTTCCTAGGAATACACATTACTGGCTCGTCTAGAATATATACTTAACATAAAAAGAAAACAAATGCCAACATTTCGGATAAGTACCACAAGAATCTGAAAATTTGATGTTAGGTTAAACAAAATAATATTCACACAAGAAGTATATGTGTACAAAGAACACACTTGTGCAGGGAAATGGGAGCGTCATTACACACCGGTGGAGGCTGCCTTTGAAAAGTCTGAAAGTCCTTTGACATGAAATCGTTTTTAAATATTGACAGTGATATAAAAGCATCACAGGGCCTATGGAGATGAGAAAGCAATCTTGTGGGTCAATATTGCCTGCTAGGCAACGAAACCGTACCCAGTGATCATTAAAGATGGACTGTTGGATTAGGGCCTTTTGTGACTGTAATTTCAATGATTTTAGGAAGCTTGTGGATATAATCATGCTATGAGTAGGAAAGTGCAACATCATTCTAAAGAACTCGATTTACTAAAAGATAAACAAGATCGGGTTTATCAGGAAACATCACTTGTGCTGGGTCTTCTCTCTCTTGATACTCACTCTCTCTGGGTACCATACTTCACGGTGAGCCTTGTTTTCCTTTTTTGATTTGTAATTCTAAATGTTCACATAATCTATGATATTCAAGCTGAAGACAAGCTCATTGCATGTACAATTTATTACTATTTTTGGCTGATATCACCTTATGATTTTTCCCCCGACCTCCTTGTTACTAGTAGCCAGATAGGCTTTTGTTTCTTTGACATCAGAAATGCTTTAGACTCTCTTACGTGCTTAGAGATACAATTCGAAGACTGATTAATGTGCACCATGACTTGGAAAGTAAAAATCCAAATTTCCATACCTTAACTTCATACCGAATTGGCCCACCGTATTTTATCTAAACATTGATTTTATTTTCCGGTTCTTAAAGACAGTTTTGCTATAGGTTGCATCTGTTTGGGTAGAAAGTTCTAGCTTAAAACTGCCAAAGAAACAAAGGATATAATACATTGGGACTTTATTTGCAAAGCAATAAAATATAAATATGGGGGGGAAAGCATAGCTTCCGCAGACTGCAGCTGAGCTAAAAGAACGTCAGTTCACGCTGCAATTGTCAATCAACCACACAACTCTCAGCATTCTCTTCAGTGGTGCATTTGTAAAGCCTCCAGCTATTAAGGATGCTTTGTGTTCAACATGCTCGCTTCCCTCCGTAACTGCTGACCACAGTTTTTCTCAGGCCAATTTCTTAAATCTGTGATAAACGCGAATTTATTTCCTAAAGATTACAAAAGGTGCCCTGCATATTGAATTAGACAACTGATATGCCATCCTGCTTGGAAATCAAACATCTAAAACGTCTGTGGTGTTTCAGCATACTGCCAGAGTTTAAAATGCTTAATCTAACAGTGTGGGTTTCAACGGAACTATACTTACTAGAATCCGGACACAGTGATATGTTGCTGTTTTTCCTGCTTTTAGCAAATGCTAAAATTATAAACTTAAAAATTTGTACTGAAGCACATTTTCAGTGATACTCTAATTAGGCTAACATTTCTCTGAATTTAGCCCAGAGTGGTTATTGCTTACACTAAGGCTGCATTGCTGAGATTTCCCTTGCAGAACATCAAGAGAGATACATTTTTTAAATGCATCTGTATGATTATATAATTTAATTATGAATAACATATAAACATCAAATGTTACTTACAGTCTAATAGGTGTCTTTAAAAAGGGGGAAAAACAAAACAAAATTGTAGCCATCTGAAGATGTCTGATTGCACTTAATACCATATTAATAGTTTTATAATGCTTCCAATTATTTGTTATTTGCTGGAGAAAAAAGCAATGGTGGCATTCGGTTGTGTGCTGGTAAATGTTTAACAACTGGCTTTCCAGGAATTAAAAGTCCCAGTTTGCAGCATTCAGTAATTTCTGCATGTAAATACTCCCACTGTGGTCAATTTCAAGCTACCCACGTGATGTTCCTGGGTGTGGAGTCAGGAAGAGAGGCACAGGGGCACGTGATGATACAATGTTTCCACTGTGCAGGGACAATGGACATAAACAACCTCAGAAGCACAGGTAAAGAGTAAAATGAAGGAAAATAATTAGGAAGTGGTAAATTTTGATTATTATCTTTGTTTTTAATAAAATTTATTCAATTGCTTTTGATAATTTAGTATTTCATGATGGTGTGTTTAGCAACTGGCTTACAAAACTCCTGAAAATTTAATGATCAGTTCTCATGAGTCTGCATGAGCCAGTTCTAGTGCACCACTGGTATCCTTTCTCCTTGGCCTGTGTCATACTTTACATAAAGAGGGGCTTGATTTGTTGGGAAGAAAAGCATTACTCCATACAGATCTGATCCTTTTCCACCCTGAGTCTTATTTTATGCAAAATACCATACGAAGTTGAGGGGAAAGAAAGGGAAGTATCTTCCATCGAGATGCTGGCTTTTAAGACTACACAGTTTTTCAGAAAGTAAGAGGGGATTTGTCTTACAAAGTAAGAACTGGAGGTTAGTCACATGGCACACTGCTCTAATTAGTTGGTTGGTCATTTTAGACAATTTGTCAGCAGGATCACATGGTGGCTCCGACTCACTGGATTACTGGACTGATCGAACACCAAAGGATTGTTTTGGCAGGATAGAGACAAAAATCTAAGACAATATTTACAAGGAAAAAAAACCAAAACCACCACCCGAGAAATTAAGAATGCATCCAAATGTGGGTCTGCTTCAATCAAATATTTGAAACTTTTATGTTCTGCTGTTTCGTGGAATATTTTCAGGCTCTGGGTCTTTTGCCACTGGATTAAACATAATCAAGATTTCACCTTCCCTTGTTTTTAAATATGTTTTCTGTAGAACTCTGCAAATACCTATACAGAATTGATATGTGCATTTGCTAACATTGGAGGGGAAACATATTTTAGCCAAAAAAATTTTTATCTTGTTTGGAAATGTCATTTTCTTGGTTCAGTTTCTGGTTCAATCTGATCTCTTGAAATAGGCCTGCTGGTGTATCTTTTAAATAAAAATAGAGAAAGAAAAGCATGACTTGGCTGTGTTTGTACAAAGGAGATTTAAAACTTTTAAACATTTGCTCTCTGATTTAGAAAATCATAATAACTTAAGAAAAAGTGAAGCGGATTTCCGGCAATACTTGGAATATCTCTCACGAAAGGAGCAGTATTGCTGTTGATATGAAACGTGAATTTTCTTGGTTAAACCCACTTTTAAAAGTATGCATAGATACAGGCTTTGTATAGGGAAAGGCAGATGACTCTGCTAATAATAAAAGAAATCTTCTATGCATTTGTATTATAGTAAGCTCTAGCCTTTGAGACTTCTCTGTCAGTACTTACTAAAAAGAAAAAAAAAATCTTTGAGATATCTTCTCCAAATAGAAGACCCTACTTGTTGGCTTTCTAGTTATAAACATTTTTTCCATATTTGAGTCAAGAGTTTTCATTTTTAAAAATACAAACAAAAATGACTGTTTCTGAGTATTTACAGGATGATACATTTTCATTTAAGGTCTCTTGGAACACAGACCACTCTTTGATATACTGAATAAGGCTTCGTTGTTACTCAAGGAAACCTCTGTCATCCCAACCTCTTTACCTTAAATCCAATGGGATCATGGAAATAACCACAAATCCTACCGTTTTCGATTAAAATTTAACAATTCAAAAATTATATTTAATCACTGAAATGGAGAAGGAAGCATAAGGGAGAACACCAAAAACCTTGGTCTGTAAATAGTTCTCTAGCACATAGCATCTTTTTATTAAAAAACCTGTCGATGGCCTCACATATAACGCCCACAAGTCACTAGCTAAAATAATGGATTGAAAATTCTAGTATTAAAAGCCCCAAACGGTTATCTAAAATTTGTAGTAATCTGAAAAACCCAACATGAACCTGGAGATGTGTTTGGAGCCCTTAGTTCAACACATATCTTAGCCAAGAAGCTGTCACACTAGCTCTGGAAAGCCCCATAATACCATCCACTGAATGCGGTCACAGCCAGGAGATGTCTACGGAACAGCCCTCCAGCATTTCCAAGGGGAGATTTATGCTCTGGATAGCACACTCTTCCAACGAGTGAGGAAAAAGAATAAACTCTTCACATCTGGAGAAAACAGGTTTCATTCATTCAGACCATTATACTCCAAGGTTCAATTCTGGCAATAAATGCCAATTTCTATTTAACTAACTCGCATGTCCTCCCACAATTTTCATGTCTTTTTCGCACGGCAATTTGGAGAATAGACAAGCCACAGGCTAGGAAGGTAAGAAGAGATTGTAATCATGGTTCTAAAATGATCTAGC